>NC_138999.1:59230261-59862157 GCF_964374135.1 Grampus griseus
GTGTTTAGACCATTTACATTTAATGTGATTATTGATATGGGTTGATTTGAATCTATCTTATTGCTATTTGTTTTCTATTTGTCCCATCTGTTCTTCATTCCCTTTTCCTTGTTTTCTGGCTTCTTTTGGATCAATTGAGTATTTTTATGATTCCATATTATCTCCTTTATTGGCTTATATATGATTTTGTTTCAGATATTTTGGTGCTTTGTATATTAGGGGCATAAACATTAAGGATTAGGTTCTCTTGAATAATTGACTCCCTTACCATTATGAAATTACATTTTTTTATCCTTGATAATATTCCTCTTTTTTCTTTCAGTTTTACTGAGATAAATTGATAAACAGCACTGCAAAAGTTTAAGGTATACAGCATAGTGATTTGACTTATATACATCTTGAAATGATTATCACAATAAGTTTAGTGAACATCCATCATTCATATAGATACAAAATTAAAGAAATAGGGCTTCCCTGGTGGCGCAGTGGTTGAGAGTCCGCCTGCCGATGCAGGGGACACGGGTTCGTGCTCCGGTCCGGGAAGATCCCACATGCCGCAGAGCAGCTGGGCCCGTGAGCCATGGCCACTGAGCCTGCACGTCCGGAGCCTGTGCTCCGCAATGGGAGAGGCCACAACAGTGAGAGGCCCGCATACCGCAGAAAAAAAATTTTTTGTGTGTGATGAGAACTCTTAGGATTTAGTCTCTTAACAACTTTTATATATAGCATACAGCAGTGTTAATTATATTTATCATGTTGTACATTACATCCCTAGTACTTACTTAATCTTATAACTGGAAGTTTGTACCTTTGACTGCCTCTCTGGTAACCACAAATCTGATCTTTTCTTCTATGAGTTTGTTAGTTTGTTTATTTTTGAAGTATAATTGACCTACAGCACTATGTTAGTTCCTGTTACACAACAGTGATTCAATATTTCTATACATTTAAAAATGATCACCATGATAAGTCTAGTTGCAATATGTCACTATACAAAGATATTACATAGTTATGGACTATATTCCCCACACTGTACATTTCATACCCTTAACTCCTTTATTTTGCAACTGGAAGTTTGTACCTCTTAATCTCCCTCACCTATTTCTTTCCTCCCTCTATGCCCCTCCCCCTGGCAATCACCTGTTTGTTCCCTGTATCTATAACTGTTTCTGTTTTGTTATGTTCATTTGTTTTGTTTTTTAGATTGCCCTTATAAGTGAAATCACGCAGTTTTTGTCTTTCTCTGTCTGACTTATTTCACTAAGCATAATATCCTCTAGGTACATTCATGTTGTCGCAGATGGCAAGATTTCATTCTTACGGCTGAGTAATATTCCATCGTATATACATATATATATCTCACATCTTCTTTATCCATTCATCTATTGATGGCAGTTAGGTTACTTCCATATCTTGGCTATTGTAAATAATGCTGCAATGAACATAGGGGTATATATGTCTTTTCTAATTAGTGTTTTTGTTTTCTTTGGATAAATACCCAGGAGTGGAATTGCTGGATCATATGGCAGTTCTATTTTTAATTTATTGAGAATCTCCATACTGTTTTCCATAGGGGCTGCACCAATTTACCTTCCCACCGACAGTGCATGAGGGTTCTCTTTTCTCCACATCCTCACCAACACTTGTTTTTGTTTTTTTACTTTTTATTTTCTATTAGAATACAGTTGATTAACAATGTTGTGACAGTTTCAGGTATACACACTGCTGTATTTAGAATGGATAACCAACACTTGTTTTTTGTTGTCTTTTTGATAATAGCCATTCTGACAGGTGTGAGGTGATATCTCATTGTGGTTTTGATTTGCACTTCCCTGATGATTAGCTATGTTGAACATCTTTTCATGTGCCTGTTGGCCATCTGTATGTCTTCTTTGGAAAAATGTCTATTCAGATCCTCTATCCACTTTTAAACCTGGTTGTTTGTTTTTGTTTGTTTGTTTGTTTTTGATGTTGAATTGTATGAGTTCTTTGTGTATTTTTGGATATTAACCCATATCAGTTATATCGTTTGCAAATATCTTCTCCCATTCAGTAGGTGGCCTTTTCATTTTGTTGATAGTTTCCTTCACTGTGCAAGAGCTTTTAGTTTGATATAGTCCCATTTGTTTATTTTTGCTTTTCTTCCCTTGCCTGAAGAGACATAGCCCCCAAAATATTACTAAGACTGATGTCAGAGAGCTTACTGCCTATGTTTTCTTGTAAAAAGATTTATCGTTTCAGGTCTTACGTTTAGGTCTTTGATCCATTTTGAATCTATTTTTGTGCATGGTGTGAGAGGGTAGTCCAGTTTGATTCTTTTGCATCTAGCTGTCCAGTTTTCCCATCACCATTTATTTAAGAGGCTGTCTTTTCCCCATTGGTATATTCTTGCCTCCATTGTCATAGATTTATTACCCATATAAGTGTGGGTTCATTTCTGGGCTCTCTATTCTGTTCCATTTATCCATGTGTCTGTTTTTGTGCCAGTACCATACTGTTTTGATTACTGTGGCATTGTAGTATAGTTTGAAATCAAGGAGCATGATACCTCCAGCCTTTGTTCTTCTTAATAATATTCTTTGATGTAAATTCTATATTATTTGATATTACTATATCCACTCCAGCTTTCTTTGATTACTCTTAGCATGGTATATCTTCATCCAAAAGTGAAAGGTTTCTCAGGGATGGTTACTTTTTTAAAAACTGAATTTAGTTAATTTTGTTTGCTTTTTTTAAAAATTCCATTCGTCTATTTTAAAGATTAATAATAGTTATCTATTTATTAAATAGAACAGGTAATCTAAATATACTTCAGTTCTATATTATGACTTGTTAAGGACAAAGGTTAAGGAGAAAGTGGAGAAGGTAAAGACAGAATACATAGAAATGCTAGGATATCTGGAGAAAGATTTTCTGCAGAAAACTTTTCTTGTGACCTTTTGGGATATTGCTGTTAAAGGCTCTTAGAGCATTATTGGGATTTTTGGTCAGTGTAGGCACAAATGGAAATCTCACTTCTAGTTACTTGGGCTCTGGTCCAAGTGAAATTAAATCTGGAGCTGAATATAGCCCATGGGCCAGAGATTCCTCATCCCTAACCCAACATCACTGATTTATCTTCTAGAGTTGGCTTGGAAATGAAATTGAGGTTATGGTCAGTACTGAGGAAGCCAAGCGCCATCTGAATGACCTTCTTGAAGACAGAAAGATCCTGGCTCAGGATGTGGCTCAACTCAAAGAAAAAGTGGAATCTGGGGAGAATCCACCTCCTAAACTCCGCGTAAGTGCCCTATGGAAATACGTTACCAATGATCAGACTCCACACTCCCCAGAAGCCCTCACTACTTTGGAGAATTACTTTCCAAGTAGTACTTCACCCTCATCCCCACTATTCTTCTTTACAGAGGCGTACATTCTCACTTGCTGAACTGCGTGGTCAAGTTTCTGAGTCAGAGGATTCCATTACAAAGCAGATTGAAAGCCTAGAGACTGAAATGGAACTCAGGTAATGGGACTATGTCTAAGGCATTATAAAAATTTATGCCTTGAATCAAAATAGAACCTATCAATCAGTTATTCAAAAGCTTGTTTTTCAGAAGCTTTGTGATGTAGGAGAAACAAGAAAAAGTAACAATTTTTGAGCTATACACTTCACTAGACATGTTAGATACATTTTCTCATTCAGTCTCTCCCTATGAGGTATACCTTGTGAGGTAAGTACCATTCTTCTCACTTTAGAGATCTAAGCTAAAGGTTCAAAGATCTTAAAAAATTTGCTGAAGTTTATACAGAACTGGGATTTGAAACTCAGTTTATCTAATTCCAAAGTCTATGGTCTTTATCATATACCACAAGAACTGACTAAAAACAAAACTTTAGAGGAACCCAAGAAATGATACCAGAAGATCAACAACCTGGGAGAAGGAGAATTAGAGATCATCAGCAAAGTAGATATAATATAATGCATAAGTAAAGTATCATGACCATTAAATGAGATTAGAAAGTAAAGTACATAGCACAGTACTTGGCATATTAGAAGTGCTCAATGAATGCTCTTCTCTTTAATCACTGTTACTTTCTTTTAAGTATCTGTGAAATCTAGAAGGAACAAAACTTTGACAGATATTTTATAGTGTCTTAGGGTAATACAATTTTATTGCCCAGAAGACCTTGGAGACCATTTAATTTGTTTTTAGCAACACATACTAGCTGTTTATCTTTGGATATGTCTTTAAGTTGCTCAACGTTTGAGTTTCTGCTTTATGCCGCACTGGATGCAGTTGGGATATATAGAAAGAATAGATGGCATTGTCCTTGCTCTCGAGTAGAAACAGTATAATGACTGACAGTGGTGTGTTGGAATTGTTTGTTAAAATTTTAAGACGGTTGTAAACTGTTGAGAGCTTACAATTCCTTTGATGAGAGTATTCACACTACAGAAACTAGCAAAAGCTACAAATCAGATCTGTTTTTTTAGGTACTGTTTGTTAAACATTTACCTGCACACCACTGTGCATAAGTAAATGATTATTTAAATGTAGGGCAGGTGCCAGGTAGAGGGCAATTAGACAGAGGTGACTTTAATCAAGGGAATTTCCCTAAGGGCAAGAAAGGGCATTTGATAGATAAAACAACTCTGAAGTGTTCTGGCCCACCTCTTCCAAGAAGCCTTCCCTGACTCTTCATCCCTCATTAATTTTCCTCTTCTCTAAACTCCTTCAGAACTTACAGTACTCGGTCATGTAGTATAGATGATGTATGTTATCTTTATATTTATTAATTATTTTACATTGATTAGTCTTGTCAATCTAGACAGATTGTAAGCTTGTTAAAGGAAAAGACTATATATTAAACCAGGGTTCTCAAAGTGAGGTCTACAAACTCCTGGGGTGTCACTGAGACCCTTTCAGGGAGTCTAGGTGACTCCCTGTTTTTATAATAGTATTAAGACATTGTTTGCCATTTTTACTACACTGACATTTGCCATGATAGTGCAAAAGCAACAGTGGACAAAACTGCTAACACCTTAGCTTGAATCAAACCAGTAGCACAAACCTGTACTAGCAGTCATTGAATACTTCACCACCACACACTCTCGGTTTTACTTAAAAGTCAGTTTTACTTTTGGCTTTGATAAAGCAATAAAAATTATTAATTTTATTAAATCTCAACCCTTGAGTTCAGACCTTTTTAATATTCTGTGTGACAGAATGGGAAGAACACATAAACCACTTGTGCTGATGCCGAAGGACGATGTTTCTCTCGAGGAAAAGCACTTGTGTGATTGTTTGAGGTGTGAGTTTAACGGGCCTCTTTTTTCATGGAACATCATTTTTACTTGAAAGAACGACTGACAGACAAACTATGGTTATTCAGATTTGGGTACTTGGCAGACATTTTCTCAGAAATGAACCGAGTGAGCCTGTCAAGTCAAGGAAAACAAATGACAGTGTTTGTCACCAAAAATAAAATTTGAGCTTTCAAGCAAAACTTAGAATTTTGGAAAACGTGTATCTGCCACTGTAAACTTGACAGTTTTTCATAACTTTTCTAATGAGACCAGTAGTGATATTAACAATTGTGGTCTTTTTTATATTGTGTAATGAAATGTGTTGATTTGAAGGCTCTGTATGACTGTCCAAATGACATGTTACAGAATCACGTTTGAGTAAAAGATCCATTCAGATTGCAAGTAACCACATTTCAACTAACTTTTAAGGAACTTGTTGGGTTTTGGTGTAGTCTCAAAGAAGAATATCCACAATTATCTGAAAAGGCTATTAAAATGCTCCTCCTGGGCTTCCTGGTGGCGCAGTGGTTGAGAGTCCGCATGCTGATGCAGGGGGACGTGGGTTCGTGCCCCGGTCCGGGAAGATCCCACATGCCTTAGAGCGGCTGGCCCCGTGAGCCATGGCCGCTGAGCCTGTGCGTCTGGAGCCTGTGTTCCACAACGGGAGAGGCCACAACAGTGAGAGGCCCGCGTACAGCAAAAAAAAAAAGCTCCTCCTGGGGCCTTCCCTGGTGGCACAGTGGTTAAGAATCCGCCTGCCAATGCAGGGGACAGGGGTTCGAGCCCTGGTCTGGGAAGATCCCTCGTGCCGCAGAGCAACTAAGCCTGTGCACCACAACTACTGAGCCTGCAGTCTAGAGCCCACAAGCCACAACTACCGAGCCCAAGTGCCACAACTATTGAAGTCCATGCGCCATGAGCCCCTGTTCCGCAACAAAGAGAAGCCACCACAATGAGAAGCCCACGCACCGCAACGAAGAGTAGCCCCCACTCGCCGCAACTAGAGAAAGCCCATGCACAGCAACGAAGACCCAATGCAGCCAAAAATAAATAAAATTAAAAATAAAAAAAGCTCCTCCCAGGAATTCCCTGGCAGTCCAGTGATTAGGACTCGGCACTTTCACTGCAGTGGCCTGGGTTCAGTCCCTGGTCGGGGAACTAAGATCCCGCAAGTCGCACGGTACGGCCACAATAAAATAAAATAATAAAATAAAATGCTCCTCCCTTGTCCAGCTACATATCCATGTGCGGCCAGATTGCCTTCATTTACATCAACCAGAACATATTACAAAAGATTAAACGCAGAGGGAGATATGAGAATCCAGCTATCTTCTACCAAACCAGACATTACAGAGATTTGTAAAAATGTAAAACAATCCCACTCTTCTCACTACATTATTTTTTGTGTTGGAGAATGTTGTTGTGTGTGTGTGTGACACACACACTCCCCCAACCTGCATTCATGTCCTTTCCAGACCTTAGAATGTGACTTTATTTGGAAATAGTGTCATTGCAGGTGTAATTGTTAATGTATAATGGATTGTTTTGATTTTAAGTGAATTAATAAATGTTTTTCTCAGTTTTACTTTCTAATACTGTAAATATCTATAGGTATAACATACATGAGCTGAATTTGTTAGAGGTCCTCAATAATTTTTAAGAGTGTAAAGGGGTCCTAAGACCCAAAAAGTTTAGAACTGCTATCTTAGATTATTTTAGTACCCATCTTCTTTATAGTACCTTACATAGCACTGCATGTTATACACATGCCGGTATGCTCCCTCTCACTGGACACCTAGCAAATTTGAGAAGGAAGCTATTGACAAAACTGAAATATTGTGTACATCTTGATCTCAGGCCATACTTGACCGTAAAGTATCTGGAAGCTATAACCAGGGTCATGGTATCTAGTTTTCGTAGAAACTTCTCAGTCCTGTGGCAGGTACTCCAAGATAACCTCTCACGACACCAGCCATAGGTATCAGTTTGGTGTTAGATTCCAGCAAAGAGCATCTACCTGTTTGTTCTTTTGAGATTTTTTTCCCTTAAGATCTCTAACCTGAATCTTGTCCTTGCATAGGTGAGCCACCACGTCACAGTTCCAGCTTATGTGGCCTCAAGACAAAGTCACATTATGGTCAATGTGCTACAACAAAAGCCTCACTAAAACAAATCTTTCCAAGTCCCACTATATGACCCACTTATTTCAACCAGTATTTAATAAAATAAAACCATTTGGTTAGTCTTAGCATCCCTTTGTAACAAGTTTTGAGATGCTGTATAAAACCCTAACCAGATGACTCAATCATTATTTAAATGGTATTTAACTGATACCTCTGTCCGTGAAACTATTTGAAGTTTCTCCTCAGAGCTCTTCCCCTCTCCTTGGTGTTGAGGCTACTAGAAATAAGGCTCATTGTTTCTTTCCCTGAAGGAGTGCTCAGATTGCTGACCTACAGCAGAAGCTGCTGGATGCAGAAAGTGAAGACAGGCCAAAACACCGCTGGGAGAATATTGCTACCATTCTGGAAGCCAAGTGTGCCCTGAAATACTTAATTGGAGAGGTAAACATCTCTCTTCCTCTCAGCAATTCAGGGTCTGACTTGGTGGGTTGAAATAAGATGTTAGCCTAGAATACTATCATAGTGTTATTGCCACTGCTCATGGTAGAAACCACAATGACACAAACATTAGAGAAATAGTTTTATGGGTAAAGGTTGGTGTGGGCAAGTACAAGCCAGTCACTTAAAAATATATATGAGTGCTCGCTTCGGCAGCACATATACTAAAATTGGAATGATACAGAGAAGATTAGCATGGCCCCTGCGCAAGGATGACACACAAATTCGTGAAGCGTTCCATATTTAAAAATATATATATATATATGAGTTGCAAGTTGATACCCATACCTGGCATATAGCAGGTGCTCAATAAATGTTCACTGTTATTATTATGAAAAATCAGGATGCCATAGTAGGCCACAGGTCAAACGTAAAATATTATACTATACTACTTTTTAAAACACCTCTGACATGTATTATATTCAAAAAGTTTAAGATACAATCTAGGAAAGAGAAAACCTTTGACATATAAAGATTCATCTTAAGGAAAATCCATCTTCACTGACCTTAAAATAAATATATCATCTTCCACTGTCACAAGAGGAATTAAAATTGATCACCTCTGGTGATTGAAGCAAGCATACAAACTCCAACTCTGCAAGTTTGAGCAGTGCTATCCTTTATGCATTTTTGTGTTGGGTTAGCAGATTTTTCCTACTAAGGAAATCCTGATTAGTCTTGTGAACACTGGTGTTTATGATGTTCACCATCTGGGCTAGTAGAGAATATAAAACTAGGCCAGCATAGGATATCAATCTAGCCTGAAGAGCCAGAGCTGTAGTCTCGGCTAATGTGTCTACAAGTTCCAACATGTGAACACAGACATTCTGAAATGGGACATAATTAGCCATAGGGTGTGTGCTGTGGATTTCTCTTTAAAATTAAGGAAGAACTTCTTGAGTATCAGAGTTTGGAATTGTCAGATACTGTTTGTGTTAGGTTTATTCTTGCCTTGAGGTAAAACAAGGGATTAAATGACCTCAGCAGTGGCTTCCAGCTCTAAGATACCTATCTCAGCAGATATCTATCTCGGCCCTTGGTTTGGGTGGTGGTGATTCTATTCAATGGTAGAATCCATATGACATGAAAACATAAGAATGGACTTGGACATGGAAGAACTTTTCTCAGTCCATTTCAAGAAAGCTGACATTTTCCTGCCTAATGAATGGGGAAAGGTGGCCATTCTCCAAATAAACTGATCTTCTTTTATCCCTTCCAGCTGGTCTCCTCCAAAATACAGGTCAGCAAGCTTGAAAGCAGCCTGAAACAGAACAAGGCCAGCTGTGCTGACATGCAGAAGATGCTGTTTGAGGAACGAAATCATTTTGCTGAAATAGAGACAGAGTTACAGGCAGAGCTGGTGAGAGTGGAGCAACAGCACCAAGAGAAGGTAAGCTGGCGAGCCAAGAAGCTATACTGGAAAACAAACCATTGTTGCTCTTTATTGTTAGTTAAAAATAATAATAATAATAATGGGGGTATGAAGTTTCCTTCAAAAGACCACGTAGTCTTTTCCAATTTTTGTAAATAAGAAACCAGAAATAGAGAAAAATGACTTATCTAATAAGTTTACACATACCAGTGACAATGGCTCTTAGCCTCCAACTTTAATACCAAGATGAACATGATGATGCTTCAAGCCATGAGAGCCAAAGAGAACAATTTACTTTGAAATCACAAAGGAGTAACTGGATCACTGCTTGGACTAAACCAGAATTCCTTTTTCCTCTCATTCCTTTGGTACCTTTGGGTTGTATCTTTCTCTAGGTGCTATACCTCCTCAGCCAGCTGCAGCAAAGCCAAATGGCAGAGAAGCAGCTAGAGGAGTCCGTCAGCGAAAAGGAACAACAGCTGCTGAGCATCCTGAAGTGTCAGGTATGGAGATGAGGCAAAGGTCTCCAGAGATGGGGTCCCCAGGCCTGACTGAGAATCCTGTCTGATTTACATGACTGTACCTGCAGGAAAGAGTAATTACCTACTGAAAAAAAGCTTTATAAAGGTAGCCTTTTATAATGGTAGCCTTTTATAATGGTAGTCTCTATTGCCTTGTTGCCCTGTTTGATCAATTTAGGGGTGTTTAGGATGTAGCCACATATAGGATAACCTCCGTTTTGGTACAGAAATGACAGTACATACTCCATACCAGACTTCGAGGCCTCCTGGTTCTTTGCCTCAACGCTGAGCTCTAAAGAGTTGAGAAAGTTAAATCATCCAGTAGAATCCTAGGACATTTAGCTGTCTCTTCCCGTGCCTGTTCTGAGTTGAGACCTGACCTGTTTGTAAAATGCCTGGGGTCTGCATTTCTTCCAGAGGCTGGGAATACCACACCCTTTAGTAGCATGATGGAGTACTATTTTATCCAACTTAGAGTCTTTTTCCTGAACCACCAGTCTCTACGGCTTCCTTGGCACTGCCCATCAAAGACAACCAAATGTGTTAAGGTTGTAGGCATGAATCCAATTATCATAAGTGCCAAGGAAGTTTAATCAGGTTTATTAGTGTAGCAAATAAACTGCCTAACCTGTGTTGAGAAGCGTGGGCAAAAGCATCTGTAGACTTCAAAGAAACAGCTGACACTCTGGATGGGTTTCTTTATCAGCATCCTGATGTGAATAAGGGATATTAGGCTAGAAAATAGAAAAGAACGAGGAAGGCATGTAGAGCAGAGCCCATGTTTCCTGCAAGTGTAGTCGTGGCTGCTTGGGAGCGTTGGAATAGAGGTGGCACTCAGGACACCTAGGAATTGGTGGGGATCAGGCATTTCTCTGGGCGCCAGTGCCTGCTGTGCAAAAACCACCTGCTGCCAGCAACTTGGCAGTAGTATGTTTTCATCCCTGTGAGTTGTTTGGTAACCCACATGTAGTGCCCAAAATAACCCCACCTATCACTGCATTATCTGGAAATAGGATGAAGAACTTGAGAAGATGCAGGAAGTATGTGAGCAAAATCAGCAACTTCTCCGAGAGAACAAAATCATGAAGCAGGTAGTACAGCTTCCCACCCATTTAATAAGCCCTGGGAGACCCTCTTGCAACAGAGGCCAGCTCGTGGGAGCAACCCTGAGTATAATGACTTGGCTCAATTTTATGAGGTCTACATCTAGTTTCCATGTGGTATGGTCATGTGCATTTCAGATGGCATAAACACATTTTTTTTTTTTTTTTTTTTTTTTTTTTTTTGCGGTACGCGGGCCTCTCACCGTTGTGGCCTCTCCCGTTGCGGAGCACAGGCTCCAGACGCGCAGGCTCAGCGGCCATGGCCCACGGGCCTAGCCGCTCCGCGGCATGTGGAATCTTCCCGGACCGGGGCACGAACCCGTTTCCCCGGCATCGGCAGGCGGACTCTCAACCACTGTGCCACCAGGGGAGCCCACACATTTTTTAATTTGCTCTTTTCTGAATCTAATACTGATCTTGTAAAGTGGGAGTCCTTCAACCTACTTTGCTCTTACCGTGCCTCACTTTACCATGGCTTAAGATTAAGCTAACTTAGGAATCTTTATGTTTTAGCCATGAACACTCTCAGAAGCTGCCCTGCAATGTACACTTTGTCTCTTCTTTTCAAATAGAAATTGAACCTCCTCCAAGTAGCCAGCAGACAGAAATCTCATCTTCCTAAGGATACCCTTCTATCTCCAGACTCTTCTTTCGAATATATCCCACCTAAGGTAAACTGCTCAGGGCCTGTGATACCTTTGCATAGCCAAGGTTTGGGGTGAGTGTACTAAAATCACCTTTCAGAAGTGGTTGAGAGTTAAAATTCCCACATTCCAGCATCTCAATTTTCTATGGAGTCCCAAATAAAATTACAGTACAATCTTGAGGAAAATAGTCATTCTCCCTCCCTAGACGGCTGACTTTGGACCATGTACAGGCATTATGCAACACAACTGAGGAGGAGACGCATAGAAAAGAGCAGTGTTCGGCTGTCCATCCAAAGATACTTATCATATCATGAGTCCCTCCCTCCTCCCTCAGATTGCTCAGCCTCTATCCCTTCAGTTTCTCTCCCTTCAAAGACTGAGGCCAAAGGCTAAAGCAGAATTTCTTCTGATTGGTAAAGCCAAGTGGGGTATATTTGAGGAAATCTGAAATCTGTGCTCTGAGAATATAGCGGGCAGCAGCTACTGGGAAGATATAATCCACATGTTGTTGTTGTTGTTTTTAATTAAATAACCATTCCAAACTTTTTTTCTTAGCCCAAACCTCCCCGGTTTAAAGAAAAGTTCCTGGAGCAAAGCATGAACATCGAAGATATAAAATATTGTTCAGAATATTCTGTGAATGAGCCTGAGGACAGTGATGGTGATGGTGGTGATGGGGATGATGAGGAATGGAAGCCAACAAAATTAGTTAAGATGTCCAAGAAGAACATCCAAGGGGTAGGAGGCAGCTCATCTCTTTCAGGGGTTCTAGTTATTAGTCTTCACTGCCAGTGAGGGTGTACCGGCCCCAGACCCTACACCTCAATCCCTCGATCGTGTTCAGAGGCACTGGCTCTGCTGAGGGGTGCTTGTTGGGCCAACTCTGTATGGAACTGGGGGCTAGTTGAGAGGGCTGCCTGGGTGCACAGGGAGGCTCTTTTCATGTTTTCAAGTTCTGACCAGTCTGAACAAGTAGTAGTGTTCTATACCATCTCATTGAAACTGGTTCCAGTGTGACCATAATAATCTTTCACATTTTTAAAGCATTTTACAGTCTATATACCATTCTCATATATGTTACCTCTTTTCATTGTCAGCAAAAAAAAATCCAGTGAGGTGTTTATTATTTGTATTTTACAGCTGGATCTGAGACCCACGAGAGGGAAATGACCTTGCCCAGGGACATAAAACAAAGTGACAGTCAGGACTTGAAATCGAATGTTCTGACTCCAAGTCCAGTTTGTTTCTACCACATCATGGTCATATCAGTAAAAATTGTAGCCCAGAAGCTAAGTGGGAGCTTTAAGATTGAACACACCAAAGTTAAGGCTAGTTAGAAACAATCTGACTTTGAGGCATGCTCTATTTACTTACACAATGATAATCCTACGGATTTATCAAACCTAGGTGTTCTATGTTGAAACATTAACTTCCCAGGCATTACAGTTCATCACTACCCCAACTGTGGCCTGCAGCCACATTCCACTTAAAGAGAACAGCTCACAAATTACCCTAGCTGGATTCCTGGAAGGTTATTCGATTTCATTAGCTGATAGTGCACCACATGGGGAACTGAGCCTTGTAAAGCTACAACACCAGAGAGAAGCAACTCATGAGGACTAGACAGCCGTGGTGGCCTTAAGTCATTTGGAAAGTCATCAGGAATGCAACATACCATGTGCTCTTAGTGGGACTAAGAGCTCATCCTTAGCCTCAGAGAGCTTATAATCTAATGGGAAAACAAGCCAAAGAAATAGGAACACATCACAGGACCTCAGCATACTCATCTCAGGGAGATGGACTGAGCGGCTTTTAAGAGTGACTGTAAAGCCAAACCAAATAGATATAGTTTATGAACATGCCAGAAAGGGATGACTCTTGCTTCATTATAAGACAGAAAGGGAAATACAGTCTTGGGAGCACCTGGGAAGCCATTTTCTGGCACAATGAATAGCATATCGTAAAGACTTGATAGTAGAGGTAGTAGCGGGACATAGAGCTGGGACACTGAGAGAAGATGGGGCAGAACATGTCTGACTTTGATTCACTTACTCAGCAAACATTTATGCTCTCTACTGTGGTTGAAGTGGTAAGCATGAGCTGATTGTTGATGAAAAGGTCAGCCAAGTACTAGGAAGCACAGGTGAGAAGTACACACAGAAACAAATGGTAGAGGACCTAAAACTCTGGGGAAGGAGTTTCCAAATGGCAAGCAAATATGGGTATACTTGTCCTTGAGGAAAGCTTATCACACACACACACACACACACACACACAAGCATAGATATAATAGCACTGTTGCTGTAAGCTTAAAAAGGAAATATAGAAGTATAGCCAAAAATGCAAGTAAGTGATATTTGCTATCAATGATAAATCCTATCTCTAAAACACTGAGAGATGATTATTTTCTAGGCTTTTTCCCTGATTTTATAACTTGAGAATATAACTGGGCTTTAAGGGGAGCAAGTTGGCATACAATCTAGTTTCTCCCTTTTGGAGGCCTCGAAGTACATGGACTGCTCTTTGATCAGACTGCTTGTAGACACATCAGCTGTAGACCTTGATGCTTTGCATGAAGGCCATCCTGATTATTATTGTTTCAACCCAGCTGAAGCGGGCTGGTATGAATCACTAGGTATCTGCAAAGGAGACTGCAGCAGGTACCAAAATGATGACTTGTCCAAAGCTAATGCTGAAAAAACTAGGTTTCCTCATTCAGCTATATTTCCTATCTGTACTAAGGAGATGCCGAAGGATAGGCCATGTGCTGTAGTAAAGAAGTGATAGCTTAGAAGCCAGGTAAACATGAGTTGTAGCCTTGACTTTGCCACTGTTTAGTTGGATAGCCTTAAGCAAGTCACTTAATCTCTCTGAGCCTCAGATTCCTTATTTATGTAATAAAGGGATGAGGCTAGAATAGTGATATATAAGGTCCCTTCCAGCACTAATATCCTGAGTCAAAGTAACAGTCAAAGTTGTATAAATGGGTTTTGTTGTTGTTGTTTTTAATAAATGGGTTTTAATAATACTACCTTTATATGGGGCTATATGGTGTCTGAGAAGTTAAAAGAAGGAATATATGCAGGAGCACCTTGTGAAGGATAAAATATCATGCAGGTATTGTTATTAAAGCACTGTAAGCATTTTTACAAATATTCCCATTTGTCCCCTTTGGCAGAAAAGAGGGAGGAGGTATTCTGGTCTCTAGTAATGAAAGAATGAAGATAAACTTGGATGGAGTGACTTGTCCAAGGTCATGCCAAGTATTAAATATAAGACTAGAGCCCAAGCCTCCCAATTCCTAGCCTGGTATCCTTTATGTTACAATTTTTACCAGATCTTATCATTCTGAGATATAATGTAACACTGAAATCAGTGCTAGAAGAATTATAGACTCTAAAGAAATAATTCTCAACCCTGGCTACACGTTAGAATCCCCCAGGGAGCTTTTAAACACAGGTTGCCTGGGACCCCACCCCCAGATATTCTGATTTAATTGGTCTGAGGTGGGACCTGGCCTTTTTGAAAAGCTCCCCAGAGATTCCTTATGTGCAGCCAGGGTTGAGAACCACTGGCTTAAAGGAACCCCAGAGGTCTTTCATCTTGACTTCCCACTGCTTTTATATAAAGAATCTCTCTATTATAGTGGTTCTCAGCTATGGTGTTGGGACATGCTGGTGGGTTGCTAGCAGTTGTGATACACACACACGTATACACACACATCCCACATACATCATATTTGAGATTTTGTCTGTGGCAAGATCTTGCTCCCTCTCTTATATTCTGATCTGCGTCCTGGTGTGAGAGAAAATAGGATGAAGCTAAAGCTAGTGCACATGGCATTCGTGTGAATACATCTGTCATGTACGTCATGACTGTTCTATAATACAACTCCCAGGTGTTTATCTAGGCTCTGCTTGCTTGAAAACAAGCAATCTAGTAGGGGGAGGCTCACAGTCGTGAGAGAGGGCAGCCCATTGTATTCCAAGTAGGTGTTGGAAAGTTGTTCCTTGTTGAGCTGTCCTATAAATCATCCCAATGAGTCTTGGCTATGTAGAAGTCTAATTGTTCTTCCTTATGATAGCCCTTCAGATGCCATTTTTGTACTTTGGATACAATAGAGACACATGGACAGGGTAATAGAGTGTTTTTGAGGCATATAATATAGATAAATGTGTAAATGGTCAGAGGACCATACCCAGCCTGTAGCAATCAATGGATCAATGTCATCCTGGCGAGGTGTCTCTAGGACATGTCATAGAACTCTGTGTTTTGCTCTGTCTTATTCAAAGAAGCAAAGTTAGGGTTTTTTTTTTTTCTGTTATGTCCAGTGTTGGCAAAGGTGACTAAGGTGGGCATTCCTGTTGTTAGGAGTGTAGTTTGGCATACCTTTCTGGAAAGCAACTTGAAAATATGCATCAAAAGCCTTAAAAATATTCCTATCCTTTGGCTCAATAATTATACACATAGGTATTTATACTAAGGATATAGTCATTGATATGTAAAAAGATTTATAAATCTTTTTTGAGCATCAAACTATGTATCAGGCACTGCTTCTAGGTGCTGAGGATGCAATAAACAAGACAGGTAAAATCCTTGGCCTCATGAAACTGAAGACATTCTTGTGGAGAGAGACTCATAGTGACCAGAAAAACAAAATAATTTTAGATGATAAGAGATAAAAAGAAAATGTAGTCAAATCATAGAGAATGATGGGGTAGGAAAAGAGTACTTTGGACGAGTGTTTGGGAGAGGCCTCTCTGAAGAGGAGATATTTAAGCTGAGATCTGAACAAAGTGAAGGAGCAAGTCAGGAAAAAAATCAGAAGAACATTTCAGGAAAAGGAAACAGTAAATGCAAAGACCTCAGGGCAGGAATGAGCTTGGCTTATCAAGGAACAGCTGAAGAGGCCAGTGAGGCTGGAGGATACTGAGAAGTGGGAGAGTGCAGTACAAGGTCGGGTCAGAGGGGTAATCAGAGGCCTTGTCAATCATGGTAAGATTTGGATTGTATTTATGTACCAGGATATTTGCTGCAACATGATTTTTAATGGCAAACAATTTCTTTCAAAACAATCTTAATATCTAACGTTAGGTGACCAGTTAAGTAAATTGACATTTCCACATGATGAAAGACTATATACAATTGTTAAATATTAAAAATCATGGTTTTGATTTTCAGATTTTATAAAGTACTATATATTATTCTCATAATGGGGGCGAGGGGGAAGATGTTTTAATGGTTTCTTTTACCCTCACAACTACACAACAATGGTGATGGTTGTCCATATGAAACAGACTCAAGGGCTTGAATTTAACTGTAAATGCAATATGAATCCACAAAGATATGACAAGGGAAAAAAAGCTACTGTGATTTAGGACTCATTAGCAGAACTATGGAGTTCATAACAAGGGAGGTGTTTGTCTCAATCTGCTTCACAATGGTCACACCACATTTAGAAAGTTATGCTCATTTCTGGGTGTCACAATTGAAGATGAACTTGGAGAAATTGTTATATAGCCAAGGTGGTGAGAATTCTTGGAAACCATGTCATGTGGTGAATCATTGAGGGAGCTAGGTATATTTAGCTTTGAGAGGATTTGGACAGAGTGGGACTGGGGAGTGAAAACGATGCTCAGGGTTTGAACATATATGCTGTGAAAGTGGGGTTAAATTGATTCCATATCATTCCAGATGGCAGAATTTGGTCCTGAGATCAGAAGTTATATAGAAACTGTTATCTCAGGATAAATAGAGCATTGGATAATAAGACCAGGGATGTTTGAGTGGGGCTTCATACATCAAATCAGGCTTTAGATGGTCACTGAGGTCTCCTCTGACTCTAATCCATCATTCTGAGAGCTCTGTCACCTATATTTGTTCCAAGCCAAACTATCCTTACTTTCTTCCACCATTTCTCTTACAACATCACTTCATATAATGCTGGTCACCCACCCCCTTTTTGTTTAATTCCCTCTTTGTGAAGCACATACACACAGTGGACTCCTGAATGTGTGCACAAGGAAACATACTTATTGATAAAATGGGCTTAATATATGGAAAGCGCTTGTAACAGTGCCTGGCACATGGTGATGTCAGCTATTACTACTGTAGCCTTGTTGTAAGTGTGAAATATGGCACTATGAGGAGTATGGGTAAATTGTGGCATGCTCATAGTGTGAAAATGAATGGAACAGGAGCTACATGCATCAACGGATGATAAGATACCATTTATATAAAGTTTAAAAGTATGTAAGATAACTCCTTACATATTTTAAACAAAAACTCATATGTGGTAAAAAAGAGACATGCATGGGATAATAAGCACCTAATTCAAGAGACTGCCCCTGGGAGGGAGGAAGGCAAATGGGATCAGGAAAGCATAGACAGGAGGCTTCAGTTCTATCTGTATTTTACTCATCAAGGGAGGGTTGGGGACATGAGTGGGGTTTTTTTCTTGTCTACACTTTTTATATGCCTAAAACAATTTATGGGGCCCTAAAATAGGATATATCATTTCAAATAGAGTCTGACTGACCCAGGGTTTACTGAAACATTCTCTCCCTATGATTTCTGAGCTCCAAATTACTGGCTGACTGGCTTGCTTTTTTTTTTTTTTTACATGTTTATTGCAGTATAATTGCTTTTACAATGGTGTGTTGGTTTCTGCTTTATAACAAAGTGAATCAGTTATACATATGTTCCCATATCTCTTCCCTCTTGCGTCTCCCTCCCTCCCACCCTCCCTATCCCACCCCTCCAGGCGGTCACAAAGCACCGAGCTGATCTCCCTGTGCTATGCGGCTGCTTCCCACTAGCTATCTACCATACGTCTGGTAGTGTATATATGTCCATGCCTCTCTCTTGCTTTGTCTCAGCTTACCCTTCCCCCTCCTCATATCCTCAAGTCCATTCTCTAGTAAGTCTGTGTCTTTATTCCTGTCCTACCCCAAGGTTCTTCATGACATTTTTTTCTTAAATTCCATATATATGTGTTAGCATACGGTATTTGTCTTTCTCTTTCTGACTTCACTCTGTATGACAGACTCTAGGTCTATCCACCTCATTACAAATAGCTCAATTTCGTTTCTTTTTATGGCTGAGTAATATTCCACTGTATATATGTGCCACATCTTCTTTATCCATTCATCTGATGATGGACACTTAGGTTGCTTCCATCTCCTGGCTATTGTAAATAGAGCTGCAATGAACATTTTGGTACATGACTCTTTTTGAATTATGGTTTTCTCAGGGTATATGCCCAGTAGTGGGATTGCTGGGTCATATGGTAGTTCTATTTGTAGTTTTTTAAGGAACCTCCATACTGTTCTCCATAGTGGCTGTACTAATTCACATTCCCACCAGCACTGCAAGAGTGTTCCCTTTTCTCCACACCCTCTCCAGCATTTATTGTTTCTAGATTTTTTGATGATGGCCATTCTGACTGGTGTGAGATGATATCTCATTGTAGTTTTGATTTGCATTTCTCTAATGATTAATGATGTTGAGCATTCGTTCATGTGTTTATTGGCAGTCTGTATATCTTTTTTGGAGAAATGTCTATTTAGGTCTTCTGCCCATTTTTGGATTGGGTTGTTTGTTTTTAGGTTATTGAGATGTATGAGATGCTTATAAATTTTGGAGATTAATCCTTTGTCAGTTGCTTCATTTGCAAATATTTTCTCCCATTCTGAGGGTTGTCTTTTCATCTTGTTTATGGTTTCCTTTGCTGTGCAAAAGCACTGAAGTTTCATTAGGTCCCATTTGTTTATTTTTGTTTTTATTTCCATTTCTCTAGGAGGTGGGTCAAAAAGGATCTTGCTGTGATTTATGTCATAGAGTGTTCTGCCTATGTTTTTTTTCCTCTAAGAGTTTGATAGTTTCTGGCCTTACATTTAGGTCTTTAATCCATTTTGAGCTTATTTTTGTGTATGGTGTTAGGGAGTCATCTAATCTCATACTTTTACATGTACCTGTCCAGTTTTCCCAGCACCACTTATTGAAGAGGCTGTCCTTTCTCCACTGTACATTCCTGCCTCGTTTATCAAAGATAAGGTGACCATATGTGCATGAGTTTATCTCTGGGCTTTCTATCCTGTTCCATTGATCTATCTTTCTGGTTTTGTGCCAGTACCATACTGGCTTGATTACTGTAGCTTTGTAGTATAGTCTGAAGTCAGGGAGCCTGATTCCTCCAGCTCCGTTTTTCGTTCTCCAGATTGCTTTGGCTATTCGGGGTCTTTTGTGTTTCCATACAAATTGTGAAATTTTTTGTTCTAGTTCTGTGAAAAATGCCAGTGGTAGTTTGATAGTGATTGCACTGAATCTGTAGATTGCTTTGGGTAGTAGAGTCATTTTCACAATGTTGATTCTTCCATTCCAAGAACATGGTATATCTCTCCATCTGTTTGTATCATCTTTAATTTCTTTCATCAGTGTCTTATAATTTTCTGCAAACAGGTCTTTTGTCTCCTTAAGTAGGTTTATTCCTAGATATTTTATTCTTTTTGTTGCAATGGTAAATGGGAGTGTTTTCTTGATTTCACTTTCAGATTTTTTGTTGTTAGTGTATAGGAATGCCAGAGATTTCCGTGCATTAATTTTGTATCCTGCAACTTTACCAAATTCATTGATTAGCTCTAGTAGTTTTCTGGTAGCATCTTTAGGATTCTCTATGTATAGTATCATGTCATCTGCAAACAGTGACAGCTTTACTTCTTCTATTCCGATATGGATTCCTTTTATTTCCTTCTCTTCTCTGATTGCTGTGGCTAAAACTTCCAAAACTATGTTGAATAAGAGTGGTGAGAGTGGGCAACCTTGTCTTGTTCCTGATCTTAGTGGAAATGGTTTCAGTTTTTCACCATTGAAGACGATGTTGGCTGTGGGTTTGTCATATATGGCCTTTATTATGTTGAGGAAAGTTCCCTCTGTGCCTACTTTCTGCAGGGTTTTTATCATAAATGGTTGCTAAATTTTGTCGAAAGCTTTCTCTGCATCTATTGAGATGATCGTATCGTTTTTCTCCTACAATTTGTTAATATAGTTTATCACATTGATTGATTTGCGTATATTGAAGAATCCTTGCATTCCTGGAATAAACCCCACTTGATCATGGTGTATGATCCTTTTAATGTGCTGTTGGATTCTGTTTGCTAGTATTTTGTTGAGGATTTTTGCATCTATGTTCATCAGTGATATTGGCCTGTAGTTTTCTTTCTTTGTGACATCCTTGTCTGGTTTTGGTATCAAGGTGATGGTGGCCTCGTAGAATGAGTTTGGGAGTGTTCCTCCCTCTGCTATATTTTGGAAGAGTTTAAGAAGGATAGGTGTTAGCTCTTCTCTGAATGTTTGATAGAATTCGCCTGTGAAGCCGTCTGGTCCTGGGCTTTTGTTTGTTGGGAGATTTTTAATCACAGTTTCAATTTCAGTGCTTGTGATTGGTCTGTTCTTATTTTCTATTTCTTCCTGATTCAGTCTTGGCAGGTTGTGCATTTCTAAGAATTTATCCATTTCTTCCAGGTTGTCCATTTTATTGGCGTATAGTTGCTTGTAGTAATCTCTCATGATCTTTTGTATTTCTGCAGTGTTCGTTGTTACTTCTCCTTTTTCATTTCTATTTCTATTGATTTGAGTCTTCTCCCTTTTTTTCTTGATGAGTCTGGCTAATGGTTTATCAGTTTTGTTTATCTTCTCAAAGAACCAGCTTTTAGTTTTATTAATCTTTGCTATCATTTCCTTCATTTCTTTTTCATCTATTTCTGATCTGATCTTTATGATTTCTTTCCTTCTGCTAACTTTTGGGTTGTTTTGTTCTTCTTTCTCTAATTGCTTTAGGTGTAAGTTTAGGTTGTTTATTTGAGATGTTTCTTGTTTTTTAAGGTAGGACTGTACTGCTATAAACTTTGCTCTTGGAACTGCTTTTGCTGCATCCCATAGGTTTTGGGTTGTCGTGTTTTCATTGTCATTTGTTTCTACGTATTTTTTTAAAAGAATGTATTATATTCAGTTATGTGTATCTTTTTTGTTGTTTTGTTTTTGTTTATTTATTTATTTTTGGCTGTGTTGGATCTTCGTTTCTGTGCGAGGGCTTTCTCTAGTTGTGGTAAGCGGGGGCCACTCTTCATCGCGGCGCGCAGGCCTCTCACTATTGTGGCCTCTCTTGTTGTGGGGCACAGGCTCCAGACGTGCAGGCTCAGTAGTTGTGGCTCACGGGCCTAGTTGCTCCATGGCATGTGGGATCTTCCCAGACCAGGGCTCAAACCTGTGTCCCCTGCATTAGCAGGCAGATTCTCAACCACTGCGCCACCAGGGAAGCCCTCTACATATTTTTTGATTTCCTCTGATTTCTTCAGTGATCTCTTGGTTATTAAGTAGTGTATTGTTTAGCCTCCATGTGTTTGTATTTTTTACAGATGTTTTCCTGTAATTGATATCCAGTCTCATAGCATTGTGGTCAGAAAAGATACTTGATACAATTTCAATTTTCTTAAATTTACCAGGGCTTGATTTGTGACCCAAGATGTGATCTGTCCTGGAGAATGTTCCATAAGCCCTTGAGAAGAATGTGTATTCTGTTGTTTTTGGATGGAATGTCCTATAAATATCAATTAAGTCCATCTTGTTTAATGTATCACTTAAAGCTTGTGTTTCCTTATTTATTTTCATTTTGGATGATCTGTCCATTGGTGAAAGTGGGGTGTTAAAGTCCCCTACTATGAATGTGTTACTGTCGATTTCCCCTTTTATGGCTGTTAGTATTTGCCTTATGTATTGAGGTGCTCCTATGTTGGGTGCATTAGTATTTACAATTGTTATATCTTCTTCTTGGATCGATCCCTTGATCATTATGTAGTGTCCTTCTTTGTCTCTTCTAATAGTCTTTATTTTAAAGTCTATTTTGTCTGATAGGAGAATTGCTACTCCAGCTTTCTTTTGGTTTCCATTTTCATCGAATATCTTTTTCCATCCCCTCACTTTCAGTCTGTATGTGTCCCTAGGTCGGAAGTGGGTCTCTTGTAGACAGCATATATATGGGTCTTGTTTTTGTATCCATTCAGCCAGTGTATGTCTTTTGGTTGGAGCATTTAATCCATTTGCATTTAAGGTAGTTATCGATATGTATGTTCCTATTACCATTTTCTTAATTGTTTTGGGTTTGTTATTGTAGGTCTTTTCCTTCTCTTGTGTTTCCTGCCTAGAGAAGTTCCTTTAGCATTTGTTGTAAAGCTGTTTTGGTGGTGCTGAATTCTCTTAGCTTTTGCTTGTCTGTAAAGGTTTTAATTTATCCGTCAAATCTGAATGAGATCCTTGCTGGGTAGAGTAATCTTGGTTGTAGGTTTTTCTCCTTCATCAGTTTAAATATGTCCTGCCAGTCTCTTCTGGCTTGCAGAGTTTCTGCTGAAAGATCATCTGTTAACCTTATGGAGAATCCCTTTGTGTTTTTTGTTGTTTTTCCCTTGCTGCTTTTAATTTTTTTAATATATTTTTTCTTTGTAATTAATTTTATTTTCTTTTTTTTTTAAAGAAGTACTGTTTATTAATTTATTTTTTTATTTATTTTGGCTGCGTTAGGTCTTCATTGCTGTGAGTGGGCTTTCTCTAGTTATGGCAAGCAGGAGCTACTCTTCATTGCAGTACACAGGCCTCTCGTTGTGGTGGCTTCTCTTGCTGTGGAACATGGGCTCTAGGCACGCAGGCTTCAGTAGTTGTAGCACGTGGGCTCAGTAGTTGTGGCTCACGGGCTCTAGAGCGCAGGTTCTGTAGTTGTGGCGCACAGGCTTAGTTGCTCAGCGGCATGTGGGATCTTCCCAGAACAGGGCTAGAACCCATGTCCCCTGCATTGGCAGGTGGATTCTTAACCACTGCACCACCAGGGAAGCCCTGTATTTAATTTTTGACAGTTTGATTAATATGTGTCTTGGCGTGTTTCTCCTTGGATTTATCCTGTATGGGACTCTCTGTGCTTCCTGGACTTGATTAACTATTTCCTTTCCCATATTAGGGAAGTTTTCAACTATAATCTCTTGAAATATTTTCTCAGTCCCTTTCTTTTTCTTTTCTTCTTCTGGGACCCCTATAATTCGAATGTTGGTGCATTTAATGTTGTCCCAAAGGTCTCTGAGACCATCCTCAATTCTTTTCATTCTTTTTTCTTTATTCTGCTCTGCAGTAGTTATTTCCACTATTTTATCTTCCAGGTCACTTATCCGTTCTTCTCCCTCAGTTATTCTGCTATTGATCCCTTCTAGAGAATTTTTAATTTTATTTATTGTGTTGCTCATCACTTTGTTTGTTCTTTAGTTCTTCTCACTCCTTGTTAAATGTTTCTCGTATTTGCTCCATTCTATTTCCAAGATTTTGGATCATCTTTACTATCATTATTCTGAATTCTTTTTCAGGTAGACTGCCTATTTCCTCTTTATTTGTTAGGTCTGGTGGGTTTTTGCCTTGCTCCTTCATCTGCTGTGTGTCTCCCTGTCTTCTCATTTTGCTTAACTTACTGTGTTTGGGGTCTCCTTTTCGCAGGCTGCATGTTCGTAGTTCCCGTTGTTTTTGGTGTCTGTCCCCAGTGGCTAAGGTTAGTCCAGTGGGTTGTGTAGGCTTCCTGGTGGAGGCAACTGGTGCTTGTGTTCTGGTGGATGAGGCTGAATCTTGTCTTTCTGGTAGGCAGGTCCACATCTGGTGGTGTGTTTTGGCATGTCTGTGGCCTTTTTATGATTTTAGGCAGCCTCTCTGCTAATGGATGGGGTTGTGTTCCTGTCTTGCTAGTTGTTTGGCATAGGGTGTCCAGCACTGTATCTTGCTGGTCATTGAGTGGAGCTGGGTCTTGGCATTTAGATGGAGATCTCTGGGAGATTTTCGCTGTTTGGTATTACGTGGAGCTGGGAGGCCTCTTGTGGAGCAGTGTCCTGAACTTGGCTCTCCCACCTCAGAGGCACAGCCCTGATGCCTGGCTGGAGCACCAAGAGCCTGTCATCCACACGGTCATGTGGCTGTAGGTAGGAGGCCTCAGTTCCTTGCCACATGGATCTCTCCTTAGGGCTGCTTGAGTGTCCTCATGACATGGCAGCTGGCTTACCCCAGGATGAGTGATCCGGCCCGTGGTCCCCGGGACTGTCGCAGCTTTGGCCGCTGGGGCCCCTCCAGAGCCGGCAGCCTCAGTGAGGCCGCCCTCCGCTCAGGCTCTGGGGCAGTTCAGTGACGGCGGAGGGAAGAGACCCCAAGCCAGGAGTTCCAGCTCTGTGGAAAGGCGGACTCCATTCTTGCTTGTGGGATCTTAGTTCCCCAACCAGGGATTGAACCTGGGCCCTTGGGCCATCGGCAGTGCAAGCTCCGAGTCCTAACCACTGGACTGACAGGGAATTCCCTGCACCAAACTACTTTTAAGCCAGATCTCCCCCACCCAACATTACATTTATATGGCTGATTTGGGGGAACTTAGTGCCAGACTTACATTTATCCCTGTTATAACTTTTCTGTCTGCTTCCAGCCCATAATTCCAGCCAGTCAAAATATTTTTGAATTGTGATCCTATTATCTTACATATTAATCATCCTTCCAGCTTTGTGTCGTTGTTACAGCTGATAAATATGCCTACCTTGTAGACTGGCTATGAGATTCAAATGAGATTTTGCATTTCTATATATGAAAGTACTCGGAAACTGTAAAGTGCTATACAAATGTAAATGTAAATGTATTCATATCATCAGTGATTTATTAAAATGTTGAATGATTAAACTGCTGAGGACAAAGCCCAGGCTGACACTAAACAAACTGTAGAAATGTGAGTTGGATGAAAGTACAGCTGGGTAGATCTAAAGATACTGAGCAACTATACTCAGTCCTTAAATATGCCTAATTCTACTCCCATTCATCTCATAGTTCTTCACTTTGGCCATTATATCACCATGAGGATCTTTGTCAGTTGCCCTGCATTATTATGGTATCCATCCAATCCATCTTTCAAGTATACTATCCCAAAAGTGTGGCATGACTTGTTCTTAGAAAACCTATGGGGGTTCTTGGTGATCATTGTTTCACTAAAGAGAGGACTGAGGAGATAGAAGCTTAGTAAAGTTGATGGTACTTTCCAGTTTTTCTAGAATGGCCTGAGAATGAAGGGAAGGTACTTCAAACCTAGTCTTCTGACTCAGTAATGTGTCTTTCTACAAACCTGCTTTGCAGTGTTCCTGCAAGGGCTGGTGTGGGAACAAGCAGTGCGGGTGCAGGAGACAGAAGTTGGACTGTGGCGTGGACTGCAGCTGTGACCCCACAAAGTGTAGGAACCGTCAGCAAGGCAAGGTAGGATCGGTGCTGTCGTCCCTCACCATCCTTTCAGATCTCCCAGCAGTTTCTGTCCTTTTCTTCTGCCTTCCTTCCTGAAAGCCAGTCTCCTGCACAGCCCTTCCCACCCTTCTTCCCTCTGCAACCAGAAAAAGACATTTCGTTTCTCAGTCCTTCTTCCTTGCTGCTAACCTGTCTACACAACCCCTTCAGAAGCCACAGCCTCTCCCAGGAGATTCCCAGATATGCAGTTCCCCACCCCTAGCCTTGGCTGTAAAATTTCTGTACAGTGTCTAAGGCACAAGCAAGGAACAGTAGAGCAAGCATTTACAGGCATACAGCCACGCAGGATCAAACTAGTCCAGAGGCTTAGCTGGAATTGTAAGGGCCACGTGCTGAGGTAGCAGTTTCCAGGAAGGAAGTTAATCCTTCTAACATCTTGAGACATTAGTTACTTAGACCTTCTCCATGGGAACCAGCTATTCCATGGCTCTAGGAAAAGACCCACAGGAACTTGGTCTTTCTGATATTCACTGTTCTGAGCCAAGTTAACTGTAATTGTTCTTACATTGCTCCCAGGGATAGCAGACTCAAGGAAATAAAATGTGTACTGAGAAGTGCAGCACCAAGCAGGTCAGATGCCCGAACTTGCCTTATGCCTACCTGTGCCCACGGCAAAAGCTCATTCCTACTGCTCTCTGTGTGATACACAGGAATTTTAGCAAGACTAGTTCACCGTGCATTTCTTAACCATCTATATGGGTGCAGTTTTGCCCTGGGTCGTCCATTAAAAAAACTTCTGAGGTAGGTAATCATTAGAGGACTAAAGTGGCAAGCTAGAGGTCAGGCTAAGAACTGTAGAAGTAGCATTGCAGAAGGACCTTCAGGATTCTCTATGTCCATGCTTTTCTCAATTTGGGTTCTAGAGTCCTATAGTGGCTCCATGGAAGTGCTTCCAGGCAGAGGAGTGTGGCCCAGCTCAGTTTGACCCCGTGCCAACCAAAGCAACTTGCTCTTTACTTGTTTATATATCGAGTTTCCTCTTAGAATTTCAGTTGGAAAACCACTGATCTAGTCCAATACTGCCATTTTACAGAGAAGGAAACTAAGGCCCAGAGATAAGCTTAAGTGACTGGGTGTGATATTATACAGCTGGTCATGGCAGCTAAGATTAGACCTCAGGCTTCCTGACTCTTAATCCAGTTCAGTTTCCATGACAACAGGCTATAATTCTAATCCAAGCTCTACCACAGAGTAGCCTTGTTACCTAAGCAACTTCTCTCTCTTGGCCTCAGCTTCCTCTCTGAAAGGAAGACCAATACAGGCAACACTCTGTAGAAATGCTAAAAAGTATATTATAGATTGGGGAGGGGAGAGGATTAATCAAAGAAATGACCAAGGCTCAGCCTTGTTTTAAACCATGCCTCATGATGTGTCCTGTGCTACTCTCCTACCCAGTCTTTTGCCTTCAGAGGCTGCCTTTGAGCACTATGACCTCCCCAAGCAGGGTCACCCTAAGACCTGCTTACACTGACTGATGAGGCCCTCAGAGCTGGTACCTCACTGGCTGAAGGGGAGCAGACTGATTGTGTAACCCTAGTAGCTGAATTTCTAATATCCCTGTCTGATTCTCAGGATAGCTTGGGCACTGTTGAGCGGACTCGGGATTCTGAAGGCTCCTTCAAACTGGAGGATCCCACAGAGGTGACCCCAGGATTGAGCTTCTTTAACCCTGTCTGTGCCACTCCCAACAGCAAGGTAGGTGGCCTAAAAGCCAGGTGTTTCCAAATGTATTAGCGTCCGTCTCAGCATTAGCACTGACAGAGAGCTGTGGGAGAAAAGGAGGTAAAGGTACAATCAGCTTGCTGGGAACTGGGAACTGGGAACCGGGCATCTGCTAGAGTCTGGTTTTTTCAACAGAGCTATTTGGGGGGTCACCTCATACTATTGGGAGTGTGCTAAACATCTGTAGTGGCTAGGCTGCGCTGAGCCTCTGTCCCTACCCCAGATCTAGTCATATAGCTGTCTCTGTCCTTCCTAGATCCTGAAAGACATGTGTGATGTGGAGCAGGTGCTATTAAACAACACGGCTCCAGGTGCCTCCTCCCTTGGCCTCCCAGAGTCAAAACATGTAGCAACAGAATCCCAAGAAAATAAAGCTCCAGGGAAGAAAAAGAAACGAGCTCTGGCCAGCAATACCAGCTTCTTCTCTGGCTGCTCCCCCATTGAAGAAGAGGCCCACTGAAGTTGGACTCATCATATCTGCCCTGGTCTGGCTTGGGAGATGCCTTCAGGTTGCAGCCAGAAGGGGTTTTTTTTCATGATTCCTCTTGATTTCAGGTTTCTTGCTGTTGAAAAAAGGAACAGCACGTTACTGAAAAAGAGGGAAACTTTGTTGGATGTTGGCAACTTCGTGTCCAGAGGGAACCTTTGTTGGATGTTGGCAACTTCGTGTCCAGAGCCCCTGACGACTACTCTCCTCTCCAGAAGGGTGCTAAGCTACCTGCTGAAGACAGAACCAACTGACCTTCCTGATGACTCATGAGGAACCAGTCCTCAGTACAATCTAGCTGTCTCTTACTCATGAGCAGTTAGGGCTGTGTCCCAGTGGGACTGAGACCAAGGCTGTCTTATCTTTAGGTTATCTCAGTTTCATGGCAGAGCCTAGCCTAGGTTGGAGGCCCGGCACAGATCTTCACGCCACCTCCAGAATGGCGCTGGGATCTTTCTTGTCTCTAAATTTCAAGTGTTCTAATAGTACAATCAATTGTCTTTCAAGTTGCTGAGGTAAATGAAATCTTTTTAAATGTTAATGTTAAGTAAATAAATAAATCTTAGCCCATCTGCTGTTTGGAAAGAGTCTTCTGTGCTAGCGGGAGAAATACAATTTCAACCTGTGTTCCTCCGCCCCTGGGAACGCTATTAAGGAAAGTCAGTGCAAGTGCCCAAGCCCCACTGCCTTGTAGCAGCCCTCATCCCCTGAGGGGAGTATGGAGCAGCAAGTCATGTGTCTTCATGTTGCTCTGTTATCTCAGGAGGTTAGAATAATGCTAGCAAGGCCAGTGGCCTGACCTTCACTGTAGAGGCTGCCTGACCTCCAGATTTACGAGGAAGGGACCATATTTACCAAGCATCTCCATGTGCTTGCCACAATTTTATTTGCTCCTCACAAAAAAGTTCAAGGTGAATAGGTCTCATTTTGCAGATGAGAAAACTGAGATACAAAGATGTTAAGTCACTTCACTAAAGTCACAAAGTTAACGAGTAATCGAGCTAGTAGGACTTGAACCCAGGTCTGACACCAAAAGTTCTTAGCTGGCTCTAGATCGGCAGTGATGGCCATTACTGACAGCCTGCGGCCTGATTTGGAGTCACCTGGGCATGGGATCGTACTGCTGCCCAGCCCCCGGACAGGACTACACTTACACCCTGCTTCCTCCTTTGAAAGGGAAGAGGATGGGCACAGCTTACTCCTCACTCTGCATCTGGGTTCTTCATCTCTGCTTAAGGCAAAAAGGGAGCCAGCCCTGGCCCTGCAGCCTTCTCAGGAGTTCACAAGCCCTGAGCGTCATATCCATGCATTCTGAATCCCAGCCCCCTGCCCCAAACAAATCTCCCAAAGTACACCCCAGAATTTAGCACATGAAAGCCAAGACTCCTCCAAAATCCAACAGAGTCCAAGCAAAGGAAACTGAAGGACAACCTGCCTAGAGCGAAGCCTTCGGGACTAGGTGACCCTGCAGCCCTTTCTGGCCTCCTGCCAGCAAGCAGCCTTGCTTCTCTTTGCATTTTAATGCCGAGGGAGCAAGGGAGCCTTTGCCATTGCCAACTAGAGCCTGGATACAATGGGAAGGCAGAGAAGGAGGGGGCAGGCTCTTGGCCTAAGAGAGCAGGTCTTCCTTCTCACTGCTCCAAATCCAGTGCGTTTGGGGGAGGGGTAAATGAACTTATCCCCAGAGAAGACATTCTTTCCCACCAACACTGCACTAGCCCCCAGGCATCGAGCCACTGCCTCAGCCAAAAGGTTGAGAGGGAAGGTCAATCAAGCCAGCCCCCAGTCCCTGGCCCACCCAGAGCCCTGTGCTTTAGCACTGAGCTAACTCTACGGCCTGCTGGCCATCCCTCCCCTGCTGATGGTGTGGTAAGTGTCTTTTATGTGTATTCATCTTCCAAAAGCCAGTGACCATACCACTATACACTCCTCAAATGATTCTTGGAAAGAGACGGTAGATGCCTTGGGGTCAAAGCAGTGAAAAAGATGCAAATCTCAGCACATCTTGAATGAGCATCTCCTTTCTGGGGTGAGGGGGGAAAGGGAAGGGCTGCTAGTACCACCCAGGTCCCATAAGGCCCACGGAGACCCCTGGTCCAGAAACTGGGTGAAACAAGAAGTGGCATGCAATTCTGAGTTCCCTTCTAGATGCACCTTGCAGAAGCAGAAGCAAGATCCCAAGAGGGAAGGGAGGCTGATGAATTAAGGCTATCCTCCCAGGGAGCTTGAGACTGGATGCTAGACTTCCTCGCACACATACACACCCCCTTCCAGGGGGCTGGCTGGGCCCCTTCTCCTCACTGCCAAGTTGCAAAGTTGTGTGGTCACCTCCCCCCAGCTTCCCGCCCACCCGCGCCCTCAGCCCTCAGCCCTCGCCTCCCTGAGCCGGGACAAAGCCCCAGCAGTGACTAAGAGAACAGGAGGAGGGACAGAGGGATGGGGAAAGCTGCACAAAGGAATTCCTCACCCCAAGCCCCCTGACCGACAGCGAGTAAAGCAGCAGATCTGCTCGCCCTCCCCCTTCCCCCCTCCCATCTTCCCACCCGACCAGGCACGGACACCACAGGCAACAGAGCAGCTGCAGGCCTTGGGAGAGGACCCGCACAGCCTCCTGTAGGTGGCAACAGTGCCACCTGTTTGACTGGTGGGGGCTGAGCCTGGAAGAGGGAGGAGGCTGACAACTCGGAGAGGACCTGGGAAACAGTGCAGTGCACAGCAGAGGGCAGAGAGCAGAGCGGACCTGCTGCTGAGAAAAGGTGTGAGGGCTCGGGAAGGCTGGGGGCCACAGGCGGGAGTGGCAGGGCCGAGACCGGCTCCTGCCGGCAGGGATTGGGCCCAGGGATTGAGCAGCACCCCTGGTCAGCTCCCCTGACTGGAGTTTTCTGGCTGCTCAGATCCTGACCCTATCCTACAGACAGCTTCTGGAGGGAGGTGGGACCCTGGACGGCAGTGTCCAGGGTGCAGAGGCAGTACCCGAGGTACGGCTGGAGCCCGAGGCAGGCTACAACCACTCGGTCCCAGCATGGGAAGAGGCAGGGGACCTCCCTCTGGGTTGGCTTTTTCCTGGGAGGGGTGTCAGGGTGGGGAGAGGTTTCCCTCCCCCCAGCTTCAGCCCCCTAACTTCCATTCCTACCCCAACCCTCCTTTCCCAAGGCAAGCAGAGGGTAAGAAGGGCTGTTTCAGGAGCGGCCACACCCTCCTTTCAGCCACTGTGCAACCCCTAAAGACTCCACAGCTTCAGGGGAGCCCAGATGACAAGGCAAGGGGTCATGTTCCTCAGACCACACCCACTTTGGGTGTATCCAGGGGCTCCTTTACATACTCCAAATCACCTAGAAACCCATTTTACTGACAGCCACTAGTGCGCATGCACATACAAATGCTGACACAAATCCCACACCTTCTCATGTAGAATCAAAATCACACACCCAGCCTAGTCTGGGGATCAGTAAGCCAGCTTGGACTCAGCTTGACCTCAAAGCACAAGGTCCAAAGACAACCACAGGCCCCATACACACCTTTGCCCTGTATTTGTTGTACTTTCACCAAAGTTCCCTCAGAGGGTGGGGCCCCTGAGAAGGAAAAGGCGGGGACTGGGTTCCTGGCTGAGGTTGGGGGATGACTGGGCAAGAAACGACAGGACTGGGGTGAGAGGGCTTAGACGTTCCAGATGTGTGCAGGCAGGAAAAAGTTTCCTTCAGAAGGTAGGGAGTGACCCAGGCAACCTGTTCTCCTCAAGATTTCCTCTTATTGGTAGTGCCCCCTTGCCCCTGGGAGGTGGAGACAGAGAATCTTTCAGTTCAGAGCTTTGTAATGTGTGCAATCTCTGTATCCATAGCAACTAACCAAATAGCCACTAGCCAGGCCTCCCTCGGCCCCAGGTCAGTCCTGGTGCCTCTCCTTCAGGTTACTCCTGGCTTCTATGGCGGAAGCCTCAACACGGGGCCGCCTGAAGTTTGGCCAGATCTGCCTCAACTTGCTAAACCGTGTTTGCCCCACCCCCAGGGAAGTTTCTCCTGAGTCCCTACCACAGGCAACCTCTCCATCCCCAGATAGGGATGCTGTTGAAAGGGGAGGAGATGGAGAGAGTGGGTGTATATCCTGCCAGGAGGCTAGACCTCTGGGTGTCCCACTGACTTTCCACATATGCAGATGAAAGGGAAAGAAAGACCCCGGAAACTGTCCCCTTTGCTCACCTCCTCATCCAATCTGGCACTTGGGGCCTGCCCTGTGACCTCCGTTGCTGAGCAGCGGCCCAGGCCTCTGCTCCTCCCGGGGCTCCTCACATATACTGGGAGGGAGGCTGGGATCTGCCTTCTGCCAGGGTCCCTGATAGCCAAGTGTCCCTTCCCCCAGGCCCTCACCATGGGTGAGTCTCCCGGCTGCTGCTCGGTCTGGGCCCACTGCCTCCACTGCCTGTATAGCTGCCACTGGAAGAAATGCCCCAAAAACAGGACACAAACCAACCAGGTGAAGTACGGATGGGGTGGGGTGGGGGGGCAGAAGTCCAAGGCAGAGGCCACTCGGAGGGGATAAGAAGGCCAGGTGTGTTCAGAGACAGCGGAGGGGAGGGGATAGGGAAGGAAGGGGCTTTCTCTCCCCAGGAGGAAAATCCCCTCAAACATGGAAAGAGCTACCTGCAAAAGCAGAGCACCCCCATGCCTGGCAGGAAGCCCCCTTGAGCTGCCCTCTGTTGGGGACTCTGAGCTGAAGTGGGGATGGGCTGTGAGCTTCTCTCCTGCCCCTTTGCAGTGCGAATGCATCTGGTTTGGCCTGCTCTTCCTCACCTTTCTCCTCTCCCTGGGCTGGCTGTACGTCGTGCTCATCCTTCTCAATGACCTGCACAACTTCAATGAGTGTGTCACAGACCCCCTTCCTCAGCAGACATGTCAACCTACTCCCCACCTCGGGACTCCAGGGTGCTCGGTCATCCCCAGCCCTGCCTGGCTTGCCCCCTACCCAGCCTCCTTGAAAACCCCTCCGTGAAGTCTCCCCAGTCCGTGGAGCCCCTGACCCCCTGAAGGGCTTCCCCTCACTCCCTTCTAGCCCCCATCCTAGAGCCACCCAGCCCAGCTCCCCTCAGGCTACTATCGCTGCCCTTCCCCCACTCGGACACCTCCCTCTCCCCTCCCATAGATTCCTGTTCCAGCACTGGGGACACTGGATGGACTGGTCCCCGGCATTCCTGCTGGTCATCTCTCTACTGGTCACATACGCATCCCTGCTCTTGGTGGGTCCCGGAGCAGCTGGTCAAACCTTAGCCCTTCCTTCCCGCTCAGCTCTACCCTGTCGTTCTCACCCTGGCCACTGAGGGGAGGGGAGGAGGGAGGTGTCAGCCTGGGAAGCCCCTCTCTTGGCACCTCATGACTCCCACCACCTCTGCCCCCAGCTCCTGGCCCTGTTCCTGCGGCTCTGTGGCCAGCCTCTGTGCCTGCACACCACTCACAAGGTAGAGTGGGCATATGGGAGCAAGCGGGAGAGGGGTACACTGGGCCCGGTACTTAGCCAGTTCTTCTATCCCTGGGCACGAGCTCAGGACCTGAAGCCCAGTAAATATGTGCTGAGTGAAAGAAGGACAGTGGTTGAGTCAGGAGAAGAGAATGGTCCTGTTTTCAGAGTGAGGGGCAGCCCAGGCAGCCACAAGCCCAGGTTGACATGAAGATCCCTGGTTCCCCAGGTGCTGCTGCTCCTCATTATACTTCTTGTGGCCGCTGGCCTTGTGGGACTGGAGGTCCAATGGCGGCAGGAGTGGCATAGCTTACGTCTGTCACTGCAGGTGAGTGGCTGGTATCCAGGGCTTAGCGGGGGAAACCTTCGCCTGTGGCCAACCCCAGGACACAGCTTGCTCCCTGGTGCCCCGAGACTCCAGGTAGCTCTCAACTTCAAAAGTCAGGTCCTAGGGGGAGAAGGGGAGGGCTTCTAGGGAGAAGAGCCCTCCTCAACAGCTCTTGTCCACAGGCCACAGCCCCATTCCTTCATATTGGAGCAGTTGCTGGCATCACTCTCCTGGCCTGGCCTGTGGCTGATACCTTCTACCGTATCCACCAAAGAGGTGCCAACTCTACCCTCTCACACACCCTCACTGGCCATCAATGCTTCTGCCTCCTGCTGCTCCGTTCCCTGCACCTGCACTCTGCTTTCTGTCCCCAGGGCCCACCACTGTCCTTTCTCTATAGCCTGTCCCCCACTCCCCACAGGTCCCAAGATTCTGCTACTTCTCCTATTTTTTGGAGTTGCCCTGGCCATCTACCTGGTGCCCCTATTCATCTCCTCAGCCTGTATCATGGAATCCAAAGACTTACCCCCCAAGCCTGAGCTGATGGGACACCGAGGGGCCCCCATGGTGAGTGCTGGGCAGAATGCTGGCAGGGCAGGGAGGGTCTGCTCCTCTAGGCTGCTGTGACCAGGCCTGTGGGTTCCCAGGCTCTCACCCTTCCCTGCCACCTCCTCACCTTTCCCAGCTGGCCCCCGAGAACACCCTGATGTCCCTGCGGAAGACAGCTGAATGTGGAGCTGTTGTGTTTGAGACCGATGTGATGGTCAGGTGAGGGAAGCCGGGGTCCCCTCCCGAACCCAGGGACACAGCAGGGACGCTCCGGAAATGATGCCCCAGAGTTTGGCCCTCTGACTCCCCTTGTGCCTTCAGCTCCAACGGGATCCCCTTCCTCATGCATGATGAGCGCCTGACCAGGACCACAGATGTGGCCACTGTGTTCCCACACCGAGTCAACAGCCACAGTAGCAACTTCTCCTGGACTGAGCTGAAGAGACTCAATGCCGGGGCCTGGTTCCTACAGGTGAGGACAGCCTTCTGGAAGAGGCAGCCATGGGCAGGGGCACTCGGGGGTGGAGTTCATTCATTGATAAGCGTCTGCTGAGCCCCGTGTTGGGCGACAGGTATACAATCTCTGCACTCAGGTCATTCCCTCCTAGTAAGGAAAGCACCTAGGCAACAGGCTATCAGAATATGAAACCTCCAGCAAGAGCAAGGTCTTTACTGGGTAGAGAGGAGAGAGAGGTCACTGTTGGGCAGGGGGAGCACAGGAGAGGATCAGGAGTGGTTTCACAGGAGAGGATGCCTGAGCAGCATATGAAGTGAGGGTAGTTTTTAAGATGGACAAGGCAGGGAACGGGAATTCTGGTCAGAGGGAAGAGTGTGTGTAAAGCCCAGAAATATGAAGAAACCTTTCCAGGGAACAAAAAGTGGCTCAGTGGGAATTCCCTGGCGATCCAGTGGTTAGGATTTGGCGCTTTCACTGCCTGGGCTCGGGTTCGATTCCTGGTTGAGGAACTAAGATCCTGCAAGCCGCGCGGCAAGGCCAAAAAAAAAAAAAAAAGACAATGAAAAAGTGGCTCAGTGGAAGTGGGAGACAAAAATGCATGGGAGTCATGGGAGATGAGACTGGCCGGGGGCCGGGGGAGCAGAGGCTTGGTCTCCGGGGGCTTTGAATGCCAGGCCTAGAAGTGTGGACTTCAATCCTGCAGGTGATGGAAATTATTTAAAAGAATAATTAATTTGTTTAGTTTTTCTTTTCTTGATTACCAAAGTAATACAAGTTCCTTATAAAAAAAATTTTTTAAAAGTAAAATTTCAGAGAAATAACCTAAAATTGAAAAATCTCCCATAATCCAACCCGTCAGTTGGATACATATTCTGAGGGATTAAGACATATCTGAGCGCTTAAGAGTAAAGGACGTCTGAGTTTGAATCTTGGCTTCACCACTTCCTAGCTGTGTGAGCCTAGGCAACATTCCTTAGGGTCTCTGTGCTTCATTTTCCTCAACTATAAAATGGGAATAATAACAGTACCTACCTTGTAGGATTATCGGGAGGACTAAATAAATTAATACACATAAGTGCTTCTAATGCTGCCTGGCACATAGTAAACATTTAATAAGTGTTGATAGCTCACTTTCTCCATGCCAGTGACTAGGAGGTAAGGTCATCTGTTGATTTCAAGGGGAGGAGAGGAGAGTGGCAGAGGTTTGGAACAGCCACCAGGAGGAATGGGAGAGGGAACAAATCAAGAAAAAGTAAAAGGATGGCTAAGTGGCACTGAGAGCAAAAAATAGGACTACAGGGCTTCCCTGGTGGCGCAGTGGTTGAGAGTCCGCCTGCCGATGCAGGGGACACGGGTTCGTGCCCCAGTCCGGGAGGATCCCACATGCCGCGGAGCGGCTGGGCCCGTGAGCCATGGCTGCTGAGCCTGCGCGTCTGGAGCCTGTGCTCCGCAACGGGAGAGGCCACAACAGTGAGGGGCCCGCATACCGCCAAAAAAAAAAAAAAATAGGACTACAGTGCCAACAGCCTACGTGGTGTGCTCTGCCCCCCGATTCTAGGGGTGGAGGGGGCGGACAATTGCAGAATTCAATGAGTTTGGGATTTGTGGGGCAGGAAAGGAGTTGACGGGGCTGTGGAAAAGTAGTTCAAGCTGCGGATGGACCATGGGTAGGGGATGTAGGTGTGGCCAGAAAGGGGCTGATGGATTGGGAGGAAACCAATGGGTCAAGATCCCAGAGGTCTCCGTGAGACCCAAGGGCAAGTGTAGTGAGAGTGAGGAAGTTAGGAAACCGGGAGGATAGGAGGTTGGGGCCAGAGTAAGGTATTAGAGGGTCTAGAAAAGGCCACAATTTGGAGAAAGGAAAAACCCTGGCTCAGCAGTGGGCCGAAGCTGTACACCAAGTGGGGGTAATGAGTGAAGATAATGAGGATGGGAGGATGGCCTGGAGGCTTCTTCTGGTCTTGAAACAATTTTCTTCTTCTTATAGAGGCGACCCTTCTGGGGGGCTAAGCAGCTGTCAGGCCCTGATCGGAAAGACGCTGAGAATCAGACAGTGCCAGCCCTGAAAGAACTACTGAAAGAAGCTGAAGCCCACAACCTTTCTGTCATGTTTGACCTGCGCCGCCCCCCACGAAACCATACATACCATGACACTTTTGTGAACCAGACACTGGAGACTGTGCTGAGTTCAGGGGTGCCCCAAGCCATGGTGATGTTGCCAGGACCCCAAGTGCTCCCTAGTGCCCCTCTCCCCTGCCTTCCCTAGGCCACGATGATAATGCTGAGGCTTCCTCCCGCCCCAGGGCCCCACCCCAGCTCATACAGCCCATCCGCAGTCAGACCTCTCTGCCCCTGTCCCCACCCCCGGAATCCCTAGGCCTTCGCCAGCTTCATGCCTATCCACCCTGAACCACAGGTCCTCTGGCTACCGGATGAAGATCGGGCTTATGTCCAACAACGGGCCCCCCAAATGCGCCAGATATATGGACATCTGGGAGGCCACAGCACTGAGAGGCCCCAGTTTCTCAACCTCCCCTATCAAGACCTGCCACTGTTGGATATCAAGTGAGTGCCAGAGGAAAGGAGCTGAGGGGATCACACGAGGCTTAATGGTGGGGAAGAGCCGAGGCTGGGAAGGCAAAGGCCATTCATTCATTCACTCATACAACACATATTTATTGAACACCTGCTATGTGTCAGGCACTGTTTATTGCAGGCTTTGGGGGTGAGACAGACAGACAACAAACCACTGCACAAAACATATGCATATTGGATAGTGATAAGTGATCTGAAGACAAAAAAATTGGGAAGATGTAGTAGAGATTGGGAGAGAGGGGCTAGGGAGGGTCACAGTAGGAAGAGTGGTTAAAGAGGTGGTGTCTGGGCTGAGACCTGACAGGTCACAAAGAGAGGACAATGGGAAGAGCTGCAGAAGAACAGGAACAGCAGCCTTGTGAGCGAGGGGAAGGCAAGGCTGGAGAGGTAGGCAGGGGCCAAATTGGGTAGGACCTTGTAGGCCACCAGAAGGATTTTAGCTTTCATTCTACACCAAAGAGATTGGTGCAAGAGAGGATGGATCCAGGGGAGAGAGGCGAGAGTCCCAGATGTGAGCTGGGCCCCAGAAGCTGACCCAGCCAGGAAACATGATAGACTTACAAACATGCAGTTGCCAAGGTCTCTTATAATATCCTTGTGGTCAGATAGAAAAAAATGTGGACTGAAAGATAGCCCAGTTATCATATTAAGTATTTCAAGGAACTTTCCCCAAGTTGTCACCATGGGAGGAGACACGATATCAGGTTTGGCCCTCCCCTTAGTCTTGTCCTGGTCAACATCGACTGCTGATCATGTTTCCAAAAGGCATGAATTGGTAATGAAAACACTGATGGGAAAATGGAGGCCCTGAAAGGTCTAAGCACTCCAAGATGACGGGCCAAATGTACCAGGATGAAATGCAACAGAGATACATGCAAAGACCTATATTTGGGGTCCAAAAGAAGCTCAACTGCACAAAAACAAGAGAGGGAGACACTGGCATTAGCAGGAGCATGTGTGAAAAAGACCAGGGCTTTGATTGAACACTGTGAATAATGAATGACACTGCCAAAAACTAGCCTGACCCTGGGCTGCCTTCACATGGGCATAGTGCCCAGAAGGCAGGAAGAGTTTTGCTCTCCTCGAAGCTGGTCCCAGCCTGCCCGGGATATCACCTTCAGATGCAGGCTCCAAACTTCAAAAGGAACATAGGTAAATTGGAGTAAGGTCAGATTAGAGAGGTTTTTATGAGGAAGGGAATGATAAGCCAGGTCCCCAGCCCCAGTTGAAGTGACTGGGGCTGTTGGGCCTGGAGAAGAGAAGACTCAGGGGAATGTGGTCACTGCCCCTCAGACCTCTGAAGGGATGTCACGAGACAAAGAGGAGAGACACATTTGTGTGGCCCCAGACAGCAAAGCTAAGACCTATAGGTGGAATCCACCAGGAGACAGAGTTGGTCAGGGGCTGCTATGCAAAGGCAGAACTGATGGCTCTGGGGAAGTGACACTGGAGATTCAAGCACAGAGAGGGGCTGTCTCCCTCCCATGCCTGGAACGCCATGATTCTGGATGTTCCCTATTTCTTCCCCTCCTCCACAGAGCACTGCACCAAGATAATGTCTCGGTGAACCTATTTGTAGTGAACAAGCCCTGGCTCTTCTCCCTACTCTGGTGTGCAGGGGTGGATTCGGTCACCACCAATGACTGCCAGCTGCTGCAGCAGATGCATTACCCTGTCTGGCTTATTGTAAGGGCTCTGGGACTGTCACCCCTCCTCCTCTTTTCCCATCCCTGCTTCTCCTTAACCCTATCCCTCTCTTCCTTACTTATTGCCCCTCCTCCCCCCATATACTACCTGTGTCTGTATATGGGTCGCTCTGGCCACTGACAGGGGCTTTTTTCTATTCCCATAGTCCCCTCAAACCTACCTACTGATGTGGATCATTACCAATTGTGTCTCCATCCTGCTGCTTTTGTGGACCTTCCTCCTCCAACGGTGAGTGTTTTGTGCCCCAGCTTTCTGGGTCTTTATTCTCCCTAGGGTCCTGGTGGTAGGGCTGATTCAGATTCATAAATGCTGCCTGGGGCTTAGGGTTTGGTCTGTTTGGTTCCTCAGAGATTCTTAGACCCTTCCTTATATATCCAATTGGCTTGAACCTTTTGGGAAAGGCAGTCTGGGGGAACTCGGGGTCAAAAGGTCATGCTTGAAGCTGGCTGAACTCATAATGAGAAGCTTTTCTCCCTATAGGAGATGTGCTAAGAAGAGAGAGAGAGCCGGTAAGAACTTTCTCCCCTCACTTCATTTTTCTCCTCCTCTAGCCTTCCCCTTGCTCATTCCCTATATGCCCCTCTCCCCAGGCTTAGAAACAGCAGTGCTGCTGACCAGGATCAACGCTTTCATAATGGAGTAAACGCCCTGTCCTGGACCCCCACCAGCCAAAGTTTGAGGCCTGTCTGCATTGGCCAACAGCAAGGAGGAAGAGAGAATGGCCGAGGTGGAATGTTGGTGGGGTTGGCGTGGGGTGAACTTTGCCAATAGGAGGTTTTGAACTATGAGGGCCCTCTGCCCAGATGGTGGCATGCCCCAAGCTTCCATGGAATCTGTTCCCCTTGGGATTTTGACCTGAAGTGGTTAGGAAGACACTGAGTCACCAGAAGTTTCTCCCCAAATGAAACTAGAACAGAGGAAGAGACGAGGAGATTGCCAAGAGAATGTTTCTGATCTGTGTTCACGTGTTCTTGTGTAGAAGGCACAGGGTGTCAGGGACGGGACAGCTTGGAACAGACTGAAGGAGATGACAAAACGGCCTTTCCTGGAGAACTATAAGATGATGGAGATATTGACCTGGCTTCATTCACTGTCTCCCCTGACATATGCAATTTATCTGATTTCCTGCCTAGAGGCTGGGGGCCAAAGAGCCCATCTAGCCATGTAATTCTGTGCCTACAGGTGGCTTTTTGCTGTGCACAGTCTTTTCCTCAAGACACATTCGTTCCTGAATCTTGTCCGTTAATCGGTTATTCAGTGAATTGAATGCCCATTTGGCACAGTCTAATCTTTTCAGCGCTGGGGCTGGGTGGAGGATGCACCTTCCATCTAGGGTTGCATGTGACATGACATTGAGGGGTCATCATGGGGAGAATCGTGGGTTGGAGGTGGCAAGAGGTCCACCTGGGGCAATGAAGGGCTGCAAGTGGGAAGCAGGAGAGCAGCCGCCACAGGGAGCGTTCCGGGCGGCCCAGGCGCGCTGTGCAGAGTTGCGCTGTAGCTCCACCTTGTGGTCACCTGCCCCAAGAGGAGGGCCGCGCCGTCGTCACCCGTGACGTATTTGCTGAATGCTACCTGTTTCTTGTGCCCATTGGGGACCTGTGTCCTTGACTCCGTATCCCGAGGGCATGGTCCGATTTCCACAAGTTTTCGCTTCTCTGGGCTGCGTGCAGGGTCAGGTTGCCGGGCCCACCTTCCCCTCGAGGAGCAAGGTCCCCGGTATGTTTGCTGCTCGTGAGCCTCTGGGATAAACAGTTAAGATGACCAGCGCGGAGCTGGCCTAGGATAAGGAGTCTGGTAGAAGTGCGGGAGGGGCTAAGGCAAACACAAGGACAGGAGGGGGCTCTGGCTGACTCTTCAGTCCCCACCGCACCCACATTCACCCCGGTTCATGGCTCCACACGAAGGGAAATCGAACTAAGGGTCTGACGAGGTCGGGAGGTTCGATTCTCAATTCCTCCTCTCTCGCCAGCCTGGGACCGGGGGCGGCACTGGCACCTAGGGACAAGACCCTCCTCGGTTGCAGGGCAGGCCCTGGAACTACAACTCCCAGGAGGCCCCACGGCCACTTCCGGTCTCGGGATGGACCGAAGCTAATTTGAATTTGTGTTCCCGCCCCCTCCTCCTCCCAGACCCCGCCCCTTCCCTTCTCGCCACCCCGCCCTCGCCATGCACACACATGCACATAGACACACAGGCCGCCGTCCACGCCAACATACCTGGCCTGCAGCAGGCGCGGTGGGCGGGGGCATCGGCGTGCGACGGGCTGGGAGGTGGGAGGAGCGCCGGGAGCCCACGCCGCGGCTGCTGCCTGGTCCCAGTCTTCTCGGGGGTCCACGCCGCCTTGGACCGCCTCTTCCACACACTACCTTTTCAAGCTGCATTTCCGTAGTTTTCCCTGTTCCCGATCCCGCCCCTCAGACCGACTGCCGGCCTCAGCTCTGGGGCGCCCAGGTACTGCCGGGCTCTCACCTCTCAGCATGGACCTCCCCCCCACCCCCATCCCTACTTTTCTGTCCCCTCCCAGTCGCTCAGCCTCGCAGCCCCGCAGCCTCTTCCTCCCCTCCCATTCCGACCTGACCCTGACCACATCCAGGGTTTCCAACCCCCGCAGCCTCCACCTCTCAGCTCCCAGGCTCGCAGCTGCAGTCCTCTAGCCTCAGAGTCTAGACTCTCTGCCGGAATGCCCCAAGCCTTTGCCCCTAGTCCCTAGCCTTGAGCACTCAGCCCTGAGCCTGCCACCGTCCATCCTTCCTCTCTTCCCAGGAGGACTGGACAGCTATGGCGCACTTAACCTCTGTAAGGTCCTGGACTGGAGGCTGAGATTAACAAAAACTTGAGGGTGGAGGGCCAAGGGGCGCTGCTCATTGGGGTTTGGGTGCAGTTGCTCTCGTTATTTTTAGCTGCTGACTCACAGCTTCTGGCATCCGGGTTTGGGGCTAGCAGGCTGGGCTAGGGGGCTATTAATAGAGCTAAGGCACAGCCCCGACCCAGTTCAGTTTAGAACACAGGGAGCAAGGAGCCTCCCCCTGCCATCGTGCGGCTGTGGAGATGTTGTGGACTGGGGCAGTGGCTGGACCAGGACCTCTCTGGCTGCCAGTACCTCAGCCTGGTATCTCTACCTTGGAACTCTTGAGGGAAAGCCCACGATGAGACTCCGGGTACAGCTCTCCCCTAAGCTTGCCATGGCTTGGGGCTCTGCCACAATGAAGCTCCTGCTGTACTGATTGTGAAGAGATGAGTCCCAAGTGGAGGGATTATTGTGCCCACGGCTTCGGCCTGCTTGGACCTACTCCTGGGCCAGAATGCTAGGTTACTAGGAGGAAAAGCTGTGGATTTCTGGTCCCCAAAGGCGGTCCTAAGGACGGAATACTTCAGCATGGTCCTAACAGAGAGGGCACAGAGCTGACAGGATTTGCTAGCCCCAAACCAGACACAGTACTAGGAAGCTGCCGAATTCTGTGTTACTACCCTGCCATTCTTCTTTTTGTTTCTTTCCCTCTTGTTGGGCTCTGTCCCTACTCACAGGGGTCAACAGACCTCAGGATCTCTCCCTACTCCATAGAGAAATCTAATTCAGGAAAGCCACTGAGAAACTTGTCTCCACCAAGGTATGAATGATCCTTTATATATTGTCGTTCCTATGGGGCCTTTTTATTTTAATGGGCGAAAGTAGGAGTTCCCTAATCCATACCTTGGGAAAGGTGGGGAAATCCTGATACCTTAGTAGACTAATCACCAAAATTATTCCTACCCACGCCCAATGTGCTAGAATTCCCATCCACCAAGGATGCACACCCACAGCAATGCCCCTTACTCACAAACCAGAAACTTCCTGCTTTCAGCAATCCCAGTCTCTGGCTCCCAGGTGAAACCCGAGGGCTTTGGGGCAAGGGTGATTATTTCTCCACACAAAAAGATTGGGGTCACCCAGTGAAGCTGTACTTTCAAGAATGAGCCCAGATTATCAGACAGCAGCGGGCCGCACTGCCCTAACCCCATCAGTTTGCTGAGGGAGGGTGCTGGAGAAACGGTGGATAGGAGTGAGAAACAGTCCCCTTCTCCCAAATCCCTTCTCAGGCTCCTCTGTGGCATCAGTCTCCATGCGGGCCTCCCGGTTGCCTAGCAACCACAACCGCCTGCAGGGGCGTGGGCTGTTTTCGACCTGTAGGGGGCGCCTGTCTCCCTGGGGCCTCAGGCTGGAACTCTAGCAGTTGGGAGGGGATTCCAAGTGTCAAAGCATCTCAAGGTTGCTGACTTGCCAACCAAGTCCAGTCTGAGCATCAGAGAGCCTGTAGAGTGGGGAGAAGCTCACTATGAATGTAAAGGGATGTAACTCATATTCATTAAAAATGAAAATGTGTGTGTGTTTGTGTGTTTGTGTGTGTGTGTGTGTGTGTGTGTGTGTGTGTGTGTGTGTGAGAGAGAGAGAGACAGAGAGAGACAGAGAGAGACAGAGAGAGAGAGGGAGAGAGGCGAGAGAGAGAGCAGTCAAATAGGGACAGGGTGTGGGGAAGGCAGTTTGACCCTCTCCATTCACTCCAGGCTTAGCAATGTTTATTCCTCAATCAGAGCAGTTCAGAGGCCCAGGCTATAGGGTGTTTTTTGTTTTTTGTTTTTCCTGAGCTACTTTTAGGATGTAGGAAAAGAGTCTAGCACTCTATAGTATTGGCAAACTGCCGAGCATATAAAAGACTTTAAGGTCCTGAGTTACCAGCCTAGCCTAGACTTGGTCATGAAGGAAGATATTCATTCATTTGTTCATTCAACAATAATAATTAACCCTAACCCACTGTTACAAGGTAATGTGCTAAATGTTTTACATTTAATCCTCACAAAAACCCTATGATGATTTCCATTTCACAGATAAAGAAACTGAAGCTCAAGAAGTAAAGTAACGGCCAAGGTCACACAACTAGTGACTGGCTTGGGTGTGGCTGAGCAACCACTGTGTGCCAGGGTCTAAGAATACAGGAAACAAGACACTCCTCTCTTTTCTCTACCTAATGAACACCTAGTCACCCTTCAGGAGCAAACTAAAAATATCATCTCTTATGAAACTTTTCGTAAGCCCCTCGCCACCCACAAGTAGAGTTGATAACTTGCTTTTTTGTATACCCCTCTGAAATAGCACTTTTCACAGTTATTGTAATGAAATGCTTCTACATGTCCATTTCTCTAACTTTGAGCATCTTGGCGACAGGGTCTGTTTACTATTCATTGCCACTTGGATGTCTGATAGACATCTCAAACTCAACATGTCCAAATCTGGACACCTGATCTTTTTTGCCCAAATGACCCCTCCCCTAAAGCAGTCCTCATCTCAGTCGATGGCAGTTTCACCTTTCCAGTTGCTGTGGCCAAAAAACCTTGGAACCACACCTCATATTCAATCTGTCAGCAAATCCTGTTGACTCTCTCTTCGAAATACATCCAGAATCCAATCACTTCTTATCACCTCCAGTGCTACCACCCTGGTCCAAACCACCATCACTCACGTCTCTCTGGCATCACCTCAGTAGCCTCCTGACTGGTCTCACTGCTTCACCCTTGTCCCCTGTGGCCTATTCTCCACATGGAAGCCAGAGTGATCCTGCTAAACACAAGTCAGATCATGTCAGTTCTCAGCACAAAAACTCTCCAATGGCTCCCCATCTCTCTCAGAGTAAAGCCAAAATCCTTCAATGGCCTACAGGCCCTATACAATCTGGTCTCCTACTAAATCTCTGATCGTATCTCCTAGTACGTTCTCCCTCTCACTCTGCTCCAGCTGCTTGGTCCTCCTTGCTGTTTCTCGAACAAGCCAGATGCACTTCTTACCCATGACCTTTGCACTGGCTCTTCCCTTGCTAGGTATACTCTTCTGCATGGCTCCCTTCCTCACCTCCCTCAAGTCTTTGTTCAAATGTCACTTTCTCAGTGAGGCCTACCTTGACCAGCCTATTTAAGATTGCCTCTATTCTAATTTCCAGTTTACAGTAAGTACAGGGTATAGAGGAACAAGATAAATGACACCACGAGGGGAAAAACAACAACAACAGACAAATCCAGAAGTAAAATATTCTACAAAACAACTGAGTTGTACTTTTCAAAAAGCCAGTGTCATTAATTTAAAAAAAATAAAGATGGGAGACTTCTAGTTCTGGACCCAAGTGGAGTAGACATGCTTCTCCCTATTTCTCCCACTAAGGACAGCTAAAACTCTGTATGTGATATATAAAACAAACATAGGAAGATGCTAAAAGAAGGAGAAAAGGACAGACTTGACTAGGTGACTTGACTAAAAACAAAAACATGAACAGAGCCTCAGAGACATGTGGGACTATAACAAAAGACCTAACATTCATGTCATCGGAGTCCCAGGAGGAGAAGAGAAAGGGTGGGGGCGAAAAAGTCCTCAAGAAATGATGGCTGAAAATCCTCCAAATCTGGCAAAAGACACAAACCTACAGATTCAAGAAGCTGAACAAACCCGCAACACAGGATAAAGTCAAATCCATGCCAAGACACATTATAATCAAACTTTTAAAAACGAGACGAAGAGAAAATCTTGAAAGCAGTAAGAGAGAAACACCACTTTACCAACAGGGGAAAAACAATTCAAGTATCAGCGATTTCTCACCAGAAACCATGGTGGCCAGAAGGAAGTGGCAACAACATATTTCAAGTGTTAAAAGAACTGCCAAGCCTGGATGCTATATCTAGTGAAAATATCCTTCAGAAATGAGGGAGAAATCAAGATATCCTCAGAAAAAGGAAAGCTATGAGACCATGACACCAGCAGACCCACCCTAAAAGAGTGGTTAAAGGCAGTCCTCAAAACAGAAAGGAAATGATAAAAGAAGAAATCTTGGAACATCGGGAAGGAAGAAAGAATAGAATGAGTAAAAACGTAAGTACGTACAACAGACTTTCCTTCTTCTCTTGAGTTGTCTAAATAATGTTTGATGGTTGAAGCAATAAGTAAAACATCATCTGATGTGAAGCTCAGTATATGTAGAGGAAATATTTAAGACAACCGTACTATAAATGAGACATGGTAAAGAGACCTAAAGGGAGGTAATTTTTTTACACTTTCCTCAACCTTTTAAAATGATGACACCAGTAGGTCTTTGTGGTGATGAAATAGTTTTGTATTTTGATTGCAGTGGTTGTTACAGAAATCTCTGCATGTGGTAAAATGGTATAGAACTATACACACACTATACCAATGTCAATTTCCTGGTTTTGATATTGTACTATAATTATGTAAGATGCAATCATTGAGGAAAACTGGGTGAAGGGTACACGGGCCCTCTCTGTGCTATCTCTGCAACTTCCTTGTAAATCTATAATTATCTCAAAATAAAAAGGTTTTCTTTTAAGATTGGGGCTGTTCTAGTGGCTAAAGACACGAATGCAATGTGACAGCCTTGATTAGGTTCTGATGTTAAAAAAGATAAAAGGCGGGGAGGGGGAAGGGTGAGCTGTGACAAAGCGAGAGAGAGGCATGGACATATATACACTACCAAACATAAGGTAGATAGCTAGTGGGAAGCAGCCGCATAGCACAGGGAGATCAGCTCGGTGCTTTGTGACCGCCTGGAGGGGTGGGATAGGGAGGGTGGAAGGGAAGGAGACGCAAGAGGGAAGAGATATGGGAACATATGTATATATATAACTGATTCACTTTGTTATAAAGCAGAAACTAACACACCATTGTAAAGCAATTATACCCCAATAAAGATGTTAAAAAAAAAGATAAAAGGCAAGTTTGGAGAAATTTGAATATAGACTGGACATTAGACGATATTAGATGATATGAAATTATTGTTAATTTTCTTAGATGTCATAATCATATTGTGGTTATGTGGGAGAATGTCTTTATTCCCACAAGATGAATGCTGAAATATTTAGGGGAGGAGTGTAATGAAATCTATAACGTACATTTGAACGGTTCAGAAGAAATTGTAGATAGATCGATAAAGCAAATATAACAAGACATTGCCAGTTGTTGGCTCTATGAGGAAGATATATAGGTGTCCCTTGTACTATTCTTTCAACATTTCTGTATGTTTGCAAATTGTCATTTTTAAAAAAGTTGGAGAGGATATGTGGAGGATATACATGTGATAAAGCAAGTATAGTAAAATGTTAATGAGAATCTAGGTGGCAATTGGATGTTTGTTCCCTGTAAAATTCTTTCAATTTTTCTGTATGTTTGAAAATTCTCATGTTAAAATGCAGGGGTAAAAAACCTGAAGAAAAATGATCACAACCTCATGTCCTTCCCTAGTACTCCCAATCCTGCTTTCTCTGCTCTTTTTCTTTTTTCCCATAGCACTTATCACCATATATCGTAGTATATACTTCATTTATTTATTGTGCTATTTTTTGTCTGTGCCCTTTCACTAGAATGTGAGCACCCCAAGGGCGGGGATTTATTGTGTTTTGTTCTGTTTGCTGCTATATCCTCAAATCCTAGAACAGTGTCTGGCACATAGCAGGTGCTCAGTGAATGCCTGTTGACTTAAGAATGAATTTCTGTAGCCCTAGGGCCTAGGTCAAGGTCTTGCACAGAGTAGGTGTGCAATGAATGTTTGTTGAACTGAGATCTGAGATCTGCAGGAGAACTTAGAATAGACCTGTTGGACTTGAGTGGTTCAGAGCGTGGACTCTGGAGTCAAATGGCCAGGATTTGCATCGTGATTCTGTGACTTCCACCTGTGTAACCTAGCTGTATTAACATCTCTGAGCCTCAATTTCTCGGTAAAAGTCGGATAATAATAGTAGCACCTTGGTAGGGGTTTTGTTTGCATGTAAAGCACTTAGGACTTTGTGAAGATTCAATAATTGGTAGCTAATGACATAAAGAACAGCAAAAAGACAAGAGTTTTCCCAGCATGTCATCCTTCTTCCATCTGCCAACAGACTGAGCCAGGAGAGGCTAAGGAAATGTCCTTGGATAAGTATTCCCAACTTCTTCTCCAGACACCCAGATTTCTTTCACTTCAGATCTCTTCTTACCTTTCCTTCTGCCCTGGACTTTCTTTACTCTCTTGGCATCCTGAAGCTCTTTCCCCCATCATAACCATGCAGGAGTGGAGTTGAGGAGACAGGAATCTGTGCACCAGGGACAAAAGCTTAGAGCTTTCCTTTCCTTCTGTTCTAGGCTTGAGTCCCTCATTGGTGATGGAAGCAGGTCAAGTGTGAGGTTGCAGTCATTTCGGGGCCTAGAGGTTGAGAGAACAATAGTCCTGAGGAAGAGGCCCTGACAAGAGAGTAGCCTCCTAAGCTGCCCTCTTCCTTGGTCCCCTGTTAGGAGAGAGCACCTCCCTCACCCTGCTCTAACGTCCCTTCGATCTGTTCTGCCGCCTCAAGTCTTTACTTCTGGTGGCCCCAGCTCAGAGCAAGCCCGGGGACCCATTGAGCATCTCCCTGCAACTCCCTCTTGGTAGTGGGGTGGGGTGGAGTGGGCCGAGGACAGGCTGAAATTGGAGATTAGGGGGCACGAGAGTGGGGGCTGAGCTCACCTGTGGCACAAGTCCCCTGTCCCTGCCCTAGGGTTGGCCCTACCCCCGATATCTGGGGAGCTGGGGCTGAGCCTGGGGGCGCCACTGCCTCTGTTCCTTTAAGGAGCCGCTGTTTAGCATTCCTGCCGCTGCCGCTGCCGCTGCCTGACTCTGCACGCTGATTGGCTGGAATCAACTGAGAAGGGAGCCAGGGAGAGATGCTCTTGACTCCACTCAGATCCATCCTGGGGACCAGTGCGGGAGCGGTCCTCGCAGCACCCAGCTTCTGCCCAGGCTCCCGCTTCTTCTTTGCCGCTGGGCCTCGGCCCAGGAGCCACGACGGGCGACACGGAGCCGCCAGTGCTGGAGGGGGAGCCGTGGGTGCGGGGCAGCGTGGGGGCAGAGGCCCCGGGACGCCCGCCCGGCCCCAGGCCCCGCTCCGCCCGGGCGCCCCCACGGGTGCCCCCCCCTTCCTGGTCCGAGCAGTGTGAGTGTGCCCGGGAGCCTGGCGGCAGCGGCGGCGGCGGCAGCGGCGGTGTGGAAACCGGCGTGGGCTGGGGGGTCCGGGCCGCGGGGGGCAGTGCCATGCACAAGCACCAGCACTGCTGTAAGTGCCCCGAGTGCTATGAGGTGACCCGCCTGGCCGCCCTGCGGCGCCTCGAGCCTCCCGGCTACGGGGACTGGCAGGTACCCGACCCCTACGGGCCAGGTGGGGGCAATGGAGCCAGCGCCGGTTACGGGGGCTACAGCTCGCAGACCCTGCCCTCGCAGGCGGGGGCCACCCCCACCCCCCGCACCAAGGCCAAGCTCATTCCCACCGGCCGGGATGTGGGGCCAGTGCCCCCTAAGCCAGTCCCGGGCAAGAGCACCCCCAAACTCAACGGCAGCGGCCCCAGCTGGTGGCCCGAGTGCACCTGTACCAACCGGGATTGGTATGAGCAGGTATGGATCAGCAGAGGGGGTGGTGGTGGGACAACCCACGGGGGCTGGGGAGTGGGCGCCTGGAGGCCTGGGGTGCAGCACGGGTTCCCAGGGCTCCCAGCCCGCAGACCCTGAGCCCTAGCATTGCAGCTGGGCCAAGAGAGGCGGTGTGTGCTTCCCAGTGTGTCTGTTTGGGGGTCTCCATTTGGAGGGGATTGGGAGGAGCTGTGTGTCAGGAGGCGAAGGCATGGCGGAGGGGCACATTCTCCCGTGTGGGGGGATTGGGTTCGCCTCAGCGTGGGCGGGGGGGGTTAGCAGTGTCTCTGTGTCTGGCAGGGGGCGGGAGGTTCTGCGGGGGCTGTGTGCGGTGTGTGTCTCCACAGGAGGGGAGGAGGGGGCAAGGTGCTCTGTGTAGGGGGGACGTGTATGTGTGTGTGTGTGTGTGTGTGTGTGTGTGTGTGTGTGTGTGTGTGTTGAGGTGTGTGGAGGAAGGCAGTGGAGCTCCTGTGAATCTATGTCGAGGAGCCCATGTGCCCAGCTTGCTGAGCTTCATCCCTTGATGCCATGAGTCCCTCTCCGTCCTAGTCCCTTTGTGTGTGAATGTGCACATGGACATGTGGGGACGTCTCTCTGGATGTGGAGGTGTCTCTGTAGATGAAGCTGCAGGTTTGGCTGTGTTTGCCTGTGTGTGTGTGGCTACATGTATATGAGCATGTGGCTGCAAGTGTGTGCACGCGTGTGCCTCTGTGTGTGTGTGTGTGCGCGCGCGTGCGCGCGCGTGTGTGGTGTCCCTGGTGAGAGGCGCTTGACAGGCAAGGGAGGGGAGGGGGAGGAGGCGAGAGACACGTCCCAAGCAAGGCTGAGAGGCTGCTGAGAAGGATGGACTCTTTTGTCCAAGCAGCTCTGAAGTGTGTATGTGTACTCAGGGGGCGAGGGGGGGACTGAAGCCAGCTTCCTTGCTCCAGAACAGGCATGATGCCTGGAGCCAGGCAAGGGGCAGCTGCTATGGTGCAGGGACTGGCCCCGGTGGGGCATCTTCCCCTTGGGTACCGCAAGATGTGGGAGAACTTGGCCCCCCAGTCCTGACTTGGCACAGCTTGGGAACCCCTGGGTGCTGGGCACAACTCCGGCTTCCACTCCCAGCCTAAATAAACTGCCAGCTTAGAAAATGGAAGGAGCATCTGTGGGAGAAGCAGCAAAATGGAGGCTGGGCCGGCAGAGCCGGGTCCCTGGCATGCATGGCGGAGGGCCTGTCTGGTTATTCGGCTCTGCAGCCCCCAGGGTAGGGAGAGGGGAGGAGGAGGCTTTGTTGTGGAGGGCAGGTGCTGGCTGCCCCAAGCTGGTGACCGTTCTGGCCACCTCTGTCCCCCTCTGGGGATCAGATGTGCTCTCACTCAGAAGCAAAGGTGGGGACTTCCTGGGGAGAAGAGTCCTCGGTTCTGGCCTTCTGTCTGTCCACACTGACTGTTTCCTGTGTCCCTTGCCTTGGCCCCTTGCCCTCTCTAGCGGATTCTCCTCCATCCTGGGGCCCTACCCTTGTAAACACTCTCTTGTGCTTGTCCTGCTCAACTGGTAGATAGGTGCCAGTCCCAAGGCTGGGCCAGTTGGTCAAGGTTTCTTTGCCAGGGCTGATCCCTGGCTGGCTCCTGGCCCTGGGAGCAGGTTCCCTGAGGGGGGTGGTGGGAGGCTGGAGGGTGGACCAGTGGAAGCTGGGAGCTGCTGGGTCTCACCAGAGCTGGACTTGAAGCATGGCTATCACATGTGGGCACACATGGTGTACCAGATGCATACAAGAGCTACATGGAAATCCTTTTGCCTATGTGTCTGTTGCATGGTACTTCAGGCAGTGGTGTTGGTTTGCGGGCTCTTAAGAGCCATCGGTTCTTCCTCCTGGGATCAGGGACAGGAGTAGGGCTGCAGTGAGAATCCTCCCACCAACTGCTAGGGCTGCAGGGCAAAAAGCCCTGGGGCCAGGCTCAGAAAAGGTGGAGGCATGACTAGCCAGCCCTCTCCTCCTCTCTGCTTTTCGAAGCCAAAGCTGTGTGGGGTGTAGGTGGGAGGGGAAGCAGAGCAAGGCATGCAGAGGAGCCCTCACCCTGGGTTTGCAGCTTCCCTCTTCCGACGAGGAGACCAGGGGTCAGGAAAGGGGCAACACAGCCAGAGAAAGATGGGGGAGGGGCACCAGGCTATCTGGGGAGAGAGGCAAGAGGGCTCCTCCATTCTTGGGGATAAGAGTGAAAGCCAGGGAGCAGGTGCTACTTGTCTGTCCAGAATCATATTTTCACTTGACAGTGGCCACAAGTAAGTCCTGTCTGAGAGGCCATCTCTATGGGTTGGTCAGACCAACCCTGTTTCCATCCCTTTCCCTTGCTTCTCCTCCTGTGGCTATTGCATGTTGAAGGCTGTGGACTCTGCTGCCAATCAGTCCATGGGTCATCAGCTTCTCCCTCATGGGGCATCTTGTCCACTCTGCTCCTGTCCTACCCCTGGCTTTGCCTCTGACTCCCGAGCAGATCCCTTTCTGCTGGGAAACACAAAGGGTTCGGGATCAAAAGCCCCTCGATAGAAAATGGATTGACTTCTGCCCATTTGAGGAATTGGGTTCTTGGGGACACAGGAGATAGAATGAGGGTTCATGAGGTACTCTGAAGGGGGAAACTTTTCTTTTTCCCACGAGCTTTGCTGGGCAAGGTGATGAGTGGCCAGAACATCAATGGCCTTGGCAGCTTGCTTCACTCAAAAGAGCATGTGGAGATCCAGGTTCTAGCCCCTGCTCTGCCACTAACTCCCGGTGTGCCCTTAGGCACAACCTGCGTCCTCTCTGGGCCTCAGTGTCACTATCTGTCACATGGGAGAGGTTGAACAAGATGGTATCTGCTGCCCTTCCAGCTCTGACATGGTGGGAGTCTGTGATCCCAAGTCAGGGAGAGCTGTTGTTCAGAAGGGGTGCAGGTCCCTGTCCAGGCCACTGGGTGCCCCCACGGATGCTGAGTGTGGCATGGTTTGCCTGCCATGTTCAATTTCTGCCATCCCCCTCAGGCCAGCCCTGCACCCCTCCTAGTGAACCCCGAGGCTCTTGGTGAGTGCACCACTGGCTGGCTCGGTCCCAAACAATTGATCTGGGCTAAATGAGCAGCTGGGTTGGGCCTGATATGGCTGGAAGCAAGGGGAGGGGGGGGCCTCCTCAGGGTCAGCCTGTCCCATCTGTGGCCAACAGATGTCTCAGGGTCAATTTGGGCTCTCCTACTACTCTGTGGGGAGTTGGGGGACAAGCAGGTTGACCAGGGGGTAGGGGGGAGCGGCGCAGGAGGCACTTAGGGCCCTGCCTGTGTCTTCCCCTAGGTGAATGGCAGTGATGGCATGTTCAAGTATGAGGAGATAGTCCTTGAGCGGGTGAGTCTGGAGGTGGGGCAGGATAAAATGGGAGGGCAGGGTTAGAACGGGGAGAGGGGAGGGCCCTGAACCTTGGTCTCAAGACTCGTGGGGGACCTGCATTGAGAGAATGGGGAAACGGCGGCCCTCAGAGGCTGCATCACTGCATCAATCAATCAACTGTCTAACAAATATTAATTGACCTTGCTCGCTGAGGCCTGGGGAATTGGGGAGGGGATGGCTTCACTGAGGCCTCCACGCCAGAATGGTCAGCACAGGCTGGGAATCGGCCAGATTGGTGACGAATGTGCCCCAGCCTGCCGTGGCCCCTTCTGAGGCCTGGAGAAGCTGCTCTTTGGGGGCAGGGGTAGATGGGGCCCCGGAAACCCTCCCCCATGCCTTCTGCATGAGAAAACTGTGCCCCTCCACTTCCTTCTGCAGGGCAATTCTGGCCTGGGCTTCAGCATTGCTGGTGGAATCGACAACCCCCATGTCCCCGATGACCCTGGTATCTTTATTACGAAGATTATCCCTGGTGGAGCAGCTGCCATGGACGGGAGGCTGGGGTGAGGTGGCCTGGAAGCAGGGCTGGGGACGGCAGGGGCAGGATGGAGGTGAAGGGAGGAGGGCCGCCTGGCAGGATGACCCTTGAATTAGATCTGAGATGGGGAGGGGTGAGGAGGGAGGGGAAGGGGAGGGGAGAGGAAGAGGAGGAGGTGGGAGAGGGGGTGGAGGGGGGGTGGCAAGGTGTCATGCCTCTTGGGCTTCCCCCACAGGGTGAATGACTGTGTGCTGCGGGTGAATGAGGTGGATGTGTCAGAGGTGGTGCACAGCCGGGCGGTGGAGGCACTGAAGGAGGCCGGCCCTGTGGTGCGGTTGGTGGTACGGAGGCGACAGCCCCCACCAGAGACCATCATGGAGGTCAACCTGCTCAAAGGGCCCAAAGGTGCGGCCCTCTGGGTTCTCGTGCTCTGGCCAGAGGCCCCTGGTTCGCCCTGTAGGAATTGGAAGGGAATACCCTCACTTCCTTCCTGACTCCCTGGTGCAGCTCACATCCTTCTTTCTTGAGCTCACATCTCACCTGTACTGACCTCGGGATGGCAGCCTGGTGTTTGGGATCCCTGGGGGGAGCTCCTGTGGGGCTGGTGGCTTGGCTGGGTGCGGGGGATTGGGGTTGGGATTGACTGCGTGTTCTAACTTCTCCTTGTGTCCCTCTCCCACTCCCTGCTGGCTCCTGCCCAGGCCTGGGTTTCAGCATTGCTGGGGGGATTGGCAACCAGCACATCCCAGGAGACAACAGCATCTACATCACCAAGATCATTGAGGGGGGTGCTGCTCAGAAGGATGGACGCCTACAGATCGGGGATCGGCTGCTGGCGGTGAGACAGCCTTCCTGGGGATGCCCAAATGGCGGGGTGGGGAGGTGGAGCTCTAGTAGCCTCTCCCTCCACCTGAACCTCACTCAGGGACTAGGCATCATGGGAAATTTCAAGAGCATCATCTGAGTTGTGTGTCCCCAGATAGCAAGGCCCTAGTCCTCTTCATGGCTGGAACTCCCTCACCTGTCCCCCCCTACCCCCTGTTTCTCTGCCCCTCACAGCACTGTATTTGGACCTCTGTTAGATAGAGCACTGTTGAATTTCACTGAAAGGGCACCCCTCAGTGTTCCCTGCAGAGGCCCTCCCTTCTTCTCCCCAGTGCTAGCCCTAAGGCCTCTCCTCTCCTAGGTGAACAACACCAATCTGCAGGATGTGAGGCATGAGGAAGCTGTGGCCTCGCTGAAGAACACATCTGACATGGTCTATCTGAAGGTGGCCAAGCCAGGCAGCCTCCACCTCAACGACATGTATGCACCCCCCGACTACGCCAGCAGTACGTACCAGTCTGCCCTGTCCCTGTCCTGAAGCCCTGCCCCCTGGTTTCTGGAAGGGAACAAGTTTATGCTCCTTGTTAAGAGAGAGAGAAGGAGAGAGAGAGAGAGAGAATAAGACTGGTGCTCAGGAAAGCTGAGTCCAAATCCCAGCCCTGTCCCTTATACCTGGGTGCCCTTGGACAAGTCCCTTTCACCTGTCTTTAGTTTCCTCTTTGGCAAAAAGGAGCTAATGATATATGTGCTGCCCTCCTCATAGGACTGCTGCAAGGATCAAATGAGATCACGGACGAGAAAGCCCTTGGAAAACTGTATCAGGCTATAGAGATGTGAGGGATTATTATTAGTCACACCTCTAGTCATGCCTTTCTTTGTAGATTGCCTTGACTTTAGCTCTTTCTAAGACTCACAGGAGTGAGCTCAGGATTCAGAAAGGGACTGTGGAGGAGGAACCCTAGGGGGTGGAGTGGGGAGGAGACGCCTGAGGAATCTGCATCCCTCGGTCTGGTCTCTTTACATCTGAGGTGGGGGGGGGTGGTCAGCCCTTGGTGGCGGGTGGAGTAGGGTACCACTGGGGAGTGGTCTCGGAACTTTTCTCTCCCTTTCTCGATTCCAGCTTTTACTGCCTTGGCTGACAACCACATAAGCCATAACTCCAGCCTGGGTTATCTCGGGGCTGTGGAGAGCAAGGTCAGCTACCCTGCTCCTCCTCAGGTTCCCCCCGCCCGCTACTCTCCTATCCCCAGGCACATGCTGGCTGAGGAGGACTTCACCAGGTAAGACCCCCTCCCCCGCCCCGCCCCTCCGCATCCTACCTAGGGATGGGGCGGAAAGGAATTGCTTCTGGCTGGCCACAGGCCTCCTCGTAGTATGGCATAGAAGAGGATAAAGCCCTCATACCTCGTGTCTTTGGGGTCTGAGGCCCCCTCTCAGGCCCTTGGGACCCTAAGGAGGGACAGAGGTGGCTGCAGGGACAAGTTCTACCATCAGGGGGAGTGCCAAGTGTGTGGCCCCCATTCGAAAGTGCAGAGAAAGGGTAGGATGGAGTGTTTAGGGGGCTGAGGAGGTGGAGGCTGCGGGATTTCCTGCCCCGAGACAGTTGCAGCCCCCTCTGCTGCAACCATTCCACGTTAGAGAAGAGAGCAGTTCAGCCGGTGGCGTTGGTCCGGGAGGCTGGGAGGCTGGCGGGCCAGGTGGCCTCGCACGCAGGGAACGGCCCCGCCCCACTCTGGAGGCTGCTGCCGCTGCGGAACTGGTTGGACCGGCAGGGGTTCCGGGGGACAGGTTTGCTGCAGGGTGGGGCCTGGGAGGCTGCTGGGCTGGCTGCAGTAGAGCCGGAAGGGTAGGCGGACGGAGTTGGCGGGGGCGGGGTGGGGGGGAGCTGGAGGAGCCATGGAGAGGGCACGCAAATTCTCAGGCTCCGGCTTGCCCCTGGGCTTGGGCTCAGCTTCGGCCTCGGCCTGGAGGAGGGCTTCGCGGAGGAGGGCTTCGCAGAGGTGGGCCTGGCCGCTCCGCTCCCTGCGGCCTGGAGGGGATGCCAGGTAGGAGGAGAGGAGGGCTTTAGCAAGAGCATCCGGGTCTCAAGGAAGGAGCCTCGCACCTGAGACTGGGAGCAAGAAAGGAAGAGCCTCGGACCTGGGGCTCCTCAGATGAAAGATGCTTAAAGTGAAGGCAGTGGGCTGGGCAAGTGTGCTGAGTCAGGTTGTATGGATATACAGGAGCCGCAGCTGCTCTCGCTGCTCTCACTTGATGACACTGACCATTTACAGAGGGATTCCTTAGACATGGTTAGTTGGAGTCGGAGTTTTCATGTGTTTGTCTCCTCTCTTCAGTTAGGCTCCTAAGCTTCTTCTGGGGACCTGGGATTTCTTTATCTCTATCTCCCACATCACCCAGCAAGGGTACATAGTGCTAGCTGTTGACTAAATCTGTTGTTGGGGAAAGTAGGAGGGGTCATGGTTGGTCGGTGGATTTTTGAGACTGCGGAGAAGCATGTATAAAGTAAGTATGCACAGTTTGTGGGTGGTGAGTGCAATCAACCCCAGGGCCATCCCACAGCCCCTAACTGATTCCCCTTCTTGTGGCCCAGGGTTCAAATCACACCAGTTGGTAGGATGGGAGAATCTGGGGAGGAAGAGGACCAGTGAGTGGGCTCTGAGATATGGTCTCTAGAGCCCAGGGTAGGGGTTTGTTGACCAGAGAGAGTCGGAGACTGTCCACTGGGAAGTTGACTCCAAGCCCTCAGGAAGAAGGGAGGAAGAACAACTGAAACTTGGCACCTGGAAGCAAACAGCAGCCAAGCAGGTTTCAGGAGAGAAAGGGAGCAACAGAGTATCATACCTAGGAACCTAAGTCCGTCTACAGCCATATGGGCCTTGTTCCAGGCTGGCCCTCGCAGGGACAACAGTTTATACCTACTTTGTCCTGACCCTTCCACTCCTTTCCCACCAGAGAGCCCCGCAAGATCATCCTGCACAAGGGCTCCACAGGCCTGGGCTTCAACATCGTGGGAGGAGAGGATGGAGAAGGCATTTTCGTCTCCTTCATCCTGGCAGGAGGCCCAGCTGACCTGAGTGGGGAGCTGCGCAGAGGAGACCGGATCTTATCGGTGAGGAGACAAAGGCAAGGTGGGAGGATGGGAGCTATGCCAGTCTGAAAGGAAGGAGGGAAGACCTGGCTGTCTCCAAGGAATGCTTCTTGAAGTGGGGGAAAGCTAAAAGCTGGAGAAAACATATTCTCTTTTTTTTTTTTTTTTTTGCGGTACGCGGGCCTCTCACTGTTGTGGCCTCTCCCGTGTGGAGCACAGGCTCCGGACGCGCAGGCTCAGCAGCCATGGCTCACGGGCCCAGCTGCTCCGCGGCATGTGGGATCTTCCCGGACCGGGGCACGAACCCATGTCCCCTGCATCGGCAGGCGGACTCTCAACCACTGCGCCACCAGGGAAGCCCCATATTCTCTTTATAGATGTCCTTAGTGAGGGACAGGGAACCAGACTTATACTTAAGGAGGAAGTGAGTATCTCTTGGATCTTAACCCTGGCTGGCATTTGACCCCCACAAAGATATTATTATGCTAGAGATATATCCTTTAGGTCTCATCCTAGGGGCAAGGATGGGATATTGCCCATCCTTGGATGAGAAAGGCATCCAAGTAGGCTTAGAGATGGTCTACCCATCTCCCTCTCCTAACTCAGGACAACAGAGGACTCCTTTCTTGCTTTTGGGGTGGCTCATAACTCCTCTCTTTGGACAGGTGAATGGCGTGAACCTGAGGAATGCAACTCATGAGCAGGCTGCGGCTGCTCTGAAACGGGCTGGCCAGTCAGTCACTATTGTGGCCCAGTACAGACCTGAAGGTAGGAGAAGGAAGGTGGAACAAGATGATTTGGGGAGATTAGACTTATTACTAACTGCTGGCTTTTTGCCATCATAGGTAACAAAGCCACTTGACTAGGTCCTTTCTTACACTGGTACTGGTACTTTCTTACTCTTCCTCTCTCGTTTTCCTTCTGGACTGGGGTAGGTTTGGACAGCTTGGGAGCATCAATCAAGGCTGTGCTCAGAGCCTGGTGAATAGGGCTGCAATGCAGCTGAAGGCCAGTAGTGGGCGGCAGTTTACGGGAGGAAGCGCAGAGATCGGGGCTACTGGAAAAAGGGGAGGGGAGGGAGGCAGAGGCGGAGGGCTCAAGAGGCGAAGAACATAACTGTGTTCCCTGGAACAGGAGGGTAGTTCTCGGTTAGAAGGACTTGAGGGAGAAGAGTACCAACCTCTTAAGAGTGCTTGGGCCAAACCTCTATGACCCCCCACTTCTCCCCTCATCAGGGTGACCGTGAAACAGCCATAAACGCGCTGAAAAGGTGATGCTAGGCTCTCCAGGTAGGGAATCGGAAGTGGACCCCCCTTTCCCTGCTGGGGGCCTTCTTTGTGTTCTGCGGGAGCAGTCCCCCGGCTTGGGCGAGTGGGAGGGGCCGGTTATGCAAATGAAAGCATTTGATTGGCTGGGGCCAGCCAAGGCCCAGGTGCCGAGGTGAGCTGCGGGATAGCGCGCCTGAGCCAGCCGGCCGGCGGGGTGGCCATTGGCCGGCCGAGCGCGGCCTCCAGCCTCACGCCCCGCCCCCTGACCCAGGCGAAGGGCGGCGGGCGCCCCTCCTTTCCCCCCTCCCCGCCTCGCGCGCCTCAGGCGTCTCCTCCTCCTCCCTCCCCTCCCCCCCTCCTCCTCCTCCTCCCCCCCTCCTCCCGCGTGCCCCGCTTTGTGTCCGTGGTCTCCCGCGCGGGACAGAGGGGCCGGCCGGAGCTGGCGGTTTCTCAGCACTAGACCTGGACTCCGACCCGGCGCCAGGTGAGGTGGGGCGGACGGGGGTCAGGCCCCCTCACAGTCCCCCCTAGCCTCTCTACGGTTCTGTTCTCAGACTTTCTCTTTTCCCACACTGCGCCCCCAACTCTGAGCTCTCCCCGGAATCCCTGGGTCGCGTTTGGAGCCCCTCCCGAGGGTCCCTCGCGGCCCCGCGGAGCAATGCGCGCGGCTGAGCCCCGGCCGGCCTCCACCTCTTGGCCATCACCTCTCCCCACCCACGAACTCTGCCCCTTCTCGCCTGGGACCTCTGTCCGCCCCCCACTCTCCTTCCTGCCGGCGGCTGCGCCCCCAGCAGCTCCCTAATCTCGGTCCTCAGAGGAATTTTCTCCGTCTTCCCCTCCCCCACATCCGTTACTACGCCTCCTTTCCCCCCCACCCCGACCTGGCGACCTCTGGGAACCCCCGAGGTGGGCTTGGTGTTCTCGGGCCCCCCCCCATGCCCGCTTTTGTTTGCCAGCGTTTTGCGACTGTCGCCGACTCCTTTCGCCTCCCCCTCCTCTTTGTAAGGCCGGCCTTTGTCCCTTAGGGCAGGTGCTCTGTTCCGTGATGAGAATGGGGAAAGGCTGGCAGCCCTGCTGCAAAGCCGTGAGGGATCGAAAGCGCCTACCTTTGTCCTTTCCGCTGCCCCCCTACCCCTTGTTCAGCGCCTCAAGCCAGGAGCCTGAAGGCCAACAAGAGAGGGGCCTGCAACCTTATGCACTAGGCCCTCTTGATGGGGACAAGTGTAGGGAGATGACTAACAGGAGAGCTTGTTGGTCTGAGGTAGTAGGAAAGAGGGATGCAAATGGACACTTTGAGTCATTTCTTTCCATGTTGGGTGTCCCGCTTAATGACAAGAAACACACATTAGGGTTATTGTTTTTATGATGCTTGGGCGTGCTGTTTGCTTCTCAGTGTAGAGCTCACCATCTGATTTTTATTAGCAACCAATATTTATCCATTTCATGGCCACAACTTAGGCAACGTAGGTTCTGCAAAGAAAATGGTTTCTCTTGCATATTTGTGTGTGTGTGAAGGAGAAATTGATGTGTTTCTTTCGGTTTTGCTCACTGATGCTGGGCACATGGAAACAATACTGTGAATTTGGTGGTAGTATGTTGGAAACTGGTGACTACATGTTTCTCCGAGTTTTGTTAGGAGAATGTAATTGATTTGCATAAAAAGCTGCAAGTTGTCCTGGCTAAAGGGATTCCTTCAGTGTTCATTGCTCTCTGGGCATATTTCTGAGCATTTTTGATGTTTGTCGGGGTGCTGTCTTATGCTAGGTCTCTCTACCATTTGCCAAACAAAGCCTTTCTTCTCTTAGGATTTAGTTGAACTACTGTTGTTAAGTCTCTGCCACCCCAATCTCATTTCTTCCTTTGGTTTGGAAAATCCAACAGGGCCCCAACATGCAAAAGCTTTTTTTATTTTCCATTCAAAAATGGACCCTTGGAAACAGGTCCAGAGAGACTATCAAGCATTCCGTGTTGGGCTCTGAATTTTCTTTGATAAAATGATAGTTTTTAAGAATAAGGACTCCATGTTGATCATTTTATAATTGTGTTAAATACTGTTCTTTGGAGGATTGCATCACGTAGGCATTTACAAAATGAGTAATCCAAATATATGTTTGTTGGCTAAAATGGCAGAGACTTTGTATGTTATTGGCCAAGTAAGTGTTCATCATTTGTATTTTTTTCACATGGAATGTGGGAGCTGGAAAGGATCACGTAGTCCAACCCCTCATTGTGCAAACCAGAACAGCGACAGGAGAGCAGGGACATGACTTGCCTAAGGTCATGAAGGGAAAGTTGCCGAGGGTCAGCAATCAGTTTAATCCTGAAGTCCACCAGCTGGGACAAATCGTGCTTGGGAATACCTGAGAAACCTAAGACCTAGTTGGAACAGAGGAAAGGAACTGGGAAAATAATAGAAGAGAGGGTGAGGGAAAGATTAGAGTGGTGTCCATGGTGGCCCTTGAGGCACCATTGCCAAACCAGTGCAGCCTTTAGCTAGATATCCTTTAGTACGAGAGCTTAAAAAAAATAGCCTTGACTAATTAGAGCAATCAGAGTAAGAACAATTTTTCTCCTTTTTTTAACAGCTTAATTGAGATATGATTCATACACCATACAATGCATCCATTTAGGTGTGCAATTCAGTGGCTTTTAGTGTATTCACAGAATTGTGCATTCATCATCACAGTCGATTTTAGAACATTTTCATTACCCCTCTCTTTTGAATACATAGAGATGGTACAAGCATTGGAAGGGTGATAGGTGAAGGACAGTTGCTTCCTGATGTATCTCATCTGGGCAGTTAGGGGCTGGATGGCAGCTCTGACTTTGCTCTAACTGTGAGATTCTTTCATATATCTGGTTGCTTAATGGGTTGAACCCATAATGAAGATAGGAACCTTGTCTATTTAAACTTTGTATTGTGCCTAAGCATGGGTGCTTTACAAATATTTGTATGATGAAGCTTTGGAAAATATTAAAATAGATATAGAAGTGCCAAATGATAAGCTACTACAGTGAGAGATGCTGTTTAATAGTTTCACTCCTGATTGCTCCAAACTGTTGTGGACACAGCAATCCTACCTATTTAGCTAAAAATAGCATGATGTTCTTGGGCATGTATAATCCTGCTTAAAATTCAAATTGAAAATTGAAACAACTGGCTCTTGGCAGAGGCTCTCTTCCAATCTATTCTAAAATGAAAAATATTTTTCTGTGACTTGTGGAATTGCTCCACCAAGGGAAGGATGGTTTTCATGTTATAACATTTTGATTTAGAAACTATCTCCTACATTTTCCACCCTAGTTGCTTTGTGTCAGCCTCTGTTTATAAACTCAGCTAGTATTTTTCTGGAAAGCCCTTTTGGTTTTAGCATAGATTCTGAACCCCAAATCAGGAGGTGAGCCAGAAATTGGTCACTAAGGTAGCTAAACTGGGAACTGATCCTTTGTGACTAGTCTTTTCAACTGGAATATAAATCCATACAGGCTGGGGGTGCAGGGAATGAGAAAGAACTAGGGTTTTCCATACTTATTTTAAAGTGCTGAAGAAGCACACTTTTCACCATGGAAACACCTTCAGTAAGGCCTGGAAGAGTGTAAGGATAAGTGTTGGTAATAACTTGAAAGCATAAAAGGGATATTTTCCCCATAACATTTAAGTTTACCACCCCATCTCCCCTGTTTGAGAATGAGAGATGTAAACATAGGTGCCACCCTATCAGCATGATCTCTTTTGAGAGCACAGAGGTGAAAGTTTATCAAGGCAAAGAATCAAAGTTCTGAAACTCCTGTTGCCATCCTAAAAGAAGGCTAATGTAGGGAGGGAAGAAAATGAATTCCTGTTAACAGCATTTCTACACTGAACAATTTGAAGGCAGCTACCATTATATTTTTCTTTGTGCCCCAGCACCTAGTCCAGAGCTTGGCACATGTTTTGTTGAATTATTGAGTATGTCTGCATTCTAGATGGCTTTGTAAGCATTAATCTTCAGGATATCCCTGTGGGATAGGTGGTATTATCCCTATTTTACAGATGAGGAAAGTGAGGATCAGAGAGGTTGAGTGACTTGATCAAGATCCCACAGCCAGTAAGGGGCATAATCACAATTTGAAGTCAGAGTTCCTGAGAACTTCGTGTCCAGGGCTTTTGCCAAGAGACCACAATGACCTCTCTCCACAGCAGAGAAGCTGTGAGCCCCTTCTCTCTACCCAGAAGATACTGCTCTGAGACTCTTCAGGTGCCAGAAGCTGTTAACAGATGGACTAAAGCCAACTCCCAAATGTCAGCTTTTTTTTTTAATAAATTTATTTATTTTGTTTATTTATTTTTCACTGCGTCGGGTCTTCGTTGCTGTGTGCAGGCTTTCTCTAGTTGCGGCGAGCAGGGGCTACTCTTCGTTACGGTGCGCAGGCTTCTCATTGCAGTGGCTTCTCTTGTTGAGGAGCACGGGCTTAGTTGCTCCGTGGCATGTGGGATCTTCCTGGACCAGGGATTGAACCCGTGTCCCCTGCATTGGCAGGCGGATTCTTAACCACGGCGCCAGCAGGTAAGGCCCCAAATGTCAGCTTTTTAAGTCTTGATGACCACAAACTGCTGTACCAAAGGAGGAGGTAACCTGGGGGTAGAGGGGCTGCTGGAAGCCTGAAGGAGACGCCCCCTCTCCTGCAAAAGGAACTTGGACTTGGGAAGACTACCATAGAATGATATTGTGGGGGGAACCTCAGGAGGAGCCAAAAGATGGGAATTGGTTGGCTTGACTTAACAGCAAATGTGTGCAGGCCTAAGAATACTAATGCAGTAAATAGGAATTTCCCATTTCTTCAAGTGAAATAGAGTTGTATTTGTCATTCATTTTTTTATGAACTTACAGTTCACTCATTTAAGGGTGTAATTCAGTGGTGTAAAATTCACAGAGTTGTGCAACCATCACAGCAGTCAATTTTAGAACATTTCACCACCTCAAAAAGAAAAATCCTTTAGCTGTCCCCCCAGCCTCTCCCCACCCCACTGCCCCACCAACCTCCCCATCCCCCTCAGTGCTACTAATCTACTTCCTGCTTCTATGGATTTGCCTGTTCTGGACATTTTGTATAAATGGATTCATATATGGTCTTTTATGACTGGCTACTCTCACTTGACATAGTGTTTTCAAGGTTCATCTGTGTTGTAGCATGTATCAGTACTTTATTTCTTTTCAGGACTGAATACTATTCTATTATATGAATATATCACATTTTGTTTATCCATTCATGAGTTGATGGGCATTTGGGTTATTTCCACTCTTTTGGCTATTATGAATGCTATCTTTGAACATCTGTATGCAGTTTTCTGCATGGGCATGTGTTTTTATTTCTCTTGGTTATATATACCTACTGGATCATATGGCAACTCTATGTTTAACCTTTTGAGGAATGGCCAGGCTGTTTTCCATTGTGGCTGCACCATTTCACATTCCCACCAGCAGTGTGAAGGTTACAGTTTCTCCACATCCTTGCCAACCCTTATTAATATCAGTTTTTTTGATTCTAGCCATTCTAGTGGGTGTGAAGTGATATCTCATTGTGATTTTCTTTTCTTTCTTTTTTTAAAATTTTTAGTTATTTACTTTTGGCTGCATCGGGTCTTCGTTGCTGCACGCAGGCTTTCTCTAGTTACGCCAAGTGGGGGCTACTCTTCGTTGCGGTGCGCGGACTTCTCTTGTTGCGGTGGCTTCCCTTGTTGTGGAGCATGGGCCCTAGGCACGCGGGCTTCAGTAATTGTGGCTCGCAGGCTCTAGAATGCAGGCTCAGTAGTTGTGGCACACGGGCCTAGCTGCTCAGCGGCATGTGGAGTCTTCCCGGACCAGGGCTCAAACCTGTGTCCCCTGCATTGGCAGGCGGACTGTTAACCACTGCACCACCAGGGAAGTCCTCATTGTGCTTCTCATTTGCATTTACCGAATGGCTAATGATGTTGAGCATCTTTTCTTGTGCTTATTGTTTTGCTTTGCTTAGTCCCCTGATTCTCACGTTGTTTATAAATTCACTTGAGACCCGAGCAAGCCAACTGTTATTACTCAGGTGATTAGAGGGAACCAGGAGGATAAGGGACTACCTTTCCACTCTTATCACTGTGTGCTGGAGGGCGTGGGTATGGATAATTTTATCTAGGAATGCTGACCTGATAAAAATGATAGGGCCCACCTTAAAAAAAAAAAACAGAAAACCCTCCAGCTTATTCACATACCATACAATTCACCCATTTAAAGTGTACAACTCAGTGGTTTCTAGAATGTTCAGAGTGGTGCAACAGTCAATTTTAGAACATTTTCCTCACCCCAAAAAGAAGTCCTGTCCCATTAGCAGTCACTTCCCATTTCCTCCAAACTCCTCCCCTCGCCTTCCCTCGCCCAAGGCAACCACTGATCTACTTTCTGTTTCTGTAAAGTGTCCTTTTCTGGCTGGTTCATATAAATGGAATCATACAACATGTAGTCTTTTGTGTCTGTCTTCTTTCTTTCAGCATAGTGCTTTCAAGGTTCATCATGTTGTAGCATGTAACACTTCATTCCTTTTTAAGGCTAAATGATATTCCATCCTATGGTTATACCATAAGTTGTTTATCCATTCTTCTGTTGATGGACTTTTGGGTTGTTTCCACCTTTCAACTACTGTGAATACTGCTGCTATGAACCTCACGGGAGGTTTTTGTGCGGTCAAATATATACCCAATTCTTTTGGGTATATATGCCTAGGAGTGGAATTGCTGGGTCATAAGGTAACAACATTGAACATTTTTGAGGAACTGCCAGACTTTCCCAAAGTGGCTGCACCCTTTTAGGCCCACCCTGTTTTGCAGACTTAGAAGAGAGAAATATGTTAGCTTTCTTTTCAGTTTTGCCTCCTGGGGCTGAACTTTATATACAGGTGTGTGTGTGTGTGTGTGTGTGTGTGTGTGTGTGTGTGTGTACTCGTGTGCACTGTGCTTTTTTGTCTTCCATGTAGCCTAAGGACATGGTAGCTAGAGTTGGCAAAGAATTCTGAACCTAGCTAGACAGGTGCTTTCTTGTCCTTGTTACATGGTTTGAGGCAAAATCCTAGGAGCTTTGGTGTCTGTAAAACATCGATTCTTCTGATGGGGTAGAGTGATTAGAATGATATAGAGAATGAATTATTTCTTATTTATTTATAGCTTTTTAGGATTTCTTTTTAATTTAATGTGCTGCTTGTTGAAATCTTGACCCTGGTATTTACACTGTTGCTTTGTTTGTTTGAAGATTTAGACTTATATTCCACAATAGGGTAATTGTTTTATTGGTTTTTTTAAAAAATTATTTTATTATATTTTATTTTTGGGTGTGTTGGGTTTTCATTGCTGCACGCGGGCTTTCTCTAGTTGCAGCGGGGGGGGGGGCTACTCTTCGTTGTGGTGCATGGGCTTCTCATTGCAGTGGCTTCCCTTGTTACGGAGCATGGGCTTCAGTAGTTGTGGTGCACAGGCTTAGTTGCTCCGCGGCATGTGGGGTCTTCCCAGACCAGGGCTTGAACCCTTGTCCCCTGCATTGGCAGGCGGATTCTCAGCCACTGTGCCACCAGGGAAGTCCCCATGGGCCCCAGTTTTCTGATCTGTAAAATGAGGGGACTGTGCAAAATGATCTCACATGTTTCTTCTAACTCAGATCCTGTGTTAGATAAGTGTAAGTGAGTTGTGAATTCAATTCACAAGTTCCTGTTTGTACCTAGACTGTTGTTGAATCACAGTCTTGAGATTTTGTTTGGTTGGTTGGTTGGTTGGTTTTTTTTGCGGTACGCGGGCCTCTCACTGCTGTGGCCTCTCCCGTTGCGGAGCACAAGCTCCGGACGCGCAGGCTCAGTGGCCACGGCTCACGGGCCCAGCTGCTCCGCGGCATGCGGGATCCTCCCGGACCGGGGCACGAACCCGTGTCCCCTGCATCGGCAGGCGGACCCCCAACCACTGCACCACCAGGGAAGCCCGAATCACAGTCTTGAGTTAATAACAGTCTTATTTTAATAAAGGTCTTGTCTTCCCCTCTTCTTTCCTGTGATAAGGCTTTCATCCTCTTGAAATAGATCTTTGTTTACTTTTCACCACTTTTCACTGAATTTAGATATCTTAAAAAAACAAAGACCCTAGAGATTTGGGGATTTTTCAACTTGATGAAATTAACACATTTTGTATAAATATGTGCATTGGGGATCTGGATACACATGTGTCCTTCAGATTTTCAAAAAGGAGAAAGAGAATTTTGTAAATCTTGGGTTAAATTCCAAACTAGATTATTAAGAGTTGTTTTTTTTTTTAAATGTTGAGCCTTCTTTTAATTTATCTATTTTTATTTTTGGCTGTGTTGGGTTTTTGTTTCTGTGCGAGGGCTTTCTCTAGTTGCGGCAAGCGGGGGCCACTCTTCATCGCGGTGCGCAGGCCTCTCACTGTCGTGGGCTCTCTTGTTGCAGAGCACAGGCTCCAGACACGCAGGCTTGTGGTTGTGGCTCACGGGCCAGTTGCTCCGCGGCATGTGGGATCTTCCCAGACCAGGGCTTGAACCCGTGTCCCCTGCGTCGGCAGGCATATTCTCAACCACTGCACCACCAGGGAAGCCCAAGAGTTGTTTTATAAACACTCAGAAAAAAGAAGTGGTGAGCACTGGAACCAGTATTGGTTCACTAAAGTCAAACGAATCATGTCAGACTGCCAAATTGCCTTGATGGACAGGGTTACTGGACTGGTAGACCAAGGAAATAGGGTAAATGTGGTATATCTAGATTTTAGCAATGCATTGGCAGGGCTTCTTTGGTCTACTCTTGGATAAGATGGCAAGGTGATAATAGTGATAATACATTTAAGTGGATTTGTCTGCAACTGGTTGGGTGATCCGTCCCAGAGGAAAATGATGAAGGAGTCAAGAGCAGTGAGGAGGGGAATTTCTAGTGCACGTGTGTCCTGGCTTCATCCTTGGGCCTGTCTTTTTCAGTCTGCCTCCCCATCCCCCTCAAATTATTTTATATTATAATATATATAATTTTAAAATATATAATTTTTAAAATTATATTTTTCCTGGATATATAAATATTACATTCAGATTTGTAGAAAATTGGAACATAACAAAATACAAAGTAAAAAAAGTTCAAATCACCTGTAAAACTACCTCCAGAAATAACCTCGTGTTTGTGTATATTTCCCTCCAAACTTTTATATATCATATAGTATGTATGTATCTCTTTCAAGACTCAGATCATTGTATTTAAGCAGTCTTATATCCATTCTTTTAACTTGGCATCATGCATATTTTATTAAAATGGTTTTTAATAATTAAACAATATTCCATCATGTGTGTGCCATAATTCATGTAATCATTCCCTTATTGGAGGACTTGTAGGTTGTTTGCAATTTTTTGATCTTATAAATAACACTTTGATGGATATCCTTGTATGAGGCTTTTTGTGAATCTGTGATTGTGCCTTCAGAATGAATTCTTTGGAGTGGAATTATTGGGCCAAAGGATATGAACATGTTTAAGACTTTTGATATATTTGATATATTTTGGTATATTTCTCCACCTCCACCAACCTTGCTAACATGGAGTATTATTTTTTAAAAAGCTCTGCAAATTGGATAGGTAAAAATGTTACTTAATTCATATCTTAATTTGTATTTCTTTTTCATAATAGAATTGAACATTTGTGTGTGTGTTTGTTTGTTCATCATTTTCTTTTTTTGTGTGTGGATTGCCTGTTCATACCCTTTCCCCATTTCCCTGTTGACGTATGTTCATTAGTTCTTACTGATACGTAAAAGCTTTAAAGTAGTTAGAATATTAGTTCTTTGTCATATATATTGCAGCGGTTTTCCCCATTTTGCTTTATTATTTTATTTTATTTTGATGTACAGATGTTTTGTTTTTATGTAGTCAAGTCTATCAGTGTTTTCTTTTGTGTATTTCACCTCTGCCCCTAGGTTTGGAAGGGCCTTTCCTACCCTGAGATAAAATAAATGTCTGCCTTTGTTTTATTGTAGTTATTTAATGTTTTTCTTTTTGCATTTAAAACTTTAACCTGCCTGGACTTTATTTATGAGGTAAGATAGGACACTACCTTATTTTTGCTCCAAATATTTAAGGAATACCTTGGTACCATTTATTAGATAATCCATCATTTTCGTGCTGTTTTGAAGTGCCACCTTTATTACACACGCACACACACAACCACACACACATGCTCATAATTTGGATTTGGGGTTTCTTAATTCTGTTCTGTAATATTTTACTCTGGGATTATCAGAGTAAAATATGAAAAATGACCACAGATGTTTTGACAAATAACCAGAAGGGTCTTTCTCTAGGTCGCAGTTTCTGGGTTCCTTCCACAGAAACTTGACCCAAAAGAGATTCAGTTGATACCCCAATAACTATTGTGAGAGAATTCGTGATCCTATTGGAGTGACTACTGTGAAGAACATTTGAATCTAGATTCTCAATTGACATAGTAAAACATAGAAATCAGGGAATTCCCTGGTGGTCCAGTGGTTACGCTTCCGTGTTTCCACTGCAGGGGGCCCAGGTTCGATCCCTGGTGGGGGGAAAGCCGCCGGCTGCGGCCAAAAAAAATAAAAAACAAAACAAAACAAAACATAGAAATCAGTTATATTATCTCAAGTTAGCAAGCTTAGTCATAAAATGTTGTGTGTTTCAGTCACTGTGTTGCAGCATTTCTGTTAAGTGGAAAAGATTGTTGTGAACAAGAGTACCTGCTACCTTCAGGGCAAGGTATTCATTCTCATGTTTTCTAGATGAGGTGTTTTGTCTTGGGGTGGTTCTTACATAGACTTTGACTTATGGGTTAAAGGAGCTAAAGGCTTTGTTAATCTTGCATTTGAATATACTATATGAAATTCTTTTGAATTAGAGAAAAGGCCCTATTTGAAGCTTTTACCCTGATCTGTTGGGTGATCTAGAACAGGGTGAGGAGAACCAATGGCCAGGTCCTATGAAAAACTTTTTCTTAGCTTGATGCGAGATCAAAGCATTTTTCATTCTACTCGTTTCAGACCAGGTGGCTGAATGTCATGGCACATTTATATAGTATAGCACTTTTGCTCAGTGGCCCTTCCTGCATAATCACTAAGCTCTTTAGGGGACAGAAACATCCAGTCAGTAGGGATAATCTGGATTTTTTTTATGGCATGCTGATATGGCTTGTCTTGTTTTCTGTTTTATTCCCAGTATCAGGACCCTGGTAATGTGTGTGTATGGGTGAGGAAGCACATTGTGACAGTGCAGGGACCAGAATACAATGACACTGAAGTTTCTGTTCTGGGTTAGTCATAGTTCCGAGCCCATTGTTCTAAAAGTAGAGCTGCAATTATTTTTCTTCAAGCAGCATTTGCCCATATGGAGGTCTGTTTGCAACTTTTCTGCCCTCTCATATAGCCTTAAATTCTTTTTATTGCAATTTATACTCCTTAAATTGGTATTTTTTTGACCCAAAGAGTTTAGGATTATTTGCAGATGTGAAGATTTCCTTCTTGTAGATCATATTAAAATTTTTTATTAGACTAGTCCTAGGTTTGATTTCTTATGGCCCTCATTGATTTGGTTCTAAAATCATAATTATGTCAAAATTAGAAGGGAACTGAGAAATTGTCTAGTTTTAGAGATGTCAGATTCTTTTTTTTTGAATATAAAACTTTATTGACCACTGTTCACCAGTATTTACAATAAAGTAAACAATATACAGTTGAATAACATTCTGATTACTACAAAGTTATTGTTTTTCCTGGCTTCTGCTGAACCAGTAACCCCAAATACTGAGAAGATTGAGCCTACATGTAAGGAATGGGTTGGGGTAAAGTTTGAAAAAACATGCAGGTCAAGTTTAGATTAGTAAAGTTGGTTCACTCATTTATTCCTGCAGATCCTAAATTGCCAGCATCTCTAACCATCTGATTAGGTTTCCATTAACAAGTCTGAGACATTCCATGTATCACAGTCTTTCAGTAAATACAGCACAGGGATTTCAACTTCTTATAAAAGAATGGTTTGCCAAAAGGAAGCTTTAAATGTCCATTTAACTAAGTCTTGCTTGGCTAATTAACACATACCAGAATTTTTCTAGTTTTTTCATTTCGGTTGACAGAGATAAAATTTTCCTTTCAGGGGTTTTTACATATAAAACTGCATTTATATGATGGTAGATATGGATGCAGATTCTGGTAGGGCTGCTTTAAAAAATTATCCAATTTAAATTGTTTACAGTAATTTGTCTAATTAATTACAAAATTATTTAATTTGAAAGGTTAAGACTTAAATTTTCAATTTAAGTTGAAGTGATTTCTTATATTGCTCAAAATGATAGAATCCCAGAAACATGGGCTTATCCATGGTTGTGAAAGGCTGTTTTTGTTTTGGTAAATGTGTTTAAACAATAACCAGAAAACCCCCAAACCATTTACATATGTATACACATACAAAAAACCCAGAATGGTCCTTAGGCATATATGAGTTAAATGCAAATTCTAAATTCTGATTGAGTAATGACTATGGAGATTTTCCTGCACATTTAGAAAAGCTGTTCTCTAATGCAGAGGAAGTAATATACCGTGGTATCAAACGTTCTTTTCTGCTAAAGGAAGCAACTACAGAAAGCTTTTATTTGTTCAAAGTAACCAGTGCTACAGATGCAAAACAAAAACAAAAACAAAACCCCCCAAAACCCAACAACTTCCCCAGTACTACTTCAAAACGAACATATCAAACTTGATTTTCATTAGAATGTAGTTATTTCTTCACACTAATAAATCAAAAAAATCAAGACCCAGATTTTTGATTAAAAAATATATATAAAAAGCAATGCAGACAATTATTGAGCTTCATCTTCTGGACAAGAATGCCAAGTTAGTCTCTCTTCATAAAAAACAATTACAAATAAAAACCACAGGGCCTCCCTGGTGGCGCAGTGGTTGAGAGTCCGCCTGCCGATGCAGGGGACACGGGTTTGTGCCCTGGTCCGGGAAGATCCCACATGCCACGGAGCGGCTGGGCCCGTGAGCCACGGCCGCTGAGCCTGCGTGTCCAGAGCCTGTGCTCTGCAACGGGAGAGGCCACAACAGTGAGAGGCCCATGTACCACAAAACACACACACACACACACACACACACACACACACACACACACACACACACACACACACACACACACACACACACACACACACACACACACACACACAAGCAATTACAATTTGAGGACACTTCGTATTTGCCTCTTTTGCCAGCACCAAGTCCGCCTCATCTGAATGTTTCCATTTCCTGAGAAACATGAATTCTCCACTGCTGTCTGTGGCACCAATTATTCGCTCTGGGTTGAGACCTCTGGCAAAAACCTCTTGGTTTATCAGCAGCATCTCTTTTCTTCTTTGATTTGCTATCATCAGATTCACTGTCAGATAAAGATTTTCTTTTTGTTCCATTTTTTTCTTTACCAGCTTTTTGAGAATTAAGAAATGCTTCAATTAGCTCTGGACAATCTAAATTTCCTTCGGGTTCCCAAGTATTGTCTGCATCTGTAAATCCCTTCCGCTTCAGGAAATACTCCACCTTCCCATTCACTACACGTCAGTCCGGTACTTTTTCTACCACAAATTCTTCAGGTTCTGCCTCTTCGACTTTTTTACTCTCTCCATTCTGTTTCTTTCCCATTTTTTGCAATGTAGTTTTATTGGAGGCCATTTTTTACTGCAGACTTGAAGAGCTATTATTCACCGCCTCCGAGCTGCTCCGGTCCGGGTCTGTGGCTTCCGTTAGAGGTGTCAGATTCTTTAAATAGTAGGCCCCATAATTAGAAACTAACCCAAGTAATAGGCTTCATATTATTTTATAGAGACAAGTTTGTGATTCCAAGAAATGTTGTGCTGTTTGACGATTCATGTACTTATCACCACACTGACAGGTATCTTCTTGATGGGCTTATTTTACTTTTGGCTCCATCCATTTCTTTTGAAAACATGAGCTATGTTGTTGGGACAGATGCTTGTAATTCATACAAATCCTGAGGGTTTGCACTCCAAAGGCAACTGTAGAAACCAAAAACACAATTCATACTCATCAAAATCTGTGACTCTCACGAGTTCTGTACATTTGCACAACGGGTGATTCCTCTGAGCTCAGGGCAGCTCAGCAATGGCAAATGAGGGCTGTATGAGTTTGAGATTGGAACACCTTCACTTCCATAGGAACAAACGAGCCTTTGGGCAGCTATTGCCTTGTTTTGTGTTGATAGCCAACCAAGACACATGCTGTTATTCAGCCCTGTCTTCCCTACTCAGTATTTGTGTGGGGACTCAAGGTCAGGAAGTTACATTTCTCCTTTGCATTCTATTTGTATTCCCGTCTTTCCATTGTTCCTACCTGTCACAATCTGTGTGTCTGAAGTCTGTCATCCAGTTGTCTCCCCAGCTTCATTGTCACTTCCAAATTTGGTAGGCATGGTTTTTATTTTATTTTGGAGCATTTACCTTTTATATCTTCATTCAAACCATAGGTAGTCAGTGCTTCATGCAGAGTAAGTACCCTTTTTTGCTTCCCATTGTTTCCTGTCTCTACAACATTTTCCTACCCATAATCAAATAGAACCACATAAGTCTTCTATGGGTTGAGAAACTGAGCCCCTTTCTGCTTTTCCAAATTACTGACAGATGTCATTTTTTATCCTGAGAAGACAGTTTTTCTGTCATTAGGAACGTAGATGCATTTGAGATCAAAGTCTTATAGGGGAGATGGATTTGGAGGCTTGGTTATGTGTCCATTTCATATTAGTGAATATTGTAGTTTCAGTCCTCTTTGATGCTTTATTAGGCTATTAAGTAGGTCTTGAAACCTCTGATATGTTAGTGTTTTGCAGAAGTGGTTTGTGGTTTTGTTGTTCAGTTTTTACCATTTTGGGGTCAGTGGAAGGAGAAAGTTTTGTATTCTTTTTTCTTACATTAGTTCCTGAGGAGTCAGAATTTGAGAATTACAGTGTCTAGGTTTGTCCTGTTGGATCTTTATAGTGAGTTAGCACGTTCAGTAAAGATCGTTGACTCAACAAGGGTGCAGATTGCCACGCTAAACTTTGAGAAGGAAACAAAAACCACATCAAGGAGCTTACAGTTTTGTAAAGAAAATGACATCACCACAAGTTCTGGGCACTAGATTTTAAAAAGGGAGAGGTAGTGGAGGGCCTGGAAACCACGTTAGATGAAGAATGGTTAAGGAAGTAACAATATTTAGCCTGGAGAATAGAGAACTTACTTGGAGTACATGATGGCCAGTTTCTATTATGGCTGATATTATCCCACCTTTTCCTGGTCTTTCAGGAAGAAATTCAGAAGCTGCCTTTGATCCTTTCTCACCCTACATCCAGTCAGATGTCAGATTTTCTCTCCTCTAGCTCCAGCATATTTCCTGATTCTTGCCTCTTCTTTCTGTCCTCAGTTGCCCCCACACTATGTCAAGCCTTTGAAGTCATTGTCTATACTAGTAGAACAGGTCTCTGTTATCTTTGTCGCTGTTTTCCCTTCTGTATTATGTTCTCAGAATAATCTTCCCCAAAACCGAGTTCTAATTGTATCACTTTCCTATTTAAACACTTAACAGTGGTTCCCAAAGCCTAGTAAGAAAAGTCCTATCTCAAACTCTTATAATCTGGCCCCCTAACCTTCCATCACTTCTCCTTCCCCTGTTCACACTCTACCTTCTCTTCAGTCTTATTCAGTAGTCTTGGAACCTGCTCCAGGCTTTCCCAGCTCTTTGATTTTCTTTAAACTGTTCCTTCATACAGTTATGCAGAAGAGAATCCATCATGTTTTATACTGTTTTAGACACCAAAGTAGGACCAGCTAGCAAAAGAGATGGCCCTCAATCCAAGAATTTTCTCTTGAATAGTGTTGTCTAATAATTAAGGAATACAGAGCTTCCCAACATTGGATATATTTGAGCAGAGGCTAGGGGGCTAGCTGGTTTGGATGCTGTAAAGCAGGCCCCCCTAGGGGCTGTAGGGCCTAGACAAAAAGAGAAAGCATGGTCCTCTGCTGTCAAGAAACTTAAATCTACATGTGAGGCACCACACTTATTCTCCCCACAATAGCCATAGTGATACACATACAAGCATGTTCATGTCATTCCTTTACTTAAAATCTTTCAGTGACTTCTTTCTGTTACTCTTAGGATGAAAGCAGAAATCTTTACTGTAGTCCACAAGGTCATGTATAATCTGACCTCTGTCTACCTTACAAGTCTGATCTCCTGCCAGTATTCCCTTACTTCCCTGTGATCCAGATATTTTGTACCCTCACATATGCTGTTCCTTCTGTCTGGAATGCTTTCTTTACCCCTTTTCCACGGGCTAACTCTTCATCCTTAAAGTCTCAGCTTAAATGTCGCATCCTCATGGAAACCTTTGTTAACCTCCCATCCCCCACTCAGTAGATTGGGTCACCCTGTTCGTCTTGTAGCATTTTCTTCATAGCAGTTGTCACAATCGTAATTAAAATTGTAATTAAATAGTTGTTTTTTTCATTATTGTAATTTCTAGGAACTGTTTGATTACCATTATATCCCCATCAGCTCTCATAATGCCTGGCACACTGTAGACATTTAGTTAATATTTGAATAAATAAATGAATGAATAAAACTTCTGGGTGGTGAAGGACATAAAGGATGTTCAGTGTCAGGCAGGGAGGAAAATTTCAGGACAAGGGAATAATAGGTAGGAATGAACAAATTGTGTTCAAGAGTTCCAGGCAGGTTAGATCAAAAGGGGATCTGTCTAATAAAACATGGAATAGATCGGCTGAGAGTGACAAGATGATGGTTTTAGCAGTCTTTGAAATTTTAGTTGAGATATTAAAGTTCTGTAGTTGCTGTTGAGTTATTAAAAATACCTGGACAGAGGGCTACAAGTTGGCGTTTTAGGAAGGCTTTTCAAATAAGAATCTTAAGCTGGATTGGAGTTTGGAGAGCCTGGGGGCAGACCACCAGCTAGAGCAACACAGCAGTGGTCCAGAGAGGAGATAACACAGTGTGACCTAAATCCAGGCAAGAGATAAAAATAATCATGAGAAAAGGAAAAGGCAATGACAATGGAAGTTAGAAAGAAAGATGGATTGAGGAAGCAGTTAGGAAGAACATCAGCAAAACACTGAGGAAACTCTGGTTGTGCACAGGAGGAAGGGGGCTGTCATTTACTGTACCAGGGAGGTTTGGCATGAAATTACTAAGTAGGAGGAGGCAGAGTGGTCAAGTCTAGAGGTAGATATTTCTAGAGGTAGATAAAGTATCATATAGGTGGTAGGACAAGCCCTTTGAATCAGCAGCTCCACACACAGGAGGACCTTTTCTGTGATTATGCAGAGAACATTTGAGGTTCCTCTTTGTCTATTCCAGAATGCAGTCTTGGCTTTACTTTTTCATAACCAAAAGGCTTATTAGAGTTTTTTCCCCCAAACAAAAAGATCAATCTGTCCTTAAAGGTAAATTCTGCCTCTACTTCTTCAGGAACAGAAGAGCTGCTGGAAGCTTTAGACTAGCAGTTTATCCTCACTTCCAGTCATGAAGGTTTCAGAATATTGGGGTTCATTTTGGTAGTGCCAATCAAATTTTTTCATGTGCATGTAATTTGACCCTGCATTTTCACTTCTAGGAATCTATGCTATCGAAATGCTCATACAAATATACAGAGCAGCATTGATTGTAATATAAAAAATTATAAACAATTTAAATGTATGTCTGTTGGGATATGACTGAATAAATTATGGTCTGTCCATAATATGCAATACTGTGCAGCTATTATAAAGGACGAGGTAGATCACTGTGTACTGACATGAATAGGTTTCCATTATATATCAGAATGAAAAAAGCATGTGAATCTATGTGAGTTTTGAGTGTATGTATATAAACGATATATACATGGTAGTAAGTCTGGAAGGATACATACTAAAAATCCTAACTGGTTACTTCTGGGTAGTGCGATGGGGAAATGATACAGGAATGTCCAAAGAAAAAAGTTAAAGATTTTAAAAAATCCTGTGCTACTTTTATAATTTAAAAAAGTGTAAACTCATTAGATTTCTTTGCAGGCACATTGGACAGAGGTTTCTTTTTTTTCTTTTTTTCTTTTTTTGCGGTATGTGGGCCTCTCACTGTTGTGGCGTCTCCCGTTGCGGAGCACAGACTCCGGACGCGCAGGCTCAGCGGCCATGGCTCACGGGCCCAGCCGCTCTGCGGCATGTGGGATCCTCCCGGACTGGGGCACGAACCCGTGTCCCCTGCATCGGCAGGCGGACTCTCAACCACTGCGCCACCACGGAAGCCCTCTTTTTTCTTTTTAAACATCTTTATTGGAGTATAATTGCTTTACAATGGTGTGTTAGTTTCTGCTTTATAACAAAGTGAATCAGTTATACATATACATATGTTCCTATATCTCTTCCCTCTTGCGTCTCCCTCCCTCCTACCCTCCCTATCCCACCCCTCTAGGTGGTCACAAAGCACCGAGCTGATCTCCCTGTGCTATGCGGCTGCTTCCCACTAGCTATCTATTTTACGTTTGGTAGTGTATATATTGGACAGAGGCTTCTTTAGCACTTTCCTTTCCCGTGGAATTTGCAGTTGTATTGCCAATTTTTTTTTTTTTTTTTGGAGAGCTTTCCAACCCTCTTGTCCTAACTTCCTTTTGAGACAGGCTGCAGGATACTTACCTTATCTTTTCCCTGAACTAACAAAACAAAACAAAACTCAATTCTGTAATCAAGACCAGCAGCTTCAAATTTTATTTGGCATCGGAATTACCTTGATGCTTGTTAAAAATACAGATTCCTTGGCCCACTCAGTAGGTTCTGAGTCAGTGTATCAGGGGGTAGGGTCCCAAATCCTGATCTTTCAGAGGCACCCCAGATGGTCAGTGAGAAATCCTGTTTTGGGGAATGATGTCTGATTGTCCCCTACCCCACTCCCTTTTCTCTCTGTGATTAGTAAAGAGAATGAGGGAGCAGTGACTGACTCACTGTGGATATCTTTGTGGATCACAAATGGTTGGGTTCATATGAATGGGAAAAAAATGAATATAACACAGTTCAGTAGACTTGAGATTTTAGTAATAAGTGTTGTTTCTTTAAAATAACCTGTTAGAAGTAGGCCTTTTGGATTAAAGAGGCTGGTCTGGTGGGCTTCTTAGGCAAAGACTTAGGCCTAGGAGATGCCTTTCAGCAACGGCTTTGTTATGAGTGGAAGGGGAAAAGAGGGACCTTGGCAAATTGTAAGGTCTTAGAATTCAGATGCTTTTTAGGTGAAGCTTTTGTCCTTGGAAAATGAGGCCTCTAATATTAAGATGAGGTACTATCTAAAGACTATTCTAAACAGCTTTTTGTTAGAATTATTTTTTTCTTTGTTATAAACAAAGTTTGTTAATCAGATGCCCACTGTGGGTTATTAACATCTCAAAAAGGTGTTTAAAAAACATATACTCCAATTGCTCCCAACAATTAACCTTGGGAACAAAAGCAAATGGCAATACTTCTTAACTACTTTTCCAAGCCCTCAGTGAAGCTGGCAGCCATGAGTTAAATAAACCATTAGTTTTATTAGTTTGAGAACAGAAGCATCGACTTGGGCAGAGTTTTTTAATCTGCTCCTCGTTTACCCAACAATCATTTATTCGGAGCCTACTTTGTGCCTACTGGACACTAGATAACTCTACAAATAAAAGGCAGAGACCGATGAGCAGCTAGAACTCTAAGGGGATCATCTGAATGGGGAAAAAGTGAATAAAACACTATTTAATAGGCTTGAAAGCTTAGTAGCACATAGAAAACAGAAAGTGGCTTCCTTAAAGCAATAGCCTTGTTCTCTTTCTATAGTCTATTTTAAGTGGGCTCTCTGGCCCAGCGTTATCAACCTTGGATTAGGAGCTTTGAGGAAATGGTGGTTTGGCGGTTGTTTTTAAAGGGTTATTTAAGAAATGTAGTTACTAAGCAACTGCCATGACCGGCTGCTAAGTTGGAGTTCAGTGGGCAAGCCAATTCCAAAGAAGAGAATATATAAACAAGTTGGGAGAGGGGGAATATGGCTTAAGGATAGATTGGGTGGTGGGGGTTTTTTTCTTTTTTTTTTTTCTGTGTTCAACGCATATTTCTGCCTTTTACTTATCTTGCTCAAGAAGGGGTTGCTTGGTCAGAAATCTCTTTGTCTCACCCAGTCTCCTTTTAGCCGGTGAGTGGGGAGGAGGGCCAGAAAGGAGCCAACTGGAGAGGGCTGGGCTGGAGGGCTGAGCCTTGGGGCGGGACCCGCGCCTGGGCGGCTCTAGAGGTAGATAGCCCTGCTACTGCGCGCTTGGGCCATCCAGGGCTGCCATGACAGATCGGTCACCACCTTCTACCTTTAGATTGGGAAGCCTCATTGATATTGATGTGTTGCCTTCTAACCCTCAGAATAGGGACATTGTCCAGCTGCTGTCTCTCTTTTTTTCTTTCCCCAACATTTAATGGGTGAGTCAGTGACTTAACTGCTTCCTGCAGGATTTCAGGGACAGGAGTAAGTAATGAGGACAAATCACCATAACACCAGTGCGTGCTGAATGAAAGAGCACATGAGTTTAACCAGTTGGCTTCATTGGTACCAGAGTGAACAAAAAGAAACTTTGTTGAGAAGAGGATATTTGTATGAGTTAGAACCCTATTCCCTCCTGTTTAGGCTTTTTACTGTTTCCCTTTATACCCAGCTGAAGGTCAGGTTGCTTTGCTGAGGGAAGGGGAGTGTCAGGTGTTAGAACAGGTGTTTTGTTTTCTGCCTGTAGAGTCTTACAGCCTAGATGGGGATGCTTCTTGCCAGCCCTCTGTGGTGCATGAAAATGCTTTTGTGGAATTCTTTTTTCCTGGAAATGTGTTTGTTTTTTAAAGCAGTTCCCCAACCTTCAACCCCCAGTATAAATTGTGACTTCCTTTAAAATCAGCTTGTCATAATGAAGTATGCCTGTTTTCTACCGTTTTCACAGTCTGTGCCTTAGATATATCCCATTTTATGTGGCAATTATAGACTGGCAATTATAGACCTGAAAAATGTGCGGTGTGTGTGTGTGTGTGTTTGTGGTAAATGTGAACATCATATATAAAATGTGCTAGGAGAGTGTCACAGCAAAGTAGCCCTGTAAAAAGCCTTTTATAATAATTGTATGGATAGAGTTAATTTTCCTATGTCAGGTTTTCTTACATTGGGTGTAAACCTGTAGTCACCTTTTCAGAATGATGAGACTTTTTCAGACTGTTGTAATGGTGTCAGTGGGCTACAAAGTTGGGCATGGACTTATGACCCCCCTGGCTAGATGGTTTTGGAGGAGAAAGATGTCAGCAGACTTCTGGGTTTGGGAGAATTTCTATTGTAATGTTCAATTGTTACTGAAGCCAAAGACCCTGTTTGTTAAAAGGGAAATAATTCAGGAGAGCTTTGTGATCTTCTCTTCTGATTGTGAGGTTTGTTTTTACCTTTGTACTGCATTCCAATGTCCCCCCTCAAAAAAACAAGTCATCTAGAAACAGATCATCTTTGCCTAACAGTGATATAATGGCCTCAGGTCCTTCGCTGCCCCACCACCCTGCATCTCAGGGCCATCTGTTCTCTGCAATCCACTTTTCGGGAAAGTCTCTTTTCCCATCTGCTCTCCTTGTGCCTTAGTGCCTGCTCTAAAGATTAATGAAGGCTGCACTGGAACCTCTTTCCAGTTGTTATTTTTTTTAAGGATCAGTGAGTTTTTCCATTCGATATGTCCAAATGTTACTCCTTTTTCAGGTGTATTCTTTCATTCTACTAGTCTGGGGGTGGAGAGAAATCTTTCTGTGCATTGAGGAGGTACTTTGCTTATCAAAGCAAAGATTGACTGGGCTGGCTCTGGCTGCTTTGAAGCCAAGGGTCCTCCTGGCTCTTTGGCCGCTGGCACACAGGCTTGGTGCAACTCCTTGGGTTCATTCTTTTCTTGTCCTTTCCCTTGTCTCTCTGACAGAATACAGTCGCTTTGAATCGAAGATACATGACTTGCGAGAACAAATGATGAACAGCAGTATGAGCTCTGGGTCTGGGTCCCTGCGAACGAGTGAGAAGAGGTCCTTGTACGTCAGGTAAGTCTCACCTCTGAGCACCAGGCCTTGTGCTGCACAAGGGGAGTTCCGTGCCAACCCAGCCCTTCTTGTTTAACTAGTGGGGTAGGGAGTGTGTACTCCCAGTACTAAAACAACACTTTGCACTGTATGCTCAGGTTGTGTGCTTTATGGTCAGTATCTCCTCCCTTTTGTGAGCTGGCTTCTTCCTTTTTGCTCCTGAATGACTCAGTATGGGAAATTTTCAGTTTGCTCTAATTGTAAAAGACTGTTGGGTGATTGTTGCTATTCAGCATTCAGAGAGCACTCAAATGTTCAAAGTACTTTGCTTGCAATCTGTGATTTGAGGGGAAACTTGGCATTCCCCCCTTCTACATATGCATAATAGACATCAGAATTTGTATCCGAGCATATCAGCTATCACTGTGTTCTGGTACAGGGTCTCTTTTAAGAAACCAAAGAACTGACAGGTTGCTGCTTTCTGGGTTTTTTTTTTTTAATTGTGTTCCCTCACTCCCTGTGCACTGGTCTGCTGTATCTGAATCATGGGACATGGGATGGGATGGTGTATCTTCCACAGGAAGGGTGGGTGGAATGGATATATAGCATTGAGTGTATTGCTGCTGAAAGCTGTTCTGAGATACTGTCCAAGGCTGAGCTTTTGACCCTTGAGTCACATTATAATACTTTGTCAGGTCAAAGTACAAACCTCTTAGAGAGTTGGATTGCTAAATGAACACTATGGACTCCTCCTAGAATTAGGGATAGTTTCCTTCTTCCTGCTTGGGCTTCTTGGCAAAACTCCAACAGTCTGGGGCAAGCATATTGTACCTCTCCAAGGGTAAAATCCTCGGAGAAAGAGGTGGTAGGATTACTCCTCTGAGCCGTGTGTGTGTGTGTGTGTGTGTGTGTGTGTGTGTGTGTGTGTGTGTGTGTGTGTGTGTGTGTGTGTGTGTGTGTGTGTGTGTGTGTTTAATACTTGTATCAGACTCTTGGGTTAAACTTTTTCTAGTGGCCTCTGATACCAGCTGGAAGGTGGGGAGGGGAGGCTACAGTTGCTAGTTGCCTGGCAACGTGACATCTACTCTGTCCTTGGGGTTTGAGATGACATAGCCAACCGATATAAATGCTAATTGCAGTTTTTCTCTCAGGTGCTTGATTTTCTTTTTCCTCAGTTGCTAGTTCCTGACCCTCCTGCAGGGAGAAGAGCCAAGGGAGCCCAGATTTGAGCCTCAAGCCCACTAGAACCCTTCATGGTTCTTTTCTAAAATGAACCCTCAGCTCTACTCCCTCTGTGTTGAGAGCAGCTTTCTTCACATTTGTTGTGAAGAGAGGAGAGCAGGAGGAAGGCTGGACTAGTCACTGGTGATCTTTTCAGTCTCCTGTTTTCTGTCCCTAAGCCCTTGCTCTGGATCTGCAGCCTAGACACTGGGGTGCCAATGGGGGGACTCAGAAATATGCTGTCGCCTCCCGCAAAAGGGTAATAGTTATGTGACTCGGTCAGGATTGTTCCATTCCCGTGCTTCCAGCCCCCGCAGATGTGGCACTCCAGTGTGTGTGGGAAGCTGATCTTTAGGCAAGACAGTTTCTTTGGAGAGCTTTATTTCTAAATTTCCCCTCTCTGCCTATCCTGTGCTAGAGCTCTCCCTGCCTGGGCAGGGGGAGTGGGGCATCAGCTCTCAACCTGGAAGACCTGGAACACCCTTCTCTGGTCCTGGCAAGGGACGCATTCCATCTGACTCTGGGGAGGAGGGTGGAGACTGCACTCTGTTTCTAGTGAATCAGTTTATACAGTTTATATCATCTGCCCTTAACCTTATGTAGATAATATCTGTATCCTCAGAGGAAAGTAAATATGGTTTAGAATAGTGAACATTTTTAATCACTAGAGTTCATCAAGGGAAATAATATTTTATGGCTAGATTAGCGAGCTGAGGTATTTCGCTAAGCTAACCCTCTACCAAAGCCTGAAGCCTGGCTCGCTCTATTGCTTTTTGTGCCTGTTTTTGGCCTTTTTTTACTCTACAGTAGCTTCCTTTTGTTCAGCATTTAAGTATATTCAAGGTTCTTCCATTCTTAATAAGGAAAGAAAAGAAATTCCCTTGATTACCAATAGTCCCTTAAACTATTGTCTTGTTTCTCTTCTTCTCACCACATTTGCCACATTATGTGCCAGGAAACACTGGCTCCTCAAGATGTTAAGTATTGTGTGAAAAATCAGTGGTTCAGTAAGTTGGGCAAATGCAGGATTAAACAGAGGAAAATAGGGTTCTTTACTGTGATCAATCTCTAGGAGGGACTGTACTAGGCAGTGTTTCCCCCCAAAGATAGGAGCATGGGAGCCTTATTTGGAGAAACTGGTCTTAGCATCCAGGCTTGGAAATATTGCAGTCGTCTGTACTTGCTGCTGCTATTGCTTCAAATTGCTTCTCTTTCAATAGGAAAGGAAGTGTGCATCTGCTTATCAGCATGGTGGTATGGTTCCAAGCAACTCTGAAAGGCTCCAGAGGGGCAGAAGCCCAACTCTGTCAGTAGTGACTGCTTCGCTGATTCTCTGCCATTGGTCTGATCTCTTCATATTTGTTTCTGTGTATTACCGGCTTTCTTCTTTAAAGGCTCTCTTTCTACCTTGCTGACCATTCCTCTATACGTTTCATTAGCTCTGCCCCATAAATGGCAATGTCATTTATGTTCACAGCTTCAAATCCTGTTGTGTAAATGACAACTCTGATCTCTTTACTGAACTCCAGACCCACATATCAACCACTTGTTGCACACGTGACTGGAGCTGCCCTCCCAGTGCCTCAAACAAGCAGTGTGTTCCAAATGGACCCCCACACCTACTCATCCTCCTTACTTTCCTTATCTAAACTAATTGTGTCACCCTATCATGTGGAAAAGGGATTAGATTTGTTCTGTCACCCAAGGCAGATCTCAACTCAACATAAGGAAGATAGAGCTTATGATTAACACTGTCTGAAAGTGGAATGAACTGCTTCTGGAGATAGTAAATTTTATTCTTTGTCACTGGAGGTGTTACCAAAGAGGCTGGGCAGCCATTTGTCTGAGTGTTGCAGAGCGGGTTGAAGCTAAAGATCTGCTCAGAGGCTTTTAGTAGTTCCCAGTGTCTTCAGGATGAAGGGGAACAAACAAACATTTTAAACAAACATTTACGGGAACAAACATTTAAACATTCTCTTTAAATTGCTTTTAAAATCCTTTTAATAATGCTACGAAGTAGGCATTATTATTCTTATTTTTCAGGTGAGAAAACTGAGATTCCAGTTAGACAGCTAAGAAGTTCCAAAACTGGAATTTGAACCTGGCTCTGACTAGAGCTCTCTCATCATTTCCCAAACTTGCTGATAGGAATCAGCTGGCATGCTAGTAAAAGTACAGATTCCCAGGCTCTTCTTCTATCGATTTAGATTCACCAGGTTTGGGGAAATGTATGTTTTTAACAAGCAGTCATAATGCTTAGGAATGACCACTTGTTTGTCACAATAGACATTTATTTCTGTTTCACTCGAACAACTGAACATTACACTTACTTTAGCTCCTGCCACGTGGAAAGCAGTAAAGCATGGGCCTGAGAAATTGGGCGTGGTTGTGGCGGTAGATTCAAGGAAGCGGTAGACGTGGTTCCCGCCCTCCAGCAGCTTGCCATCCACACAGATGATACTACGCAGCAGGTGGTTAAAGTGAAGGAACCCTTTACAGTGGGATTTCACCTCTAATTCTGTTTGCTGTTGTTTCCCCTTCTGACATGCTCCTCCTCCCTTCCCTTCCCCTGAATCTCTATCCTCCTCTCGTGTGCATGGGGTTGCAAAGCTGTTTTGAAGCAAATAACACCCTCTTGCAGCTGCACCGAGGCTGTAGCAGGTGAAGCCTTAGGAAGCTGCAGCCGCACTAACCACAGGGGAGATGGGATTTGTGGAGCGGGGAGCAGGAGGAAGAAGGAAAGATAGCAGTGTTTGGAAAATGAAACTTGGTTTTAAAGTCACTAGTGACTTAATGGAAAGGCCTTCCCCACCCTTCACCATACTATAGAAACACCTCTTAAATAGTATAGGCAGGGTGAACAGAGCCCCTCTTTCTGCCCAGTCTAGGGCCTTTGCTCTGCTGGTTAATTTGCCTTCCACACTAGAAAAGTCCACAAAGTATGCCTCTCTTGAGCCTTTTGCTCAGGGTCAGGGTGATTAGATGTTTAACTCAGGCCATTCTGATGTGAAGGTAGTAAAAAGACACAGGGTAGGTTAGAGTTCCAGAGACCTCCAAGTTCTACACTTGTATTTAGTTTATTTATTTATTTCATGAATGAACAAAAGACCTTATCCTCCAAAGCTTGCCAAGAGGCTTGATAGTACATTTGTAGAAATAGCTTTTGAAAGTCTGTTCCGGCTAGCCTGGCTACATTCTTTGCAGTCACAGGACAGCATCAGGCATTTTGGGAGTCCTGGCCTTCTGGCTGGCCATCTGCCATCCCAGTTTTCTTCCCACTCTAGGAAGGAAGTCATGCCCCATCTGTAGTCCTGATTCAAGAAACAATGTCAAAAAAAATGTCAGAAATATTGGCTTGGTCATCAAAGAAGGCTGGAAGGTGCTCCTTCTTCTTCACAAGCAGACATTAATTGTACACTGCTCTGTGCTTAGCCCAGGGTGGTGCTCGGGGGAGCCCAACTTTGTCTTGCTCATTAGTGAGTTTCAGTAGTGGATTAAGATGCCATCGAGGTAATATTGGCAGGCTTCACTATCTGACAGAATTTGGGAGTGATGATAATCCGCATCTTAAAAAGCAACCACAATTTATGTAGTGTTCAGGGCTACCAGAGGATGGGATAGTTTCCTGTATCAGTGATTCTGGAACTGCCTGTTGCTGGATCATATACAGACACCAGTCCTGGACTTGTAATCCCCTCAGCTGATCCAACAGGTGCTGTGAACCCTGAATATTCACACACTGTGGGTCTGTGAATGCCCCTCTAACTTCATAATTGCTCTCTAAGGCCTGAGACTCTGAGGTAGACTAAGGAGAAGAGTGCCCTCCCCTGTTCTCCATGTTCCCTTCTTCAAGGTGTGCAAGGGACTCCTGACTTGCTGCCAGCTGCACTTGCTCCTCCTGTGATGACCCACCTTGTGTCTATCTGAGTACTCAAGTTTGGACTTTTGAGTTGCTCTTCAGGAGCTGCGAGAAATTTTAACTCTTGCACTAAGGTCAAGGGCCGATTTACAGCTCTCTGTGCATCCTTTAGATGGACTAGGCAAGGGAGGGGCTGCTGAATTTTTAAGTAATATGTGCCCTTTATCTGGTACTTTCTGTCTCAGGCAGCTTGGGCTGCTGTAACAAAATACTATAGGCTGAGTGCTTGAACAATAGACATTTATTCCTCACAGTTCTGGAGGCTGGGAAGTCCAAGTTCTAGGTGCTGGCAAATTCAGGTTATGGTGAGCCCCCTCCCCCCTTCCTGGCTTGTAGATGACCACCTTCTTGCTGTGTCCTCGTGTGGCCTTTCCTGGGTGTGTTCTGAGGAGAAACAGGTCTCTTTGTCTCCTCCTCTTCTCATAAAGGACTAATGTTAGGATGAGGGCCCCTCCCTCATGACCTAATCTAAACCTAATTGCCTTCCAAAGGCCCCACCTCCAATTACCATTACATTGGGGGTTAGGGCCTCAACAAATGAACTTGGAGGGGGGAACCCAAACATTCAGCCCATAACACTGACCAAAGGAAGAAATCGATGTCTCCCAACTGGTATGGGAGGGATATACAGTGGAAGAACACTGCAGGATAGTAACTGGGAGGGTGTTCTGTGCTCCCTGCCCCAGCTTGGTCTCATCCACCATTCATGAGCATCATACGTGGCCTCAGTCCTCAAAGGGCTTTCCCCAAAGGGATATAATATGAAAGATTAGAAAACTGCAAGAGTTAAATAGCAATAAACAGAAAATATAAAGAAAGATCACTGCTAAATACGTAGTATGAATTTGGAAGAAGGAAATTTGGAGTGGGCAGGGTCACAGAGAAGGGTGGAACTTGGGTTGGGCCTCAGAGGAGCTGCTGATGGCGCAAGGGGACAGGCAGAGCCTCCCAGGCCAGACAGATGGCTGGGTCCACAGGCAAAGAGGTGGGCACACTACTAGGTGAGTACATGGAAGCAGCTACTTGCCTTTGAGGCTGTAGTGCTGAAGTGCTGTTGTTTACTTTGCTTTGAGAAACCTGCCTGACTGGTTTCCTCGGTATTTGCCATTTTCTTTGCATTCCTGTTCACTAAGACACCAGGGTGTCTGGGCCAGATGCGTATGATTTCTCTGAATCTTTCAGACCCTAAACTTTAAATTTTAGGACCCGAACTGCAGAGACTTTGGGCCTGGTAATCTGTTTACTTTGAGCTGATTATATTCCTGCTTTCCCACTTGGCAGTGAGGTCCCAGCTGAAAGGAAGATTAGGCAAAGTCCTCTGGAGCGTGTGCATCATCCCTGTGGGCAGCTCTTAGGGGATACTATTTGAAAGGTCACCACTTAAACAACATATCTTTCAAGACCTTTGACAACACCTTCTCCTTAGGAAAGACAGGCAGCGGCATTTAAAGCTGCCGCGCTGAAACTTAGCTTGGGAACTCCAACCTGCAGACCCTGGGAAGTGAGCATCTGCTTTTCGTGCTGCTGTGACTTGGCTCCAGAAGGTGGCTTCATCGCCCACTTTCTGTTTTTACGTGCCACATTTTACCTGGGACATGCTCTTTACCCTGCTCTCAAGATATCTGGCCTGGCCATGATGTTTGAGAAGTTGTGGGAAAACCCAAGATCTGGCTCTCCTTTGCTTCACAGAGGTACATGGCCATAACCAAGGAGAACATATTCAGGGTTGAAGTCAATAATCTTCTATGTAGACCACTCACTGTGATCTTAGGCTGTGGATGGTAATATTTCCATAAGCTTTGTTCTTTCCCGACATAGTGTTTCCTTCTGACCTGACCAGTCCTTAACTTGGAGGCCCCCATGAGATTCTTTATATTTACACCCAGGAAGGATAAGGAGTTTCTGAGGCTTCTAGTCTCCCAACACACCATCTTGTCAATAAGCTCACACACATGAGATAGGACCAAGGTGACGGAGTAGTTAATTATGGTCTTTTTTTAGGTGTCCGGAGAAAACAGGTGTTGCTTTTTTTTTTCTGCTCACTCTTGGTTTGAGTCAGAGGTTGAAAAGGTTGGTTGCTGTGTCATCTGGGCCCTGCATGTGTAGGATTTTGGCTCCAGGACAGTTGTTCAGTCTGATTTAAAAGGGGAGGTACGTTACTGCCTTGACTTTCCTTAGTGCTTGCCCTAAGGATAAAAAGGGGCGGGCAGGAGGATATATTCATGTTGTGGAGAAAGGTGTTCTTTGATCCTCTTATCAAGCCTGACTAGAGGCATTTGTAACAAGGTGCCAATCCCTGTCACTTCCTTAGGCTTCTAGGCTGTTCCTAAGAGAGACTGTTATTGCTAGAAGGCCACAGTTTAGCATGCCTCTTAAAGATCTTAGGTAGGTAGTCAATATTTTTTCAAAATTTATTAAGGTCTAATTTGCATACTTTTTCCTATTACATGAAATACATGTCATTTGAAAGGTGGTTTGACTTTACTACTCAGGCTTGTTCTCTTTTACTGGATTACTTCCCACGTGAAAGTTTAGCCTGGTAATGATTTTTTTTTTAATTTATTTGGTTGCACCAGGTGTTAGTTGCAGCACGTGGGCTCCTTAGTTGCGGCACGTGGGCTTCTTAGTCGTGGCACGGGAACTCTTAGTTGCAGCATGCGTGTGGGATCTAGTTCCCTGACCAGGGATCGAACCCGGGCCCCCTGCATTGGGAGCGTGGAGTCTTAACCACTGCGTCACCAGCCTGGTAATGATTTAAAAAAAAAAAAAAGCAAAAAAAAAAGAAAAAGTGAGGCAATGAAGTCGGTCACACAAGGCCTCCTAAATGAATGCCAGACTCCTTAGCTGGACTCCAGGCTGTCCACAGGCAGGCCCTGGCCAACCGCTCTCCCGAGTGCCCTGCGGTGAGGCCAAACGTGGGTGCTGCTGACCCCGGTACACACCCTGGGCTGCTTGCCTCCGAGCTTCTGCTCATGCTGTTCCTTCTAGCCGGAAGGGCCTCTCCCCATCTCTGTCTTTGAAATCTGAACCGTCATCGAGGAGGCCCAGTTCAAAGTTAACACCTCCCCATAGATTCCCCAAGCTTGCTGTGACCTATGCTCCCTCTGAAGGCTTTTAGGCCTTGGTTTGTCCTGCCCTTGTGCCTCTCGCTATGACACACTGTCAGCATACTCCACAAGGCCAAGACTCATTTTGCTTCTATATCTCCCTTCTGTCAAACACAGTGCCCCAAAGTAGACTCAGTGAGTATGTAAATAATGGAAGAAAGATATTTTCCAGACACAGCCAAGTGGACAGTTAGCTTTTTTTTTTTTTTCTTTTTTAAAAATGTGACCGTGACTTAGACCTCACAAAATTTTTCTGAGATTTAAGAGCCCTGGTCTGAGAGTTAACCATCATACAACTCTAAGATGAGGCCCTGTGCATCTCTGGGACTGGTTTTCATTGTCTATGAGGTACTTTTCAAGCTCTTAGTCAGACAAAATTTCAGCAGGAAGAGATTTGGAAAACAAATCAAGATCATGACAATGGAAGAAGGACTGTTGAAGGAATTAGGAATGTTTAGCCTGGTAGAGAAGACCTAGGAAGGACTCAGACTCATTAAATGTTTGCACTGGAAAGAAATTTAGAGAATATCAAAGGAATTTCCTTTATTAGATAGGAAGTGGGGTGAAATGACCCTTGAGGTTTCAGTGTTCTGCAGAGCTCTTCTCATTTGCTGTTCCAATTGATAGAAAAGGAAATACTTGTCAATTCACCTTTTACGTTCTCAACTGAGAATGATGTTGTAGTTCAGAATTTCAAATTCAAGTTTTAGGCTGCTATGTTTTTAACAAAATCATCGTTTAAAAAAAGCATTGTCCATTCTGTTGTTCACTATTGCTCATTCACAAATTCATCAGATAGAATGTAGGTAAACTTAGGTACTACATTTTATTGGAAAATTGCCTTTTTTTGCCAGGGAACTTAGAGCCAAACAGGTTCCTCATCTGAAGTAAATGACTCAAGTCAGGTGCCTGGTTTATTGACTCCCCCAACCCTTTTTATTTTCTTTTTTAAAAGTGCCTAGAACAGTGGTGTCTGTTCATATTAGAGGCTGATAAATATTTGCTTAATTAATGAGTATCCTTAAGAACAGACTATTGTATCATCATTTAAAATATTAGTTTTGAAGAATAGTCAATGATATGGGAAATATTAATGATACAATTTCAAGTGACAAGTAAGGTTGCAAAATTGTGTATACACACCATGTTTGTAACTTAGAGAAATATGTACTTTTTGATTTGTGTGTTTATTATGCAATATTATACAATACCACAACAGTATGAAGAATTACTTCTAAGTTACATTAAATGTGATTTTTCTATTTTTAGGCTTTATATTTTTCAAATATTCTATAATGAGCTTTTATTAATTTAATTTTTAATGAAATTAATGCATATGGATAGTTTAAAATGTCAAATATTACAATAGCATATGCAAAAAATTTAATCCCTTGCCTATTCACCCCCTTTCTTGCTACACAAAGGTAACTGCTTTCGAATATTTTAACTGTAACAAAAAGAAATAGTAAATCTAAATAGCCTTCTATGTGTTAAATAAGGGAGTTACAAAATAATAGGGATGTAGAAATATAGTCAAATGAAAAATCAGGCATTTATTTCCACCAGGAAAAAAAACAATAGAGGACTTCCCTGGTGGTGCAGTGGTTAAGAATACGCCTGCCAATGCAGGGGACACGGGTTCAAGCTCTGGTCTGGGAAGATCCCACATACTGTGGCACAACTAAGCCCGTGCGCCACAGCTACTGAGCCTGCGCTCTAGAGCCTGTGAGCCACAACTGCTGAGCCCATGTGCCACAGCTACTGAAGCCCACACGCCTAGAGCTCGTGGTCCGCAACAAGAGAAGCCACCACAATGAGGAGCCCACATACCAGCACAAAGAGTAGCCCCCCTCTCGCGGCAACTAGAGAAAGCCCACACGCAGCAACGAAGACCCAACGCAGCCAAACATAAATAAACAAATTTGTTTTAAAAAAAACAACAATAGAAAAAGTTTATAGGAAAGGAGGGGTAGTCATCTATGAACACCACTTACATAATGATGTAAAATTAAATATTGTTTAACCAAAAAAATGTGATGTAACTAAATTGGGAGGGCAGGGGAAAAAGAATGGGTGAGTGCTATAGAAGACCGATACATAATGTCTAAAATGTAAAAAACAAAGCAAGAAGAAGCAGTTGTTTAGAAATATGTTAGAAAAGAAAAAGAAACAGCTAAAATATTTGAAAGCAGTTCCTTTTTAAATTGAGTTACATTTTTTGAAAGTCGTAAAAGGAACACATGCCTGTGGTTTAAAAACAAACCAAACAGTTCCATTCCTGACAGGCAGTGGGAACTGCTGGCATTCTTGTTGCCTTGGATCTGTGCTTATTTTGTTTTTACTTAGCTCGTGTTATGTGTTTTAATATTGTAAAGTATCCAAAATTCATCTTGGAAGTAAACTGACCTATTAGTTTTATTTAAATCTCAGACGTTTAATCAATTACCAATAATTGGATTCCTCATCCAGAAAATGTTTACATCAACTTTACTGTATGTACTCCAGCTTCTTACTGCTGTTGCCAAAGGTCAATATGGTTCTGTGAGGTGCTAAAATATATATTGGATTGTCCCTTTTATGTTTTAAACTTGTAACCAGTAAACTCTCCCTTCTAATCTTCTACAGCCTCATCCTAATCTCTCCTAACTCATTTCAACATCTTCTTCCTTCCCTCCCCAAACTAATTTGTGCGGAATCCAAGCTCTGTTCTTTTCCTTACTATATTTGTTTTAATCTTTGAAGCCCATAATGACATTTAGTGTTTCTCATTGTCACTTAAGATAAGGTCTTCACCATGCACGTGTTCGTAGGAAGCTCTGACAGAATAGCTTCCTTGCTTTAGGACACTCAGTTTCCAATGCAGTGCAGACGTGTTCAGATTTGATTCTATCACACAAAGCCCAGAAAGAACCTTGGGGATGGAGGGCCTCCTTAATCTGCTGACCTCAGCCTCTCTCCTTATTGCTTTGAGTGTGTAAATTGAGGGAGATAAAGGGTTTTGGGTCAGAATTTGGGTATTTTCATTTTCAAATACTCTGACAGTGACTTCTTAAGGATTCCATTTTAAGAAGTTTAAGATGTAGATGGGTGTTTCACGCTCCACAGTTTTATGACCTTCTGCATTTAATTTGGGCCGGCCTGCACATGGGGAAATAGTATGTTTTACTTTGCAGCTTCCCTCTGAGCCACAGACCACTGTATTGCAGGTAGAAGTCTAAGTCTTGGAACTAGTTCTGGGAAATCTGCTGGGCTGTATGTGCAAAGGTGTTAACAGAGAATATGAAGAAGACAGAGCCTAGATTACAAGTAGAAAAATACAAACTTTTCACTGAAATCACCCATTTGTGGTGACTGCGTATGAGGAGAGATCCAGTGGATGAGAAAAGTAGACACTTTCGTGTAGATGTGTCTGTTCCCTGAGCAGGGGAGCTTTGCTGTCAAGTACCAGCTTCACCAGAGCCGAAGTCAGCAGTCTATCCTGAAGGATTGAGCTTGCAGCTTTGGTTTAAATGTTCCTTCAAATCCGCCCCCTTTCCCTGCTATCTCATCATATATGAGGTCAGATTAATGTTCCTAAGTCTCTTTGGATGTGTCACTTCCTTACTCCCGAATCTTCAGGGGTCGCTAGATCAGGTCTATTCAAGACCTTCCAAAATTGGCACCAGACCTTTATTTCCAGCCTCATTTTCCATGACTCTCAGCTGCAACCAGGCTGGTCTCCTCCTTTTTTTCAAGCCTAGATGGAATAGCTCTCTCCCCACCTTCTCCTACCCTCCCCTTTAATCTTTACTCTGCATGTCTTATCAGAGGACCTGGCTTCTGTCCCAGTTAGTTTGGTGTGTGACCTCAGTCAAATTATTCTTCCTCCTTGAGCCTCCGTTTCCCCGTATATGAGAGAGAGAGACTGAACTGGGAGACTTCTTTAGAGGGGCCCCTTCAACTTTATCCTTGTGCGGGGTCAACATCAGCCTCAGCTTTTTCTTTCGCTGCCCCAGGATGCACGGCCCTTTTCTCTTTTGTATTTCTACAGCATTTACCATTCATTGTTTGGGATTGTAGTTAACATTTTTGTGTCCTATCTTCAACTACTTTTTAAAGATTTGTTGTAAACTGAGACAGCCCATTGGCAGAACTAACTTGTTTCCCTAGGACGTGGCTGAGGGAGAAGACTAGCGAGGGTGTTCTGCTTTGGACTCACACTTCATGTCCAGAAGCTGGGAGGAGATGGGACTCGTGAAAGATTGTTTTCCCTTATGCCCCTTGTTGGGAGAATGGGATATTTACAATGTCAAGACTGAAAGAAGGATGCAGTCTCCCACAGAATTCCTTCTGGTCTGCTGTAAGGCTGCTGGGTGTGTGCTGGCTCTTTGGGTTGACCTTCCTCTGCCATCCTTCCACCTATTTAGGGTTGAGATGACCATTTCATCTTTCACTGTTTGTTTCCAGGGCCTTGTTTGATTATGACCGGACTCGGGACAGCTGCCTGCCGAGCCAAGGCCTCAGCTTCTCCTATGGTGACATTCTACATGTCATTAACGCCTCTGATGATGAGTGGTGGCAGGCGAGACTGGTGACCCCCCATGGAGAAAGTGAGCAAATTGGTGTGATCCCCAGTAAGAAGAGGTGAGTCGTCATGATCATGAGAGAGGTTTTCCTTCCCCTGTTCCTGGTATTGATTTCTTTTTTACCTATTATACTATAAGTTGCTTGAGAGCAGTGGATGTGCTTTATTACTCCTTTTTGGTAGAGAGCTGGTGCTCAGGACATGGTTACGATTCAGTGAGTCAAAGATGGCTGCTGTGCCCACTGCAGCCCACTGCTGAGACCATGCACTGGCAGTAACAGGACTTCTTTCTGACTCCAAAACAGGGTGGAAAAGAAAGAAAGGGCTCGATTGAAAACCGTGAAGTTTCATGCCAGGACGGGGATGATTGAGTCTAACAGGGTAAGTGGGGATCCCCAAGGAAGTCAGCCACATGTGAAGAGGCATAAGAAGCTTGAAGTCTGTCTGGTGGATAAGAAAACTGGCGAGCACAAAAGAATATCTCTTTTTCAGGGCGCTGGCTCTGTCCTATCAGAATACTGACTGCTTTTCACAAAGCAGAGAGAGCGGGCACCCAACCTCTACAGCCAGTGTATACTCCTTCCCCCTGGGTAACTGGCTCTTGAAGATGTGTTGGAGTTGGACTGTTTGGAAGGCTGACTTTCTTGGGGCACATGAAACCACTTGTGGGTGTCTCCCTGGCTGTAGACCCTTTCGGAGCTGTGGGGACCCTGAACAGAGCCTGGCCTTGTCATCCAGCCAGCAAGGCCAGCCCCAGAGCTCCGACCGCCCTTCAGACCGAACGAGGCATGAGGGCTCTGTCCATTCACCCCTTTTCTTCTGTGAGCTTCACAGGCCAAAGAACTTCTGGAGCGGTAGAGGGAAGAGAGACACGGAGTAGATGACTCTGTGTGTATCAGTGGCACCTTAGGGCATGTGTCCAGGAGGCTACAGTGACCTTTATCCTTTAGGAAGTACCAGTGAGTGCTGTGAGTCTGGATTAGGTAGAAACCTCTAACATCCCTACAACATTTTCCTGTAAACATAATTTTCCTCTTACATCAACTTTCATTTAATCTCATAGACTCCATTTGTGAGAGATGGTCTTTTGTTTAGCTCACCATTGTCTCCATTTTAGTTTTTCTTGCATGCTTTAAAATCCATTGTTCTGTTTTTTTTTCTTCTGTCCTTCCCCTCCATGTTCATGTTCTTTCACAGTCGATCAAAACGAAACGTAAAAAGAGTTTCCGCCTCTCTCGAAAGTTTCCATTTTACAAGAGCAAAGAAAACATGGCCCAGGAGAGCAGCGTACAGGAACGTAAGTAGCAGCAGGGAACAGAGAGCAGGCCACCCACAGCCCCGCCCTCTCTTCCTCATTTGCACCGAAGACTGGGAAAGTGTGTGTGGGTATGGGTGTGGGTGTGTATGTGTCCGTGTGTGTCGGTCCCCCGTCTATCCGCCATGTGTGCATGCGTGTGAGTGTGTGTGTGTGTGTGTACCTGCTTATTTGCAGAGTCAGGGTAGAAATTGGTCTGCACAGGGAGACGTTGGGTCTTTTTTGTCCAGCTCCTCGCTCTGAAAGAATGTTGGAGGCTCTGAGGTAGAACTGGTTCCAGGGCTTGCCCACCAGAAAGTCGCTGGCACTGGCGTTGAGAGTGCATGGCTGAGCTCTGCTGTGGTGGTGATGAGCGGTTATCAGCTATAGGGTCAAGTTCAGAAAAATGGTTTTTCAAGAAAACCAAGTCTAGGGACTCGGTGTTGCTCTCCTGGCTTCTTCCTCTTGTGTTTTCTTTCCCTTATCTTCACTCATCTATGTCAAGAGAAGAGCCTTTTCTTCCCTGGACACCTGGAGTTGGGCCTACTTCTTGAATTACATGCACGTGCATATGCGTGTAATGCCTAGGGACGTTCACACAGCTCTAACAGACTCACTGTCTTCCCAGAGTGTTACAGAGCCAGCTTTCAAAATAAAATCCTTCTTGCTTAAACGAATTGACACCGAACGGGGTTTACTAAACATTGTCCAAATAAAGGTTTATTGAGCAACACAAAGCTGGTTTGATAGAAAAGGCCATAAAGCTGGGCTGAATGAACTTGCCATCCTGAGAAATATTCTCTTTCTACCATGTGCCTCAGAAATTAACTGCTCTCACCCTAACCTTAAATACCAGGTCAGGCTGCTAAAGTATTTCTCGCATGGCTCATGGTGAATTGTAAACCTCTCCTCTTCTGCCTCACAAGGAGGGGTCTCGGGGTCCTGAGCTGTTGGGACAGCAGGAGACTGACTCGTTCCGATAGGGAATGTCCTTTTTCTAGGCCAGCATGTTTCATGGTCATGGGATACATAGGTCATCAGTGTCTGGGGTGGCAGCTAGTAGATTACAAGGGTGCCCTCATCCAGATGCAGGTTAGGGCTCACAGTTCTGGGTAGCTCAATAAGGAGCACTAGGTGCAGTAGGAGACGGTCTGAGACAGAGGCCTGAGGTGAGGTCACCATAGTTCGTTCACCAGACAATTCCAGAACTTCCGTGCTGAGCCCAGCCTGGGGAGGCTTCGCTGTTGGGCGGCCCAGCTGAACGGGGGAGGGGAGTGGCTGCTGGATAAGCGTTGAAACTGCCTAGTGCTTATTCTCCAGAAGCTGAGCTCATCCCCCGTGGTCTGCAGAACTCAGGTCAGCTTGGAAGCCCACACCTCAGACTGCACGAAGCTTTCCCTGAAGGGTTTGGACAGAGTGAGTCAGTATTGGACGAAAGCTCCTTGGGATGATGATAATTCTGCCAGCCTGTCTGCCACACATAGATGTTTGACTTTTCATTCACCCTCAGAGGGAAATGGTGATTTCAGGGGCAAAGCAGAGATGGCTGTGTAACTACACACTTAGTCAAAGCAGGTGTTCCAAGCCTTGGTAAGTCACCTATCTGTCCTGTCGGCCTGTAGGCTATATATAGACCACCTCAAAAAGGTCATCCGCTCCAGGGCCTTTTGGCAGCAAATTGGGCAGCATGAAGTCCAGGTATCATATATGACCTGGGATGTTCTTTCTGTAGCAAAGTTCTTAACCTGGCTATATTTATAGGTCTTCATAGTATTTCATACTTCTGTCACTGATGCTCACCTGGCTCTGTATTCTTCCTTCCCCTTGTCTTTTTTCTCTATTTTCTGTCTTCTCCCCAATTCTTTCCCTCCCTCCCTCCTTCCCTCCCTCCCTCCCTCCCTCCCTCCCTTCCTCCCTTCCTCCCTTCCTCCCTTCCTCCCTCCCTCCCTCCCTCCCTTCCTCCCTCCCTCCCTCCCTCCCTTCCTCCTTCCCTCCCTCCCTCCCACTTTGTCCTGCTGTCTGTGAAATTAGGACTTCCCTGGGTTAAGTGACGATTATTATGGAGCAAAGAACCTGAGTAAGTCAAACTTACATACTGTTAACTGTATTTCTGGCATGAGTGGAGTTGCTGGGGTTGGGGTATAGGGGACATGGGTGAGGGCAAAGGGCGGAGGGGAGGGCAGTGAGAGAATTTGTGAGAACTGGTACCACAGCAGGAGGAATTAGAAGTCGCTCTGAATGTCACACTTTTGCTCTGGATCCCTGGTACCCTAATAAAAGCCTATCATTCATGTCTCTTTTTTTCCTTTTGTACCTTGAAATGGTGTGGAGCCGTCTTGGCATCCCACCTTATAAGTGAGGGGGGGCAAGAAGTGCTTCTCCAGAGGTGACCACTCAGCTCATCTCTAACCTATTGTTGAGGTGAGGGGTGCCCGCCTGTTGTATTCTTCTTCCAGTGACGCAGCACTAAAGAATTGGACTTAAGAATTAGCTGTTTCAGTCTCTCTAAACAGGGGGTAAGAGTACCGTGAAGCCCTTTACCCAGCGTACATCTGGGATGTCCCAGAAGGTTCAGGGGCCTCAGGAGATGGCTGTGGGCTGGCTCCCCACAGAGCATCTCTAAGGGGCTGAGCAGGTGGGAGCCTCGACAGCATTTTCTGGACTATATATATTTAGTGCTTTAGCTTGGGAAAACCCTGACCAACCTCTCCCCTCTGGAAAATAATCCTAGACTTGAAAAAGGAAGGGACCTAGATGACAGGGCCTTAGCCTCCCTGCTGTGCACACAGGCACGTGCACACACACGCGGCCGTGCCGGGCAGGTTCTGTTAGTGGATTCTCTGCTTCCATAAGTAATAAAGGCGTGAGGGTAAAGGAGCTTCATCGGGGGGTTGCTCAGGAACTAGCATGGGTGGTGACTCAGCCAGTCCTTCCTGGGGGCCACAGCATATCACGGTCTGGAATAGTGTCATCTTGGCTGAAACGAGCAGTGTCTCACTCCATAGTTCGTTGTTTCCATGTTCCATCTTCATTCGACTGTCGTCTTGGGAGCGATGGGCTTTCTTTGGGCCAAACTGTGCTCTGTGCCTCCTGCAAGTGCGGCTGCTGGGCCCGCTCAGATGCGGGGAGGCCCCGACAGTCTGAGACAGGAGGATCGTCTTGTCTTCCCAGTGTTCTTCTTCATTTGTTGTCTCTGTGTTGTGACGTGTCTGTCTTCTCCTGGACGGAGGAGCATCCCCTTTCACCGCTGGGGCCAAGCCCTCTTTCCAGGTAGCAGCAGCAGGAGGGCTCTTGGTTCCACCCATTGGCCAACACGTCATTCCCTGCTGATTGCTCAACCAACCCAGTGCTTAGCCTCTTAGTCGTGCACAATTCTGTACTTCAGGGGTTCTATGTGGGGAGGAAATTCAAGAGCAGCCTGGTCGCTGGGCTTCTCTTTGCTACTGTCACTGCCTGTCTAGCATTGGGAGGTGCATTTTGGGATAGGATTTGGAAACCATCCAAGTCAGTTCTTCTGATTCAGATGAAGAGGATGCTGCCAAAGATTGGAAGCTGGTAGTCTGTAGGGAGGGCCTTGGCAGCCCCAGAGGGCCCTGGGGACAAGTGCGAGGTGGCCGGGGCTCAGGATTGGAGCTGTGCCTCCCAGCTGGTAGCCTGATGTGGCAGGCCTCCCGTGGCCTGACTTGGTTGGCAGCTCAGTGTCTGGCTCTTGGAGCATTTGAGTTTTCTGCCGCGTGTGACCTCTCAGTGGTGTGTTCTGAATCGGAGTCTCTTTCTTGTTGGCTTGCAGAGGGAGTGACATCCAACACCAGTGACAGCGAAAGCAGTTCCAGTAAGTGTGTGTCATTCTCCCCCATGTCATGTAGCTCTACCATGTGTCCCAGCCATCCTCATTCCAGCGTTGCACGGCTGCCATTTCTGTTCAGAGGCTACTGCTTCTTTTAGCCATGTACACTTGGAGATCCTGGAAATGCTGTGGCCATTTTGTCCTTATGGGATGGGATTTAGGCTGTGTATTAAAGGGGAGAGCATAAGCCCTGCAGTTCTGGCCAGGACCTGACTTAAAAGCTTCCCTGGGCCCTGGGAAGGCTGAGCAGCCAGTGAGCAAATCCCTGCCGTAGCCACTATGGGCTGTAGGTGCTGCCAGTTTTACAGATTTGCTCAGAGACCAAAAGAAGAATGGCTCCTGTGGGATACTGTTCTGAATTGCCTTTCCAGGTCACTAGTACTCCCTGGGTTAAGGCTTGGTGTCCTTACCTTTTAGCTGGGCTAAATGACCAGATGACTGCCCAGTTTTCCTTCAGAGATCCTGTGACCAGGCCAGAGAAGCCACAATTCAAGCCGCATGAACTTTGGGACTACTGGCCTCTCAGGAGTTGTGGCTGGAGGCCCTGAGAATGCATCCTGGGGCTTGATGCAGATATCGCTGCCTTCCCCGGCACTGCCGTCGGCCACTTTGGGACCTCCTAGCGCCCAGTACCACGTCTCTTGGTGACTGTTTTAGGAAGAGCTCATCACTGCTAGGATAGATGGAGCTCTACCGTGAGGGGAGAGCAGTGCTCAGCACTGCTCTTAAAGGGCACTGAGGACCTTAGCCCAGCCTTGTGCCACTTTTCTGGTTGCTTCTTCCAGTGAAGGGGAGATAGGTAGACCCTTAAAAGGGGCAAAGTTTAGCTGCATCTTTGGGGACCTGCATGAGTGCCCTGACTCCCTTGCCTGCAGATGAGGGGACACAGGCAGTGTGTCTCGACCAGTTGACGCTTTCCTGTGATTCTCACCAGAGCAAGAAGGCAGCTGAGCACAGTAGAATATTACCTATAAGAAGAGTTCCGAGAAATTGAGGTGGCTTTTGGTGGAGGCTTCATGGCTTCTGGGTCATGTCCCTTTGCTCAGCTATATTTCACTGAACAAGAGGACTCCTGACTCCTGTCCCAGGGGCGGTGAAGGTCTTCCTGTGCTTTCTTGCCAATGGGAAGTAGATAGGCCCAAGGGCAGGTGTTAGCAAGTACCAGCTGACAAGGCTGTTTTCTGGCAGAGGTGGGGGTGAAGTGAACGTTGTAGGGAGATGAGGACACAGGGAGGCAGATGATAAAGTGCTAACATGTCTCCCTTTTTTGTTGCAGAAGGACAAGAGGATGCTATTTTGTCATATGAGCCAGTGACACGGCAAGAAAGTAAGCCCCCTTCTGAGAGCCTTGCCTTTGAGCCAGTCTGGTGGTCATGGGGCCCGGCCCAGTGGTTGGCCGTGGCGGCAGAGGGGTGAAGGTGGGGGAGTAGGAGGGCAGCCAGTCCCTGGATGCCTCCTTCTCATCTACTTCTTCCTAGCGTTAGAACAGGGAAGGCCACCCAGCGTGCACCCCTCACTATACCTTTGCTTGCTGCCGGGATGCTTTCCGAAGGATAGGACAGATTGAAAAGGATGGCAGAGGTCGCTTTCAGTGGATGTGGCCACTGCTAAAAGAGAGGCTTCGGTCCCTCCCTTCCGTGGCTGCTCTGAAAACCCTTGCTCAGCTGTTGGTGCCCATGCAGAGATTTCTCCTGAATCTGTTGGAAAGGGAGATGCTTCTGGTTTCATACTTGCTTTGGACTTAGATATTCTCAAATTAAAGGCTCTTTGATGTCTTTGTAGTTAAAAGGCAGAATGGCTGAAGATGTGCTCTCCCGTCTGAGCAGTGGCTCCAGAGCCTCAGTGCTCCAGGCATACGGGGAGGGACAGCAGGCCGTCTGGTGGGGGCCTCACTGACTGTCTCTGTGCTTGCTCTCCAGTTCACTATGCAAGGCCTGTCATCATCCTGGGCCCAATGAAGGACAGAGTCAACGATGACCTGATTTCGGAGTTCCCGCATAAATTTGGATCCTGTGTACCACGTAAAAGCCCAGGGCATCTTTGGGAGGGAGGCGTTGGTGCCCTGGGAATTGTTGCTCTGATGTTTTATGGAAAGGGCCTGCGGCCAGGTTCTAGGGTTCTCTGGGAACAGGGTGCATCTAACACCCTGGAAGAGGGAGTTCCCTGGTGGTCCAGTGGCTAAGACTCCATGCTCCCAATGCAGGGAGCCCAGGTTCGATCCCTGGTCAGGGAAGTAGATCCCACATGCCGCCACGAAGATGCCGCATGCCACAAGTAAGACCCGGCACAGCTGAAAAAATAGTTTTAAAAAATGTAAAAAGAAAAAACCCACCCTGGAAGAGATTAGGCAGCAACGCATTCCCCCAAAGCTGATGTGGGGAGGATTAAGACATCAGGCCGGCCTGCTCACTCCCTTGGAGAGGAGTTTGAGTCGTGGTGGTTGGGAACGATTGGGCGCTTGGGGGTGCCCAGCCCACGAGGTGTGGGTGCAGCCCTCTGGTCGGCTTGTGAGGCTTGCTGGCTCCTGTACCACGTTTGGCACCCTCTGTCTGCCAGACCTTGGCCCGGGAAACCCCACCTTTCTGGTCCGGTTGAAGCTAAAGCAGATAGCTCCCAGCTTCTAACCTGGCTGTTAGAAGAGATGTAGGCAAGACAAACTTCTTCCCAGCCTCTTTCCCCCGACTCATCTGAAAAGCACTGGAGTGGCCCTGGGGCCCGGCGGTGGTTGGGGGGAACAAGTCAGCTCTCCGGGGCTTGGGGCAGGTCGTTGTCCTTGCACCACAGAGCGTTTCCTCTCTTCCTGCAGATACTACCCGGCCTCGGCGTGATAATGAAGTGGATGGGCAAGACTACCACTTTGTGGTCTCCCGAGAACAGATGGAGAAGGATATTCAGGACAACAAGTTCATTGAGGCAGGCCAATTCAACGATAATCTCTATGGGACCAGCATCCAGTCAGTGAGGGCAGTTGCAGAGAGGGTAAGGAGAGAGGCGGAGGCGGTGGCCCTACGAAATTACCCTCAAAGGGAGCACAGAAATGCTGCAGCCAAAGTTCTGCGTGGATCCTCATCCTTCCAGCACATGGCCCTACCCAGTGGCAGTGCTGACCAACGCCACGCCCACTCCGCGTGTTCCCAGCCCCAGGTTGGAGGCATCTGTCTCCTCTGCGCAACTCACCCCAGAGCGTCACCCACCTGCAGCTTCACATGTGGCCTTGTCTGGGTAGTAGGAGCAAAATGTGGAGCCTGGGTACCTCAGAAGTAGAATCTTCCAGGCCTCTCTGGGTGGCCCCATGTTTCCCGCAGGTGGATGTTTGGGTTAGCACAGGGCGTAGACAGGGACTGGGTGGACTGATGCCAGTCTTTGCTTTTTCAGGGCAAGCACTGCATCTTAGATGTTTCTGGCAATGCTATCAAGAGGCTGCAGCAGTCACAACTTTACCCCATTGCCATTTTCATCAAGCCCAAGTCCATTGAAGCGCTTATGTAAGTATTTGCTGAGACTCTCGGCTAGGAGAGGGCCCTGGAAAGGAAATGAAAAATCAGGTGGTTTGTTGGGCAGGGGTAAGACCCAATGGGTGCTCAGTGGAATGTCTGCGCCCCACCCTGTTCACTGGGGGCTCCTTTGGATTCGAGTGCACTTGCGTGTATTCCTGGTTGAGCTTTCAAACCTGGAAGGTTTGAGGAATGTTGAGCCTTGGGCCGCTGCTGCTCTCAGAGGGCAGCTGAGCAGCTCTTCAGGGAGCCTGGAACAATCCTTTATGTTAATCAAAACATAGAACCTAGTTTTGGGTACTGTTTTCTTCCGTGTCTTTGGCAGGGAAATGAACCGACGGCAGACATATGAACAAGCAAATAAGATCTATGACAAAGCCATGAAACTGGAGCAGGAGTTTGGAGAATACTTCACAGGTGAGTCTCCCCATTGCACAGCTGGGGTAACATGGGAGCAGCTGGACACCTATTCTGTGAGTGTTTCCAAGAGGCCCAGACACCTTGCACAGAATTTCTGGGTGCTTTTGAGCTCAAGCATTGCCAAAGTACTCAAGTGCCCTCCAGCCAGAGGAGTTGAGCCAGTTTCTGGTATCAACCACCATCACCAAATGCTGCCTTTGATCGTTTTTGTTCGTCTTCATGTCCCTCCTAGATTGTAGGCTCCCTGTTTTAGTTTGTTTCCCTCCCTCCCAGGCTCCCCCATCCAGCACTTGTCCTTGCATGTTTTATGTACTGAGTGAATGTTTGTTGATGATGATGATTCCCTGGCGTGGTGTTCAGGCTGTCGTCTGTCAGTGTGTGTGTTTTATATGGTCACCTACTTTAGAAGGGTCAGTTCCTAAAAGGTTGGGAAGGTTTCTGTGTAATATGTTGCTTACCTTTTGAAGTACAGGGACATATGTGTGCAAGGTGGTGCTGAGTGAACTCTAGCTGGTGGTGCTACAAGGTTACCGGGGGACAGGATTCATAACTGTCCTCGCATACCTTGGGTCTTGGAGCTCCCTTTTCTGTTAGCATCCATGTCCTTGTTTGTCGGGTTGACCTCTGACATGGAGCAGATGTGACGGCCCCAGGAGCACGACACCTTGCCAGAAATTGTGGCTTTTTCAGCTCTTGCTCTGGATAACCAGGATTTTCCACATCTTCTGGTAAGGCTGCGTTAGAATTACCAGCTGCCGGCCTCATGGCAGCCGAGAGGGGCATGATCTACAAGGTCTGGCATCTAATGGGTGCTCAATAAACATTTCTGAAGAACACATTTTCCTACTAATTGCTGCTCAGTCTCACTGTCTTAGCAAGTTGACATCAAGCCCCGGGCCTGCAGTGCCCACCAGTTTCCCCAGCGACCTGGGCTCCCAGACGGCCGCCTAGTGAATGAGCGGGGCTGAGCTGTGGGACAGTTGGGATGGGCCAGACTGTCAGGGTTTGGGGCAGGGGGTTGCTGTGGACCACAGTAATAATTCTGTTTTCCTCTTCAGCCATTGTACAGGGTGACTCACTGGAAGAGATTTATAACAAAATCAAACAAATCATTGAGGACCAGTCTGGGCACTACATTTGGGTCCCATCCCCTGAAAAACTCTGAAGAATCCCCTCCAACCATTCTATTGTGAACAGAAGAAACCAAGTCCCTCTTCCCTCCTCCCTCTTCATTCCTGTCCCCATGGGGAGAACAGATGACTACTGTTCTTGTCCCCTTTTTTAGATATGTCCAAAAAATTGAGTTTTCTAGTCCTGTTCTGTTTTTTTAAATTTTTGTTTTGTTTTAGTTTATTTTTTGGGATGATGCCATCTCACTCATCATGTGACTGCGCCCATTCCTGCATGGACCTTTCCCAAGCACTAGCACAGGTGCAAATCCATCAGAGTCATTGTTTTCATAAAACCAAGCAGAAGCGAAGAGAAGAGAGGAGGACTGGTGGAAAGACAGACTGGACAGCTGCGCGGCTTATGAAGCGAGCCCCGCGCACCCCGCGAGGAGAGGCTCCCAGGCTTTGCTACGATCTGTACACTGCCTCGCGGCTTGGGACAGCGCGGTCATGGTGACAGAAAGTATCTTATTTATATATAGATATATATATGTAATTTATATAAAATATATAGAAATTATTATATATATATATATTATACACTCTCATATAATATATATATATATTCACGCGCATTTGGACTAGAAAATCTATGGAGACTTCATCAATGGTACTGTGTTATTAGAGAAATGCTTTAATTTTCATATTCCAATCAGATGGCATCTTATATCCCAACTGGTTGGGGAGGGAGTGAAAGTGGTAGTAAGTGCTGTAACGAGGGCACCCGCATTGGTCATTCTCTTGAGAGCTGGGCTTTTCTTTAGGAGGGGTCAGGTCAGCCAGAGAACGGTGAGAAAGGGCTTCGGCCCGGGGGCCAGAGGCTTGGAGCTGTGACCCTAGAGCCGATGCTGCCCTTGGGGCACAGTCAGGCCCGCGTGTGGGGAGCGAGAGAATGGCTAACGGTGCTCCCAACGTATTAAATTGCCAATTGTTTTATGCCACCTGATGTGTCTGCATGAGAGGTTTCCTTTTTGTTCATTTTTAAGCTGCTGTTAAACCAAAACCATGTTGTGCTACTGTGTCAGCCTTTTCATTCTTCCAAATTTTACTTTTACTATTTAAGTGAATGTGTAGAATCCAATTTGACCGTGTTCTAAAGGCTCATGATGTTCTGGAGGAGCCGGGCCTTGTGATAGACTAGGCGACCCGGGCTTGGCCATCCCGTCAGCGGAAAGGGAGGTGGGGGCAGGTGAGAACCGACAGGAGCTGGGCCTCCTACTGTAACGTGTCCCTTCACTCACCTGCCAGGGACATGCTGGGCTCAGCTGAGGCTCTGTCATGGGGCCCACTGGCAGGGACGGGGAGTCACTTGCCTTCCAGCTCTGCGCTGGGACAGTGGGACGGCCCTGAGCTTGGCCAGCCGCGTAATGAAAAGTTTGATTTGGGTTTTTTTCGCAGCTGCTTCATATGCCCTACCTACCCCAATCCCTCACCAACAGCTGGTAGCTTACTGTTTCTTCAAGAAGAAAGTAGACTTTAATGCTGTCAATTTGAGCTGTAGAGCTACAATTCACTTACTGTTGAGATGTGAAACCCTGTTGCTTTTTCCCAGAGTCAGACGGCAGTGTTTGTGGTCAAGGGGGTTTTTCTCTGACCAGAAATGCAGGCGGCAGGTGTGGCCCAGGCCCCGCCCTACCATGCTCCTTTGAAGCCACCATGCCTCCCTCAGCTCCACGCTGGAGGCACGACCCAGGGGAGAAGAGCGTGGACATGCTTGGCCCCAGGGTTGAGCCTGTTGTTTCCTAGCCCACTGTGTTACAACCGGTGCAAAGCATACATGTCGAAGATGCTTTGAGCGCTACCAGGCAGATTTAGGAAGTCTGTTAACAGTTCTCCTACCGGCATGATGAGGCTAACTGTAAAGTGTGGGGCCCAGAATGTGGGTAAAGAAAGGGCAGCAGCTTTACCTGCGCAGTACACTGGATTGGAGGCAAGAGGGGTAAAGTGGTGTCCGATTATGACTCTGGGGAGGAGGGGGTGAGCTGGGAGTGTTTTGATTTCTCTGATGTTAAGTGATGTAGTCTGAGTGATGCTCAACCCTCTACCCCTCCCAGGGAAGAAAAGCAGAGATTCAAAGCAAGCATGACACTAGTTGGTTTACCAGTGTTCCTTCCAAGGAGACATATATTTTTTAATAAATGATAGTTGCAATGAACTGTGGCTCAGAGACCTTCTTGAAGTAGTTGAGAGGGGAGGGTGGGGGCACAGCAGTGGGAAACGTGTCCCAAACCTTTGGGGGCCAAAAGGCTCTCTGCTTAGTGACCATCAGCTGACCGAGTCAGGTGTTCCTCCGGATGGCTCTAGACTCCTGTGGTCATAACAGGTCCTTTGTGAAAGCTTTGCGCTCAGTCTTCTACCCCACCCCCAAAAAACTGCCTCAGGTAGTGCTGGCCAGGTGTGTGTGGAGGGCATCCACGGCCTTCAGGGCAAAATGGCAAAGGTACACAAAGACAGGAGGTGCCTAATGCAGCACAGGCGTTTGTTAGAGACAGCGGGAGCCAAGGCAGGAGCAGAGAGCCGAGTAATAAACATGGTAAGAAAAAGCTGGGCTCCCAGCTACCAGAAAGCATTAGAGCCCAGGGGGAATGAGGGTGAGATGGGCCCAGTTTGCAGAGCAGGGTGGCAGTCATCCCGGCAGCCCTGTGATGAGAGGAGGAGCGCTTAGAGCAGGTGCCTGTGACGTGGCTGATGTCCCTGTAGCTTGTGTGAAGAAGCCTGAGGACGTCCTGCTGTGGTTCAGCTCAAGAGCGATGACTGTGTGGGGGCCGAACCACAGCAAGGACAACAAACAGTGCTTAGCTGTTTGCAGGGTGCTTCTTTTCACACATTCTCATTTGCTAGAAGGCAACCTAACAAAAAGGAGTCCCCAAAGTGCTCTGTGGGGTTTTAAGGAAATCCACCTCCTAAGTGTAAAGGGCACAAAGAGCTGGCCTCCGATCCCGCTGTGCTGAGACTCTGGCTCCACAGCTGCTGTCCCTCCTAGAGGCAGCGCGGCTGAAGAAAACGCAGCCCCGGAGGGAAGATGCTGAGCAACTTGGAAAGAGCAGAGGTGGACACCCTGACCCTGAACTCTACCGCCGCCTTCTCCACTGGGAGGCAACGCTGTGCTCTCTCCCCGGCTCTGCTGCTGACAACGCAGCCAGTCCCACCCCAGCCTCTTCGTCTCTAACAGACCTTAAATTAAAACATTCCTAGGATGATGCTGACTACATAAAGTATTTGTTCAGATGCAAATGACCAACTCTGTCTTAAGGTGAAAGTGGTTCTAGAAATTAGCTAATGAAAGCAAAATCTTTACCAAAACTAGCGTGGAAGTTATGCTCAAGGATGAAGCTAATACAGATAGATAGGAAGGTAGGGGTTGAGCTGCAGGACTGGGAAGGGACTACAGGGGGAGTATCCTGAGCAGGTCCAAGTCAAGCTAAAAAGGATGGGACTGCAAAGGGACACTGGGCTCCTTGAGCAGAAAGGTCAGTACTAAAGGACAACGGAGCCCTCTCCACGGGAACAGCACTTGCCTGGTGCCAACCACTGGAGGCTCACGGTGTCAGAGTGGCTGCTGAGAGAGCGAGCCTTAGCTTTCTCAAGACAGCCCCATGAGCGAGCGCCTGCGGGAGACGCTCACCTCAGTGCTCCCACGTTTTGCCCTTCATCCCTGTTCCCAACTAGGGTTTCATGGCCTTGATGCCACTAATCCTCTTACCCATTCAGTCAGTTCCGTGGCACCTCTAGGACATTCTATTATTACTGCAAGTAACTTTCTGAAGCTCAAATTCCAATTTCCTCCAAAGCCTCTCTTCCTCATCACTTCCCAGAAACAGCAGAACTGGCACCCCCCCTTCCCCCCACTCCCCGCACACCTTGGTTCCTGGGGGTCTTGGTTCCAGTGGGGTCTTGGTAGCAAGAGCTTTCGCAGAGGATAGTCTGTTTCAGCTGTGAAGCCCCAACTAGATTTTATCTGAAGCACTGAGCCTGTTGTCGCAGGGGGATACCCACTGGTGGTTTCCACATTAGACCTAATGGACTCCCTCTGCGTCCTGTCCCTCCCCCGGCACTCGCACTGTCACCAGAAGCATCTAGCACACGGCAGGGGACTGGAAAGTGGGTGGTTTGAGAAGAAGGAGTCAGACCTGCCTGCTGGTGGTGAAGAACATGTGCAAGCGGATGCTCTCCTGACTGGCCTTCCTGTCACCACAGCCATCCTCCCTGTAGCTGATAGAATCGGCCTACTAAAGTGCCCTCCCTCCCCATGGGGGCTCTGTTGCCTACAGGGAAGAAGAGTCCAAGCTCCTTATCATGGCGTCCCTGCCCTTTCCCTCCTGCCTCGTCTTGCTGTGGCCCCGTCTGCTCCAGCCATGAGTTCTCTGAATGCAGCACAACCCTGTGTCTTTGCTTTTTTTTCTGCCCATAAATGCCCTCGCTGCCACCCCCTTGATAACCTGCAAAACGCCTGTCAACATTTTAAGACTCCATTCAAGAATCCCCCTCGTTCTATGCTGCCTTTCCTGAAGTACCTCTTCTGCCCCCATGCCGTGGGTCACAATGACCCTTCCTTCCTTTGTGCTGTTGTTAGACCCTGTAAGAACTTTCACCATCATCGTAACCGCTAACACTTATTTCACGCTATGTGATAGGCACCGTGCTCAGTGCTTTGTGCGTTTTAAATCATTTATTGCCAAAAACAGCCCTATGAGGTTGGTGCTCTTATCCTTATTTTCCCGTTGAAACTGAGGCACACGGAGGTCATGCAGCTAATACGCGGCAGTGAGTCAAGCGCAGGCCAGCTGCAGTGGCTGTGCTCTCAAGCGCTGCACTGCTTCTTCCTCTGCCACACGTTTTCTGGCCCTTCTCTCTTGACATCTGGCTTCCTCTCCTTGACTCCTCTTTGCGAGCAGAGACTGTCCTATTTCCCTTCCCATTTCCAGCATTCGGCACAGTGTCACATAGCAGGTACTCAGTAAAAGAGAAGATGTCCTAGTCTTTGGCTCAAGCTTGGAGGGAAGAGATTTGACGAGGCCCAAACCTGTGGTGAATGTGAATTTTGTTTTCTGTTTTATGGAGAACCTCCATTCTGGAGTTCCTGCTACTTCCTCTGGGATCTTGCTCCAATTATGACTCCTTTCCATCTCCAACCACTTCCTCTCCTTTAGCTCCTTCCCCTTCTTTTCACTCTGCTGCCTGTTCACCAGGAACTGAACAGTCCCCCAGCTCTGCTCCCACTTACTGACCATTTGTTCGTTCAGCACAAGTTTATCCAGTGCCCAGAAGCTCTCAGGGTCAACCAGGACCTCCCAAGCATGACTTTCAAAGACTCCTCTCTCAGCCATAGCGTCAGAGAAAGATGAACATGCCACATCCCCCGCTCCTCACGGTGACTCCATTCCTCCCTGGAGCCCTGTGGCTGCAAGGAAGACTGCTTCACCCACTCTTCTCCCCCATCCTAAGTGCTACCATTTTCCTAGTCACCTAAGCTCAAAATCTGATTTCTCTCCTTTGGTCATCATCATAGCCAGTCTCCTACCAAAACTTGATTCTTTAGTGTCTGTTCAATTTAGTGCTTTGTTTTCATTATCACTGCCCCTACCCTTGCAATAACAAGAGCCACAAATCAAACAAAGACAGTCCCTGCCCTCAGGGAGCTTCTAGTCTAGTGGGGGGAGGCAATAAACAAGTAACTAAGTATATATAATTACGTGTTATACTAAACGCTGTGAAAGAAAGAAATAAGATGCAGCAATAGAGGGTAATATAGCGAGGGGCCCTGCTTAGAGACGGCTTCTCTGAGGAGGTAGACGTTCAGGTCAGACCTATAAGGTCAGCAGGGCTAGCCTGGTGGGGGAGGGGTGTGGGATGTAGGCAAGCGAAGTACTGAACACCCTCTGCGGGCCCCGATCTGCTTTTCCCCATTATCTCCTGTATTTCTCTATAAACCAATCTAGACTACTTGCCTTTTCACCTGTGAGCAAAGCCGCTGTCTGGAATGTTTCCAGTCCCGATCGCTATGAAACCCTTCAGGTTTCGGCTTCAATGGCATTTTTCATGATGACGTCACTGGTCTCTCCAGAAGAGCTTCCCCCTCCCTTCCTTTGCACCACTTTAGCAGTTTATACGAACTTACTCTGTTCTTCCTCGTCCATAACATACTTCAACTAGACAAAAAGCTTCTAGAAGGCTGGGATTGCATCTGGTGTATCTTTGTAGGCCTCACAGCAGCTACTACAATGCTACATGCTCAATAAAGGACTGTTGAATGAGCTCCCTCTCTCTGGGCCTATCTAAAACAGGAGGAAGTTGCACAGATGATCTCTATGGCCTCTTCTGGCCCTTAACGCTTATTGACAATGATAAAATAGAATTCTAAAGGACATGTACTGTGCGGAATCCCTCACAAAAAGGAAGTTCATGCCTTGTGTGGACTTACAGTTGGAAAAAAACAAATGAACAGTGATGCAGGTGACGTGAACGGCTTAAATACAGCTGCCAAAGAACATGGCCCAAGGTTTATACATGATCACACGTTACACACAGAGGCTAGGTGCCTGCTGGAAAGGAGGGGGCAAAAGGAGCCACAGATGTGTGGACTAGGACATGGGAAATTTCCTTTTCCCAGTTGGGTGGAGGCACACGATCCCAGGACAGCTTAAAATAATAGAAAACTGTGGTAGAAGAGGGCGCTGCTTCTCATTACTTACCGTTATACAAAGAAATGGCGCTAGGGAAATATGGGAATGGAGGTGTCAAACGTGCCACTAGATGCCCTCCTAAGGAGAGTGTAGGTGCCCCACGGTGGCAAATAGTTCCTGGTGGTGGTTCCCACGAGAGCATGAGGGCCGTCAGCTGTGAGACGCCAACCAGAAGTACTTCCTGGTTCCGAGGCCCCTGCAGGCAGTGATGCACCAGGTTTGGCTTTTAGTCAGAGCAATTGCTGGCTTTGTGTTTGTTAAATTAAATGTGAGCTTATCAACTTTCAACTTTTCTTGAGGCATTAAAAAGGTTCCCAGGGGGCTTCCCTGGTGGCGCAGTGGTTGGGAGTCCGCCTGCCGATGCAGGGGACACGGGCTCGTGCCCCGGTCCGGGAGGATCCAACATAACGCGGAGCGGCTGGGCCCGTGAGCCATGGCCGCTGAGCCTGTGCGTCCGGAGCCTGTGCTCCGCAACGGGAGAGGCCACAACAGTGAGAGGCCCGTGTACCGCAAAAAAAAAAAAAAAGGTTCCCAGGCCTTTGCCTTATCAGAGAGGTTGAAGTTTCCTAGGCCGAATGAGGGGAAAACTGAAAAAAAAAAAAAAAACTCAAAAGGTAAAGGTAAAAAGATCCTAAAAAGCCAAGGGGGAACCCACCCTCCTTATTGTTAAGCAGAGGAGACAAAAATGGTGCTTGCTCTCCGGGGTCTGCTAGAGTTCACCGCACTATTTCTAGAGAAGAAATAACAACAGGCAATAGAGAAAGTAAAGGGGAATAAAAACCAGAGTCGAGACTCTGATGAGCAGAAGACTGCAAAACAACAGAAAAGAGTTAAAAACCCCACATCACTCTAGCTGCCCCATAAAGGTAGGAAGCCTTTCCTGGGGCTGGAAAATTCAGATCTCCTGGAGAAACAGAATAAGAGGGTATCAAGAGTTAGTGGGTGGAGGGAAACACGTGACCCTGCTAGAGAGCAAGAGCGGAATAATAATTGCAAACCTTCAGAAGCACTTACTGGGTGTCAGGCATCGCTCTACCAGCTTTGCATGTATTTACTTATTTACTCTTTACAACAACTCTAGGATTGTTATGGAAGCTTTATAGACAAGAACCTGAGGCCTGGAGAGAGGTTAAGTACCTCACCAAAAGCCATCCAGCTAGTAAGTGGGAGAGCAAGGATTCGAACCTGGGCAGTTTGGTCCCGGGTTACGCCACCATGCTGTGCTGCTTCGTCTATTTCTTACCACTTCCCACCTCTGTATTTCTTTGCAGTCTGGCTTTTGCCCTCACCACTCCATTGAAAGTGCTCTCAAAAGTCATCCAAGTCACCAGATTTGATACCTTCATTGAGGTATACAAAGCTCTCAGCCATATTTGATGCTGTTGAAACATCCTCTCCACCCAGACCTGAAAGCTTTGCATCATCTCTATGTCTCTCTAATAGTCCTCACGTCCACCATCACTGTTTTCACTGCTATTATCCCAATTTGATTCTTCATTATTTTCATTCATTCGACAAACACATAATTCCACATGTCAGACCCTGGGGATACAACGGTGAGCAAAGCAGATAAGTCTCTGCCCTTATAGAGCTTACTGTGGAGGAGACAGGCATCAGACAATCACACAAATAGATATTTACAAAGTGATAAGTGCTGTTCACAAAAAGTATGGGGCTTTATAAAAGGGTGAAATAGAGAAGTTACAATGACCTCCAAATTAGTCTACCTCTAGACTCTCCCTTCTCCAATCCACTGCACCCACTGTTGCCCTGATTAATGTTCCCAGAGTCTGTCTCTGACCACACCACTCCCCAGCTCAATTTCCTTCCATGGCTTACAGAATAAAGTTCAAACACCTTAGCCAGGTATTGGAGATGCTCCATAACCTGGTTCCAACCCACCTTTTAAAGCTTTCCCCCAATACTCACCTTCAAGTACTCTATGCTGCAAATAAACATTCATCATTCCTTGTATGGAAAGACTACATGCCTTTGCCATGCTGTTTTTTTTGTTTGTTTGGTTTGGTTTGTTTTTTTGCCTAGAATACCCTTCCCCTTGTCCCCTTATGTTCAAATACTATACATCTTTTAAGTCCAGTTCAACCTTCTCCACAAAGCATTTCCTGATCCCCTCCTTTGAAATCTCAGCACGTTTCCCCTACTTTTATAGCATTCACGTTCTGTCTTTAATATTATAATCACTGTAATATAATAAATGTAAGCCTACCCAGTTCCCTTCCTGTAAGCTCACTGAGGGTAGGATCTGGGTCTAAACCACAATTACTCATTGGCTGGATGGACAGATGAATGAATGAATGAATGAATGAATGAATAGTTGGTGGCTTCATGATTGACAATGTGGAGGGGGCCATAAGTATGCAGACATAATACGAATATTTTCTTTGATCATGTATTTTCATTGCAGTTTAGCAGAGAGCCATGGGAAAGCTATCAAATCAAACAAATGCTGCCCATTTCCACCTTCCTCCACCTCTTGATCTAACAGGTGGATCTCCTGTAGGGATGAGTGGCCCCACCAAAGGAGACATAGAAACCATCTCCAAGGACTATGAAGTTGTGCCCAGAAAATCCAAGGATGTGACGGACCAGGTGGTGTTTTGGGGGTTTTTTTTCTTGCAAAAGAAAACCGGTACTTTAGAAGAGAATAGATGGGTGGTGAAATAGTTGCCTGTAGAGATGGAACTGTAGAATAGGATTTGCTTTGTCTGAACCATTGTTTAAAATACTGGATTGCTGGGCTCTTGGCTAGGGACAGAGTTCTCTATGATAACTGGGAAAAATGTGTTTACCCAGAGCCTTGCTGATCTGATACAGAGAACTGTAAATTGAAAATGGAGGGGAAAGGAGAAAAATGACCTGATGATATTATAAAATCAATGACTATGGATGATATCAGATATGACAACAAGAACAGCACTGGGAGAGGTGCCTGTTCAGTCATAGGAGAATACATCTGGGAAGAGTCATAAATAGAACTTACGGCTTAAGCTGTTTTCTGTATCAATACACAGCACGTGCATTGGGTTGAACCACATGAAATTGCCAATATTCCATGGTTTTGACCTACAAAAATGGCAACTTCATATGGTTCAACCTAAGATTATGAGGGAAACTTGAAGTTTTAACTCAAGGAAGTAAATATCACCTAAGAGATATCATTAAGACTTGGAGGAATGAAACTTACAACTGGAATTTGGTATCAGGAGGAGCACATTGTAAAGAAGAAAGGTGCCCTTGAGAATGGGAGGTGGTATTGTGCTGTGTGCATAGATATCCACAAACGTGAGGACAGAGTCCTCTACAGAGTTTTGGTGAAGTTGAAAGGAGAAAGGACCAGGAGTAATATAGTGTAAGTACATCACACAGCACTTTACAAAATGGGAGAAATGGATGATGTATTCCTGATGCAGATCACAAAAATGGCATTGGACAAGATCTAGCAGCAATGAGGGACTTTGTCCAGGGCTTCTCTTGCTTCATTTGCTTAAAAGAAAAACATTTCAAAATTTTTTACTTGTCTTGCTGACAATATTGCCCCTTAGAAAGTAAAGAAATCCACAAGAGAACTGTTTGTTCTCCATGACCTAATTCTGACCAATAACAAAGAACTGATTGGCGAAGTGGAAACTTAAAGAGCAACCGTATTAGCTCAGGGTTTGTGAGAGCATAAGGCTGGACATAGTAAGGTATTTTGCTCTAGAATTTAAGAGGGCAGACTTCAGATGTTTCAGAGAAAAGAAAGGTATCATGAAGGCAAAGAAAGAGCAGGGGTCCCATAGATCTAGCTTTAAATCATGGCTCTGCCATTTACCTGCTGTGTGACCTTGACTAAGTGACGTAAACTCTCTGAGCCTCAGTTTCCCACAGGAATGACAGGGAAGGGAGGGAGGAAGAAAGGAAAGAAGGAAGGAAGGAATGGCAACAATAGGATGACACCACCTCCTTCCTGGGGTTGTGACGACAGTTAGAGGGGATGGCACACATGAAGGGCTCAGCTCTTAGTAGGGGGTGCATCAACTGTTAGTTTTCTTGCACTTTCTACTTAACCACCCTCCCAAAAGGGTTGAAAAGCTCTTAGAAACTAAATTCTGACCATATAATTGTGAAGTATTTTAATGAAGAAGTAACAGTATGGAAAGAAAATGATGTAAGTGAGGGAGTTCTTTGATGATGAGACATTAAAAAGGTGGAGAGAGGGCATCTGACCACAGATGAATATAAAGTAGTAACACGGAGCTGTCAGAATCATATCGGGGAGGCCTGACCCCAAATGAGCTAATTCTAAGAGTAAGAAAAAGAGGCTGTTTTCAGTTTTGTTTATGCCAAGAAGCAGATCAAGGAGGCCTTAAAAAGTCTGCAAGTTGGGGCAGATAGTATGTTTCGTTTTAATTAGAATTAGTTTTTAAGGACTTCCCTGGTGGCACAGTGGTTAAGAATCCACCTGCCAATACAGGGGACACGGGTTCGAGCCCTGGTCCAGGAAGATCCCACATGCCATGGAGCAACTAAGTCCGTGTGCCACAACTACTGAGCCTGCGCTCCAGAGCCCACAAGCCACAACTACTGAAGCCCGCGTGCTGCAAATACTGAAGTCGTGTGCCTAGAGCCCATGCTCCGCAACAGAAGTCGCCTCAATAAGTCCGTGCACTGCAACGAAGAGTAGGCCCCGCTCGCCGCAACTAGAGAAAGCCCGTGCACAGCAACAAAGACCCAACGCAGCCAAAAATAAAAATAAAATATAAATTTTTAAAAATAATTAGTTTTTAAAATTATAAATGTTATATAAGCACATGTAAAAATAATTCCAATAGTACCACAGGGTATAAAATGAAAAATGAAATGGTGTAATGTTGCCAGACAACAAAGATACAGAGGACCTCTTTAATTCCTCCTTTGCTCTGGTCTTCTCTGCCATACAAACTCTGTCCATTAGACTGGAAAGGGTCAAGCAGACATTGGTAAGAGGGACCTGAGGATCACAGTAAATACGAAAATTGTAAGAAAGCCTCAGGGTGCTTTAAATGATTTTGAGTCTCCTGGCCCAAATTGTATTTCACGATGTTGAGAGAACCTGTTGATGAGATCACTGCACTGGTGTTTGTAACCACGGGGAATAAGAAAGATGCTGGAAGCCTAGAGAGAAGGACATATGCTCCTTTTTAAAGGGAGGATGATAGGTTTCACAAGCTTTAGACAGGTAGATTTCCTCTTAATCCCAGGCAAATTTCTATACGTTATGGGAAAGGATGGTTTGCATGAGACCTGGAAGGGAACTAGTGATCACAAAGGATTTATAAAACCCTCTACCTAATAGCACAAGATAGACTAAGCTCATTTTCTTTTCTGAAATGAGGTGAGTATATGTAAGTGGGTAAAGCAGGGGAACATTGTAGACACAGTGTATCAGGATCCTAGCAAGGCATTGACAAAATCATTCATGTGTGACTTGTTCCTTGTGAAAAAGTTGGGAAAATGTAGACAGTACAATTATGGAATGGGTGAATGATCATCCCAAAGTCTGCTAGTTAAAAGAACAAAGTTCATTTATATACTAATTTATTATCTGACACACCCACTCGGATGTAAGCTCCTCAAAGGAGAGACTTCATCCTCTATTTTGCTCATGACTTTATCCCCAGTACCTATAACCGTGCCCAGTACATAGTAGAAAGTGCTCAGAAAGTGTTTGTTTGTTGCATGAATGCATGAAGTTGTGGGTAGGACCGCAAGGCCTGTCACCAAGCTTTGTCTCAGCCCTCCCCTATTCAGTATGTCTTATCACCTATTTGGATAAAGACATTAGATGGCGCACTGATCAAATATGCAGATAATGTGGGTCTGAGTGGGATAACACTGTAATAAAGATAGACACTGTATCCAAAAAGAACTGGCAAGAGCAATTTAATAGTGATAAATGCACTTAAACAGACTGGAAGTAAAAGCTGAGACATCAGTTAATAGCAGGATGTATGAAAAGAAGACTTCGAAGTTTTCATTCATTCTTTTAACCAATATTTGTTGAAAGTGCCAGGCACTGTGCTAGACACTGGGATATACAGTGGTGAGGAAACATACTGTCTGCCCTTCTGCAGCTTAAAGACTATTGAGGGAGACAGATGTTAATCAAATCAGTCCACAGGGAAATATATGTTTATAAACTATGAAGAATAAAACAGAGCACTAAGAGAGCACATGACAAGAGAACCTGACCTTGTGGAGGAAGGTTTCTCTGAGGAACTGACCCTTGAGCTGACTTCTCAAAACTAAATAGGAAAAACACCAAGGTGAAAGCAGGGGAGAGTAAACAGTAAGTCCCATGAGTCAACAATATGAAATGCCTGCTTGAATGGAATGTGGTTCCTTGGCCTTCCCCTTGGTGGGGGCTCAGCGAGGGACTCAGCTTGCTCACTCCCTGGGCTGGAAGCTCGGCTGATGACTTGGCCAGTGTTTGCCAGGGCTTCTCGGCTGAAGGGGTGGCCCTCATGGTCAGGATGGTGGGGTCAGGACTGAGGCATGACTGGGAGATTATTCTCAAGCAGGGAGATGATTGAGCAAATAAGTGAATATTTGAGGTTAATAGGAGCCAGATTTCTCAATGTTGGAAGAGATAGTTGCAAATATGGAAAGGGAGGAAGGCTAGAATGAACCCTCTGGTGTTGGATTGAAAATGGAGGTATCAGTATGAACTCGGCTTTATGTATACATATATGCACATATAGATATATACACATCCACACATTTCCTAACTCTGTCCACTGAGAGGCTCTAGAAACAATGGCACCCCAGTAATAATGAGTACACCTAGCACCCAAATCTTGGATACTACCATTCTCCATTAAAAGGAATGAGGGCTCCTTGGAGAAATAACTGATTCCAGTGCAGGAGCAGGGAAAGTACAAGATGAGCCTGGAACATCTTACTATGTCACAAAGTAAGGAAGTGTTCAAAGAATGATGGGGACATGTCAAAAGGACATAGGAGCCAGCTTTGAGCAGCAAAATAGTGGATTATAACTCACTGAATAAGATCCATTAGTCTGTACTAAAACATATTTTTAAAATATGAATAAGTAGGGGAGAAGAAAATGCTCTCCCTAACAAACGCCAACTAATAAATGAAGACAGAATGATGGAAATTTAAAAATCAACATTTAGCAACCATCACAGTAAAAAGGGATTCCAGCAAGAGTCATCAATGGATGCTAAAACTAGTGAGTGGGAGTTCAATGAGGAACAGGATATTTGGTCTCAAGGTGTCTTCCACAAAATACTTCCTAATTACTTATGAATTACTAATATGGTAGACACCGTCTTAACTTGAACCATCAGTGGGACAAACTGACATTGTCTGTCTGTTGGTATGATGCACTGAGAAGAACACATCTCTTCTGTGGTGTGCCTACCAAAAATGCGTAAATTAATCATTAGGAAACACCAGAAACACAGAAGTTGAGGTTCATGTTACAAAGTTAACTGGCCGGTACTCTTAAAAAACGTCAAGGTCATGAAAGATCAGGAAAGACTGAGAAACTGTTTCCATTTGCAGGGGACGAAAGAGACATGACATCTAAATGCAACTTATGATCCTGAACTTATGAAAGACTTTATTAGGACAATCAATGAAATTGGAATGGAGCCTGTGGATTAGATGGTAGACTTGTATCGTTATTTTCTAATTTTGATGGTTGTACTGTGGTCGTTTAGGACAGTGGTCCCCGACCTTTTTGGCACCAGGGACCGGTTTCATGGAAGACAATTTTTCCACGGATGGCGGTGGGGGGCGGTGGGCGGGGAATGTGAGCAATGGGGAACGGCAGATGAAGCTTCGCTTGCTCGCCCACTGCTCACCTACTGTTGTGCAGCCCGGCTCCTAACAGGCCGCGGACCAGTTGTGGTCTGCAGCCCGGGGATTGGGGACCCCTGACTTAGGAGAATAGTATCCTTGCTTTTAGGAAATACACAATGCGGCATTAAGGGGTAATGGAGCAAGAAGTCTGTAAATTAATCTCAAATGGTTCAGAAAGAAATACACAAAGAGAGAATGATAAGGCAATGTGGTAAAATGTTAACAAATGGGGAATCTGGGTAAAGGGTATGTGGCAATTTGCACCTTTTCTGTAAGTATGAAACTATTTCAAAATCAAAAGTTAAAAAATGTTAATACAAATCAACAGGGAAAAAGAAGCCAGTGTCATCTTACGGTACACTAATGCAAGTCTAGCCAGAATGAGGCTGCTGAACTCTGTGTGGGTCAGATCTCACTGGAACATGGGCCTTGGCTCTGGGAAAGGTGAGGTGACTACATCATATGAGGAACAGCTGAGGGGGTCTGAGGATGTTTAACCGGAAGACAAGAAAGTCAGCAGGATGGGGGAAAGAGGAAACAAACTTGTTACAGGGAGACACATTTCTGTTCAGTATGAGGAAGGGTATTTTACCAATTAGCAAAAAAAAGGCAGATTGCGTTGTCTCGGGAGTTTGTCACAGGCTATGTTCTGATACAGACTGCACAACCAAGTCTCAAGGATGTCATCGATTTCATGAAATCTGATCGATGCTGGGCCCAAAGACCACTAAGGTCCTTCCGATGAAGAGTCTATGGTTCTCTGTTATCTTCAGGTATTGCGAATTTCAGCACTTCTCTAATAAAATGCAACCTGTGTGGGACTGGGATGAACATCCCCTTTTGGTCACATGGGGCATGAATCAGCTTGCTCTCACATGGGCTATTTCTGTGTGTGTGTGTGTGTGTGTGTGTGTGTGTGTGTGTGTGTGTGTGTGTATATATATATATATATATATATATATATATATATATATATATATATATATATATAAAATGTTCCTTAGCTCCTTAGCACTTTGGAAAAAATCATTTGTCCCCCAGAAATTAGCTGGTCACAGCACTAAAAGTCAAAATGCTTTTATTTTAGAACATGTCATTTAACAACATGAAAATAGGGCAGGAGAAAACAGAAACAAAAACTCAAGAGTAAGTTTGGTAAGAATTTAAACATTCAACATCTCAGGAACACACATCTTCAAGTCACTGGCAGCTTGCTCTGTTCCAGCAGTTCTCACTCTTCATTAACAAGTGGGCCCTTTTTTATTATTTAATGTTTCCAGAAGCTCACTGTACAGAACATGAATCTGGGAAAGAGAACAGCAAATAGATTTCTTGAGAGGAAAGGAAATGTGGGAAATCTTCCCGGATCCATGGTGATGGCATGAGAGACCTGAGGCACCACTCTGGGAAGAACATACAGTACTCACCTGGGGAAAAGGGATCCCATGACACTAGGTCTGTTCATCAGAGATAGGCAGAAGAAGGGAGGAAGTACTTAAAACATAAAAGATCCTTTGCTCTTATGTGATACAAAACCTTTTTCTCTATCAAGCCTCTCCTCGTTAGCTAAGGGCCCAGAAGTCTGCTACTCAGAATAGTTCCTGGGCTTCCCTGGTGGTGCAGTGGTTGAGAGTCCGCCTGCCGATGCAGGGGATGCGGGTTCGTGCCCCGTCCGGGAAGATCCCACATGCCGCGGAGCGGCTGGGCCCGTGAGCCATGGCCGCTGAGCCTGCGTGTCCGGAGCCTGTGCTCCGCAACGGGAGAGGCCACAGCAGTGAGAAGCCCGCGTACCGCAAAAAAAAAAAAGTTCCTGCAGAAAAGGTCTTTTTAAACACTCATTGTTTGCACAGAGGCTGGTCCTTCCCTACGTGCACTGGCATTGACAGGGATGCATCTTTCCAGAGCCCACTCTTGGCATTCTTCTTAATTAGATTCCATTTTCTATTCCTAAGTTTGCCTTGTTCACCATTCTTCCTGGTTTTCACTATAAAAAATTACTGTTTATAGTCCCATAACTCTTGCACTTTTGTGGAACCACTGAGAGGAACAATGGTCAAGATCCTTTCCTAGCCAAGGAAGGTAGGGTTGTGTCCTTAACGAGAGCTATGTAGAACCTCTCTGTCCCTGAGTCATGCCATCCACCCGTAGCCCTCTCCCTCCTCACCTGAGTTTCATAGCTTCTCTTAAGGGAGCCAAGGTGGTCAAGGAAACGCAGTGCCAGGCCACACCACTTTTCACTAGACGTATACTTGTTGCTGCTGTACATAAATATTCCAATATTCCAGGACTTGATCATCAGCCAGAGAATCTCCATTTCTGGGTAGCCTTCCTGAAATCCAAGAACAGTGGGTTTACAGTTATTACTGTCACAATCACTGTAGCCCTGACTCTATGAGGGCTGCATCCCAGTATTATTAAACAATGGGTGCTCTGCTGACACTGAGGAAGGAGCCCGCGGCCCCCACGAGCAATCCTGTGCTCCTGGAGAGTAGGAGGAGACCACCTTGAAGGTCTGTCAGCTGTAGGATGCTCCATAGCAAGACCTCATGAAGTGACATATACACTAAAAAAGCAATGAAGCCCTCTTGCACAGAGTTCTGTCTTTCTGAAGCAGGAGAAAAACCTGTATCCTGTTTGGGGCTTCCCTTGTTGCTGTCCTCAGTCGATTATCTCCCCAGTACCTATCTCTAATTTTCAGAGAAGGTTGTGAAGCAGCAGTTTTATTGAATCTCTTAATTTCCTTGACCTGAATCAGTCTGTGTTTGGAATAGAAATTATATTAATCTTTATTTTTTGCATATGTATAGAGAGATTTATTTTAAGGAACTGGCTCACACAATGTAGGGGCTGGCAAGTTTGAAATCTGTAGGGTAGGCCAGCAGGCTGTAAAATCAGGTAAGACTTGATGTTGTGATCTTGAGTCTGAAATTTGTAGGGCAGGCCAGCAGGCTGGAAACTCAGGCAGAATTTCTGTTAGAATCTTGAGGCAGAATTCCTTCTCCGGGAAACCTCAGATTCCACTTTGAAGGCAAAAACTGATTATGGAGTGTAATCTGTTTTATTGTACTTCAAGTCAACTGATTACAATTTAAAAATGATCTTTAGTGTTGACAGTATCTACCTTGCTATGAACACAGGGCACATTTCTAAGATGGTCCCTTTGTCTTTTAACATGGCTGATCACAAGATTTTGCAATAGCAAAAAGGATTAGTCTAAGGACCTACTTTTGTCGTTCTTGTATAGGAGATGGACCACAGAGGGAGCACTTGTGTGCTCATTCCATGTTAAAGTCCTTCATCTACACAAGAGGTCTCAGGCCCTTGAAGGGGGATATGTGACAGAAGACCTGGGCAGCAGGTTGTTGAGAGTGTCAATGACATTGTCTCAGCTGTCCTTTCACCCATGTGGATCTATAAAAAATAACTATGCATAAAACACTATGAGAATGAGGGTGCTAAGAGTGACAAGACAAAGCTCTCATCCTAAATGATACATAATGCCTCTGGGGAGACAAGGCATCCACGTATAAAGAGGACCACACCAGGAATGTGATTAAGGGCTAGTCAGAGTGACACAGGCATTAGGTGCTCCAGCTCAGTCAAACAAATGAGCACTGGGCTGGCACAGTCAGAGGTCTAGTCTCTCTGCTTGAAATGCCAGTCCCCCACCCAATCTTTATCCACTTGGTAAACTTCTACCTTTTCTTCAAATTAACAAACGGAGTTAGTTATTCCTTTCTCTCTGTTACCACAGCAAGCTTTACATTCCTCTAATACAACTTATATCACATTGTTTTGAAACTGTGTATATATATATCTCCTCCAGGCTGAGCTCCTTGAGTACAGGGAATTTTTCTTTTTCATTTTTGTATCCTCAGAGTCCAACACTGTGCCTGACACATAATAAGGGTCCAACAGATATTTGCTGAATGAATGAATGAACAAATGAATTAATATCCAGTTATTAAAATGCTACCTCCTCATTCAGGCTTTGCCTGACTCTCCACAATTTGTTATCTGTACCACTTTGTTCCTATGGCACTTTGTTCACGGCACCTATTGTCTGTCTCCTTCACTAGGCTGGGAGTTCCTTAAAGGCAGAATGTCATCTACCTTTGCGTATTCACAGCCTGACACATGACCGTGTTGTGATTTTAACTGAATGACTTAACAAATGACTGAACAAATAGACATGATCTTAGAGTAGATGAGCAGGATATCTAGCTATAGAGAGGTTATATGAAATGTCCAGAACAGGCAATTCCAGAAAGACAGCAGATTGGTAGTTGCCAGGGGCTGGGGGAGAGGGGAATGGGGAGTGACTGCTAATGGTTATGGGGTTTCTTTTTGGGGTGATGAAAATGTTCTGGATTTGGATACTGGTGATAGTTGCAGAATTTTGTGAATATACTAAAAACCACTGAATTGTATACCTTAAAATTGTGAATTTTATATATGAATTGTATCTCAACTTAAAAAATATATATAGAGAAAGAGAAGGGCATTCCATGTGGGCAGAACAGAATCAATAAAGACTCAGATTGTGCTTGAGACTAAGCACGTCTCAGGGGAACTAACAGTCATTTGGCCCAAGCAGACAACTGATATAGGGAAATTAATGGGAAACAGGACTGGAAATGTAGGATGGGGCTACCTAAGCACTTCCTAGATGCTTTTCCTTAGAACATTAGTGTCATGAAAAATGTTAACAGATGGTGTATAAAAATAGGGTTCTTTAGTCAAATACATTTTGGAAATGCTGCATTCTATATACAACCTCTTGGAGAGTTTTAATGCACATTAGTTCATTAAAAGTTTTAGGAACTTTTACAGTGAAGAAACCATGTAACTTTGTTTAATCCAGAGTATGTAGATCATTTACTAACATCTTGTGGAATGTAATTTGTGAAACATCGGGCTGGAGTGTTAAGGGTTTTGCATAACAGGCCACAGATTTTGGGACTTATTCTGCTGGCAATGAGAAGTTACTGAAACTTTTTGAGAAGGAAAGTTATATGATGAAACTGGAGTTTTAATAAGATTGAAATGCCAGTGGTGTTTAGAACAGACGTGAGTGTGAGAAAACACATACAGCGAGAACTGTTTAAATGGACTTAAGAGATGAAGAATGAAGTGGATGAGGGTCAGAAATAGTGACAATGGAAATGGAAAGATGTAAGAAACACTCTAAAGGAAGAATCAGTAGAACTTGGTAACTGATTTGATATGGGGAATGGAAGATAGGTCAATTAAAAATGGCTCTGAAGTACATAGTTTGAATGGCTGAGAGAATGCTGATACCACTGAAAGAAGAAATTGGAAGGAAATGTTTCTGGGGATAAAGGATCAAAATAATGTTAACTTCTATTTTAATCATGTTGAGATTGAGGTAACTTTGGCGATATCATGTGGGCTGTTGCAGATATGGACTGGAACTCAGGTAATAGTTGAAAAATATCAATCCACTTAAAGGACAGAGTATAGAATATGGAGAAGGAAAGAGTAGAGAATATTGGAAATGTTCATAGTTGGGTGGCAAGAGGGAAAAGATAAAACAGAAGAGTGATGAGAACATAAAGGACAAAAGAAAAGACAATTTCAATAAGGAGGCAGTGGTCAATAATGAAGGCCAGGGTAAAGAAAGAGGCCATCAAATTTGTCTAGGAGGTGGTAATTAGTGGAGTACTGTGTGGCTAGCAGTACAGAGAGTGACGGAAAGAGTGGCTCAAGATGAGGACAGACAGGTACGCAGGACCTTGTAGGCCATGTTTAGGATTTTGGTTTTTAAGAGCAATGAGAAACTACTGAAGAAGATTAAGCAAGGTCACATATATTCTAAAATTTAAAAGATCCCTCTGGTTGCTGGATGGAGAAATGAAGAAAGCAAGAGATGCAAGAAGACCAGCTAAAAGGTTCCTGCAGTAGCTGAGGTAAGAGATGATAACCTGAACTAGGTTGGTGATGGTGGAAGATGGGGAAAAGTAAATGAATATACGATATTTAGGAGGCAGAATTGACAGGACTTAGTGATAGATTAGAAATGGGAGTGAGGGAGGAATTGAGGATGACTCCGAGATGTTTGGCTTGGGCAACTGGAGGAATGATGGTGCCATTCAATGAGTTAGGGAACTGGAGGAGTTTTATTTTCATTTGCGTTAGCTACTCTCATGTCCAGCACTGCTCAGGAGAATCACTCATCTTCAACGAAGAAATGCAACCGTGCAGCTACTCACCCCAGTGCAACATAGGCTTGCCTGTGGTAACATACAAATCAATGCCAGCAAGTAGAGATGTTTGCGCTTATGATTTTCTGGGGCTCATATCTGAAGCCAGTTTTCTCTGCCTTCAACATCTTAATAAACATGGCAGTCATATAACAGTCTAACAAAACTGTACGTGTTTTGGAACACAAATGCTGTCTTTTTAGGCTCTCTTCAGGGTTACTGAAGTGAATATTGTGTACATCAGCTTTACTGAGATATAATTCACATACCATACAATTTACCTACTTAAAAGTGTACAGGGCTTCCCTGGTGGCGCAGTGGTTGAGAGTCTGCCTGCCAATGCAGGGGATGCAGGTTTGAGCCCTGGTAAGGGAGGATCCCACATGCCGCGGAGCAACTATGCCCGTGAGCCACAACTACTGAGCCTGCGCGTCTGGAGCCTGTGCTCTGCAACAGGAGAGGCTGCGATAGTGAGAGGCCCGTGCACCGCGATGAAGAGCGGCCCCTGCTTGCCACAACTAGAGAAAGCCCTTGCACAGAAACAAAGACCCAACACAGCCAAAAATAAATATAAATAAATAAATAAATTTGAAAAAAAAAAGCATCCAAACCATGAAAGTTGCTAAAAAAAAAAAAAGTGTACAATTCAATGGCTTTTAGTACATTCACAGAGTTCTGCCACTGTCACCACAGTCAATTGTAGAATATTTTCATCCCCCTAAAAGGAAACCCCCATGCCCATTTGCAGTCACTCCCCATCTCCCCAAATAACCCCCATCTCTGTCTTTTATAGATTGGCCTATTCTGGACATTTCAGATAAATGTCCAGAGTCACACAGTATGTAGTCCTTTATGACCGGAATCTTTCACTTAGCATAACGTTTTCAAGGTCCATCCATGTTGTAGCATGTGTCAATACTTCATTCTTTGTTATGGCCAATTAATATTCCACTGTATGGAAATACCACGTTTTGTTTATCCATTCATCAGTTGATAGACATCTGGGTTGCTCCCACTTTGGGCTGCTATGAACATCTGTGTACAAGTCTTTGTTTGGCATTTGTTTTCATTTCTTATGGGTATATACCTAGAAGTGAAATTGCTGGGTCATATGGTAACTTCACGTTTAACTTTCTAAGGAACTTAGCCAGACTGTTTTCCAAAGCAGCTGTACCACTGTACAGTAACATGGTGTATGAGGGCACCAATTTCTCCACATCCTTGTCAATACTTGTTATTATCTGTCTTTTTGACTACAGTCATCTTAGTGGGTGCCAAGTGGTAGATCACTGTGTTTCGATTTGCCTATCTCTGATGACTAATGATGTCAAGAATCTTTCCATATGCTTACTGGTCATTTGAATATTTTCTTTGGAGAACTGTCTACTCAGATCTTTGCCCATTAAAAAAAATTAGTTGTCTTTATATTATCAAGTTGAAAGAGCTCTTTATAGATTCTAAGTACAAGTTCTTTAACAAATATATGATTTCCAACATTTACTGCCATTCTGTGGGTTATCTTTTCACTTCTTTGTTGGTCCTTCACAGAAAAGTTTTAATTTTGCTGATATCTAATTAATTGATTTTTTATTTTATTGCTTGTGCTCTTGGTGTCATATCTAAGAAAACACTGTCTAACCCAAGGTTACAAAGATTTAAGCCTATACTTCTAAAAGTCTTATTATTTTAGCTTATGTATAATTATAGTTTTATAATTTTAGCTCTTTCATTTAGGTCTTTGATCCATTTCGAGATAGGGGTCCAAACTTCATTCTTTTCCATGTGGCTACACACTTGTCCCAGAACCATTGTTAGAAAGACTACATTTTCACATTGAATAGTCTTCACAATCTGGTCAAAAATCAACTGACCATAAAGGTGAGGGTTTGTTTCCGGACTCTTAATTCTATTTCACTGATCTCTATGTCTATCCTTATGTCAGTACCACACTGCCTTGATTACTATAGCTTTGTGGTAAGTTTTTTTTTTTTTTTTTTTTTTTGGCGGTACACGGGCCTCTCACTGCCGCGGCCTCCCCTGTTGCGGAGCGCAGGCTCCAGACGCGCAGGCCCAGCAGTCATGGCTCACGGGCCCAGCCGCTCCGCAGCATGTGGGATCCTCCCGGACTGGGGCACGAACCCTGTCCCCTGCATCGGCAGGCGGACTCTCAACCACTGCGCCACCAGGGAAGCCCCTATATTAACTTTCTTATTTACCATTTCTGGTTCTTTTCGTTTCTCCCCATGGCTCAGAGTTATTCTCTAGTGTCATTCCTTATTCCCAAACTGGCTCCCACCTTCCTTCTTTGTGCTGTTATTTTTATATTACATTTTATACGATAAAAGCCCAACAAACAATTGTATGTTTTATACATTTGCTTTTTAAATAATACAAGAGAAGAAAGGAAAAGAAGTATGCATTTATACTGTTGTATAATTACCTAATTACCAATGCTTTTTGTTTCACTTGCTATCAACCTAAAGAACTTCCTTTAGTATTTCTTGCAGGCAGGTCAGCTAGCAAGAAATTCTCAGTTTTTCTTTATTTGTTAATATCTTCATTTTTGTGAGATAATTTTGCTGATTATAGGATTCCTGGTTAGCTGTTACTTTTTTCCTATCATTCTGAATATGCCACTGCCTTCTGGTCCCCACTGTTTCTGGTGAGAAGTCAACAGTCACTCTCTTTGGGGTTCCTTTTTTTTGTAACCATTTTTAAAAATTGAAGTGTAGTTAATTTACAATGTTGTGTTAGTTTCAGATGTACAGCAAAGTGATTCAGATTCTTTTACATTATAAGTTATTACAAGATATTGAATACAGTAAGTCCCCTACATACGAATGACTTCCATTCCGAGAGTGTGTTCCTAAGTCCAACAAAGTTAACCTAGGTACTCAACTAACACAATCAGCTACATAGTACTGTACTATTATAGGTTTATAATACTTTTCACACAAAATAATACATAAAAAACAAACAAAATAAAGAAAACATTTTTAATCTTACAGTACGGTACCTTGAAAAGTACAGCAGTACAGTACAACAGCTGGCATACAGGGATTGGCATCGAGTGAACAGGCAAGAAGAGTTACCGACTGGAGGAGGGAGAGGAGGTGGGAGACGGCAGAGCTGAAGGATCATCAGCAGTAGGAGACGGAGGGCAAGCTGCAATTTCACTCACGCCTTACATGATTGGACATGCAAATCCACATTTGCATCTTTGAAAGTTTGCAACTTGGAGGTTTGTATGTAGGGGACTTACTGTATAGTTCCCTGTGCTATATAGCAGGTCCTTGTTTATCTATTTCATACCTAGTAGTGTGTATTTGTTAATCCCAAGCTCCTAATTTATCTCCCCCCATCCTCCGCTATCCACTTTGGTAACCGTAAGTTTGTTTTCTAGGTCTGTGAGTCTATCTCTGTTTTGTAAATAAGTTCATTTGTATCATTTTTTTAGATTCTACATATAAGTGATAACATTTGTCTTTCTCTATCTGACTTGCTTCACTTAATATGATAATCTCTAGGTCCATCCATGTTGCTGCAAATGGCATTATTTCATTTTTTCTTATAGCTGAGTAATATTCCACTGAGTGTGTATATGTATGCAAATATATCTCACACACACACACACACACACACACACACACACACACACACCCCATATCTTCTTTATCCATTCATCTGTTGTTGAACATTTGGGTTGCTTCCATTTCTTGGCTATTGTAAATAGTGCTGCTATGAATACTGGGGTGCATGTATCTTTTAAAATTAGAATTTTCTCCAGATATATGCCTGGGAGTACGATTGGTGGATGATATGGTAACTCTTAGTTTTTTAAGGAACCCCCATACTGTTTTCCACAGTGGCTGCACCAATGTACATTCCCACCAACAGTGTAGGAGGATTCCATTTTCTCCATAGCCTCTCCTGTATTTATTATTTGTAGACTTTTTAATGATGGCCATTCTGACTGCTGTGAGTTGATACCCTGTTGCAGTTTTGATTTGAACTTTTTCCAATATTTAGTGATGTTGAGCATCTTTTCTTTTTTTTTTTGCTTAATAAATATTTTGAATGATTTAATGCATGAATATGGAGGAATGAATATACAAGAAAGTAAACATGACATTTTAGTAAAGAAAAACGTGAAGAGACTGAAAAGAAAAACACACTAAAATAGCTATAAGTAGAATATACTACCCTACTGAAAGACAATGATTTTTATATTAATAGAAAAAAGTTCACATCTGTTGTTTCCAAGACATGGCTCTTCAGACAAAATTGGAAAAGTAGTGCTATCCCATGCCATGAAGATCAACAAAAAAGAGAAAACATTAACTGGGAGAAAAGAATGTTACCTTTTTTCTTTTTCTTTTTATACAGCAGGTTCTCATTACTCATCAATTTTATACTCATCAGAGTATACATGTCAATCCCAATCTCCCAATTCATCACACCACCACCCCCAAGCCCCCACGGCTTTCCCCCCTTGGTGTCCATACGTTTGTTCTCTACATCTGTGTCTCAATTTCTGCCCTGAAAACCAGTTCATCTGTACCATTATTCTAGGTTCCACATATATGCGTTAATATACGGTATTTGTTTTCCTCTTTCTGACTTACTTCACTCTGTATGACAGTCTCTAGATCCATCCACGTCTCAAAAAATGACCCAATTTCGTTCCTTTTTATGGCTGAGTAATATTCCATTGTATATATGTACCATATCTTCCTTATCCATTCGTCTGAGGATGGGCATTTAGGTTGCTTCATGAACTGGCTATTGTAAATAGTGCTGCAATGAACAGTGGGGTGCATGTGTCTTTTTGAATTGTGGTTTTCTCTGAGTATATGCCCAGTAGTGGGATTGCTGGATCATATGGTATTTCTATTTTTAGTTTTGTAAGGAACCTCCATACTGTTCTCCATAGTGGCTGTATCAGTTTACATTCCCACCAACAGTGCAAGAGGGTTCCCTTTTCTCCACACCCTCTTCAGCATTTGTTGTTTGTAGATTTTCTAATGAAGCCCATTCTAACTGGTGTGAGGTGATACCTCATTGCAGGTTTGATTTGCATTTCTCTAATAATTAGTGATGTTGAGCAACTTTTCATGTGCTTCTTGGGCATCCGTATGTCTTGGAGAAATGTCTATTTAGGTCTTCGGCCCATTTTTGGATTGGGTTGTTTGTTTTTTTAATATCAAGCTGCATGAGCTGTTTATATATTTTGGAGATTAATCTTTTGTACATTGATTCGTTTGCAAATATTTTCTCCCCTTCTGATGGTTGTCTTTTCGTCTTGTTTATGGTTTCCTTGGCTGTGCAAAAGCTTTTAAGTTTCATTAGGACCCATTTGTTTATTTTTGTTTTTATTTCCATTACTCTAGGAGGTGGGTCAAAAAAGATCTTGCTGTGATTTATGTCATGGAGTGTTCTGCCTATGTTTTCCTCTAAGAGTTTTATAGAGTCTGGTCTTACATTTAGGTCTCTAATCCATTTTGAGTTTATTTTTGTGTATGGTGTTAGGGAGTATTCTATTTTCATTCTTTTACATGTAGCTGCCCAGTTTTCCCAGCACCACTTACTGAAGAGACTGTCTTTTCTCCATTGTATATCCTTGCCTCCTTTGTCATAGATTAGTTGACCATAGGAGCGTGGGTTTATCACTGGGCTTTCTATCCTGTTCCATTGATCTGTATTTCTGTTTTTATGGCAGTACCATATTGTCTTTTGATTACTGTGGCTTTGTAGTATACTCTGAAGTCAGGGAGTCTGATTCCTCCAGCTCCAGTTTTTTTCCCTCAAGACTTCTTTGGCTATTCGGGGTCTTCTGTGTTACCATACAAATTGTGAAATTTTTTGTTCTAGTTCTGTGAGAAATGCCAGTGGTAGTCTGATAGGGATTGCACTGAATCTGTAGATTGCTTTGGGTAGTACAGTCATTTTCACAATATTGATTCTTCCAATCGAAGAACATGGTATATCTCTCCATCTGTTGGTATCGTCTTTAATTTCTTTCAACAGTGTCTTACAGTTTTCTGCATACAGGTCTTTTGTCTCCCTAGGTAGGTTCATTCCTAGGTATATTATTCTTTTTGTTGCAATGGTAAATGGGAGTGTTTCCTTAATTTCTCTTTCAGATATTTCATCATTAGTGTATAGGAATGCAAAAGATTTCTGTGCATTAATTTTGTATCCTGCAACTTCACCAAATTCATTGATTAACTCTAGTCGTTTTCTGGTGGCATCTTTAGGATTCTCTAAGTATAGTATCATGTCATCTACAAACAGTGACAGTTTCACTACTTCTTTTCCAATTTGTATTCATTTCTTTTTCTTCTCTGATTGCAGAGGCTAGGACTTCCAAAACTATGTTGAATAATAGCGATGAGAGTGGACATCCTTGTCTTGTTCCTGAGCTTAGAGGAATGGTTTCAGTTTTTCACCACTGAGAATGATGTTTGCTGTGGGTTTGTCATATATGGCCTTTATTATGTTGAGGTAGGTTCCCTCTATGCCCACTTTCTGGAGAGTTTTTATCACAAATGAGTGTTGAATTTCATCCAAAGCTTTTTCTGCATCTACTGAGATGATCATATGGTTTTTATTCTTCAGTTTGTTAATATGGTGTATCACACTGATTGCTTTGCATACACTGAAGAATCCTTGCATCCCTGGGATAAATTGCACTTGATCATGGTGTATGATCCTTTCAATATGTTGTTGGATTCTGTTTGCTAGTATTTTGTTGAGGTTTTTTGAATCTATATTAATCAGTGATATTGGACTGTAATTTTATTTTTTAGTAGTATTTTTGTATGGTTTTGGTATCAGGGTGATTGTGGCCTCATAAAAGGACTTTGGGAGTGTTCCTTCCTCTGCAATTGTTTGGAAGAGTTCGAGAAGGAAGGGTGTTAGCTCTTCTCTAAATGTTTGACAGAATTCGCCTGTGAAGCCATCTGGTCCTGGACTTTTGTTTGTTGGAAGATTTTTTTTTTTTTGCGGTACGCGGGCCTCTCACTGTTGAGGCCTCTCCCATTGCGGAGCACAGGCTCCGGACGCGCAGGCTCAGTGGCCATGGCTCACAGGCCTAGCCGCTCTGTGGCACGTGGGATCTTTTCAGACTGGTGCACGAACCTGTGTCCCCTGCATCGGCAGGCGGACTCTCAAACACTGCACCACCAGGGAAGCCCTGTTGGAAGATTTTTAATCACAGTTTCAATTTCATTACTTGTGATTGGTCTGTTCATATTTTCTATTTCTTCCTGTTTCAGTCTCAGCAGGTTGTGCATTTCTAAGAATTTGTCCATTTCTTCCAGGTTGTCCATCTTATTGGCATAGAGTTGCTTGTAGTAGTCTCTTAGGATGCTTTGTATTTCTGCGGTGTCTGTTGTAACTTCTCCTTCTTCATTTCTAATTTTATTGATTTGAGTCCTCTTCCTCTTTTTCTTGATGAGTCTGGCTAATGGTTTATCAATTTTGTTTATCTTCCCAAAGAATCAGCTTTTAGTTTTATTGATGTTTGCTATTGTTTTCTTTGTTTCTATGTCATTTATTTCTGCTCTGATCTTTATGATTTCTTTCCTTCTGCTAACTTTGGGTTTTCTTTGTTCTTCCTTCTCTAGTTCCTTTAGGTGTAAGGTTAGATTATTTATTTGATATTTTTCTTGTTTCTTGAGGTAGGCTTGTATAGCTATAAACTTCCCTCTTAGAACTGCTTTTGCTGCATCCCATAGATTTTGGATTGTCGTCTATTCATTGTCATTTGTCTCTAAGTATTTCTTGATTTCCTCTTTGATTTCTTCAGTGATCTCTTGGTTATTTAGTAAAGTAGTGTTTAGCCTCCATGTGTTTGTGTTTTTTACGTTTTTTCCCCCTATAATTCATTTCTAATCTCATAGCGCTGTGGTCAGAAAAGATGCTTGATATGATTTCAATTTTCTTAAAATTACTGAGGCTTGATTTGTGACCCAAGATGTGATCTATCCTGGAGAATGTTCCATGCACACTTGAGAAGAAATTGTAATCTGCTGTTTTTGGATGGAGTGTCATATAAATATCAATTAAATCTATCTGGTCTATCGTGTCATTTAAAGCTTGTGTTTCCTTATTTATTTTCATTTTGGATGATCTGTCCATTGGTGTAAGTGAGGTGTTAAAGTCCACCACTATTACTGTGTTTCTGCCAATTTCCTCTTTTACAGCTGTTAGCAGTTGCCTTATGTATTGAGGTGCTCCTATGTTGGGTGCTTATATATTAATAACTGTTATATCTTTTTCTCGGATTGATCCCTTGATCATTATGTAGTGTCCTTCCTTGTCTCTTGTAATATTCTTTATTTTAAAGTCTATTTTATCTGATATGAGTATTGCTACTCCAGCTTTCTTTTAATTTCCATTTGCATGGAATATCTTTTTCCACCCCCTCACTTTCAGTCTGTATGTGTCCCTAGGTCTGAAGTGGGTCTCTTGTAGACAGCATATATATGGGCCTTGTTTTTGTATACATTCAGCAAGCCTGTGTCTTTTGAAGTATTTAATCCATTCACATTTAACGTAACTAACGATATGTATGTTCCTATGACTATTTTCTTAATTGTTTTGGGTTTGTGTTTGTAGGTCCTTTTCTTCTCTTGTGTTTCCCACTTAGAGAAGTTCCTTTAGCTTTTGTTGTAGAGCTGGTTTGGTGGTGCTGAATTCCCTTAGCTTTTGCTTGTCTGTAAAGCTTTTGATTTCTCCATAGAATCTGAATGAGATCCTTGCCAGGTAGAGTAATCTTGGTTGTAGGTTCTTCCCTTTCATCACTTTAAGTATATCATGCCACTCCTGGCTCGTAGAGTTTCTGCTGAGAAATCAGCTGTTAACCTTATGGGAGTTCCCTTGTATGTTATTTGTCGTTTTTCCCTTGCTGCTTTCAATAATTTTTCTTTGTCTTTAATTTTTGACAGTTTGATTACCATGTGTCTCGGCATGTTTCTCCTTGGGTTTATCCTGTATGGGACTTGCTGCACTTCCTGGACTTGCGTGGCTATTTCTTTCCCATGTTAGGGAAGTTTTGACTATAATCTCTTCAAATATTTTCTTTGATTCTTTCTCTCTCCCTTCTCCTTCTGGGAACCCTATAATGCAAATGTTGTTGCGTTTAATGTTGTCCCAGAGGTCTGTTAGGCTGTCTTCATTTCTTTTCATTCTCTTTTCTTTACTCTGTTCTGCAGCACTGAATTCCACCATTCTGTCTTCCAGGTCACTTATCCGTTCTTCTGCCTCAGTTATTCTGCTATGGATTCCTTCTAGTGTAGTTTTCATTTCAGTTATTGTATTGTTCATCTCTGTTTGTTCTTTACTTCTTCTAGGTCTTTGTTAAACATTTCTTGCATCTTCTCAATCTTTGCCTCCATTCTTTTTCTGAGGTCCTGGATCATCTTCACTATCTGAATTCTTTTTCTGGAAGGTTGCCTATCTCCACTTCATTTAGTTGTTTTTCTGGGGTTTTATCTTCTTCCTTCATCTGGTACATAGCCCTCTGCCTTTTCATCTTGTCTATCTTTCTGTGAATGTGGTTTTTGTTCCACAGGCTGCAGGATTGTAGTTCTTATTTTTCTGCTGTCTGTCCTCTGATGCATGAGGCTATCTAAGAGGCTTGTGCAGGTTTCCTGATGGGAGGGACTGGTGGTGGGTAGATCTGGGTGCTGCTTTGGTGGGAAGAGCTCAGTAAAACTTTAATCCACTTGACTGCTGATGGGTGGGGCTGGGTTCCTTCCCTGTTGGTTCTTTGGCCTTAGGTGACCCAACACTGGAGCCTACCTGGGCTCTTTGGTGGGGCTAATGGCAGACTCTGGGAGGGCTCACTCCAAGGAGTACTTCCCAGAACTTCTGCTGCCAGTGTCCCCATCCCCACGGTGAGCCACAGCCACCACCCGCCTCTGCAGGAGACCCTCCAACACTAGCAGGTAGGTCTGCTTCAGTCTCCCCTGGGGTCACTGCTCCTTCCCCTGGGCCCCTATGCACTCACTACTTTGTGTATGCCCTCCAAGAGTGGAGTCTCTGTTTCCCCCAGTCCTGTCAAAGTCCTGCCATCAAATCCCACTAGCCTCCAAAGTCTGATCCTCTAGGAATTCCTCCTCCCGCTGCCGGACCCCCAGGTTGGGAAGCCTGACATGGGGCTCAGAACCTTCACTCCAGTGGGTGGACTTCTGTGGTGTAAGTGTTCTCCAGTCTGTGAGTCACCCACCCAGCAGTTATGGGATTTGATTTTACTGTGATTGCACCCCTCCTACCATCTCATTGTGGCTTCTCCTTTGTCTTTGGATGTGGGGTATCTTATTTGGTGAGTTCCAGTGTCTTCCTGTCAATGACTGTCCAGCAGCTAGTTGTGATTCTGGTGTTCTCACAAGAGGGAGTGAAAGCATGTCCTTCTACTCCGCCATCTTGGTTCAGCAAAGAATGTTATCTGCTAGTGTTGGAGCATCTTTTCATGTGCCTAATGGCCATCTGTATGTCTTCTTTGGAGAAATGTCTATTTAGATCTTCTGCCCATTTCTTGATTGAGTTGTCTGGGTTTTTTGATATTAAACTATATGAGCTGTTTGTATATTTTGGAAATTAATCCCTTTTTGGTAACATGGTTTGCAAATATTTTCTCCCATTCGGTAGGTTGTCTTTTCATTTTGTTTTATGGTTTCCTTTGCTGTGCAAAAGCTTTTAAGTTTGATTAGGTCCCATTTGTTTACTTTTTCTTTTCTTTCCATTACTCTAGGAGAGTGATCCAAGAAAATATTACTGTGGTTTATGTCAAAGAGTGTTCTGCCTATGTTTTCCTCTAGGAGTTTTATAGCATCCAGTCTTACATTTAGGTCTTTAATCCATTTTGTGTATGGTGTTAAAGAATGTTCTAATTTCATTCCTTTACATGTAGCTGTCCAGTTTTTCCAGCACCACTTATTGAAGAGACTATTTTTTCTCCATTGTGTATCGTTGCCTCCTTTGTCACAGATTAACTGACCATAAGTGCGTGCGTTTATTTCTGGGCTTCCTATCCTGTTCCACTGATCTATATGTCTGTTTTTCTATCCTGTTCCATTGATCTATGTCTGTTTTAACAGTACCATACTCTTTTGATGACTGTAGCTTTGTAGTATAGTCTGACATCAGCAAGCACGATTCTTCCAGCTCTGTTCTTCTTTCTCAAGACTGTTTTGGCTATTTGGGGTCTTTTGTGTTTCTGTACAAATTAAAATTTTTTTGTTCTAGTTCTGTGAAAAATGCCATAGGTAACTTGATAGGGATTGCACTGAATCTGCAGATTGCCTTGGGTAGTAAGGTCATTTTAACAATATTGATTCTTCCAATCCTAGAACATGGTCTATCTTTCCATCTGTTTGTGTGGTCTTCAATTTTTTTTCATGAGCACTTTCTAGTTTTTGGAGTACAGATCTTTTGCCTCCTTAGGTAGGTTTATTCCTAGGGATTTTAATGTTTTTGATGTGACGGTAAATGGGATTGATTCCTTAATTTCTCTTTTTGATAGTTCTTTTTTAGTGTATAGAAATGCAACAGATTTCTGTATATTAATTTTCTATCCAGCGACTTTACCAGATTCATTGATGAGCTATAGTAGTTTTCTGGTAGTGTCTTTAGGATTTTCTATGTATAGTATCATGTCATCTGCAAACAGTGATGGTTTTACTTCTTCTTTTCCAATTTGGATTCCTTTTATTTCTTTTTTTTCTCTGATTGCTCTGGATAGGACTTCCAAAACTATGTTGAATGAAAGTGGTGAGAGTGGGCATCCTTGTCTTGTTCCTGATCTTAGAGGAAATGCTTTCAGCTTTTCACCATTGAGTATGTTGTTAGCCGTAGGTTTGTTGTATATGGCCTTTATTATGTTAAGGTATGTTCTCTCTGTGCCCACTTTCTGAAGAGTTTTTTTTAATCATAAATGGATGTTGAATTTTATCAAGCTTTTTCTGCATCTATTAAGATGATCATATGGTTTTTCTTCTTCAATTTGTTAATGTGGTGTATCACATTGATTGATTTGGGGATTATGAAAAACCTTTGCATCCCTGGGATAAATCCTACTTGCTCACGGTGTATGATCCTTTTAATATAAAGTTGCATTTGGTTTGCTAGTTTCTTTAAATTTTTAAATTTTATTTATTTTTTATACAGCAGGTCCTTATTAGTCATCAATTTTATACACATCAGCATATACATGTCAATCCCAATCACCCAATTCATCACACCACCAAGTTTGCTAGTATTTTGTTGAGGATTTTTGCACCTATGTTCATCAGTGATATTGGCCTACAATTTTCTTTTTTGTAATATCTTTGTCTGGTTTTGGTATCAGGGTAATGGCAGCCTCATATAATGAATTTGGAAGTGTTCCTTCCTCTGCAATTTTTTGGAATAGTTTCAGAAGGATAGGTGTTAACTCTTCTCTAAATGTTTAGTGGAATTCACCTGTGAAGCCACCTGGTCCTGGAGTTTTGTTTATTGGGAGTTTTTAAATTACTGATTCGATTTCAGTACTGATAATTGGGGTTCCTTTCTAAGTGATAAATCATTTTTTCTCACTCCTTTCAGATATTCTCTTTGTAGTTGGCTTTCAGTATTTTTAGTATTATGTTTCTGTGTGTGGATCACTTTGTGTATTTGATTTGAAGTTCGCTGACCTTCTTGGATGTGTAGATTAATATTTTTTGTCAAATTTGGGAAGCTTTCAGCCATTATTTCTTTGAATATTTTTTCCTGTTCTTCTCTCCCATTCTTGATACTCCCATTATGTGTATGTTGGTGTATTTAATGATGTTCCACTTTTCTTTGAGGCAGTTTTAAAATTCTTTTTTCTCCCTTATCTTCAGATTGCATAATCTATCAATCTATCTTCAAATTTGGTGATTTGAAACAGCTGGGTTCTGCAAGTTAAAATCTACTGTTCAGCCCCTCTAGTGAATTTTTAATTTCACTGATTGTAGTTTACACTTCCAGATTTTTCATATAATTCTTGAAAACAATATTCTATGTCTTTATTGATATTCTCTATTTGTTAAGACATTGTTATCACACCTTCCTTTATTTCTTTTAGCTTCATTTAGTTCTGTGAACATATTTGTAATGGTTACTTTGACATCTTTGTTAAGTCTGATATCTGGGTCATGTCACAGAGTTAGTGTTACTTGCTTTTTCTCCTGTGTATGGGTCACACTTTCTTGTTTCTTTGTATGTCTCATATTTTTTTTTGAAAACTGAGTATTTTATGTAATATATTAGAAACATTTTAGGTGGCAACTCTAGAGACTGATTCCCCCAACCCTGGGGCTTGTTTTTGTTGTTGTTTGTGTATTTATTTGTGTAGTAACTCTACTGGACTATTTTAGGAAAGTCTAGTTTCCTCACATGTGAAGCTTCTTATGTTGCTTCTCAGAGGACACAGACTTGGTTACGTGCAGTAGTCACCATGGGCTGACAGTGTTGAGTAGGGCTCTCTTTAACTTTCTCTTTCTCTGATGTCTCTATTACGCTGGCTGACTGCTGGTATCACATCCAGCTGTTATGCTCCTCTAATTGCATGATGATTGCTCTATTGTTTTCAACAATGCCTGGAGGTGTAAACTGCTCTACAGTCTAAACCAGTTATATTCAGACAACTTTGTAGGGATGGTCTTTAATGCAAATCTTTGAGGTTTGTTCTGACGCCAGTAAGGCTCTTCTGAGCTGTCTTTTTCCATAGCTCTCTATGGTAATATAGCTGGTCTGTGAGTTACTTGTTCAAACAGAGCTACTATCCTCCTCTTAATTGCTTACCACCAAAATCTCCATTATTTTCAAGACTACTCTTTGGCTTGAACTTTCCCACACCCTGTTTCAAGTGAAGTAAGTTCCTTTAGAGAGAAGTTTGAAGCTCTCTGTTCTTATGGACTGCCTTTCTCCCTGGGGAAAATCTCTGAGCCTCTGCTCCAGACCTTTGAGGGGTGGGAGGGGGGAGCAGTGGACTCCTTTCCTCTGAGTGATACCTCTTGTTTAACAGAAGGGTGCTGGGTAGGGTAGTAGTAGTAGTCTCTGGTTTTCTTGGATTGCCTCTTTGGGTATGGAACCACTGCCCTAAGAGTTAGCTGGGAAAAGGAAAACCAGGGCTCTAATATTCTTGGTCTGACTTGCCTGAGGTACATAATCTGCCCTATAAGTGGAGGCTGGGTGAAGGAAGGGAGGCTCATTCTCTTGGCCATACTTGCCAGGAACTGAGGCTTTGCAACTTGCATCTCAAGGTGGAATGAGAAGTGTTGGCAGCCTGCTGCTCTTTGTGGCATACCATATCACTTGAGGGGGGTGTGAGCATTGTTTTCCTGGCCATACTTGCCTGGAATGGAGCTTCCCTCATGCTAATCTGGGGGAGAGACAGGAAGGGAGTAGGTCATGGCTCAAGTACCACAGACTCACTCACGTTTCTTTCCAAGATTTAGTAGATATTCTATAGATCTTTCTTCATTTTATGTATGCTCTAAGGACAATTTCCAGAGACTTTAAATGTTTTTTTCTGTATTTTTTTTTGCCCATTTCTTCCAATGTTGGTAATATTTCTCTTACTGATTACTAATTTAAATAGGTTTAAAATATTTTATCCAAGTTTGTGGTTGTTTTGCTGGGCAGCTGGTCCTATCAGGTTCTCATGCTGCCACTCCAAAAGTGGAAATCTCTAGAAAACTCATTTTATTGATAAGAAAACAGACCAAGAGAGGTGGTGCCATCTGCCTAGAGCCACAGTGTGTTTGTGGCACAGATGAGACTAGAAGCCAGGGGCACTCACTCTTGGTTGAGTGCTCCTTTGACTGGTTACCCTGTATATATATATATATTTTTTTAATTTATTTTTTTGCGGTATGTGGGCCTCTCACTGTTGTGGCCTCTCCCATTGTGGAGCACAGGCTCCAGACGAGCAGGCTCAGCGGCCATGGCTCACGGGCCCAGCCGCTCCGTGGCATGTGGGGTCTTCCCGGACCGGGACACAAACCTGTGTCCCCTGCATCAGCAGGCGGACTCTCAACCACTGCGTTACCAGGGAAGCCCAAGATATTTTTTAAAAAATAGAAAAAATCAGTAAAACCGAGAGCTGGTTTTTTAAGAAGATAAACAAAATTGACAAACCACTATCCAGGATCACCAAGGAAAGAGATAGTACCCAAATAAACAAAATAAGAAATGGAGGCAGAAAAATAATGACCAATACCACAGAAATACAAAATATTATAAGAGATTACTATGAACAGTTATACGCCAACAAATTGGAGAACCTAAAAGAAGTGGACAAGTTTCTAGAAACATAGCCTGCCAAAACTGAGTTAAGAAGAAACAGATAATTTTTTTCCTTTTCCATTATGGTTAATCACAAGATATTGAATATAGTTCACTGTGCTATACAGTAGGACCTTGTTGTTTATCTATTTTATACAGAGTAGTTTGTATCTGCTAATCCTAAACCCCTAATTTATCCCCCCCCACCCCCTTTCCCTTTTGGTAACCGTAAGTTTGTTTTCCATGTCTGTGAGTCTCTTTATGTTCTGTAAATACGTTTATTCGTATCATATTTTAGATTCCACATATACGTGACATCAAATGATATTTGTCTTTGTTGGACTTACTTGACTTAATATGGTAATCTCTAGGTCCATCCATGTTGCTGCAAATGGCATTATTTTGTTCTTTTTTATGGTTGAGTAGTATCTGTGTGTGCATGTATATCTATCTATCTATCTATCTATCTATCTATCTATCTATCTATCTATCATATCTTCTTTACCCGTTCATCTGCTGACAGACATTTAGGTTGCTTCCACGTCTTGGCTATTGTAAATAGTGCTGGTATGAACATTGGGTGCATGTATCTTTTTCAATTAGAGTTTGCTCCGGATACATGCCCAGAACTGCAGGATGATATGGTAACTATATTTTTAGTTTTATAAGGAACCTCCATACTGTTCTCCATATTGGCTGTATCAATTTACATTCCCACCAACAGTGCAAGAGTATTCCCTTTTCTCCACACCCTCTCCAGCATTTGTTGTTTGTAGATTTCTCTGATCATGCCCATTCTAACCGGTGTGAGGTGATACCTCATTGTAGTTTTGATTTGCATTTCTCTATTAGTGATGTTGAGCATATTTTCATGTACCATCTGTATGTCTTCTTTGGAGAAATGTCTGTTTAGGTCTTCTGCCCATTTTTTGATGGGGTTGTTTTTGTTATTGAGTTGTATGAGCTGTTTGTATATTTTGGAAATTAAGCCCTTGTTGGTCACATCATTTGTAAATATTTTCTCCCAGTCTGTAGGCTATCTTTTCATTTCATTGATGGTTTCATTTGCTGTGCAAAAGCTTTTGATTAGGTCCCATTTGTTTATTTTTGCTTTTATTTCTATTGCCTTGTGAGGGTGACCTAAGAAAACATTGGTACGATTTATGTCAGAGGATGCTTTGCCTATGTTCACTTCTAGGAGTTCTTTGGTGTCATGTTTTATATTTAAGTCTTTAAGACATTCTGAGTTTATTTTTATGTATGGTGTTAGGGGGTATATCCAGTTTTCCCAGCACCACTTGCTGAAGAAACTGTCTTCTCCATTGTATATTCTTGCCTCCTTTTTCACAGAGTAATTGACTGGAGATTTGTGGGTTTCTTTCTTTTTTTTATTTTTATTTTTTGCGGTACACGGGCCTCTCACTGCTGTGGCCTCTCCCGTTGTGGAGCACAGGCTCCGGACGCGCAGGCTCAGCAGCCACGGCTCACAGGCCCAGCCGCTCCGTGGCATGTGGGATCCTCCCGGACCGGGGAACGAACCCATGTCCCCTGCATCGGCAGGCGGACTCCCAACCACTGCACCACCAGGGAAGCCCTTGTGGGTTTATTTCTGAGCTCTCTATTCTGCTCCATTGATCCATGTGTGCTTTTGTGTCGATATGATGCCATTTTGATTACTGGAGCTTTGTAGTATTATCTGAAGTCTGGGAGGGTTATGCCTCCAGCTTTGTTCTTTTTCCTCAGGACTGCTTTGTCAATTCTGGATCTTTTATGGTTCTATATAAATTTTAGGATTATTTCTTCTAGTTCTGTGAAAAGTATCATGGGTAATTTGATAGGGGTTGCATTGAATCTGTAGATTGTTTTGGGTAGTATGGACATTTTTTTTTTTTGTGGTACGTGGGCCTCTCACTGTTGTGGCCTCTCCCAATGCGGAGCACAGTCTCTGGACGCGCAGGCTCAGCGGCCACGGCTCACGGGACCAGCCGCTCCGCGGCATGTGGGATACTCCCGGACCGGGGCACAAACCCGCGTCCCCTGCATCGGCAGGCGGACCCTCAACCACTGCGCCACCAGGGAAGCTCAGTATGGACATTTTAACATTATTAATTCTTCCAATCCAAGAGCATGGGATATCTTTCCATGAAGAAACAGATAATTTGAACAGACCAATCACTAGAAGTGAAAATAGAATCTGTAATAATAATAAAAAGTCCCTGCAAAAAAAAAGTCCAGGACTGGATGGCTTCACTGGGGAATTCTACCAAATATACAAAGAACTTATACCTATCCTTCTCAAACTATTCCAAAAAACTGAGGAGGAGGGAACACTCCCAAAAATTCATTCTATGAAGCCACTATCACCCTGATACCAAAACCAAAGACACTACAAAAAACAGAAAATTATAAGCCAGTATCTTTGACAACTATAGAGGCAAATATCCTCAAAAAATATTTTTAGCATACCGAATACAATAATACATAAAAAGGATCATACACCATGTTCAAGTTGGATTCAATCCAGGGTCGCCATGATGCTTCAATATATGCAACTCAATCAATGTGATACACCACATTAATAAAACACAAAAACCATACGATTATCTCAATAGACGCAGAAAAAGTGCTTGATAAAATTCAACATCCATTCATGACAAAAACTCTCATCCATCAAGGTGTGTATAGAGGGAACATATCTCAACACAATAAAAGCCATTTACGACAAACCGACAGCCACATAATACTCAATGGTGAAAAGATGAAAGCCTTCCCAATAAATTCAGGAACAAGACAAGGATGCCCACTCTCACCACTTCTATTCACCATAGTATTTGAAGTCCTAACCATAGCCATCAGAGAAGAAAAATAAATAAAAGGTATCCAAATTGGAAGGGAAGAATTAAAACTGTGACTATTTGTAGATAACATGATACTCTATATAGAGCACCCTAAAGACTTCACACAAAAACTATTAAAAGTGATAAATGAATTCAGAAAGGTAGCAGGCTACAAGATTAATATAGAGAAATCTGTTGCATTTCTTTGCACTAACAATAAAATATCAGAAAAAGAAAGTTTAAAATAATTCCCATTTACCCCAATAAAGATGTTAAAAAAATAATAATTCCCATTTAAAATTGCATCAAAAATACCTAGGGATAAACTTAATCAAGGAGGTGAAAGACCTATATGCTGAAAATGATAAAACACTGATAAAACTGAATATGATTTAAAGAAATGGAAATATATCCCATGCTCTTGGACCGGAAGAGTTAATATTGTTGAAATGGCCATACTGCCCAGAGCAATCTACAGATTTAATGTCATCCCTATCAAAATACCCATGACATTTTCCACAGAACTAGAACAAATAATCCTAAAATTTATATGGAACCACAAAAGACCCAGAATTGCCAAAGCAAGCCTGAAGAAAAAGAACAAAGCTGGAGGCATAACCCTCCCAGACTTCAGATACTACTACAAAGTTACAGTAATAAAAATGGCATGGTACTGACAGAAAAACAGACATATGGATCAATGGAACAGAATAGAGAGCTCAGAAATAAACCCACACACTAACGTTTAATTGACAAAGGAGGCAAGAATATACAATAGAGAAAAGACAGTCTCTTCAGCAAGTGGTGTTGGGAATGCTGGACAGTTACATGTAATAAAATTAGAACACTCCCTCACACCATATACAAAAATAAACTCAATATGGTTTAAAGACCTAAATATAATATAAGACATGATGCCAAAAAACTCCTAGAAGTGAACATAGGCAAAACATTCCCTGACATAAATCATAGCAATAGTTTCTTAGGTCAGTCTCCCAGGGCAAAAGAAATAAAAGCAAATTATAAGCTTTTGCACAGCAAAGGAAACAATCAACAAAACAAAAAGACAACCTACAGAATGGGAGAAAATATTTGCAAATGATGCAACCAACAGGGGTTTAATATCCAAAATATAAAAACAGCTGATACAACTCAATATCAAAAAAAATCAATCAAAAAATGGGCAGAAGACTTAAACAGACATTTCTCCAAAGAAGACAGACAGATGGCCAATAGGCACAATGAAAAGATGCTCAAGATCGTTATTAGAGAAACACAAATCAAAACCACAATGAGTTATCATTGGTCAGAATGGCCATCATCAAAGAGTCTACAAATAATAAATTCTAGAAAGGGTGTGGAGAAGAGGACCCTCCTACACTGTTGGTGGGAATGTAAATTGGTGGAGCCACTATGGAAAACAGTATGGAGGTTCCTTAAAAAACTAAAAATAGAGCTACCATATGATCCAGCAATCCCACTCCTAGGTATGTATCTGGAAAAGATGAAAACTCTATTTTGAAAAGATACATGTACCCCAATGTTCATAACAACATTATTTACAATAGCCAAAACATGGAAACAACTCAAATGCCCATCAACAGACAATTGGCTTAAGGAGATGTGGTATATATATACACACACACACACACACACACACACACACACACACACATATATACACACAATGAAATATTAGCCATAAAAAAGAACGAAATATTGCATTTGCAGCAACATGGATGGACCTAGGGAATATCATACTAAGTGAAGTAAGACAGAGAAAGACAAATATTCTATGTGGAAGGTAAAAAATAACACAAGTGAATCTACATACAAAATATAAACGACTCACAGACATAGAAAACAAACTTATGGTTACCAAAGGGGAAGGGAAAGGGGAGGATAGATAAATTAGGAGTACTGGATTAACAGATACAAACTACTATACATAAAATAGATAAGTAACAAGGTCCTACTGTATAGCACAGGGAATGATATTCAGTATCTTATAATAACCTATAATGGAAATAATCTGAAAAAAAACATATATATAAAATAATCACTTTGATGTATACCTGAAACTAACACAATATTTTAAGTCAATTAAACTTTAATTAATAAAAAAGACAGAGACTGAAGGTTGAGGTTCAAAATGGCAGCACAGTAAGACCATGAACACAGTTCCTCTCACAGACACAACAAATTTTCAGCTATATTTGGAACGGTTTTCCTTTGAAAAAGACCTGAAAACTAGATGAATAGCACCTCCACAAACAAAAGCTAAAAGATAAACTTTGAGACAGATAGGAGAGGCAGAGACATGGTCTTGCCATGGATTCCACTCTAGGAGCAGTGACCCAAAGTGAGGAGGGATACCACAATATGGTATTTTCCCTTGAGATGTGAAGGGATTGAACCCCACATCAAGCACCGCAATCCCTGGGTCCAGCACCAGAAAGACAAGCTCCCAAAATGTCTGGTTTTGAAAATCAATGGGGATTAAGAGGTCAGAAGAATCACAGAACTACAGAGAACAAGAAACCTGCTCTTAAACAGTTCATGCACAATCCATTTCACATGGAGATCCAGAGAAAAAGCAACAGTTTGAAAAGCACCTAAGCTATAAGTAAGGGAGACCCACTTACTAATCTTAAAGTAGCTGCTGGGGAGGCAGGAACCTCCTGAGACTTTTCCCAGGGACGGAAGCATTGGCTGACACCATTTTTCTTTTCTTATTTTTTTCCTTCGGTATGCAGGCCTCTCACTGTTGTGGCCTCTCCCGTTGCAGAGCACAGGCTCCGGACGCGCAGGCTCAGCGGCCATGGCTCACAGGCCCAGCTGCTCCGCGGCATGTGGGATCTTCCCAGACCGGGGCACGAACCCGTGTCCCCTGCATTGGCAGGCAGACTCTCAACCACTGCGCCACCAGGGAAGCCTCTCTTTTCTTTTTTTAAATTTATTTTTTTATACAGCAGGTTCTTATTAGTTATCCATTTTATACATATTAGTGTATATATGTCAATCCCAATCTCCCAATTCATCACACCACCCCTCCCCCCACCACTTTCCCCCCTTGGTGTCCATACGTTTGTTCTCTACATCTGTGTCTCTATTTCTGCCCTGCAAACTGGTTCATCTGTACCATTTTTCTAGCTTCCACATATATGCGTTAATATACGATATTTGTTTTTCTTTTTCTGACTTACTTCACTCTGTATGACAGTCTCTAGGTCCATCCACGTCTCTACAATGACCCGATTTCATTCCTTTTTATGGCTGAGTAATATTTCATTGTATATATGTACCATATCTTCTTTATCCATTCGTCTGTCAATGGGCATTTAGGTTGCTTCCATGACCTGGCTATTGTAAATAGTGCTGCAATGAACATTGGGGTGCATGTGTCTTTTAGAATTGTGGTTTTCTCTGGGTATATGCCCAGTAGTGGGATTGCTGGGTCATATGGTAATTCTATCTTTAGCTTTTTAAGGAACCTCCATACTGTTCTCCACAGTGGCTGTATCAATTTACATTCCCACCAACAGTGCAAGAGGGCTCCCTTTTCTCCACACCCTCTCCAGCATTTATTGTTTGTAGATATTCTGATGATGCCCATTCTAACTGGTGTGAGGTGATACCTCATTGTAGCTTTGATTTGCATTTCTCTAATAATTAGTGATGTTGAGCAGCTCTTCATGTGCTTCTTGGCCATCTGTATGTCTTCTTTGGAGAAGTGTCTATTTAGGTCTTCTGCCCATTTTTTAATGGGGTTGTTTGTTTTTTTAATATTGAGCTGCATGAGCTGTTTATATATTTTGGAGATGAACCCTTTGTCCATTTGTAAATATCTTCTCCCATTCTGAGGGTTGTCTTTTTGTGGCTGACAACATTTTGCAATCATATCCTAACTTGGTGATGACAGAGCTGGCAGGTGTCATTTTTGGTGCCCTCCCTCTAGCCTGGTTACACCATTGGGCATGCTCTGCACACCCTGCAAAACAGCCTGACTGGGTGAGCACCTTGAGCACCCACCCACTTCACACACAGCTGCCCCACACCTGGGCCAGGTGAGAGCACTACCCCCCTCCCCCGCCTAAGCGCAGCAGTTGCGATGCAATCAGACCAGGCGGGTACCCTGTGTACTGTCCACCTGTGCAGCAATCTCACCACAACTGGGCCATGAGAGCACCCTGAGTCCACCCCCACACCATGCAACAATTGTTCTGCAACCAGGCCAGGCATGTGCCTCATCCCCAACCTTCCATGAAACAGCTATGCTACAATCAAGGGGGTGAGCACACACACCTTGCCTCACCCTCCCCATTAGCAGCTATGGCCCCACAAGAGCCCACACAAGGGACACCTCTTGAGTGTCTGGCTCTGATGTCCGGGGAGAATGTGTTTCCAGGCCCCATGGATCATCTGCTACACTAGAACCCTCCTTCAAGACCTGGGGAGGTAGCTGTTTCGCCTAATATACATAGACAAACAAAGAGTCAGACAAAATGAAGAGACAGAAGAATATGTTCCAAACCTAAGAACAAATCCCCAGAAAAAAGACCTTAATGAAATGGACATAAACAACCTGCCTTATAAAGTGTTCAAAGTAATGGTCACAAAGATGCTCACCAAACTTGGGAGGATACTGGAAGAGAAAATATAAGAAAGAAGCAAACAGAAGTAATATCTGAGCTAAAAAATACACTTGAGGGGTTTAACAGCAGACTGGATGAAGTAGAAGAACAAATTAGTGAGCTGGAAGATAAAGCAATAGGAATCACTCAGAGCAGCAAAATGAAAAAAGAATTTTAAAAAAGTGAAGATATTTTAAGGGACCTCTTGGATAACATCAAGAGTATTAATATGCACATCAAAGGTGTCCCAGAAGGAGAAGAGAGAGAAGAAGGGCTGGAAAAATTATTTGAAGAAATAATGGCTGAAAACATCCTCCATCTGGGGAAGGAAACAGACATCCAGGTCCAGGAAACCCAGAGAGTTCCAAATAAGATGAACCCCCCAAAAAACACACCAAGATATATTATACTTAAAATGGTAAAAGTTAAAAATAAAGAGAGAACCTTAAAAGCAGCAAGAGAAAAACAACTTACTACATAACAAGGGAAACCACATAAGACTGTCAGCAGATATTTCAGCAGAAAATTTACAGGTTAGAAGAGAGTGGCATGACATATTCAAAGTGCTGAAAAGAAAAAACTTCCAATCATGAATTCTCTACCCAGCAAGGTTATCACTCAGAATTGAAGGAGTGATTAAGAGTTTTCCAGATAAGCAAAAGCTTTAACTCCTTTAGGAGTTCATACCACTAAGAAGGCCTTACAAGAAATGTTAAAGGGATTCTCTAAGCTGAAAAAACAGGCAGTAATTAATAATAAGAAAACAGGGACTTCCCTAGTGGCACAGTGGTTAAGAATCCGCCTGCCAATGCAGGGGACACAGGTTCAAGCCCTGGTCTGGAAAGATCCCACAAGCCGTGGAGCAACTAAGCCCATGCACCACAACTACTCAGCCTGTGCTCTAGAGCCCGCGAGCCACAACTAGTGAGCCTGCATGCCACAAGTACTGAAGCCCGTGTGCCTAGAGCCCGTGCTCTGCAACAAGAGAAGCCAGTGCAATGAGAAGCCCACGCTCACTGCAACTAGACAAAAGCCCGCGTGCAGCAACGAAGACCCAATGTAGCCATAAATAAATAAATAAATTTATAAAAAAAAAAGATGGGCAGAGGACCTGAGTAGACATTTTTCCAAAGAATACATAGAGATGTCCAAGAGGCACATACATGAAGTGATGCTCAACATCATTAATTATTAGAGAAATGAAAATCAATATCACAATGAGATACCACCTTACACCTGTTAGAATGGTTATTTTCAAAAAGACAAATAAGTGTTGACGAGCACGTGGAGAAAGGAAAACCCTTGTGCACTGTTGTTTGGAATGTAAATTGGTACAGCCAGTATGGAAAACATTATGGAGATTCTTTTAAAAATTTAGACTAGGACTACCATATTATCCAACTATTCCACTTTTGGGTATTTATCCAAAGAACATGAAACACTAATTCAAAAAGATATATGCACCCCTATGTTCGTTGCAGCATTATTTATAATAGCTGAGATATGGGGAAATCTAAGTGTCCATGGATGGATAAATGGATAAAGATGTGGCATATATGTGTATATGTGTGTGTACACACACACACACACACACACACACAGTGGAATGCTACTCAGTCATAAAAATGAATAAATCTTGCCATTTGTGACAACATGGATTGAGGGCATTATGCTAAATGAGTCTGAAGAAAAAAGATAAATAGGCTATGATTTCACTCATATGTAGAATCTAAAAAATAAAAACAAAACAAATGAAAAACAAAACAAATTGAAAACAAACTCATAGATACAGAGACTAGATTGGTGTTTACCAGAGGGGAAGAATGCTGGGGATTGGGCAAAAGTGGTAAAGGGAGCCAATTATATGGTGACAGATGGTAACTAGACTTTTTGAGGTGATCACTTTGTAGTGTATACCAGTGTTGAATTATAATGTTGTACACCTGAAACTTTTAATATAATTAAAAAAGAGAGAAAATTAAAAAAGAGAGATTGGCAAAGTGGATTAAAAAATGTGTTGTCTATATGCTGGCTACAAGAAATTTCCTTCAAATATAACATTATAGGCAGACTGAAAATAAAAGGATGGAAATAGGTATATTATATAAACAGTAATCAAAGGATAGCAAGAGTAGCAATATTATATTAGTTATTGTAATTTCAGAGCAAAGAAAATTACTTGAGACAGACAGGAACATTATACAATGATAAAAGGTGAAATCCACAAAGAAGACATAGCAATCATAAATGTGCATGCATCCAATAACAGTGTTACAAAATATGAAGCAAAAACCAATAGGAGTGAGAAGAGCTAGATAACTCCACAGTTATAGTTGAAGATTTTAATGTGCCTGCTCAACAAATAATAGAACAATTAGCCAGAAAATAAGGAAAAGTATACAAGAACTTGGCAACACCATGAACCAGTGAGATCTAATCAACATTTATAGACTACTCCTCCCAACAACAGCAGAATACACATTCTTTTCAAGTGCCCATGGAACATTTACTAAGATCATATCCTGGGCCATAAAATAAATCTCAAAAAGTTTAAATAACTGAAATTATACAAGTTGTGTTCTCTGACCACAATGGAATAAAACTAGAATTCAGTAACAGAAAGATAACAGGAAAATCTGTAAACACTTAGAAACTAAACAACACACTACGAAGTAATCTATGGGTCAAAGAGGAAGTCTCAAAGGAAATAAAAAAATACATTGAAGTAAATGAAAATGAAAATACAATATAGCAAAATTTGTGGGCTACAGCTAAAGCAGCTCAGTAAGGGAAATTTACAGCACTAAATACATACATTAGAAAAGAGGAAAGGTCTCAATAATTTAAGTTCCCATCTCAAGAACCTAGAAAAGAAGAGCAAACTAAATGCAAAGCAAGCAGAATGAAGTGAATAATAAAGAGCAGAAATCAACAACACTGAAAATACAAAGGCAATAGAGAAAATCAATGGAGGAGATGGTTCTTTGAAAAGGTGGATAAAATCTACTAACTCTTGGCAAGAATGACAGAGAGAAAAGAAGGGAAGATGTAAATTATCAATATCAGGAATAAAACAGTAAATATCACTACAGACCCTGCACACATCAAAAGAATAATAAGGGAATAATAATACAAAGAACTCTATACATATAAATTTGACAACTTAGGGGACTTCCCTGGTGGTGCAGTGGTTAAGAATCCGCTTGCCAATGCAGGGGTCATGGGTTCAAGCTCTGGTCTGGGAAGATGCCACATGCCATGGAGCAACTAAGCCCGTGCACCACAACTACTGAGCCTGCCCTCTATAGAGCCTGCATGCCACAACTACTGAAGCCCACGTGCCTAGAGCCCGTGCTCTGCAACAAGAGAAGCCACCACAGTAAGAAGCCTATGCACCACAACGAAGAGTAGCCCCTGCTCAGTAGCCCCCTACTTGCTGCAACTAGAGAAAGCCCGCATGAAGCAATAAAAACCCAATGCAGACAAAAATAAATAAATAAAATAAATTTTAAAAAATAAAATGCTGATGTTGTCAGCCTTGGCCCTACCAATTTATATATAAAAAATTTTTTGACAACTTAGACGAAATGGGTCACTTCACTGAAAAACACAAATTATCAGAAATCACCCAATATAAAATAGATAATGTGAACAGTCTATAACTATTAAGGAAATAGAATATGTAGTTTTAAACTCTTGAAAAAAATCTCCAGGCCCAGTTACACTGCAGAATTCTACCAAACATTAAGAAAAGAACTGACATAAATTCTACACAATCTTTTCCAAAAATATGAGGAAACACGTTGCAATTCATTTTATGAATCTAGTATTACCCTGATACCAAAACCAAAGACTGTACAGAAAAAGAACTACTGACCAATGAATATAGATAAAAAATCTTTAACAATATGCTAGCAAACAGAGTTCAGCAATATATAAAAAGAATTATGGGAGGGAGGGAGACGCAAAAGGGAAGGGATATGGGGATATATGTATATGTATAACTGATTCACTGTGTTATAAAGCAGAAACTAACACACCATTGTAAAGCAATTATACTCCAATAAAAATGCTAAGAAAAAAAAGAATTATACACTATGACCATGTGGGGTTTATTCTAACGATGCAAGGCTGGTTCAATATTTGAGATCAGTCAATGTAATCCCCCATATTAACAGGTTAAAGAAGAAAAATCACATGATCATATCAATTGATGCAGGAGAAGCATGTGACAAAATTCAATACTCATTCATGAAACTAGCAGAGAAAAGGAATAGTGGGAACTTCCTCAACTTGATAAAGAGCTTCTACAAAAATCCTATGGCTAACATTATACTTAATGGTGAAAGACTGAATGTTTTCCCCCTAAGAGAGTGAACAAGGCAAGAATATCCACTCTCATTACTCTTAACTAACATGGTGCTGAAAGTTCTAGTCTGTGCAGTAAGGCAAGAAAAAGAAAGAGAAGGCACATAGATTGGAAAGGAAGAAATAAAACTGTCTCTATTTGCAGATGACATGGTTGTTTACATAGGAAATCCTAAGGAATCTTCAAAGAAAATTCCTGAAATGAGTGAGTTCAGCAAGGTTGTGGGATACAAAATAAACACAGAAATAGCAACTGCATTTCTTCATACTAGAAATTAACACAGGACACCACTTACGATCACTCAAAAAAAAAAAAACCCCACAGCACTTAGATATAAATCTAACAATACATGTACAGGAATTGTATGCTGGAAACTACATAATGCTGATGAAAGAAATAAAAAATCTAAATAAATGAAGAGACATACCCTGTTCATGGATTGGAAGATTCGGTATAATAAAGATGTCAATTCTATTTTTAAATTGAGATATAATTAAAGATGTCAATTCTTGATATAAAGTGTACTAGGTTCGATGGAGTCCTCCCCCAAAATTCATGTCCTTCCTGGTACTTCATCATGTGACCATATTTGGAAATAGGGGCACTGCAGATGTAACTAAGTTGAGATCATACTGAAGTAGAGTGGACCCTTAATCCAATAATGGCTGTGTACTTATAAGAAAAAGAGAAAGACAGAGGGAGAATGCCATGTGGTGACAGAGACTGGAGTTATGAATCTATAAGCCAAGGAATACCAAGGTTTGCCAACAACCATAAAAAGACAGGACGAGGCAAAGAAGGATCCTCTCCATAGAGCCTTCAGAAAGAGTATGGCCTACTGACACCTTGATTTCAGACTTCTGGCCTCCAAAACTGTGAGAGAATAAATTTCTCTTGTTATAAGTCACCCAGTTTGTGCTAATTTGTTATCACAGTTCTAGGAAACAAATACAGTTTAATGCAATTCCTATCAAAATCCCAGGAGGAATTTTTGTAGATTTAGACAAGATTATTCTAAAATGAATATAGAAGGGCAAAGGAACTAGATAGCTAATAACAATAAAGTGGGTACAATCACTCTACTTGCTTTTAAGACTTATTGTGTAGCTATAGTAATCAGGTACTCGCAGAGGGACTGACACATAGAGAAAATAGAGAACTCAGTAAGAGACTCACAAACATGCCCAACTGATTTTTTGTCAAAAGTACAAAAGCGCGGGCTTCCCTGGTGGCGCAGTGGTTGAGAGTCCGCCTGCCAATGCAGGGGACGCGGGTTCGTACCCCGGTGCGGGAACATCCCACATGCCGCGGAGCGGCTGGGCCCGTGAGCCCTGGCCGCTGAGCTTGTGCGTCCGGAGCCTGTGCTCCACAACAGGAGAGGCCACAACAGTGAGAGGCCCGCGTACAGGAAAAAAAAAAAAAAAAAAAAAAGTACAAAAGCAATTTAATGGAGGAAAGACAGCCTTGTCAACAAATGGTGCTAGAGCAACTGGATATCACAGCAAAAATGAACCTCAACCTAAATCTCACACCTCATACAAAAATTAACGTAAAATGTATTATGAACTTAAATGTAAAATATAAAACTATAAAACTTAAAAAAAGAGGAGAAAATCTTTGGGATATAGGGCTAGGCAAAAAGTGTACTAGATACCAACTTGAGCCTCTCCTTTGAACTGAAATTCCTAGCAAAAGCAGGTAAATAAGACGTGTGTTCTGGTGGAAAGAGCCCTGGAACTGAGGTCAGACGGTTCTAGTTCTGATTTTCATTCATTAGCCATATGAACTTAGGCAAATTGGTAACTTGACTTTTTTGAATCTTAAAAATTTCCTTATTTGTATATCAAGGATAATACCAGCATTTCCTACTTCATAGAATTACTGGGGGGCGGACTGTCAAATGAAATAATGGATGTAAGAATGCTCTGTAAAATGTAAAGTATGATAGTGTGGGCTTGAGGTTTTATATTTGTGCAATAGCCATTTTGCCACTGTATGGAGGCACTTGATAAAGGTTATCTGCTTAATAAATAATGAATGAGTGACTGGTCATCAGAAAAGTCAAATAAGGGCAAATTTTTTTCCAAGTATTTAAAACAAAAGGGATGCATAGCACATTCAAACAGTAAAAAGCAACATATACTATGTAAAGAGCCAAGAGGGTTATTAAATTAATCTCTGTATAGAAAAGCTAACTATCCCATCATGTTTCAGGGAATTAGCAATAATGGATGGGAGGCTGGTCAAAAAACTAAAAAAATATTAACCTCTCTAACAGGCAACCCAAGATTCGGAGAGATGGAACAGTAATACATTAGACAGAATAAAAGTGGCAAAATGCTCAGAGCAGTTTTGGCCTTATATAGCGACTATGGAAATTGATCAATTTGAATTTATAGTACAATTTAATTTTAGTTTGTATTTGTTACTATGGCAAACACATCTGAAGGTCCAGATGAGGCTCATGGCTTAGAAATTTAATTTTCTCTTCTTCCCAAAAGAAAGTTAAGATGAGGGGAAAAAAAAGATGTATATATCTCCAAAATGTTCAATGCTAAAGTTTTTTTTTAAACTTAAATTTACACAGGCCATAATTACATAGCTCCAGAATTCTGGGTTTCTGTAAGATGATGCTAGTTTGTACCAGGTTGTCACCCTGCTATATTGTTCCACCATCTGTTGTGGTTTGCAGACGTTTGTATATGAAGAAGCAGTTGGGCAAGTCAGGAGCCTTGGATATTAACATGGACTCAAGTAATGACTTTTGTGTGACTTTAAGCAAGCCATTTGACCTTCTTAATATTTTATAGCTCCCTTATAATAACAGTACTACCTTACCTTACCTGTGTATGAGTTGTTAAAGTTCACAACACATATTATTATTTTAATTGATCCTTAAAACCTCAGTATGGGAGTCAGAAAAGGTATTATTTCCATTTTACAAATGAGAAAACTGAAGTCAAACAGCAGAGGAGGAATATCCATATGCAAAAACAAACAAATGAGAAACCATTTAGACCCTTACCTCATACACCATAAACAAAAATTAACTCAAAATGAATCACAGACCTATATGTAAGAAATAAAACTATAAAAGCTACAAGAAAACACAGAAGAAAATCTTTGTAAATTTGGAATAGGCAAAGACTTCTTATCATGACTAAAAACATGACCCATAAAAGAAAAAATAATAAATTGGTCTTCATCAAAATTCAGAATATTTGCTTTTTAAATGCTGCCATTAAGAAAATGAAAAGACAAACCAGAGACTGGGAGAAAATATTTACAAATAGTATATTTGATAAAGGATTTGTATCTAGAATACATAAAGAACACATAACTTACTGAGAATCTAATTTAAAAAATGGGAAAATAATTGAATAGATATCTTTCCAAAAAAGATAAACAAATGGTCAATAAGCACATGAAAAAATGATCAACAGTGTTAGCTATCACGGAAATTCAAATCAAAACCACAATGAACTACCATTACATACCCACTAGAATGGCTATAATAAAAAAGATGGACAATAACAAGTGTTAATAAGGATGTGGAGAAGTTGGAACCCTCATACACTGCTGGGAGGAATGTAAAAGGTGCAGCAACTTTGGAAAACAGATCGCAGTTCTTCAAAAAGTTTAGAGCGTTACCATATGAGCCATTAATTCATGTACTCAAGAAAATTGAAAACAAACCTTTGAAAACGAAGACTTAGACACAACTGTTCATAGCAGCATTATTTGTAATAGCCAAAAAGTGGAAACAAATAAAATATTTATCAACTAGTGAGTGGATAAACAAAATGTGACATACTAATTCAATAGCCTATAAAAATATTCTATTTATTCAGCAATAAAAAGGAATGAAAGAGTGATACATGCTACAGCATGGGTGAACCTCAAAAACAGTAAGCTAAACTGAAAGAAACCAGACACAAGAGGTCACAAATATGACTCCATTTATATGAAGTGTCTAGAATGAGAAAATCTATAGAGCTAGAAAGCAGATCAGTGGTTCCCTGGGCCTGAAAATGGGAGCAGGGATTGACTGCAAATGGGCAATGGGAAAATTTTTGGAGTAATGAAAATATTCTAAAACTGGATTATGGTGTCAGTTGCATAACCATACATTTACTAAAAATCACTGAATTATATACATATAATGGGTGAATATTACAGTATATAAATTACATCTTAATAAAGCTGATCTAAAAATTACTGAATAAACCTGCACTGAAAAGAAAAAAAAGCAGCAGAGGAGGGACTAAAACACAGGTCTTCATTGTTCCTTCTACTCTATTATCACCTGTCTCAGAAGTGGTAGAATAATAATAAACTTTTTCAAAGGGTTAGTCTCATCACAGGGGAATAATTCTACCAGGTTTTGAAAATACAAAGTAATTCAAAATGCCAGATGGTACTGCTACTTCGACCTAATCCATAGTATACCTGTATTAGAAATTTTCTACTTTTAACTATTTACATTTCACAAACCCAGGGAAATTTTATAGTGTGTAACCACATTTTAATACAAATTTATTTACATTAAAACTCATATCGAAAAGCATTATTCTATGTAATTTCTAATACATAAGATCATTTAGTTCTTTAAAATTAGCTTAAAGTTTAATATCATTGTTTGACTTACAGTGTGGCTAATAAGGCTCAGAGCATCTTCACAGCAGCCCCAAATTTCTTCCAGGGGACAGAGTTCTTCATTCGGCACCCCATCTGGCACGAAGAGGTTAATCAAGCTGTGCATACATTTGCTGAAAATCAAAAAGAGAAAACGCATCCCATAAGGAAAGAAATCATTGACTTCATGGCTAAGATAAGTAAAATCTGGATCTCATCCCAGACTAAGAGCTTCAAAACACGTCTGTTCTTCCTTCAATTTTATCTGGCCTCCAAGCTCAGAAGACAGATTTTTGAAGATATAAAGGGGGCTGACCAATCCTTCCTTTTATTATGCCTACGGTTGTCTTTCACTATATATATATTTTTTTTAGTTTCCTGAACTAAGGAGTTGTGTCTGTTTACTATATTTTATGAGCTGGTTTAATCTACAGATACTTTAAAGCATCTCGTTACATCCTCAAATGCAGAAGGGAATTGGGATTTAAATTGGGAGTAATTCCAGGAGAACTCTCTCATGTCTCAGAAAAGGAAGACTGTAATGAAGTTTTCCAGAGAAAAATCACACAATATCTATTTTCCCCCATGTCTAGGCGTAGAGAACATAAAATCTTCAATAAATACTATTTTATATTACGTACAGCACTTATTGGTCCTTAAAGAAAGGTGCTTAGAAAAAAATATATGAGGTAAATGTAGCAAAATGTTAACATCTGTTAAATTTGAGTGGTGGATACACTCGTGTTTGTTATATTAATCTCTCTACTTTTCTGTATATTTGGCATATTCAGTAATGAACGAAAGAAAGGTACTTAATTAGTAATTTTATTATATATACAGGCTCACACAAAGAAGCAACTTTCTCCCTCTTTTCTCCTTTGGGAAAACCAGACTCCTTTACCTTGCCTTGGTCTATCACACAACTCTAAATATGGAGCTATTCTGAGGGCTTTTTAGTCCAGGAGTTACAGGAGTGGCCCAATCATCTTTTGAGTCAGTTGAGTATGATTGATGACTTATGGGACATTGACTATAGCACTTTTGGCTATCAAAAACTAGGATTCGGGCTTCCCTGGTGGCGCAGTGGTTGAGAGTCCGCCTGCTGATGCAGGGGACACGGGTTCGTGCCCCGGTCCGGGAAGATCCCACATGCTGCGGAGCGGCTAGGCCCGTGAGCCATGGTCGCTGAGCCTGCGCTCCGCAGTGGGAGAGGCCACAACAGTGAGAGGCCCTTGTACCGCAAAGAAAAAAAAATAACAACAAAAAAATAAAACTAGGATTCAGTGTTGAATTATATTTACTAACCTGTATCTCAAAACATCAACTGATTCTTTCTTTTTGTGGAGAAATAAAGCCTTTTTCAAGGCCTTTAGAGCAATAGAAGGATAGTGTGCAGGCATTTCCATTGCTAATGCTACAGGAAGGGAAGCAAAAAGATTGTGAATACCATAATCTCATCCATCACAGTTTTCATCTCACGTTACAACTAACTTTCTCTAATGAAACTGACCTGAGACAGATGAACAAAAACAAATAAATAAACAAAGACAAAAACCCAAAAATGAATTTTATAAAATGATGAATCCATGGTGGCTTTCAGAGATAGCTTCTACTTTCTGGGCAGAGTAACATGGTAGGATCACCAGGTTATATTTTTTCTTCAGCAAACATCAACAGAGAACCTACTGTTTCTGTAAGCCTGCGCATAGTCATACAGGTGAAGCAATAATCTTAGGAACCAAAGTGAAGGAGGGGCACACTAAGAAGGAAACAGAAAGCAGATAAGTAAAAGGGTACTAATCAAAAACAGATTTATACTAAATATACTGTTTCTGCCTAACATTAAAAACAGGAAACACTTGACATAAGAGTAAGTATCAGAGGTAAAACCCCTAAAACTTCTAGACGCATTTACCAGGCCTCTAGAATTGGAGTTCCATTATACAAGGAACAGTGGTCACCATCACATGTCTATAAAGTATACGCCACCAGCTCCACAGGTCTAGAAATTCTGTCTTGGCAAGACAAGGAAAGGTAAATGTGACTCTTGTGCACTTGGGGCTACCTAATACCTTTATTAGCCACACATAGGCCCCTGAGGAGGGTGAAAGATATAAAGGGAACATAATGAGGCCATTTCTTGCAGTATATCCTCATAGAGGCTCTGAGCCCCCCAATACTACTTATAGCCCAATGACAAATTTGAGGTTGGCAATTGTGTTAAAAATATCACCAATATTTCTCTGTACACTTTCATAAACGGCTAAGAGTGTATTACTTTTGATTAGTGAAGCAGCTGATTGCCTATTTCTAACTAGCTGAGCAAAACTAACTTTCTGAAGTTTGAGCTACCTCTATTGTGTAGTTATATTATTCGATTCTACACATAAAATAAATATGAGCAATGCACTTTGCTAGGGTTTATAAGTACAACAAATACAAGTAATTATTACTCATGACCCTAAGGAGCCTAAAGAAAAAGATAAATGCACAAACGATTATAATACAAAATAGTTTGAGAATGCCATTAGAGAAGGAGAAACAAAGTGCTATGAGGATACATTGCTTCCCACCTGGAGGAAAGAGAGAAGAGAGAGAAGAAAGAAAAAAGTAGTACGACTTAAATGGGTACCAGTCTTCCAAAAACATAAATACAGCTCTTACATGCGATTGTTTCCAATGTTTTACTTTCTAAATGAGGCAGTTCCCACACTGATTCCAGGAAGCTGTCCAGTAATGGGTCATTCATTTTGGCTTTAACTTCAAACTCATACAGCAGAAGCAATGTCTCACATGGATCACTTGAGAAGTCCCCTAAGAAAGGCAAAAATGCAACATTCTCTGTGATTACATTTTATCATTCTCTTCTATTCTCTCTTCTGGGGAGATTTTCCTATTGAGGAAAATTAATTTTACTTATAATTTGAAGGTTATCCCAGCTCCTGTAGACAGATCTTTTACATTTTAAAATATATAAACTCATCAATACTTTCACACCCTGAAATGCATTCACTAGAGTTGTCTACATTTCCTGAAATTATTACGATGATATTCCTAAATAGCCTGGAAAAGTCTTGTTGCTATCTAATTCAAATACGTTTACCTGCCTTACTTTAATGACTGAGTTAACCAGAAAATACAGTGCAATATAAACCAACTGTGGTTTTATTTTAAACAAAGCAAGGGGAAGTTTCCAAACTGCTTCATTTAGTCAGTCAACAATATTTCTTGGTTATCGCCATGGGCAGAATCTTGTATCAGGTAGCATCTACCATACTATGTGAGATGGTTTCCAATCACCCTTGTTAGACTGAACGTTTTCAAAAGTTTGGAGGTATAGCATACATACAATAAACTGAGGGAAGTGCATTAATCTTAAACAAACAGGGTGATGAATTTTTATATATGTTCAAACCACTACCCAGATCATGATACAGAACTCTTCCAACACTCGTGCTCCTTTCCAGTCAATACCACCTTTGCAGAGTTAACAACTATTTTGACTTCTATCACTACTGATGTGCATTTTTTGTTATTGAACTTCAGTGATAGCATGTATAACTATAATCAACTTTTGAATATTGACCTGTATACTGTGACTTGCTTAACTCATTTATTAGTTCACATAACTTTTTTGTAGATTCTTTGGACTTTCTATATAGAGAATCATGTGTCCTCTGCAAATACAGATAGTTTTATTTGATCTTTTTCACTCTATGTATGTCTTTTCCCACTCTTTCGCTTGCCTTATTGCATTGGCTAGGACCACCAGGATGATGATGACCAGGAGTGGTGAGAGTAGACATCCTTGACTTATGTCCTTAGAGGGAAAGCATTCAGTCTTTCATCATTTAAAATGACATTAGCCGTAGGTTTCATTTTTGTGGATGGTCTTTATCAGCTGGAGGAACTTCCCTACTATTCCTGTTTAGCTGAGAGTTTCTATAATAAATGGATGTTGAGTCTTGTCACTTAATCTGTTGATATGGTGAATTAAATGATTGAGTTTACAATGCTGAACCCAGGATAAAACTTACTTGGTTATAATCTATTATCCTTTTCATGTTTTACTAGATTTTAAACTATGAATTCAATGGGTATAGGACAATTCAGGTTATCTATTTCTTTTTGTGGGAGCTTTGGTAGTTTGACTTTCAAGGAATTTGTCAATCTCATCTAACCCTTCAAGTTAATGGGCATAAATTTCTTCAGAATATTCCCTTGTTATCTTTTTTTTAATGTCTGCAGCATCTGTAGTGATGTCTACACTATCATTCTTGATATTGTTAATTTGTGTCTTGATCTGCCTGGCTAGAGTTTTCTCAACTGCACTGATCTTTTCAAACAAAAACAACAATACAGCTTTTGGTTTCATCAATTTTATCTATTATTTTCTGTTTTAAATCTTATTGACTTCTGCTCTTATATTACTCCTTTCATTCTGCTTGATTTGGTTCAATTTGCTAATTTTTTCCCTAAGGTGGAGGCTTATTTAAGATCTTTCTTTTTCTAATAGAGGCATTTATTTCTACAAAGTTTTGTCTAAACACTGCTTTAGCTGTATCCTCCAAATTTTTTTTGTTTTGTTTTTTTGCGGTACACGGGCCTCTCACTGTTGTGGCCTCTCCTGTTGTGAAGCACAGGCTCCGGACGCGCAGGCTCAGCGGCCATGGCTCACGGGCCCAGCCGCTCCGCGGCATGTGGGATCTTCCCGGACTGGGGCATGAACCTGAGTCCCCTGCATCGGCAGGCAGACTCTCAACCACTGCGCCACCAGGGAAGCCCCCTCCAAATTTTTATATGCTGTGTTTTCATTTACTTCCATTCAAACTATTTCTAATTTCCCTGAGAATTTCTCTTCAACCCATTTGATTATTTAAAAAGTATGTTTTTTAAATTGAAGTATAGTTGATTTACAATATTATATTAGTTTTGGGTATACAACATAGTGATACAATATTTTTATAGCTTACACTCAGTTTAAAGTTATTACAAAACAATGGCTATATTTCACTGTGCTGTACAATATATCCTTGTTGCTTATCTATGTTTTTGTTGTTGTTGTTGTTGCGGTATGCGGGCCTCTCACTGTTGTGGCCTCTCCCGTTGCAGAGCACAGGCTCCGGACGCGCAGGCCCAGCGGCCACGGCTCACAGGCACAGCCACTCCGCGGCATGTGGGATCCTCCCGGACCGGGGCACGAACCTGTGTCCCCTGCACTGGCAGGCAGACTCTCAACCACTGCGCCACCAGGGAAGCCCTGCTTATCTATTTTATACATAGTAGTTTGCATCTCTTAATCCCATACTCCTGTCCTGCCCCCTCCCCACTTCACTCTCCCCAGCGGCAACCACTAGTTTGTCCTCTGTATTTGTGAATCTGTTTCTGCTTTGTTATGTACATTGGTTTGTTTCATTTTTTAGATTCCACATATAAGGGATAACATAGAGTATTTGTCTTTCTCGGTCTTACTTATTTCACTAAGGGTAATATTCTCTAAGTCCATCCAAGTTGTTGCAAATGGCAGAATTTCATTCTTTTTTATGGCTGAGTAATATTCCATTTTATATATTACACCACATCTTCTTTACCCATTCATCTGTTGATAGACACTTAGGTTGCTTCCGTATCTTTGCTATTGTAAATAATCCTGCTATGAACATTGGGGTACATATATCTTTTTGAATTATTGTCTTCTTTTTTTGTAGATATATACCCAGGAGGGAATTGCATGATCACATGGTAGTTCTATTTTTAGGTTTTTGAGGAACCTTATACTGTTTTCCACAGTGGCTGTACCAATTTACATTCCCACCAACATTGTACAAGGGTTCCCTTTTCTCCACATCCCCACCAACATTTGTTATTTGTAGACATTCTAACAGGTGTGAGATGATATCTCATTGTGGTTTTGATTTGCATTTCTCTAATGATTAGTGATGCTGAGCATCTTTTCATGTGCCTGTTAGCCATCTGTATGTCTTCTTGGGAAAAATGTCTATTTAAGACTTCTGCCCTTTTTTTTTTTTTCCGGTACATGGGCCTCCCACTGCTGAGGCCTCTCCCATCGCAGAGCACAGGCCCTGGATGCGCAGGCTCAGCAGCCATGACTCACGGGCCCAGCCGCTCTGCGGCATGCGGGATCCTCCCGGACTGGGGCACGAACCCGCATCCCCTGCATCGGCAGGCGGACTCCCAACCACTGCGCCACCAGGGAAGCCCTTCTGCCCATTTTTAATTGGTTTGTTGGTTTTTTTCTTGATGCTGAGTTGTATGAGCTCTTTATATATTTTGGATATTAACCCCTTATTGATCATATCATTTGCAAATATTTTCTCCCATTCCATAGTCTGTCTCTTCGTTTTGTCAATGGTTTCCTTTGCTGTGCAAAAGTTTTTATGTTTAATTAGGTCCCATTTGTTTATTTTGCTTTTATTTCTTTTGCTGTAGGAGACAGATCCAAAAAATATTGCTATGACTTATGTCAAAGAGTGTTCTGCCTATGTTCTCTTCTAGAAGTTTTATGGTTTCAGGTCTTACATTTAGGTCTTTAATCCATTTTTAGTTTATTTTTGTGTATGGTGTGAGGAAATGTTCTAATCTCATTCTTTTACATGTGGCTGTACAGTTTTCCCAGCACCACTTATTGAAGAGACTGTCTTTTCTCCATTGTATATTCTTGCCTCCTTTGTCATAGATCAATTGACCGTAGGTGCATGGGTTTATTTCTGGGTTCTCTATTCTGTTCCACTGATCTATGTGTCTATTTTTTTGCCAGTACCATGTTGTTTTCATTACAAATAAATGTGTTGTTTTGATTACAATAAATGTGTATTCTGGTGTTGTTGGGTAGAGCATTCTATAAATATCCATTAGATCAAGTTGGTTGATAGTGTCATTTATGTCTTCTATACACTTGTTGAGTATCAGTAGCTTTGTAGTACAGTCTGAAGTCAGGGAGCATGATACCCCAGCTTTGTTCTTTTTTCTCAAGATTTCTTTGGCAGTTTGGGGTTTCTTGTGGTTCCATAAAAATTTTAGGATTATCTGTTCAAGTTCTGTGAAAAATGTCATGGGTTATTTTGATAAGGATTGCCTTAAATCTGTAGATCACTTTGGGTAGTATGGACATTTTAAACAATATTAATTCTCCCAATCCAAGAACATGGGATATCTTTCCATTTCTTTGTATCATTTTCAAATTCCTTCATCAATGTTTTACAGTTTTCAGAGTATAGGTCTTTCACCTCCTTGGTTAAGTTTATTCCTAGGTATTTTATTCTTTTTGATGTGATTTTATTCACGATTGTTTTCTTGCTTTATCTTTCTGATAGTCCATTATTAGTGTATAGAAAAGCAACAGATTTCTATATATTAATCTTGTATCTTGCAACTTTACTGAATTCATTTATTAGTTCCAATACTTTTTTGGTGGAGACTTTAGGGTTTCTTATATATAGTATCATGTCATCTGGAAATAGAGTTTTATTTCTTCCCTTCCAATTTGGATGCACTTTATTTCTTTGTCTTGTCTGATTGCAGTGGCTAGAACTTCCATTGCTATGTTAAATATAAGTAGCAAGAGAGGGCATCCTTGTTGTCTTCCTGATCTTAAAGACTTTCAGTATTTCACCATTGAGTATAATGGTAGCTGTGAGTTCGTCATAAATGGCCTTTAATATGTTGATATATGTTCCCTCTATATCAACTAGAAGTATGTTGTTTAATTTCCAAATATATATTTGGAAAAATAGAACTGTAAAATATATTTTACATATACTTTATAAATTTATCATTTAACTCCATTATGGTAAGAGAAAATACTTTGCATGATTTCAATACTTTTAACTCTTTTCAGGTTTGTTTTATGGTTCAGAATATGGCCTATGTTGAATGATCCACGTGCATTTGAAAATAAATGTGTATTCTGGTGGTGTTGGGTAGAGCATTTTATAAATGTCAATTAGATCAAGTTGGTTGATAGTGTTAGTTATGTCTTCTATATCCTTGTTGAGTATCTGTTGACTTATTCTATTGACTCCTGTATTGGAGTCTCTCTCCAACCACAGGGTGGATTTGTCTATTCCTCCTTTCAGTTCTATCAGTTTTTGTTTCATGTATTTTGAAGCTCTGTTGTTTGGTACATTACAAATTTAGGATAGTTATGTTGTCACGTTTAATTGACCACTTTTTCATCATATCCCTCTTTATCCTTAGTAATATTCCTTGCTTTAAAGTGTCTTCTCTGATAATATAGCCATTCCAGCTTTCTTTGGATTAGTGTTTGCATAGTGTACCTTTTTCAATTCCTTTTATTTTTAACCTACCTATGTATTCATATATAAGTGGGTTTCTTATAGACAGCATGTAGTTTTGGGTGTTGATTTTTTAGCCAATCTGACATTCTTTATTTCTTTTCTTGATCTTTTAATTGGTGTGTTTAGACCAGGGGTGAGCAAACTACAATCTATGGGCTGGCCGCTTGTTTGGCAATAAAGTTTTCTGGGAATCCAGTCATGTTCATTTGTTTAAATATTATCTATGTCTATTTTCCTGCCTATAATGGCAGAGTGGAGTAGTTGTGCCTGAGACCCTATGGCCTGTTAGCTGAAAATATTTACTATTGGGTCTTTAAGAAACATGTCCTGACCTCTGATTTAGATGATTTATATTTAATGCAATTATTGATATAGTTGGGTGTTCTTGAACTTTATTAAACTGAATTATACTTAGAACAATTAGAAGATCAAGAAGGAAACATGTCTTGAAAAACACTGTAAGCCAACTAGAACTACCAGACCTTTAGAGAACACTCAACAGCAGCAGAATAGACATTCTTCTCAAATGCATATAGAATATTCTCTAGAATTAATGATATGCTAGGTCATAAAACAAACCTCCATAAATTTCAAAATATAAAATGATACAATGTATGTTCTGTGACCACAGTGGAATGAAATTAGAATAAGAAAAAAGAATTTGGGAAACTCACAAATATACAGAAAGTAAACAAGACACTTTTAAACAACCAATGGGTGAAAAAACAAATCAACAGAGAAATTAGAAAATATTTTGAAAATGAAGACACAATATAATAAAACTAATGGGATGCAGCTAAAGTGCTTAGATGGAAAATTATATTCATAAACATATAATTAGATTGGTAAACATATACACATATAATTAATTATATCTTTACAGAAAATATGCTGTACACCTTAAACTTATATAGTGCTGTATGTTAATTATACCTCAATAAACCTGGAAAAAAATAAAATGAAACTTAAAAGAAGGAAAAATTGATTTCAAATCAATAATATAACCCTCCACATTAGTTAAGAGCAAACTAAACCCAAAGAAGTAGAAGGTAGAGAATAATAAAAATTGGAGTGGAAATGAATGAGAGAATAGGAAAACAATAGAGAAAATTAATGAAACCAGAAGCTGATTCTTTAAAAAGACAAACAAAATTGACAAAACTTTAGCTAGATTGACTAAGAAAAAAGGAGAGAAGCCTCATTGCTAGAATCAGAAACAAAAAAAGAGACATCATTACCAACCTTAGAGAAATAAAAAGGATTACAAAGGAATGCAATGAAAAATGTATGCCAAGGGTCTTCCCTGGTGGCGCAGTGGTTGAGAGTCCGCCTGCCGGTGCAGGGGACGCGGGTTCGTGCCCCGGTCTGGGAGGATCCCACATGCTGCGGAGCAGCTGGGCCCATGAGCCATGGCCGCTGGGCCTGCGTGTCCGGAGCCTGTGCTCCGCAACGGGAGAGGCCACAACAGTGAGAGGCCCGCGTACAGCAAAAAAAAAAGAAAAAGAAGAAAATGTATACCAATAAATTGGACAATCTGGATAAAATGAACAATTTCCTAGAAAGACAAACTACTGAAACTGACTCAAGAAGAAACAGACATCTGTACAGATGTATAATGAAGGAAGACATTGAATTAGTAATTTTAAAAACTACAGGGACTTCCCTAGTGGTCCAGTGGGTAAGACTCCACACTCCCAATGCAGGGGGCCTGGGTTTGATCCCTGGTTGGGGAACTAGATCCCACATACATGCTGCAACTAAGAGTTCGCATGCCACAACTATGAGCCTGCATGCCGCAACTAAAGATTCTGCATGCCACAAGTAAAAGATCCCACATGCCACAACTAAGACCCGGCACAGCCAAAATAAATAAATAAATAAATATTAAAAAAAAAAAAACTACAGAAAAAGAAAAGTCCAGGCTTATACAGCTTCACCACAGGACTGGAGCAAACATTTAAAGAATAATTAATACTAAGTATTTACTAATTCTTTCAAAAATTGAAAGGGATGGAACATTTCACAACTTATGTTATAAGGCCAGGATTACTATGATACCAAAACCAGACAAAGATATCACAAGTAAAGAAAATTAGACAAAGGTCTCTTATGAATATAGACACAAAAATACCCAACAAAATACTAGTATTCTGCATCCAGAAACATATAAAAGAATTATACAGTGTGATCAAGTGGGATTTCTCCCAGGAATGTAAGGTTGCTTTAACAAGTGAAAACCAATTAATATACCATATCAACAAAACAGAGACTACATGATGATCTCAATAGAGGTGGAAAGCATTTTACAGAATCCAATAAACCTGATAAAACACTGTCATGATAAAAACAATTAACAAACTAGGAGTGGAAGGGAACTTCCTCAACCAGATAAAGGGCATCTATGAAAAAATCACAGCTAAAAACATACGTAATGGTGAAAGACCGGATTCTTTCCCTCTAAGATGAAGAAAGAGACACATATGCCCACCCCTACCATTGCTATTCAACACTGTACTGTAAGTCCTACCTAAAGAAATTAGGCAAGAAAAAGAAATAATAAACATCGAGACTGGAAAAGAAGTAGTGAAACTATTAATACACAATGTGATCTTGTAAATAAAATTCCTAGGCATTCCAGTAAAATACCATTAGAACTAATAAAGAAGTTTAATAATATTAATGTACAAAAATCAATTCTATTTCTATACAATAGCCATGAGCAAAATGAGAATAAGATTAAGAAAACAATTCCATTTATAATACCATCAAAAATAAACTATTTAGGATTAAATTAAAGAAGTGCAGGACTTGTACACTGAAAACTTTAAAACATCATTGAAAGAAATTAAGGAAGATGTAAATAAATGGAAAAATATTCCATGTTCATGGATTAGAAGGCTTGACATTGTTAAAATAGCAATACCCCTCAAAATGATCTATATATTCAACAGAATCCCTACCAGAATCCCAGCTGGCTTTTTTCTTTTTTCAGAAACTAACAGGCTGATCCTAAAATTCATGTGGAAATTCAAGGGATCCAGAATAGCCAAAACAATCTTGAAAAAGAAGAGCGCACACACACACACACACACACAAACAAAGAAGAAAAAGAACACATTTGGAGACTAACATTTCCATGTGTCTATGGTCAACAATTTTCTATAAGGAGACAAAGACCATCCAATGGGGAAACAATAACTTATTTTCTTTCCTTTTTGGCTGTGCCGCATGGCTTTCAGGATCTTAGTTCCCTAACCAGGGATTAAACCCGCAACCTCAGAAGTAAAAGCACAGAGTTCCAACCAATGAACCACCACGGAATTCCCAAGAATAGCTTTTTCAAAAAAATGGATCTGTATAGCCACATGGAAAATAATGAAACTGGACCCTACTTCATACCACATACAAAAGTTAACTCAAAATGGATCAAAGACCTACATGTAAGAACTAAAACTATAAAACTGTTTAGAAGAAAACATAGGAGTAAACCTTTATGACTTTGGATTGGCAGTTATTAGATATGACACCAGAAGCAGGAACAAGAAAAGAAAAATAGATAAATTGTACCTCATAAAAGTTAAAAAAAAAAAGTGCTTCAAAGGATGCTACTGAGAAAAGGAAAAAACCCACAGAATGGGAGAAAATATTTGCAAGTCATGTATCTGATCACGGACCTGCATCTAGAATATATAAAGGACTCTTATGACTTAATAATTTAAAAAACAATTAACAATTGGGCAAACGATCTAAACAGACATTCCTCCAAAAAATACGTACAAATCGCCAATAGGCATATGAAAAAATGCTCAATACCATTAGTTGTCAAGAAAATCAGTCATTGGGACTTCCTTGCTGGTGCAGTGGTTAAGAATGCACCTGCCAATGCAGGGAACAGGGGTTTGAGCCCTGCTCCGGGAAGATCCCACATGCCACAGAGCAACTCAGCCCGTGCACCACAACTACTGAGCCTGTGCTCTAGAGCTCCCGAGCCACAACTACTGAAGCCCGAGTGTCTAGAGCCCATGCTCTGCAACAAGAGAAGCCACCACAATGAGAAGCCCGCACACTGCAACGAACAGTAGCCCTTGTGTGCCACAAGTACAGAAAGCCCACGTGCAGCAACGAAGACCCAACACGGCCAAAAATAACTAATAAATAAATTAATTTTTTAAAAAAGAAAATCAGTCATCAGGAAATCAAAACCACAATGGGATATCACTCTACACTCAGAAGGATGGCTAGAATCAAAAAGTCAGATAATACAAGTGTTGGCAAGCTGGTGGTGAAATCAGAAGCCTTACACAACTGGTGACAATATAAAATGGTGCAGCCACTTAGGAAAATGGTCTGGCAGGTCCTCAAACAATTAAACAGAGTCACGGAGAGGGGAGCTTAAAGATGGTGGAAGAGTAAGACGTGGAGATCACCTTACTCCCCACAAATACATCAGAAATACATCTACATGTGGAACAACTCCTACAGAACACCTACTGAATGCTGGTAGAAGACCTCAGACCTACAAAAGGCAAGAAACCCCCCACGTACTTGGGTAGGGCAAAACAAAAAAGAAAAAAAACAGAGACAAAAGGATACGGATGGGACCTGCACCAGTAGGAGGGAGCTGTGACGGAGGAAAAGGTTCCACACACTAGGAAGCCCTTTGCGGGTAGAGACAGGGGAGTGGACACGGTGTGGGGGCGGCGAACTTTGGAGGCACGGAAGAGAGCACAGCAACAGGGGTGCGGAGGGCAAAGTGGAGGGATTCCCGCACAGAGGATCAGTGCTGACCAGCACTCACCAGCCCGAGAGGCTTGTCTGCTCACCCGCCAGGACCAGTGGGGGCTGGGAGCTGAGGCTCCGGCTTTGGTCGGATCCCAGGGAAAAGACTGCAGTTGGTTGCGGGAACACAGCCTGAAGGGGGCTAGTGCGCCACGGCTAGCCGGGAGGGAGTCCGGGAAAAAGTCTGGAGCTGCCGTAGAGGCAACAGACTTTTTCTTGTCTCTTTGTTTCCTGGTGCGCAAGGAGAGGGGATTAAGAGTGCCGCTTAAAGGAGCTCTAGGGACGGGGGCGAGCTGCGGCTATCAGCGCGGACCCCAGATACGGGCATGAGATGCTGAGGCTGCTGTTGCCGCCACCAAGAAGCCTGTGTGCAAGCACAGGTCACTATCCACACCTCCCCTCCCAGGAGCCTGTGCAGCCCGCCACTGCCAGGGTCCCGTGATCCAGGGACAAAGTGCCCAGGAGAACACACGGTGCCTCAGGCTGGTTCAACATCACACAGGCCTCTGCCGCGGCAGGCTTGCCCCGAACTCCGTACCCCTCCCTCCCCCAAGCCTGAGTGAGCCAGAGCCCCAGAATAAGCTGCTGCTTTAACCCTGTCCTGTCTGAAAAAAGAACAGACGCCCTCAGGAGGCCTACACGAAGAGGCGGGTCCAAGTCCAAAGATGAACCCCAGGAGTTGTGTGAACAAAGAAGACAAAGGGAAATTTCTCCCAGCAGCCTCAGGAGCAGCGGATTAAATCTCCGCAATCAACCTGATGTACCCTGCATCTGTGGAATACCTGAATAGACAATGAATCATCCCAAATTGAGGAGGTGGACTTTGGGAGCAATGATATACATATATTATTCCCTTTTTCTCTTTTTGTGAGTGCGTATATGTATGCTTCTGTGTGTGTTTTTGTCAGTATAGCTTTGCTTTTACCATCTGTTCTAGGGTTCTGTCTGTATTTTATTTTTATTATAGGTTTTTTAACTTTTTTATGTTATTATTATTATATTTCTGCGGTACGCAGGCCTCTCATTGTTGTGGCCTCTCCCATTGTGGAACACAAGCTCTGGAGACACAGGCTCAGCAGCCACGGCTCACAGGCCTAGCCGCTCCGTGGCATGTGGGATCTTCCTGGACCGGGACACAAACCCGTGTCCCCTGCATTGGCAGGAGAACGCTCAACCACTGCGCCACCAGGGAAGCCCTTTTATTATAGTTTTTAGCACTCTTATCATTGGTGGATTTGCTTTTTGGTTTGGTTGCTCTCCTCTTCCTCTTTTTTTTTAATAAAAAATTTATTAATTTTTTAAAATAATTGTTTTAATAATTATTCTTTATTTTTATTTTAATAACTTTATTTTATTTTCCTTTTTTAATTTTACCTTCTTCTTTCTTTCTTCCCCTTTTCTCCCTTTTATTCTGAGTTGTGTGGATGACAGGCTCTTGGTGCTCCAGCCAGGCATCAGGGCTGTGCCTCTGAGGTGGGAGAGCCAAGTTCAGTACACTGCTCCACAAGAGACCTCCCAGCTCCATGTAACATCAAATGGCAAAAATATCCCAGAGATCTCTATCTCAGCGCCAAGACCCAGCTCCACTCAACGACCAGCAAGCCCTATGCCAAACAACTAGCAAGACACGAACACAACCCCGTCCATTAGCAGAGAGGATGCCTAAAACAATAATAAGGCCACAGACACCCCAAAACACACCAGCAGACATGGACCTGCCCATCAGAAAGACAAGATCCAGTGTCATCCACCAGAACGCAGGAACTAGTCCCCTCCACCAGGAAGCCTACACAATGCACTGAACCAACCTTAGGCACTGGGGACAGACACCAAAAACAACAGGAACTACAAACCTGTAGCCTGTGAAAAGGAGACCCCAATCACCGTTAAGTTAAGCAAAATGAGAAGACAAGAACCACACAGCAGATGAAGGAGCAATGCAAAAACTCACCAGACCTGAAAAAAGAAGAGGAAATAGGCAGTCTAACTGAAAAAGAATTCAGAATAATGATAGTAAAGATGATCCAAAATCATGGAAATAGAATGGAGAAAATATAAGAAACCTTTAACATGGACCTAGAAGAACTAAAGAACAAACAAACAGTGACGAACAAAACAATAAATGAAATTAAAACTGCTCTAGAAGGGATCAATAGCAGAATAACTGAAGCAAAAGAACGGAAAACTGACCTGGAAGATAAAATAGTGGAAAAAACTACTGCAGAGCAGAATTAAGAGAAAAGAATTAAAAAAATTGAGGACAGTCTCAGAGACCTCTGGGACAACATTAAATGCACAAACATTCGAATTACAGGGGTCCCAGAAGAGAAAAAGAAAGGGACTGAGAAAATATTTCAAGAGATTAGAGTTGAAAACTTCCCTAATATGGGAAAGGAAATAGTTAATCAAGTCCAGAAAGCAGAGAGAGTCCCATACAGGATAATTCCAAGGAGAAACACACCAAGACACATATTAATCAAACTATCAAAAATTAAATAAAAAGAATATTAAAAGCAGCAAGGGAAAAACAACACATAACACATAAGGGAATCCCCATAAGTTTAACAGCTGATCTTTCAGCAGAAACTCTGCAAGACAGACGGGAGTGGCAGGATATATTTAAAGTGATGAAGGGCAAAAACCTATAACCAAGATTACTCTACCCAGCAAGGATCTCATTCAGATTTGACGGAGAAATTAGAACCTTTACAGACAAGCAAAAGCTAAGAGAATTCAGCACCACCAAACCAGCTTTACAACAAATGCTAAAGGAATTTCTCTAGGCAGGAAACACAAGAGAAGGAAAAGACCTACAATAACAAACCCAAAACAATTAAGAAAATGGTAATAGGAACATACATATCGATAATTACCTTACATGTAAATGGATTAAATGCTCCAACCAAAAGACATAGACTGGCTGAATGGATACAAAAACAAGACCCGTATATATGCCGTCTACAAGAGACCCACTTCAGACCTAGGGACACATACAGACAGAAAGTGAGGGAATGGAAAAAGATATTCCATGCAAATGGAAATCAAAAGAAAGCTAGAGTAGCAATTCTCATATCAGACAAAATAGACTTTAAAAGAAAGATTATTACAAGAGACAAAGAAGGACACTACATAATGATCAAGGGATCAATCCAAGAAGAAGATATAACAATTATAAATATTTATGTACCCAACATAGGAGCACCTCAATACATAAGGCAAATACTAACAGCCATAAAAGGGGAAATCGACAGTAACAAAATCATAGTAGGGGACTTTAACACCCCACTTTCACCAATGCACAGATCATCCAAAATGAAAACACATAAGGAAACACAAGCTTTAAATGATACATTAAACAAGATGGCCTTAATTGATATTTATAGGACATTCCATCCAAAAACAACAGAATACACATTCTTCTCAAGGGCTCATGGAACATTCTCCAGGATAGAGCATACCTTGGGTCATAAATCAAGCGTTGGTAAATTTAAGAAAATTGAAATCATATCACATATCTTTTCTGACCACAACACTATGAGACTAGATATCAATTACAGGAAAAAATCTGGAAAAATACAAACACATGGAGGCTAAACAATACACTACTTAATAACCAAGAGATCACTGAAGAAATCAAAGAGGAAATCAAGAAATACCTAGAAACAAATGACAATGAAAACACGACGACCCAAAACCTATGGGATGCAGCAAAAGCAGTTCTAAGAGGGAAGTTTATAGCAATACAATCCTACCTTAAGAAACAAGAAACATCTGAAATAAACAACCTAAACTTACACCTAAAGCAGTTACAGAAAGAAGAACAAAAATCCCCAAAGTTAGCAGAAGGAAATAAATCATAAAGATGAGATCAGAAATAAATGAAAAAGAAATGAAGGAAACAATAGCAAAGATCAGTAAAACTAAAAGGTGATTCTTTGATATGATAAACAAAATTGATAAACCATTAGCCAGACTCATCAAGAAAAAAATGGAGAAGACTGAAATCAACAGAATTTGAAATGAAAAAGGAGAAGCAACAAATGACACTGCAGAAATACAAAGGATCATGAGAGATTATTACAAGCAACTCTATGCCAATAAAATGGACAACCTGGAAAAAATGGGCAAATTCTTAGAAATGCACCACCTTCCGAGACTGAACCAGGAAGAAACAGAACATATGAACAGACCAATCACAAGCACTGAAATTGAAACCGTGATTAAAAGTCTTCCAACAAACAAAAGTCCAGGACCAGATGGCTTCACAGGCGAATTGTATCAAACATTTAGAGAAGAGCTAACCTCTATCCTTCTCAAACTCTTCCAAAATATAGCAGAGGGAGGAACACTCCCAAACTCATTCTACGAGGCCACCATCACCCTGATACCAAAACCAAAGATGTCACAAAGAAAGAAAACTACAGGCCAATATCACTGATAAACACAGATGCAAAAACCCACAACAAAATACTAGCAAACAGAATCCAACAGGCAGCACATTAAAAGGATCATACACCATAAACAAGTGGTAATCATACCAGGAACGCAGGGATTCTTCAATATATGCAAATCAATCAATGTGATACACCATATTAACAAACTGAAGGACAAAAACCATATGATCATCACAATAGATGCAGAGAAAGCTTTTGACAAAATTCAACACCTATTTATGATTAAAAAAAAAAACCCAGAAAGTAGGCATAGAGGGAACTTTCCTCAACATAACAAAGGCCATATATGACAAACCCACAGCCAACATCATCCTCAATGGTGAAAAACTGAAACCATTTTCACTAAGATCACGAACAAGACAAGGTTGCCCACTCGCACCACTATTATTCAACATACTTTTGGAAGTTTTAGCCACAGCAATCAGAGAAGAAAAAGAAATAAAAGGAATCCAAATGGGAAAAGAAGAAGTAAAGCTGTCATTGTTTGTAGATGACAACTGTTTGTAGATGTAGATGAAATACACAGAGAATCCTAATGATGCTACCAGAAGACTACTAGAACTAATCAATGAATCTGGTAAAGTAGCAGGGTACAAAGATAATGCAGAGAAATCTCTTGCATTCCTATACACTAATGATGAAAAATCTGAAAGTGAAATTAAGAAAACACTCCTATTTCCCATGGCAATGAAGAGAATAAAATATCTCGGAATAAACCTACCTAAGGAGACAAAAGACCTGTATGCAGAAAATTATAGGACACTGATGAAAGAAATTAAAGATGATACAAATACATGGAGAAATATACCGTGTTTTGGATTGGAAGAATCAACATTGTGAAAATGACTCTACTACCCAAAGCAATCTACAGATTCCATGCAATCCCTAACAAACTACCACTGGCATTTTTCACAGAACTAGAACAAAAAATCTCACTATTTGTATGGAAACACAAAAGACCCCGAATAGTCAAAGCAATCTGGAGAACGAAAAACGGAGCTGGAGGAATCAGGCTCCCTGACTTCAGACTATACTACAAAGCTACAGTAACCAAGACAGTATAGTACTGGCACAAAAACAGAAATATAGACCAATGGAACAGGATAGAAAGCCCAGAGATAAACCCACGCACATATGGTCATCTTATCTTTGATAAAGGAGGCAGGAATGTACAGAAAGGACAGCCTCTTCAATAAGTGGTGCTGGGGAAACTGGACAGGTACATGTAAATGTTTGAGATTAGATCACTCCCTAACACCATACACAAAAATAAGCTCAAAATGGATTAAAGACCTAAATGTAAGGCCAGAAACTATCAAACTCTTAGAGGAAAACAGGCAGAACACTCTATGACATAAATCACAGCAAGATCCTTTTTGACCCACCTCCTAGAGAAATGGAAATAAAATGAAAATAAACAAATGGGACCTAATGAAACTTAAAAGTTTTTGCACAGTAAAGGAAACCATAAACAAGACGAAAAGACAACCCTCAGAATGGGAGAACATATTTGCAAATGAAGCAACTGACAGAGGATTAATCTCCAAAATTTACAAGCAGCTCATGGAGCTCAGTATCAAAAAAACCAAACAACCCAACCCAAAAATGGGCAGAAGACCTAAATAGACATTTCTCCAGAGAAGATATACAGATTGCCAATAGACACATGAAAGAATGCTCAGAATCATTATTCATTAGAGAAATGCAAATCAAAACTACAATGAGATATCCTCTCACACCGGTCAGAATGGCCACCATCAAAAAATCTACAAACAATAAATGCTGGAGATGGTGTGGAGAAAAGGGAACCCTCCTGCACTGTTGGTGGGAATGTAAACTGATACAGCCACTATGGAGAACAGTATGGAGGTTCCTTAAAAAACTACAAATAGAACTACCATACGACCCAGCAATCCCACTACTGGGCATATACCCTGAGAAAACCATAATTCAAAAAGAGTCATGTATCAAAATGTTCACTGCAGCTCTATTTACAATAGCCAGGACATGGAAGCACTCTAAGTGTCCATCGACAGATGAATGGATAAAGAAGAAGTGGCACATATATACAATGGAATATTACTCAGCCCTAAAAAGAAACGAAATTGAGCTATTTGTAATGAGGTGGATAGACCTAGAGTCTGTCAAAAAGAGTGAAGTCAGTCAGAAAGAGAAAGACAAATACCGTATGCTAACACATATATATGGAATTTAAGGAAAAAAATGTCATGAAGAACCTAGGGGTAAGACAGGAATAAAGACACAGACCTACTGGAGAATGGACTTGAGGATATGGGGAGGGGGAAGGGTGAGCTGTGACAAAGCGAGAGAGAGGCATGGACACATATACACTACCAAACGTAAGGTAGATAGCTAGTAGGAAGCAGCCGCATAGCACAGGGATATCAGCTCGGTGCTTTGTGACCACCTGGGGGGGTGGGATAGGGAGGGTGGGAGGGAGGGCGACACAAAAGGGAAGAGATATGGGAACATAGGTATATGTATAACTGATTCACTTTGTTATAAAGAATAAACTAACACACCATCGTAAAGCAATTATACGCCAATAAAGATGTTAAAAAAAAACAATTTAGTAGATGCTGCTTCTGTAAACTAAATTAAAATATTTTAAAATGATATGATTCTCACTTACCTCCTCCCCATCCTACCCCTCCCTTATGAATTCAGAAACTGTTCCTAAGTCTCCTTATTGTTCATGGCAATATAGTTATTTGCATTGGTTCTATAAAAATCTTCCACTTTTTAAACCAGGATATAAATGGACTCATTGTGCAACCAGGATATATATGCACTCATTGTGCAACAAAGGCCTTGCATGAACTATCCATATTTAAGAAAGACAGCCACTTAATAAGGTATGATAAGATACTTTTAAGGAATAAGGTTGATCTTACCTCAGCTGTATGGAGTAAATGCCTACAAAGTCCTCTCAGGGAACTGTCCTGGTACCTGACTTATAGGGAGGGTTCCCTGTCTAAATGTGATAAAAAGTTCACTTTCCATAAGGCCAGGAACCTTAGTAAATTTGAAGGACCTTGAAAAAAGATTATTTTCCTCAAATTTACAAGTACTACAGGTAAATCTGGTGGAGACAGTTTCTTGGCCTTTGTGTCCTAGCAAATGATAACATACCCATGCACATTCACACACACCTATGGGCAATTCAGTTTTTTTTTTTGGGGGGGGGTTTGCGGGCCTCTCACTGCTGTGGCCCCTCCCGTTGCGGAGCACAGGCTCCGGGCACGCAGGCTCAGCGGGCATGGCTCACGGGCCCAGCCGCTCCGCGGCATGTGGGATCTTCCCAGACCGGGGCACGAACCCGTGTCCCCTGCATCGGCAGGCGGACTCTCAACCACTGCGCCACCAGGGAAGCCCGGCAATTCAGTTTTGAATATACTTGTAAATCCATCTCCTAATTGCCTGTGTGTGTGTGTGTTTTACTCATCTTTTGAAACAGCTATAACATCATACTGGTTCCTTTATTAATTAACAAGTTAAATATTTAACGTGTTCAAAAAATGAGAAAGGAAATTAAAACGCTAAAAAGAGAGAAGATGGTAGATTTGGAAACAAGCAAAGGAGATCCAAAACATACCTAGAGTTCCTGAAGAAGAAAATGGAAAAAAATAAAACCAAATGTTTAAAAACCGTTCTAGAAAAATTTCTAGAAAAAGAGGAACACTTGAATTTACAAATTGAAAAAGCACACTATATTCCAGAAAAACTAAGACTCGCCAACACTCAGAAATTTCTTTTTATAGTCTTTTCTGTTACCACATTTATTTTTTAATTAACAGATTTACTTTATTTTTTTTACACTGAAATAAAATCCGTTTTTAATAACATTTACAACCCATCATCCTTGGAGCTGTACCTAATGGTACATACAGACATACATATATACGTGTATGTATGTCACATTTTCTTTATCCATTCATCCTTCAATGGATACTTAGACTATTTCCATGTCTTGGCTATTGTGAATAATGCTGCAGTGAACATGGTGCTGCAGATATCTCTTTGCAATAGTGACTTCATTTCCTTCGGATATATACGCAGTAGTGGGATTTCTGGATCATATGGTGGTTCTATTTTTAATTTTTTGAGAAACCTCCACATTGTTTTCCATAGTAGCTGTAAGAATTTACAGTCCCATCAACAGTACACAAGGATTCCCTTTTCTCCACATCCTGCCTTGCCTTTTTAAATTAAAAAAAAAATTAATTTATTTTTGGCTGCACTGGGTCATCGTTGCTGCATGCGGGCTTTTCTCTACTTGCGGAGAGCGGGGGCTACTCTTTGCTGTGGTGCACGGTGTTCTCATTGTGGTGGCTTCTCCTGCTGCGGAAGACAGGCTCTAGGCACGCGGGCTTCAGTAGTTGTGGAATGCAGGCTTAGTTGCTCTGTGGCATGAAGGATCTTCCCGGACTAGGGCTCAAACCCATGTCCCCTGCATTGGCAGGCGGATTCTCAATCACTACGTCACCAGGGAAGCCCTCTCCCTTGCCTTTTTGATGACAGCCATTCTGGTTTTTTTTTGTTTAACATCTTTATTGGAGTATAATTGCTTTACAATGGTGTGTTAGTTTCTGCTTTATAAAAAAGTGAATCATTTACACATATACATATGTTCCCAGACCTCTGCCCTCTTGCAGCTCCCTCCCGCGCACCCTCCCTAACCCACCCCTCTAGGTGGTCACAAACCACTGAGCTGATCTCCCTGTGCTATACGGCTGATTCCCACTAGCTATCGATTTTACGTTTGGTAGTGTATATATGTCCGTGCCACTCTCTCACTTTGTCCCAGCTTACCCTTCCCCCTCCCCGTATCCTCAAGTCCATTCTCTAGTACGTCTGCATCTTTATTCCTGTCTTGCCTCTAGGTTCTTCATGATCATTTTTTTTTAGATTCCATACATATGTGTTAGCATACAGTATTTGTTTTTCTCCTTCTGACTTACTTCACTCTGTATGACAGTCTCTAGGCCCCATCCACCTCACTACAAATAACTCAGTTTCATTCCTTTTTATGGCTGAGTAATATTCCATTGTATATATGTGACACATCTCCTTTATCCATTCATCTGTTGAAGGACAATTAGGTTGCTTCCATGTCCTGGCTTTTGTAAACAGGGCTGCAATGAACGTTTTGGTACATGATTCTTTTTGAATTATGGTTTTCTCAGTGTATATGCCCAGTAGCGGGATTGCTGGGTCATATGGTAGTTCTATTTGTAGTTTTTTAACCAATGTCCATACTGCTTTCCATAGTGGCTGTATCAATTTACATTCCCACCAACAGTGCAAGAGGGTTCCCTTTGCTCCACACCCTCTCCAGCATTTAATGTTTGTAGATTTTTTGATGATGGCCATTCTGACCAGTGTGACATGATATCTCATTGTAGTTTTGATTTGCATTTCTCTAATGATTAATGATGTTGAGCATTCTTTCGTGTGTCTGTTGGCAATCTATACATCTTTTTTGGAGAAATGTCTATTTAGGTCTTCTGCCCAGTTTTGGATTGGGTTGTTTTTTTTTAAATATTGAGCTGCAGCTCAGCTGCTTGTAAATTTTTGAGATTATTCCTTTGTCAGTTGCTTCATTTGCAAATATATTCTCCCATTCTGAGGGTTGTCTTTTCGTCTTGTTTATGGTTTCCTTTGCTGTGCAAAAGATTTTAAGTTTCATTAGGTCCCATTTATTTTTGGATTTATTTCCATTTCTCTAGGAGGTGGGTCAAAGTATCTTGCTGTGATTTATGTCACAGTGTTCTGCCTGTGTTTTCCTCTAAGAGTTTGATGGTGTCTGGTTTACATTTAGGTCTTTAATCCATTTTGAGTTTATTTTTGTGTATGATGTTAGCGAATGTTCTAATTTCATTCTTTTACATGTAGCTGCCCAGTTTACCCAGCACCACTTATTGAAGAGGCTGTCTTTTCCCCACTGTATATTCTTGACTCCTTTATCAAAGATAAGGTGACCATACATGCGTGGGTTTATCTCTGGGCTTTCTATCCTGTTCCATTGATCTATGTTTCTGTTTCTGTGCCAGTACCATACTGGCTTGATTACTGTAGCTTTGTAGTATAGTCTGAAGTCAGGGAGCCTGATACCCCCAGCTCCATTATTCTTTCTCAAGATTGCTTTGGCTATTCGGGGTCTTTTGTGTTTCCATACAAATTGTGAAATTTTTTGTTCTAGTTCTGTGAAAAATGCCAGTTGTAGTTTGACAGGGATTGCATTGAATCTGTAGATTGCTTTGGGTAGTAGAGTCATTTTCACAATGTTGATTCTTCCTACCCAAGAACATGGTATATCTCTCCATCTATTTGTATCATCTTTAATTTCTTTAATCAGTGTCTTATAATTTTCTGCATACAGATCTTTTGTCTCTTTAGGTAGATTTTCCTAGGTATTTTATTCTTTTTGTTGCAATGGTAAATGGGAGTGTTTTCTTAATTTCACTTTCAGATTTTTCATCTTCACTGTATAGGAATGCAAGAGATTTCCGTGCATTAATTTTGTATCCTGCTACTTTGCCAAATTCATTGATTAGCTCTAATAGTTTTCTGGTAGCATCTTTAGGATTCTCTATGTATAGTATCATGTCATCTACAAACAATGACAGCTTTACTTTTTCTTTTCCAACTTGGACTCCTTTTATTTCTTTTTCTTCTCTGATTGCTGTGGCTAAAACTTTCAAAACTATGTTGAATAACAGTGGTGAGAGTGGGCAACCTTGTCTTTTTCCTGATCTTAGTGGAAATGGTTTCAGTTTTTCACCATTTAGGATGATGTTGGTTGTGGGTCTGTCATATATGGCCTTTATTATGTTGAAGAAAGTTCCCTCTATGCCTATATTCTGGAGGGATTTTATCATAAATAGGTGGTGAATTTTGTCAAAAGCTTTCTCTGCATCTATTGAGATGATCATATGGTTTTTGACCTTCAATTTGTTAATATGGTGTATCACGTTGATTGATTTGCATATACTGAAGAAGCCTTGCATTCCTGGGATAAACCCCACTTGATCATAGTGTATGATCCTTTTAATGTGTTGCTGGATTCTGCTTGCGAGTATTTTGTTGAGGATTTTTGAATCTATGTTCATCAGTGATATTGGCCTGTAGTTTTCTTTCTTTGTGACATCTTTGCCTGGTTTTGGTATCAGACTGATGGTGGCCTCACAGAAGGAGTTTTGGAGTGTTCCTCCCTCTGCTATATTTTGGAAGAGTTTGAGAAGGATAGGTGCTAGCTCTTCTCTAAATGTTTGATAGAATTCACCTGTGAAGCCATCTGGTCCTGGGCTTTTGTTTGTTGGAAGATTTTTTTTAAATTAATTATTTATTTTTGGCTGTGTTGGGTCTTTGTTTCTGTGCAAGGGCTTTCTCTAGTTGCGGCGAGCGGGGGCCGCTCTACATCGAGGTGTGTGGGCCTCTCACTATTGCGGCCTCTCTTGTTGTGGAGCACAGGCTCCGGACACGCAGGCTCAGCGGCCATGGCTCACGGGCCCAGCTGCTCCACGGCATGTGGGATCTTTCCGGACCGGGGCACAAACCCGTGTCCCCTGCATCGGCAGGCGGACTCTCAACCACTGCGCCACCAGGGAAGCCCTGATATACTTTTTAAATAAAAGGCACTGACGGTATGAAGTTCATGCTGGGCACTGCTTTAGTAATTCAGATTCTGTTATGAGGTATTCTTGTTATCATGATTTTCTTGATTTTCCATTATTACTGTTGTTTATAATGTCCAACTGGTCAAGGGTTTTGTTTCCTGATTCCATTATTAATTTCTAGTTTTACTGCATTGTGATCAGATAATGTTGTCTGTTTTATTTCTATGTCTTAGAATTTTATTCACGTTTTTCTTTTTTTATTCAGGTTTTTCTTGTGATCAATTTTGTAAATGTTCAAAGGGCACATGAAAAGAAAATGAGTTTTCTATTCTCAGGCTATAAAGTATGTTTTCAGGTTATACAGTACATTTCTATTAAATCTTCCATACTAAGAATGTTATTTAGGTATTCTCTGTCCTTTCTTTTTATTGTTTGTATTCTTTTAAATTCCTGCCATAGATTGAGAGAGGTGAACTAAATTTCATGTGTTTATGTTCTTCCTTATAATTCCTATAGTTTGATATCAAAATCCATCAAAGATATCATGCATGAACACACACAAAATGACAGACCAATAATTTCTAAATATTAGGAAGCCAAATTCATCAGCCTTTTAAAAAATAATAATACACCATGACCAAATAGGGTTTATTCCAGAAATGCAACAATGACTCAATTTTAGGAAATATATTATTATAATTCAATATATTAATACTTCAAAAGAGAAAAACCATATGATTATCTCTATAGAAGCTTAAAAGACATGTAATTCAATTCAATATCTATTGAGTTTTTTAAAAATTCTAACTAAAACAGAAACAGATGGACATAATAAAGTCTATCTAATAATACCATCCTTAATCAGGGAACAGTAGCAAACTACTATGTAAGTTCAAAAGGTTTACTATTATTTTGATTATTTCATAACAAAATGTTAGCAGTATCCGATATTGTAATTTTGGTTTGGAATACTCTGTACCCTACATTTAGTCAAAGTTAAAAATTGATTAAATTAGACATCAAATCTAGTGACCTAAGAGCAATAAAGTCATGTTGAACAATTATGGTCCTATTTTTATACTCAATACTATACTTCAATAAAAATCAAGGTAAAAAATGTTCTTACTCTAAGTAGTATGCCAAAGAGTCAAAATACAGACATACCACGGGGAAAAGCTAGCTCTTAAAGAATCATTTGACTGGTTATCAAGTATTGCATTGGGACAAATTTCTGGTGATAAAGACTAGGTTAGTAAGATTTGAAACCCCTTTTATAACTGTGTTACCAAACTCCCAGTCCCACTGTACCTGTTTCTTTCAGGAGATTCCAGATGTCTCTGCATTTATGGATCTGATCAAGTGCACGATTCAGTAACATGGTCTATTTGGTAAGAAAGCCATGAGAAAATTAGTCTCAACCAAACCAAACTTTAAGCAAATAAAAATATCACTTTCACTAAAAACAGTTAAAAATAAAACTATAGAAAAATGAAAGTATAAAGTGAATATTTGGAATTTATATATAAATATTAGCCTCTCTCTATATTTTTTTACTTTTCCTTAATGTTCCAGGAAAATGAGGATTATATAGAAAATCTTGAACATTATCAATTTCTTTAATAATCTAGGATAGACGAGAAGCACTTCCAGAATGGTGGTATAAGGAGAGCCATGGATCCTCTCCCCAGCAAAACTACCATAACTGGTGAGAATTTTAAAACACAATCATATAAAGTCTCTGGAAATTGCCCTGAGGGCATATAGCAAATGGGGAAACATCTATTCCAGGAAATCTAAGAAGTCTCAGTAAGAAGAGTGAATACCTGTAGCAGTTGAGCCATGATCTGCTCACTCTCCCCCAAGCTCAGTGTGATGTAAGTGCACTTTAGGTGGGTGTGGCCAAGAAGATGGGGCTCACTCTATCCTTAGTTTCCAGGCTAGGGATGACCAGAATGGGCATGCTGCCAGTACTTCTCATCCCCCTCCCCAAGATCTGTATTGCATGAGTTCTATTATAAATAGGCACAACTGAGAAGACTTGAGCTCTCTTTTTCTACCCAGTCCCCATACCAGACATTGCAAATTGAGAATACTGGGTCTCAATCGCCCTCACCTCAGCTTGCTTATAAGACAGAGTTTCCATGCTGGAAGAGGCAAGCCAAGAATGCTAGGGACTACGACTTTTGCCTAGCCCTGACTCATAGAGCTGTATTGTCACTCTGATATAAATGGGTCACTGTCCCTGCCTCTAGTTTCAAAGCAGTGGTATAGAGTTTCTGCTCAGGAGGAGAGGAAGGCCATTAGAAGAGTGAGCTCTGTAATCACCCTAAGGAGACTGACTTTTATTGACATAGAATTTGAGGAAGTTCGAGTCTAAGGGCACTATAAAAAAGTGGAGATTTTGGTTTGGGCAATTAACAGGAGGTTGGTAACTAATGATATCGACAAGCCAAACAGTAGACCAGCTAGAAGTTTACAGAGAGAACCAGGGGAAGAGAAAGCTAAGAAGATTCCCTATCCCTTCAAAGGGGCATTACTTTAATTGGATCAGACTGTGGAGCAATTTATGCCAAAGAGCATTTCCAAACACTCACATGAACGTGCGCGCACGCGCACGCGCACGCACACGCACACGCACACACACACACACACACACACAGCAGTCACCTAGTAATTAGTCAAGATTTACATCTGTGTGTGATACCAATAAAAGAAGCCCATTCAGAAGCTTAACAGGGAGATCACAGAAAGAGATAGTCAAAAATAACCCTGCTAAAACTTCTTTCATCCCTTTTCAGGGGAGGGGTCAGGGTGACTGCAAAGGCAAAGACTGTAATCTCTGACAAGTAATATCAGAAGCTGTATACTACTATACAGCTGTGGGAAATAGACTGCACTGAACTAGCCCAGCCAAATCACTAAACAAATAAACAAGCAAATATTAACAGCAAGTCCCAGATGGGGGGGAATCAGTATCCAAAGATGTTCCAATATATTATGCAAAATGTCCAGTTTTCAACCAAAAATTATAAGATATGCAAAGAAACAAGAAGTATGATCCATACACAGGAATACACAGGAATAAAGTAGGCAACAGGAACTGACTTTGGAAAGGTCCAATGTTGGAATTTAGCAGACGTAGATTTCAAAGTAGCTATTCTAAATATGTTCAAACAACTAAAGGAAACCACACTTAAAGAAGGAAGGTATGATGACAATGTCAGGAAATGCAGAATCTTGATTAAAAAGGCAGTGGGATAACATATTCAATGTAATGAAATAAAATATCAGTCATCCAAGAATCTAATATCCAGCAAAACTATCTTTCAGAGCTGAAAGCAAAATAAATTCTCAGATTAAAAAAAGTTGAGAGAATCTTGTTGCTAGCAGAACCATTTTATAAAAATGCTAAGAGAGATTCTTCAGGCTGAAAGCAAGTGACACCAGACAGTAATCTGAATCCAAAGGAAAAAACAAAGTGTACTGATAAAAGTAATTATGTAACTGTAAAAGAAAGTATAAATATATATTTCTTCTTTCTTCTCGTTTTAAAAAAACAACTGTATAAAACTATATATAGGTTTTTAAATACCATTTCACCAACCCAAGAAGAAAATACATTCTTTCTCAAGCACACATGGCACTTTATCCAGGACAGACCATTTGTTAGGCCACAACACAGACTTCAAATAAATTTAAAATAACTTGAAGTCGGGCTTCCCTGGTGGCGCAGTGGTTGAGAGTCCGCCTGCCGATGCAGGGGACATGGGTTCGTGCCCCGGTCCAGGAACATCCCACATGCCGCGGAGTGGCTAGGCCCATGAGTCATGGCCGCTGAGCCTGCGCATCCGGAGCCTGTGCTCCACAACGGGAGAGGCCACAACAGTGAGAGACCCGCGTACCACAAAAAAAAATAATAATAAAATAACTTGAAGTCACACAAAGTATGTACTCTGTCCACAGTGGAACAAGATTAGAAATCAGTAAGATAATAATAAATAATAATAAATTTGGGAAACAAACATGTGGATATTAAACAATAGATTCCTAAATAAACAATGGGTCAAAGAAGAAATCATAATGAAAATTAGAAAATATTTTGCGATGAATGAAAAGAGAAAAACAAACAAACCAATACTTATGGGATGCTGCTCAAGCTATGATGCTATGGTCTGAATGTATGCCCCCAAATTCATATGTTAAAATCATACCCCAGAGGTGAAGGTATTAGCAGGTGGGGCCTTTGAGAGATGCTAAAGTCATAAGGATGCAGCCCTCATACATGAGATTTGTGCTTTTTATAAGAAGGTTCCAAAGAGATCCTTGGCGCTTTCCATCATGGGAGGACACAGCGAAAAGGTGTCAGCTATAAAGGAGGAAGAGAGACCTCATCAAAGAACACAACCCTGCTGGCACCTTGATCTTGGGACTTCCAGCATCCAGAACTGTGAGAAATAAATTTCTGTTGTTTATAAGCTACCCAGTCTATTGTGTTTTGTTATAGCAGCTTGAATGGACTGAGACAGAAAATTGGTACTGATTGGTGGGGTGCTGCTGTAACAAATACCTAAAAATATGGAAGCAGCTTTGGAACTGGGTAATGGGCAGAGACTGGAAGAGTTTGGAGGTGCATGCTAGAAAGTCTACTTTGCCATGAATGGACTGTTAAGGGAAATTCTCTTGAGGACCAAGAAAGAGAAGAGGAGAGCTGTAGAGAAAGCCTCAGTCTTCTTAGAGAATATCTAAGTGGTTGTGAACCGAATGTTGGTAGAAATATGGATAGTAAATGTCATTCTGATGAGGTCTCAGATGGAAATGAGGAACACTGGAAACTAGAGGAAAGGAGGAAAGGCCATCCTTGCTATAAAGTGGCAAAGAGCTTGGCTGAATTGTGTTTGTGTTCCCAGTGTTTTATAGAAGGTAGTACTTGTGAGCGATGAAATTGATATTTGGCTGAAGAAATTTCTAAGCAAAGTGTTGAAGAGTGGCTTGGTTTCTCTTGAATGCTTATAGTAAAATGTGAGAAGAGAGAAATGATTTAAAGGTGGAATTGTTAATCAAAAATTAATCAGAGGGGCTTCCCTGGTGGCGCAGTGGTTGAGAGTCCGCCTGCCGATGCAGGGGACACGGGTTCGTGCCCCGGTCCGTGAAGATCCCACATGCCGAGGAGCGGCTGGGCCCATGAGCCACGGCCGCTGAGCCTGCATGTCCGGAGCCTGTGCTCCGCAACAGGAGAGGCCACAACTGTGAGAGGCCTGCGTACCGCAAAAAAAAAAAAATAAGCAGAATTTTAAAATGTGGAAAATTCTCAGCCCATTAATATTGAAAGAAATAAGAAAGCATCAAAGGGAGAGAACACCAAGGGTGTGGCTGAATTGATAAGAGATTGCTGTGGATGAACCATCTCAACAGAAGCTAGAAGCTATTCATCAAGACAATGGGCAGATTGGTCAGCCATCTAAACAGAAGCCAGGACCTATTGTCCAAGGCAAAGGAAGAATAACCTCAACAGCAGATCAGAGATCTTTGGGGCTGGCCCTCCCATCAGGGGCCCAGAGTGCAAGGGTCTGCGGGGCGGAAGGATTTCAAAGGAGGGGCCCACTGCAGCCCAGAGCCATCTCATCTCCTGGGCTGTGCTCCTCAAGTTCCCACACCATGCTCCTCAGACACCCCAAGTGCAGTACAGGCTGCTGTGGTTGTCCCTCCAGAAGGCACAGGTTGCAAACCTCTGGAAGGCATCAGCTTGGTGTTTTCTTCCCGGTATTCAGAGTCCAAGAGCTGGGGGGCACTGCTGCCCTCTCCTAAATTTCAAAAGATGCCCCAGAGACCGTCAGGGCCCAGGCAAAGAACCTCTGTAGGGGAGAACCACTGCAGAAAGCCCTCACTAGGGCAATGCCCCACAGAGCCTCCTACCCCAGACCAGTAGAGCCACCTTGTGGAATTCCAGCCTGAACCCTAACTTGTGAGAGCTGCAGCATGTACTGCACCTGGCAGAGCCATGCAGGTGGGGTCTAGAGGCTTGGGGGCCCAACTGTAGCCCCAGTGGGTTCAAAATGTGGGGCACCAAGACAAGGAGGATTGTTTTTAAGCCTTGGGGTTTAATGTTGTTTTCCCCATTAGGTTTTGGGCTTACCTTTGTAAGCAGCTCTTTGTAGGAAACTGCCCTCAGCAGGAAACCCCTTTTCTTGTCAATTTAGCAAAGCTATATTGTAACTAACTTTTAAATCAGGCATCCCCATGCTCTACTCATCTTTGGCCCAAGCACACCTTTCAAATCTTTTGATCACACAATACCTTGCCTAACCTGTTGGTTCTTTCCTTAGATCAAAGAAGTAGAAATGAAGGATAAGTAGTTAACAGAAGACCAGATCTCTTCCCTAGCTTCCCTTTCAGTAACAAATTGTCCTGTTCTAGGATAAAGATGTGGTTCCTTGATGACTTACAATTACTATATATATTTTAAAGCATCCCTCACTTTCCCCAGCTCATACTCAGGAGACTAGATGCAATGTTGATAGGATTATGCAGTCTATATTGCTTCATAATATACTTATTTGGAAATACTTCAGTTGATGAGGATTTAGAGAACAAGGAACAGATGTAAATAATAGAATCCAACAAATCTTCATTAGAGAAAGAGCACCATGGTCTAACTCATAGGGGCCAGACTAACATGGGGCAAGGCAGAACTACATCTTCAATTATCTAAACAGATATCCATTCAAAAGCAAAGAAGATTATAGAAAGGTTACTAGGTTAGAGAGTTCTTAGGAAACATAAGTGTGTGCAAGAGAAAGAACACAGGAAAAAAAGAACAGTGTTAGAAACAAACAAAATAATTAAGGATCATACTTAAGAGTTTGTGAAATTTCCCTCACGTCAATTTAATCTCTATTCACTGAGATACAAATTTAACAGACTCAGGACTACCAACTTAAGAGGGAAAGCTTTTAAAAAGTTAAAACTGCTATGTGAAAACAAGATGTTATTGTTTTCTTAGTAAAGCAAAAGACCTTATTGTGAGAATACCATTGAAACAGAGCACGACCCTGTGGGGCCCTCCTGGGGAATAAAAACCTTTCCGTTCCCCCATTTCTTGTTTGTAGAATAAAGGTTTTCAGCCTCCTAGACCTTCCCCGAGTTCCAAAGGGCAGATTCAAACAGTTACTAATTAGAAGAGTGAGGGAATGCAGAAAGAATACAATACTGCAGGATGGTGGTCCTGGTTCCTCCTTGGGGGATGTGGATAACAGTTTGATATATATCTCTGAGTTCTTCTACAGAAACTAAGGCCCCCACCCAGGTGGAGGATGATAACTTTAGGCTGAGCACAAACATGTGGACCCCAGACTGGTTGGAACCAGAAGGCTGATGATTGAGATTCCTGGAACACCATCCTGTTACCTCACCACCAACCAATCAGAGGAGGGTTACACACTCTGCATCACCTTCCCCCCAAATTTTGCATATAAAAACTTCTTCCCTGAAATCCATTGGGGAGTTTGGGTCTTTTGAGCATGAGCCACCCGTTCTCCTTGCATGGCCCTTGCAATAAGCCTTTCTCTGCTCCAAACTCTGACATTTCAGTTTGTTTGGCCTCACTGTGTGTGGGGCATATGAACTTGAGTTCGACAACACCCTTACTTGTTAGAAGCAAAATGTTTGTTTTGGTTTTGCTCTGAGGCTCATAGATTCTTTTTTTCATCTTCTTTTACGATGGAAAGGTTTCTAAAAAGAAGCCCCTTTACTCCTCAGGACAACGACTTTATCTTCTTTATCCCCAGTACCTAGCAGAGTGCTTGGTACTCATATGTTTTTCAAGTTGAACTCAACAAGGGAAGAGAAAGAAAACAAAATATGTTGGCAGAGATCTGCTAAGAGTTTGTTCCAGATGTGAAGAATCATATAAAAGAACAGATTAACAGAAGGAAGAGAATAAGCACCAAGAAGGATTTTATACCAACTGGAAAGAAAAGAAGCTGGTAGGTATGGGAGATGGTGACGTTTTCTTTGTCTAGGGAAGAGAAAAAAGCAGAGAGACCTAGAACTTAAAACCATACAAAAATGCTAGTGGTCCAACTTGGTGACAACTTTCTTAGCTTGAAAGAAGGAAGGTAAAGAACTAAAGACAAACCAAAGAATACTCTGGTAGATGGGAGAGCAAGATGTTCATGTTGGTATCTCCTAAAAGGGGTAAGGTTTAAGCTGAGAGTGGAATTCAGGTAAAAGTAGGAATTCTGTCTTCTTCTTGTTAAAACTGAGTTAATGATAAAATATTTAAGAATGTGGGCCAAAGAAAGCAAATGCAATTGAGTGACGAAAAACAAGCCAACTAAATAATTTCAGATGGCTATCAAAGCTGTTGAAGTAAATGAGTGCCTCCTTAGAGGATGTGTGAAAGGAAACAGAAATAGAGAAGACACTCCTATGGACCACATGTGATCACAGGGAGATGATTAAGATAAAGACTATTTCAAAACAGATTCAGAAATAATGATTCATGGCAAGGGGCATTTTAAAAGAAGAGGCCAAGCGAAATGTGACCTTTCCTTAGGAAGGAAGTAGCCATTACAAATCTTTGAAATCAACATGTTGCTAGAATGGAGGAACGGATTCTTTAAAGAGAATCAAAAACAATTGCATCAGGGAAAGCAAACATACCAAACAGCACACTGAATGCTTGTGTTTTTCCTGAAGGTTGCACATTACCTGTTCGGAAATTGTTGAAGCTTTTCTCCCTTTCTCTAGATCAACTGCAGATGCCACAAGTAAACATGTTTTCTGTGCAATCAGAACTGCTTGATCAGAAGGACAAAACTGGGACAGCTGATAAGAAATAACCAGAACATCAATGAATAGTGAGAATTCTGCCAGGTGAACACAAACAATCAGAATGAAAATCAGCAAAATCCTGTCTGAATGACAAAATTCGCTGGAAAAGCACATCTCACCTTAAAAATGATATAGACTGTAACACTGATCTATGGTTTTAATTTTCTATTACTTTCTATTGTTTTTTAGCACCTTTCTAGAGATTAAAAAGCTTCATTTCTTCACAATTTTCCTATCTTTCCCAATGACAAGTACTGTCATTTGGCCCTGTATTTCTATCTAGTGATTTACTTCTTGGTTTACGTTGTAATTTCTAAGTGATTTTCCCCCTGGCAAATAGATTTCCCCTTTGCACTGAATAGAGCTGAAATTAGTACCTATATTGTTCATGGTTGAAAGAGACAATGTCAAATCTTGACAGGCATTAGGCATAACCTCATCATTAAACCTTCTCCTCCAGCTTTAGAAAAAAAATCCCATGGGCTGTGCTCAGAGCAGGGGGCCTGAAGAAATGGCTCCTCAATTTACAACACACCCAACAGAAATCTGAGTTCACTGTGACAAGGGGCACAAACTTGTGGCCTTCCTATGAACAAATACCCAACACATGTCCCCCTGTAGCTCCACATGGCTTCTGGGTAGGACCAGTGGGACAAGTCTCAATATTGGAAGAAAAGCTACAGTATTTAGTGGGGAGGTTTGCCACCTAGAGCCAGTGAGGTCCACACATGAGTGGGCCATAAGTGGTCTTACAGACATAAAGACTTTGAATCTCTTTATTCAAGGGGAAAAAAATAGATTCCAACTATATGCCATTCTGGAAAGGCAAAACTATGCAGACAATAAAAAGATCAACGGTTGCCAGGAGTTTCGGGGGGAGAGGGGAGCTGAATACACAGAGTACAGAAGTTTTTATGGAGCAGTGAAATACTTTGTATGACATTGTAATGATGGATATATGTCATTATACTTTTGTCCAAACCCACAGAACATGCAACACTACTCACTTCAGTAAAGTGAACCCTAAGGTAAACTGTGGACTGTGGTTTTATGATGTGTCAATGCAGTTTGTCATTGGTTTAAAAAAGAAAAGGGGGCTTCCCTGGTGGTGCAGTGGTTGAGAGTCCGCCTGCCGATGCGGGGTACACGGGTTCGTGCCCCGGTCCGGGAGGATCCCACATGCCGTGGAGTGGCTGGGCCCGTGTGCCACGGCTGCTGAGCCTGCGCGTCCGGAGCCTGTGCTCCACAACGGGAGAGGCCACAGCAGTGAGAGGCCCGCATACCGCAAAAAAAAAAGAAAAGATACGACTCTGTTGATAATGGCTACGCATGTGTCAGGACGGGGTATATGGGGGAATTTCTGTACCTTCCTGTCAATTTTGTGGTAAACCTAAAACTGCTTTAAAAAAAAAGTCTCAAAAAAAAAGAGAATTAACACTCAGGGTAGACATTTTTGGCAAAACTTTTGTTTTGCTTATATATGCATGCATATTATATATGTGTGTGTGTTTGTTGGACTGTGATGTAAAAGGTATTTTTTAGATCAAAAGTTTGCAGGCCACTGTAGTTAAGTTATACTAGCAAATAAAAGCACAAATTAACCTCAAAAAAAACCAAACCTCCCAGCTTTGTAGTACAGTAAAATTCTAGGCTACTTGATTCTAACATGGAATCCGACTAGTGCTATCATGAATGTCAAAACTGAAGCTAATTTATTTCACCTAATTAAAATGGAAATTATACCTAAACTTTCAAACATTATTTCTTAATCTCCCCAAATATTTAGTGATCATAATCATCGCCATCATTTAACTAATAGCATTTCAAGACACCCAATCTCTGTACATCTCAGGTGACTCATATATAAAATGAGGGAGTTGTGCTAGATTATCTCTATAGTTCGTTCCAGTTCTAAAATATTTAATCTACCTCAACATATCAGACTGCATACTCCAGAATGTGTATGAGGGATATTCTTTGCCACCTCTCCTTTCATCCTCTAATCAATACTTGATCCTCTTTCTGGCATTTAACCTCTACCTTGGAGGATAACACCTATTTTAAAAGGCTTATAACTGCAAAACAAGCTCACAAATCCTTACACACAAAACCTGCTCTCAGAAAAATTATAAAGCAGGTCCAAGCTTCTTAGCATCCTTTTAACCTCCTGTTGTCCCCAGATACCTATTCAATATTCCTATAGACTTATACCCATAACCCTTCCTAATGTTTTGGTAATTGACAACTTCTTAGAGTATTCCCTCCTAAAGATAGCTATATTTTGATATAGGTTCTGAGAGACTGAAATTCCTTCAAAGATAAAGGAATAAGTCTCTTATGGTAGAACTTTAGGCTCCATGATGGTTGTTTGTGATACTTCAGTATGGGGAGACCTGCCTCATGTTCTCATATTATACCCTATAGGGATCAAATTCCCCTTAGGTCATTCCTGCTTAAACATATATTAAAAATTCCTAGATTAAAAGCCAATCTCACTCTATACTTAGTCATTGACTATACTCATAGTGGTCATATCCTTGTTGTGATCCATATGTGAGATACTTGTTGGAAGAGACTTACCTTATAAGAAATTATGAAAAATTCTCTCATTGTCACTGGGTCTTTGTTACATTGCACAGCCAAGTTCCAAGCTGAAAGTTAACATGAAATAACATAATTATGAAAATTTACTGTTTAACCTGTACCATTATAATCTCCACTACCTACATCTTTAATATTAACACACTAATGAGGGGTTTCTCAGGGGTTAAAAAAAGCTAACTTTAGGTTTTTAGAGAAATTTTTTCCAGGTAAATTTAGAGACTTCCATCACTTCCAATCTTTAATTCTAGGACAATGGCCAATGGAGATAGTGTTGGATTTTTTAAAATTGGGGACATATGATAAATTCTTACTTGGCACAAATCCATCTAAAAAATGAGGATCACAGTGAGGAGTTCACCGACTGAGATTAAGCAAGTTATCCTTGTACCCATAGCTACAAATGGAAGATCCAGAATTTGAATCCACATCTGATTCTACCACCCCACAATGTTTCCCATAGCCACAGAATTTCCTTTTACCTGTTTTTCGAAACCAATGAGCTTCATTAGTCCTTGAGCCTGAAGTCGAGACTTCTCCATCAAAATACTGAGCAAGTTTCGGGAGTGCTGCAGTCAAACAGGAAAATCTGATATTGAGGTCTTTTACTTTATACTCTAGCAAAGTTGTTAATCCTGCTTTAAAAACTGTCAAACATGAGCTTGAATATAGAAAGTTCTTTTTTTATGCGTGTGCATGGGTGCATACCAAAAGTAATTTAAATGACAAAAAGCATTACCAAGCTCCAAGGAACTGTTAACTCAAACTCTGGGGAACAAACACATCTTTGGAGAGATTTATAATTTTAATTAGAGCAATCATTCACCACCTGAGGTAGAAAGATATGATTTACGTGTAAGGAAACAAAGAAGAGGAATAATCATTTAAAACACTGAAAAGGAGATTGAGGATTGGAAGAGTATTGATAGGTTGGCATAATATTTACTGAGCTCCTACAGCAAGCACAGTATGGAACTAGAATGTGCCGTCATCATCAGAAAGCATTTATTACATACTCATGTGCCCTTCTGAGAGATAAGAATGCCAACAGAAAACTTTTTATCTTTTGAAAAGCTGTAGTTTCTAAACCACTTTGCTACATTTGCACCCTGTTGACAGGTATTTGAGGTATAAAATTGAACTACTGCAATAAATGGAACTGAATTTCTAAGATATGGAGTTTTTGGTGTGTTTTAGACATAAGGAAATAGGTACATGGGCAGTAGAAACTGGAAGACCTATTAGGCAAAAGGGACACCAAGAAAGCAAGCATAGAGTTGGAAAAAGGAATGCAATGTAGCTAGGACGTTAGCTGAATGAAGCGGACAGGGAGCAATTAGTAGATAGAGGAGATGACACAGACTTGGATAGACAGATGGACAGCTTCAAAACAACAGAGTAAACAATCTGAATTTGATTCAGAGAACATGAAAATTAGGAGGGCTCAGAATATTTTTATTTGCCTTGACCCTTTTTCACCTGTTCAATTTCTAGGTTAGGACCAAGCAGCAATAGACATGGAAGGGAGGGAGGGAGGGAGGAGGGCGGGAGGAGGGAGGGAGGGAGGGAGAGAGAGAGAGAGAGAGAGGGAGGGAGGGAGGGAGGGAGGGAGAGGGAGGGAGGGAGGGAGGGAGGGAGGGAGAGAGAGAGAGGGAGGGAGGGAGGGAGGGAGGGAGGGAGGGAGGGAGGGAGGGAGGGAGGGAGGAAGGAAGGAAGGAAGGAAGGAAGGAAGGAAGGAAGGAAGGAAGGAAAGAAGGAAGGAAGGAAGGGAAATGTCTTTCAAAAAACTGGAATAAAAACAGAGGTGAAATCACATTTGGAGATGAATGCTAATGATGACAAACTTTTCTCTGCTTGTGAATAAATAAACAGGTATACTGCTGTGACGTATGTTAGTAAAAGCATGAAGCTTAACTCAAACACGAAGCCTGAGTCAGTGTGCTCAATGTACTTGGAGAATTTAATAGAGGATAGAGGCAAAATGAAGGAGTGAAAATAACCAAGGAGATATTTACCTGTATTCAAGCAAGTCAAAAGTCTATCCATTTGTTTCTTTCTAAAAAATAAAGAAAAGAGTATTTTCATACTGTTCCAAAGCTTTACTACAGAAAAGTATCAAAAAGAGACTCTATATTTGCCTGAGAGCAGCTCAAGGAAAATGTTAAATTGTGAAGTTTGTTGTTCAAGGCTCCAATCTATCATTTCAACACTCTTTTTCCTCATTATAGGACACTGTTCCTCATCTCCAATGTCCTCATATTTTTTTCTCTCTTTCCCTTCTACACCTACTCTCAAGCAAAGGATTTCAATGACTGATAAGGTTTTATATTACAGGGTCATAGAATTTGAGAGCAGGTAGTGATCTCTGTGATTTTCAAGCTTTGGTTTTTTTTGAAGAGGGGGAACTGGAACCCGTGTTTCAAATAAAATTTTATAAAAGTCTAATATACAAGAAGAGACAAAAGTGTACCTGCTCTGGTTGAACCAGTGGTAGGTGGAGGCCTAGAGTCTCAGCTTCCTGGAAGTCCCTGAGGCAGTGCCACAGAATTTCCAGGTTTCTAAGGAATATAGTTTAAAAACCACTTATCCATACCCTTCATTTTACAGATGAGGAAACAGATCTGGAAATGTGGGATGTTCTGTCTAAGGTCATGCAATGACAATGCCAAGACTACTACTACCTAGGTCTCTTGACCCTTAGTTAAGCTTCTTTAGGGGCAACATAAATTTTAACAGAGAAAAACATCCCATTATGCTTAAACAAAGGATTGAATATGGAAGTATCAGCAAACTCAACTAAGGAAGTTTATGGTAAGTAGGGTAGAACACACTATAAGACTGGCCTTATCAGGAGAATGTCTAGTATTATACAATACAGACTGTGCTTCAGGAAAAGTAGCAGCTTTCTTAGGGATAAACATTAAACATCTGCTTTATATAAAGTAACTTCTAACAGTAAATTTTATTAATCTGAATTTCAGCTGAGCTAAAGTTGACTTCACTATTTAACTTTTTTTTTTTTTTTTGCGGTACGCGGGCCTCTCACTGTTGTGGCCTCTCCCATTGCGGAGCACAGGCTCCGGACCTGCAGGCTCAGCGGCCATGGCTCCCGGGCCCAGCCATTCCGCGGCATGTGGGATCCTCCCGGACCGGGGCTCGAACCCGTTTCCCCTGCATCGGCAGGCGGACTCTCAACCACTGCGCCACCAGGGAAGCCCGACTTCACTATTTAATTCAGTGACTATATAAAATAATCTAGGGAGGGTCCATTAATGCAAATAAATAGTACAAGTAAGAATGAGCACATGGAAAGGGATGTATAGTCTATTTAAGAGACAAACTGCTTTCAAAAATTGTAGCACACGAATTGTTAATACTTAGGTAGATACTGTAATTGAAAAACATAAGATTTTTAGAAGAGGACAGAACTTTTCCAGTTCACCTTCTTTTATTTAATAGGTGAAGAAAATAAAGCTTAGAGAAGTTAAATAAGTTGTTATTGTCTAAGGTAAACCAGAAGTTAGTGAAACAGCTAAAACTAGAACTCAATTCTCTGACTCTTCCCATTGAATTAGGCTTTTTCTTTTATACGTTAGTCTAATCTATTTGTTAAATCAGGTCCTGACCTCTACTTGAAAACACTGCTAGTAGATGTTCTTTATTACTATATTTACTTGAGAACAATAAAGGTATATTTACAAAATATTCTGTAATTAAAGTTTGTCATTAATTTGAACAAGATCCCTTTCCTTCTCCCCATCTTTAAATTAGTTTTAATGAGTGGGATCTGACTGTGCATCACAATTACATGGAATATGAAGCACCTTTTAAATCCAATATAAGATCTTCCTGTGAAGGACTGATATTCAGCCATTTAAATAAATTGAGTGGCTATTATGTGCTAGATACTGTCCTAGGTTCCAGAGATACAAAGATAAATACAAATAGTACTAGCCTTTGAGAAGCTCTCACAATCTATTAGCTATCAAAATTTAGTCTCTGAGTTTATTTCATTTTTTAACTTTTTATCGTTGAAAATTTCAAAGATGTTTATATTTAACAGATGAATGAATCTCCATGTATCCATGGCCCAGCTTCAATAATTATTAACTCATCATCAATCTTATTTTAATGATACCTCCACCTACCCCCCTTCTCCCATATTATTATTAAACATCTTTATTGGAGTATAATTGCTTTACAATGGTGTGTTAGTTTCTGCTTTATAACAAAGTGAATGAGTTATACATATACATATGTCCCCATATCTCTTCCCTCTTGCGTCTCCCTCCCTCCCACCCTCCCTATCTCACCCCTCTAGGTGGTCACAAAGCACCGAGCTGATCTCCCTGTGCTATGCAGCTGCTTCCCACTAGCTAGCTATTTTACTTTTGGTAGTGTATGTATGTCCATGCCACTCTCTCTCTTTGTCCCAGCTTACCCTTCCCCCCTCCCCGTATCTTCAAGTCCATTCTCTAGTAGGTCTGTGTCTTTATTCCTGTCTTGCCCCTAAGTTCTTCAGAACTTTTTTAAAAAAATATTCCATATATGTGTGTTAGCATACAGTATTTGTTTTTCTCTTTCTGACTTACTTCACTCTGTATGACAGGCTCTAGGTCCATCCACCTCACTACAAATAGCTCAATTTCGTTTCTTTTTATGGCTGAGTAATATTCCATTGTATCTATGTGCCACATCTTCTTTATGCATTATCTGTTGATAGACACTTAGGTTGCTTCCATGTCCTGGCTATTGTAAATAGAGCTGCAGTGAACAGTTTGGTGCATGACTTTTTTGAATTATGGTTTTCTCAGGGTATATGCCCAGTAGTGGGATTACTGGGTTGTATGGTAGTTCTATTTTTAGTTTTTTAAGGAACACCCATACTGTTCTCCATAGTGGCTGTATCAATTTATATTCCCACCAACAGTGCAAGAGAGTTCCCTTTTCTCCAAACCCTCTCCAGCATTTACTGTTTGTAGAAGCAAATTCCAGACATCACATCATTTCATCCATAAATATTTTAGGATGTGCCTATAAGATATAAGGATCCTTTTAAAAACATAGCTATACTACCATTATATGCCTAAAAGTTAATAATTTCTTAATATCAAATATTTGGTCATTACTCAAATTTTCAATTATCTCAATATGTTTTTTTTTTTTTAGTTAGCTTGAGTGCCCTTCAAATGGATTCATAGAGCCTGTAAACAAGGGGCAAAACTTACCATATATGTCTGGGTAAAATTTGCATTATGAAAAAAGTTATGTCATCAATCTAATATTATCTCAGTCATAGATAGTTCCCAAAGAATTTAGCTAAAAAAAAATATTGCCTCCAGGTACAAATATACAAAGCAAAAATGAAGTAGTGATACATTATTACAGAGTTTTTGTCCAAGTAGAGAAAATAGAGATAGGTGGTATTTCTCTGAAAGTTATCCCTAGTCAAGACCTTGAATAGAGTTTTCTTTTAAATCATTAGGAGGAAGTGAATTTTGTGAATGAAATATGGGTGACCCAATTCTTCCATGTATTGTTAAGTTCTTTATATCTTATGCCATAGAAACTGTGAGCAGAAAGATATTTGAATACTCCCAGCTGAGCTGATACAGAATCAGAATCAACAAGCCAACCAGGTTATTTATGTTTCTATGGGAAAGTAAGAGCTAAGAGCTATGTCTATATTTAAGTCTCCTGTTAAGAAAGGGGGAAACAGACACAATATCATAATGAAATCATAGCGAACATTACTGAGGGCATGGTAAATGCCTGGCACTATTCTAAGTGTTTTACACGTATTTATTCATCAGGTCATCACAGCAACCTCATAAGGTAGGTACTATTATTATACCCATTTTACAGATCAGGAAACAGAAGCCCAGGTTACATATTCTAATAAGTGGCAGAGCCAAAATATGAACCCAGGAAGACTGGCCCCAGAGCCTATATTGACCTTACCCAGTATACTATATATCTCTCAATACAAGGTTTCTAGTGAAAATTGTTATATTTTTTTCTAACGGTGAATACATCATTTCTGTTGAATTATAACTTACTTGTTTTCAGATTCTGGCATGTGAGAAACTTTTGGAAGAACAAGACGAAGCAAACACCTGTATGATAAAGTAATATAAAAAGTGATGCTTAGGAAGAAATATGTGAAAGAATATATACCAAGTTATTAATCTTGATTAGCCCAGGAGGCAGAAGTGAGAAAAGAGAGGTAAAAAAGGAGATTATTTTATTTATAGGTCTTTGTATGTCTTAATGGTTGCAATGAAAACATACCAACTTTGTAATTTTGGAAGAGTAATTTAATAAAATAATTTTAAAATGAAAATGTTGCTTGACAAATTCTTAAATAGTTCCACAGTTTATATAATTGCCCCAAATCACCTGCCAGAACATCAGATATAGTGTACAAGTCTTTTATATTTTTCTTTCTATAAAGGAACCTGGAACTGGCCTTTGGGTTCCACATAAACTAGGATGAATATTTTTTGAAGGGATCTGACGGCATGATGACAAACTGACAAAATAAGGTAGTTTGTAAAGTTTCAAATCCTAAAAATCTTTAAAAAGAAAAAACACCATCAATCATCCAGAATAATTTTAGATATTTATCTGACTAAACGTATGTATCTCAAGACTCCTTCTGATACTTTTGTATCTCTGACTCCATTTCCCTTCAGAAGTATGGCCTCAAGTATAGTTAACCAATGGGAGAATCACTATAGGACCCTTCTGGTTTATTTTTCCCACTGGCATATTCTCAGTTACATCATTAGGAGTTACCATGTCCTAACCTCACCTTCCTCTGTCTCATTATTGTATGTAAAAGTTCCCTTTTGATAAACCATTTTCCTTCATACAAACAGAGAAAGGGGAAGATCAGTTTCAACTGATATCTTTTTTTACCTTAAGCATCCCTACCAAATTTCCAATAGCATTTTTCACATAAATAGAAAAAAAAAAATCCTAAAATTCAAATGAAACCACAAAAGACCCTGAACAACAAAAGCAAGCTTGAAAAAGAACAAAGCTAGAGCCATCACATTTCTTGTTTTCAGACTATACTACAAAGCTATAGTAATCAAAACAGCATGGTATTGGCATAAAAATAGTCACATAGACCGATAGAACAGAGAGCCCAGAAATAAACCCATATATATACTGTCAACTAATATACAACAAGGGAGACAAGAATATTTAATGGAGGAAAGATAACCTTTTCAATAAGTGGTACTGGGAAAACTGGATATCCACATACAAAAGAATGCAATTGGACCCCTATCTTTCACTACTCAGAAAAACTAACTCAAAATGGATTAAAGACTTAAATATAAGACTTGAAACCATAAACGTCCTAGAAGAAAACACAGGGAAAAAGCTCCTTGACAATGATTTTTTGGATATGACACCCAAAGCACAAGCAACAAAAGCAAAAATGAATAAGTGGGGCTACATCAAAGTAAAAAAGCTTCTGCACAGCAAAGGAAACTATCAAAAAAAAATGAAAAGGCAACCTATGGAATGGGAGAAAATGTTTGCAAACAATATATCTGATAAGGGGTTAATATACAAAATATATAAGGAACTCCTACAACTCCACAGCAAAAAACAAATAATCTTATTAAAAAATGGGCAAAAAAAAAAAAAAAGGACAGATGGGCTTCCCTGGTGGCGCAGTGGTTGAGAGTCCGCCTGCCGATGCAGGGGACACGGGTCTGTGCCCCGGTCCGGGAAGATCCCACATGCCACAGAGTGGCTGGGCCCGTGCGCCATGGCCACTGAGCCTGCGCGTCCGGAGCCTGTGCTCCGCAACAGGAGAGGCCACAACAGTGAGAGGCCCGCGTACCGCCAAAAAAAAAAAAAAAAAAAAAAAGGGCAGAGCCCCTGAATAGGTATTTTACCAAAGAAGACATCCAAATGGCCAACAGGTACATGAAAAGATGCTGAACATTACTAATCATCAGAGAAATGCAAATCAAAACCACAATGAAATATCACCCCACACCTGTTAGGATGGCTATTATCAAAAAGACGAGACATAACAAGTGCTGTAGAGAAAAGGGAGCCCTAGTGCATTGTTGATGGGAATGCAAACTGGTACAGCCACTGTGGAAAACAGCATGGAGGTTCCTTAAAAAGTAAAAATAAAACTACTATACAATCCAGCAATCCCACTTCTGGGTATATATCCAAAGGAAAGGAAATCACTATCTTGAAGAGATAGCTGCACCCCCATGTTCACGGTAGCATTATCCACAATAGCCAAGACATGGAAACAACCTAAGTGTCCATCAGTGGAGGAATAAAGAAAATGTGGTATATGTACACACACACAAACAGGAATATTATTCAACCAAATAAAAGAAGAAAATCCTGCCTTTTGTGACAACACAGATGGACCTTGAAGGCATTGTACTAAGTGAAATAAGTCAGACAGAGAAAGACAAAAACTGTATTGTCCACTTATATGTGGGATCTCTAGAAAAAAAAAACAAAAGAAAAAAAAAGAAAGAAAGAAAATCCAAACACATAGAAATAGAGTAGAATGATGTTTGCCAGGGCCTGTGGGTGGAGAAAATGGGGAGATGTTGGTCAAAGGGTATAAACTTCCAGTTATAAGATGAATACATTCCAAAGATCTAACGTACAGCATGGTGACTGTAGTTAACCATACTGTATTATACATTTGAAAGTTGCTAAGAGAGTCAATCTTAAATGTTCTCACCACACACAGTGTGTAATTTTGTGAGGTGATGGATGTATTAACTAATCTTACTGTGCTATTTCATAATACAAATGTGTATTAAATCACCAGGTTACATATCTTAACTTATACAATGCCACCATTTGTCAGTTACATCTCAATAAAGCTAGGAAAAAAACCACTTGGTATTGTAGGCATTGACTCAGCTTGATCCCATCAGTACCATTTTGGCAAAGTTTATAGACCAAGAGTAACATGTACAGAGGAGATCCTTTCACATCCACAGGATGTGGATTACTTACTTTAAAGCTATAATGACTTGTTGTCCGTCTTCTGAATATTGAGCTAAATATTCCAAAGCTTTTTCTGCCACGATTTGTTGTTCATTCTATAAAGAACAAATATAATATGTTAAATTACATCTCAAAGTGATACTTATAAAATGTTATCTATATTCCTGTCCATTAAGGGGAAGACAAAATCTGAACCTGTTTGTTTTGTATTCTAAAAAGAGCTACTGCAAGATGGTAGAATGAAGATATAACTCATTGACAAAAACAGAACAGGTTCATATTGGCCCCAGAAAGCCACTCCTCCCTATCCATAAACACTTACAGCCTTGCCAACACTGCCTTGAATTCACTAGGACTAATTTTACTGTGCTCTTTATTCCTGTTTGTCAGCAGTAGCCAAAAGAACCCTGGACTCTGAGGTCACCCTCATTTCCAGCACCCTCTGTAAATCCCTTTTGTCCTCTTTTCTCATTTCTCCCCAACTCCTCCAACCCTTCCACTATGCTTTCTGAAATTCAGTCCATTATCAGCAAAGTCTCCTCTATGAGCAACTTCTTCCCAGAAAGTTCCCTCTACATTCTTTCTCTAATGGAAATCTAGGTTTCTCCAAGGACACTGCTTCCAATAAAGCCCTCTCAAGTAGTGGCTGTTTTTCTTTCATCTCCCTAGACCTGGAGATGGAGTAGGCATCATTTTTGCTCTTCATTGCTGTTTTAGAATTATTCTCCCTCTTGCTCCCTAAAACCCCCAGCTTTGAATTTCCTGTCACCAGACTATATCACCCATTATCCCTCACTGTTATGGTGAACTGCTCTCAGACCATTTCTTCTCATTTCTTAATGATTTATCTACTCCTCACAGTTATTTTTTCCAAAATATACTCCTGTCAATTTTTGGCATTTTCATTATACAGATAGATGATCCTTTTAATATCCTAGTCTCTTATTTCCTTGAATTCCACTCTGCCAATTATCTTAGCCATTCACTAGCACAGTCATTCACTGGGCACTGTCATCACTAAAAGCCAGGTCATGCAAGTGAGGCTCCTAGGGTACACAATTTATGGACACACTCATTCTCAGGTTGTGCATGGACCAATTCTAGGTGCCTCACTCCCTCACTCTTGTCTTGTACCCTGCTCTATTTCATGTATTCTACCATCTCCTACCTTTCTAATTCACTCCCTCTACCACTCCAGCAATCCTTCAACTGCATTAAGATCTCCAATACATTGATACTACTAATATTTCACCATCCCTCATCCCCTTGAAGTCCTCCTCTGTATCCAGTTTAAATTCCATGGGGATTAATTATAATCACTCCCTTGTTCCTTGATTTTCCTGCCCCTCTTTTGCTTCATTGTATTCACCTGGGAAAACCATAAGCCTGGTTAAATTCAACTTTCTAGTGACTTTTGTGCCTGCATCCATGCAGCTGAAAGTAGCTGGGTAAAAACCTGTACAACTATTTGTTTTATTTTTAAAACTTCATCAAATGGACCTTACTGCCACAAGGCAAGCATACCACACTACCCTTGCCATTCACTTTCTTGATTTTCTGGATGATTAGTTGATATCTTATCCTCTTTTCTCAACACCTAACACCTCCTCTCCTATTCTCACTCTCAGGTGATGACCTTGTTTCCTACTTCACTGAGAAAACTGAAGCAGAAAGAGAACTTCCACAGATTCCCACTACCACTTCTATTCACACACCAGGAACCACACCACATACTCTGCCTTCTCAACTGCTATCATAAATGAACTATCCATGTTTCTTCCTAGAGCCAAACCCTAAACTTATACACTTGCATCCATCACCTCTTGCCTATTTAATGACATTACTCTAACAATTTTCATTTTTCTCTCTCACATTGTCAATTTTTGTTCTCTTAACTGGGTCATTCCTATTAGCAAATAAACATTCTCACTCATCCCATTTAAGCAAACAAACAAACCTCTTGATCCTACTTCTCTCACCAACTACTGCCCAACTTAAAAAAAAATTTTTGTTTTCTTGCCCAACTTCTTTTCTTCCCTTTGTAGTAAACTCTTCTAAAGAACTGTCTATACTTACTGTATCCAATTCCTTTCCTTCAATTCTCTCTTGAGCCTACTATAATCAGGTGTTTGTCCTACCTCTACCAAAACTGCTCTTGTCAAACTCACCAATGACCTCCATATTATAAATTCCAATGGTCAGTTCTCAGTCCTCACTGTATTTGACCTAGCAGCAACATTCAACATAGTTGATCACTCTTTCCTCCTTGAAACACATTTGGCTTCCAAGACACCACATCATCCTTGTTTTCCCCTACCTCATGGATTACTCCCTTTCATTGTCCTTTACTGGTTCCTCTTCTTTTCTCCAAACCATTAATGTTTGAGGGTTTCAGGCTCAGTCTCTGGTCCTCATCTGTACTGCATATATACTCACTCCCTTGGTGATGACATCCCAGTCTCATAGCTTTATATACCATCTATATATTAATGACTCTTATTAAACTTTTCTCTTCAGCCCAGACCTCTTTCACAACTCCGGAGTCATATATACAACTGACTATTCAGATCTCTACTTGGATAGTCTAATAGACATCTCAAATGCATCATGTCCAAACTGAACTCCTGATTTTCACCCCAACCGTACTCTATTTGCAGCCTTTCCTAGTTCAACTGATGGCAACTCCACTTGATGACCCAGTCTCTTTCTCTTATACCCATCATCCAATCTGTCAGCAAATTCTGTTATCATTTACCTCCACTGTTATCTCCCTTATCTGAGTCACCTTAATCTTCCCTGGATTACTTCGAAAACTTCCTAACAGGTCTCCTTGCTTGGTTTTTTTATGGTCTATTTTCAATAAAACAGCCAAGATGAAAGTCAAATCATGTCACTGCTCTGTTAAAAACCTTCCAATGGTTCCCCATGTCATTCAGAGTAAAAGTCAAAGTCCTTTCACTGGCCTATAAGGATCTACATAATCCAAACTATCACCTCTCTGACTTCATCTCTCACTAATCCCACCCTTTATTCATTCTAGCCATACTTGCTTCCTTGATACATACCTTAGGGCCTTTGTATTGGCTGTTACCTCTGCCTGTATTACTCTTCCTCTTCACTCCCCCCATATATCTACAGGGCTAACTCCCTCAACAATTTCAAGTCTTTGTACAAATGTCATCTCCTCGATGAGACCTATCTTCACCACCCTATTTAAAAAAAATAACTCACACCAATCCCAGATGATTGTTATCCTGCTCTATTTTTCTATATTATCATCTTCTAACATATTATATAATTTCTTATTTATTATGCCTAGTATTATCTTCTCTCCTCCTGCTTGAATGTTAGCTCCAAGAAGGCGTATCACTGTTTTGTTTACTAATTTATCCCAAGAGATTATAACAGTGCCTGGCACTTAGTAGGTGCTCAATAAATATTTGCTGAATGAATGATAGTTTCACTAGCACTTGAAATGCCTTTTGCAAAGCAATTGTAGTAAGTAAAAACTGGATTCCACCCTTGTTCTTTTGTAGAGATATATTCAGTTTCCTGGGTTTGGCTCATCCATCCTTCCTTCCATCTTCTGATTCAAACTACTTGAGGCTTTTTTTTTTCCTGATTCTTTCTCCTCTATTAAAATTATTTTCCTTTTCAGAAATATAGTTCTATAATTCTTCCACTGGCTTTCTTCTGCTTTCTATCAAATGTAACTTTATAAACCTTCCTTTAAAAAGACATTTGCCTTTGGGTTCCCCATTAGAGATTTTTCTCTCATTTCCTGCACAAGCACATCATGTATCTACATCTGCCAAATATTTTTCCTCTTCCAAGAGTTCTATTATCCTATTATCCTATTCATTAACATCAAAACATATCATTCAAAACTGTATTCAGCTACTACTTTGGGCAAGATATTGGGCAAGGGACTAGAAATATGGCCCTCAAGGACTTTATAAGTCAAGTTAGACAGACAATCCATGCATTAGCAATATAAGGCAGTATATATGATACAGACCAAATAACTAGCATACACGTTAAAAATTACTGAAACTTAGAGTAGAAAGAGAGCAATTGAGGACTGGAATTGATTTGGGAAGTCTCTACAGCGGAAGGAAATCTTAAGTTGGACTTTGAAAAGGTGGCATTTAAATAAGAACATTTCTTAAAAGATGGGATGGTATGAACCAGACACAGAAAAAGGAATGTGACTGGCCTGTTTGACAGACACTGTATTTGCTTGGAGTTATAGAGGGCCTGTGCCTCCACCATTCTAGATCCTGTGCCTAACGTAATGGTGGCTTACATCACCATAATGATGATACAGGGGAGTAATATGAGATAAAGTAGAAGAGACAGCTGTGGCCAGATTGTATATCGTTAATAAGAACAGAAACACTATATGCGTAGATCAAGCTTCTTTAATTACAAATCACATTTTCAGCCATCCTCTTAGTCAATTTTCACAATAACACTGGAGTTAGGTATTATCTTTATTTTACAAATGATGAAATTAAGATTCAAAGAAGGGAAGAACTTAAGTGGCAGAGCCAGAATTCAAACCTAGTCTATCACCTAGTCCAAGAGCTCCACAGTTGCTACAATGCTTCTCCTAATCCTGTATATTACTAAGACCAGAATTTTGCAAGTAAACAAAGGAGGTGCAAGTATTTAATACTTCTAAACTAAAGTCGCTTTCTGGTTACAAACTAAAAAGGTCCATTAAGATTTAAACTGTGTTTTTTTTTTTTTTTTGCAAACTGATGATAAAGATAAGTTTCCAAATAGATGACTATTTTTTTGCATGGTATAGCACTTCAAATCTCAAGTTTCTAATAAAAGTTAATGTTTTGCTATGCTTAGTTTTTCTGTTGTTTTAAGCTCAAAACTATTACCTCACTTTGTTTTATTTACTTTTCTCTATATCATAAAGCAATGAAGAGAAATAAAGCAATTCTGCAACAAAGCTTGGTGTGAAAACAATGAGGCAAAATAGAGGGTAAAGAAAGGCCTCTCCTGTGCCTAACTGATGATGATTCCATTCTAATTGTCTCTGAAAATGGAAAAGAGGTAAAAATCTCATAGATGGGTACATAAGAATTACCTGAAGAGCACACTGGGCAGCTAAACTGAAGAACATGGAAACTAAACTTCTATTTGTAACTACATCATTCTCTTCTTGTTCTTCAGCTCTTAATAAATTCTCTGAAGGAGCAATTGCCTGCAAAGCTGAAAAACAAGGAAACAATTAAAAAATGAGATACTCTTATCAAAGATAATAGCTATCTCTGGTTAATTATATCCCAATGACTTTGGAATTTGTTTTAAGAGCATTAATATCTTTAAAATATAAATTTTCATAAAGTCATCTAAATTGCTAAACTGTCAAGGAGGACTTGAATGTCACAAAAATGCCCAACTAGGCAATTCACCTCTATGAATTTATTCCATGGATACATCCGAAAAGTGAATAAAAACATACAAATATGTTCACACAGCAATTTTTTGTAAGAGTGAAATATAGAATGAACCTAAATTTCATCAATAATGTATGGGTTAAATACAATTTGGCACATCCACATAGTGGATTCTAATACAGAATAAAGTAAAAAAAAAGAATGGTGGTATTATATTTCCTTATATGTCTTAAAGTTAGACCATGATAAGTTAGATATATATGTACTATAGGCCTTAAGTAACAACTAAAATAACAAAACAAAAAGTTATACCTAATAAGCCAAAGAATGAGATAAACATAATTATAAAATATTAATTAATCTAAAAGAAGGGCAGAAAAAAGAAAAATGGCAACAGAGACCAGATAGGACAACTAGAAGACAAATAACAAGATGCTAAATTTAAACTTAGCCATATCAGTAATCACGTTAAAATATAAATGGTCTAGGGCTTCCCTGGTGGCGCAGTGGTTGAGAGTCCGCCTGTCGATGCAGGGGACACGGGTTCGTGCCCTGGTCCGGGAAGATCCCACATGCCACGGAGCGGCTAGGCCCGTGAGCCATGGCCACTGAGCCTGCGAGTCCAGAGCCTGTGCTCCGCAACGGGAGAGGCCACAACAGTGAGAGGCCCATGTACCGCAAAAAAAAAAAAAAAAAAAATATATATATATATATATATATATAAATGGTCTAGATGATCCAATTAAAAGACAGAGATAGAGAGACCTTTAAGATGGTGGAGGGGTAAGACGTGGAGATCACCTTCCCCCCCACAAATACATCAGAAATACATCTACTTGTGAAACAACTCCTAGAGAACACCTACTGAACGCTGGAAGAAGACCTCAGACTTCCCAAAAGGCAAGAAAATACCCATGTACCTGGGTAGGGCAAAAGGAAAAAGAAAAAACAGAGACAAAAGAATAGGGACAGGACCTGCACCTCTGGGAGGGAGCTGTGAAGGAGGAAAAGTTTCTATACACTAGGAAGGCCCTTCACTGGCAGAGACTGGGGGCGGGAGGGTTGGAGGGGAAGCTTCAGAGCCATGGAGGAGAGTGCAGAAATAGGGGTGCAGAGGGCAAAGTGGAGAGATTCCCGCACAGAGGATCAGTGCCGACCAGCACTCACCAGCCTGAGAGGCTTGTCTGCTCACCCGCTGGGGTGGGCAGGGGCTGGGAGCTGAAGCTCCAGAGTCGGAGGTCAGGTCCCAGGGAGAGGACTGGGGTTGGCTGGTTGAACACAGCCTGAAGGGGGCTAGTGCACCAAAGCTAGACGGGAGGGAGTCTGGGAGAAAGTCTGGAACTGCCTAAGAGGAAAGAGACCATTGTTTCAGGGTGTGCAAGGAGAGGCAATTCAGACCACTGCCTAAACAAGCTCCAGAGACAGATGAGAGCCGCGTTTATCAGCACAGACACCAGAGACGGGCATGAAACGTTAAGGCTGCTGCTGCAGGACCAAGAAGCCTGTGTGCAAGCACAGGTCACTATCCACACAGCCCCTCCCGAAAGTCTGTGCAGCCCACCACGGCCAGGGTCCCATGATCCAAGGACAACTTCCCTAGGAGAACATACGGCATGCCTCAGGCTGTTGCAACTTCACGCTGGCCTCTGCCGCCACAGGCTCGCCACACATTCCGTACCCCTCCCTCCCCCTGGCCTGCGTGAGCCAGAGCCCCTTAATCAGCTGCTACTTTTTTTCCCTGTCTGAGCGGAAAAACAGATGCCCTCAGGAGACCTACACACAGAGGCGGAGCCAAATCCAAAGCTGAATCCCAGGAGCTGTGCGAACAAAGAAGAGAAAGGGAAGGTTCTCCCAGCAGCCTCAGGAGCAGTGGATTAAATCTCCACATTCAACTTGATGTACCCTGCATCTCTGTAATACCTGAATAGACAACGAATCATCCCAAAATTGAGGCGGTGGATTTTGGGAGCAAATGTAGACTTGGGGTTTGCTTTCTGCATCTAATTTGTTTCTGGTTTTATGTTTATCGTATTTCAATATTTAGAGTTTATAATCACTGGTAGATTTGTGTATTGACTTGGTTGCTCTTTTCCTTTTTTTTAATATATAGATACATATACTTTTTCCTTTTTCACTTTTCATGCGTGTATATGTGTATGTGATTTTGTCTGTATAGGTTTGCTTTCACCATTTGTCCTAGGGTTCTGTCTGTCCATTGTTTTGGTTTTCTTTTTTACTATAGTTTTTAGCACTTGTTATCATTGTTGGATTGGTTTTTTGGTTTGGTTGCTCTCTTCTTTCTTTCTTTTTTTATTACTTTTTAATGTTTAATATTTTATTTTAATAATTCCATTTTATTTTATTTTTCTTTCTTTCTTTCCTTTTTTCTCCTTTTCCTCCGAGCTGTGTGGCTGACAGGGTGTTGGTGCTCCAGCTGGGTGTCAGGCCTGTGCCTCTGAGGTGGGAGACCCGAGTTCAGGACATTGGACCACAGGAGACCTCCCTGCTCCATGTATTATCAAACAGCGAAAGCTCTACCAGAGATCTCCATCTCAACGCTACGACCAGCTCCACTCAATGACCAGCAAGCTACAGTGCTGGACACCTTATGCCAAACACCTAGCAAGACAGGAACAAAACACGACCCACTAGCAGAAAGGCTGCCTAAAATCATAATAAGGTCACAGACACCCCAAAACACACCACCGGGCGCAGTCCTGCCCATCAGAAAGACAAGATCCAGCCTCATCCAACAGAACACAGGCACCAGTCAGCTCCACCAGGAAGCCTACACAATCCACTGAACCAAACTTACCCACTGGGAGCGGACACCAAAAACAACAAGAACTAAGAACCTGCAGCTTGCAAAAAGAAGACGGCAAACACGGTAAGTTAAGCAAAATGAGAAGACAGAGAAACAGCAGATGAAGGAGGAAGGCAAAAACCCACCAGACCTAACAAGTGAAGACGAAATAGGCAGTCTACCTGAAAAAGAATTCAGAATAATGATAGTAAAGATGATCCAAAATTTTGGAAATAGAATGGAGAAAATACAAGAATCATTTAACAAGGATCAAAAGGAACTAAAGAGCAAACAAAGAATGATGAACAACACAATAATAAATGAAATTAAAATTCCCTAGAAGGAATCAATAGTAGAATAACTGAGGCAGAAGAACGGAAAAGTGACCTGGGAAATAAAATAGTGGAAATAACTACCACAGAGCAGAATAAAGAAAAGAGAATGAAAAGAATTCAGGACAGTCTCAGAGACCTTTGAGACAACATTAAATGCACCAACATTCGAATCATAGGGGTCCCAGAAGAAGAAGAGAAAAAGAAAGGGACTGAGAAAATATTTGAAGAGATTATAGTTGAAAACTTCCGTAATATGGGAAAGGAAATAGTCAATCAATTCCAGGAACCGCACAGAGTCCCATACATGATAAATCCAAGGAGAAACATGTGAAGACAAATATTAATCAAACTATCAAAACTTAAATGAAAAGAAAAATTATTAAAAGCAGCAGGGGAAAAGCAACAAATAACATACAGGGGAATCCCCATTAGGTTAACAGCTGACCTTTCAGCAAAAACTCTGCAAGCCAGAAGGGAGTGGCAGGACATATTTAAAGTGATGAAAAGAAAAAACCTACAACCAAGATTACTCTACCCAGCAAGGATCTCACTGAGATTCAACAGAGAAATTAAAACCTTGACAGACACACAAAAGCTAAGAGAATTCAGCACGACCAACCCAGCTTTACAATAAATGCAAAGGCAACTACTCTAGGCAGGAAACACAAGAGAAGGAAAAGACCTACAATAACAAACCCAAAACAATTAAGAAAATGGTAATAGGAACATACATATCGATAACTACCTTAAATGTAAATGGATTAAATGCTCCAACCAAAAGACACAGACTGGCTGAATGGATACAAAACTAAGACCCATATATATGCTGTCTACAAAAGACCCACTTCAGACCTAGGGACACATACAGACTGAAAGTGAGGGGATGGAAAAAGATACTCCACGCAATTGGAAATCAAAAGAAAGCTGGAGTAGCAATTCTCATATCTGACAAAATAGACTTTAAAATAAACACTATTAAAAGAGACAAAGAAGGACACTACATAATGATCAAGGGATCAATCCAAGAAAAACATATAACAATTGTAAATATTTATGCTCCTAACAGCAAATGCTAACAGCCATAAAAGGGGAAATCGACAGTAACACAGTCATAGCAGGGGACTTTAACACACCACTTTCACCAACGGACAGATTATCCAAAATGAAAATATATAAGGAAACCAAGCTTTAAATAATATACTAAACAAGACGACTTAACTGATAATTAACTGATAATTTACAGAATTATTGCATCCAAAAACAACAGAATACATATTCTTCTCAAGTGCTCATGCAACATTCTCCAGGACAGATCATACTGTGGGTCAGAAATCAAGCCTTCCTAAATTTAAGAAAATTGAAATTGTATCAAGTATCTTTTCTGACCACAAAGCTATGAATCTAGATATCAATTACAGAAAAAAATCTGTAAAAAGTACGAACATGTGGAAACTAAAAAATACACTATTATATAACCAAGAGGTCACTGAAGAAATCAAAGAGGAAATCAAAAAATACCTAGAGACAAATGACAATGAAAACATGACGACCCAAAACCCATGGGATGCAGCAAAAGCAGTTCTAAGAGGGAAGTTTACAACAATACAATCCTACCTCAAGAAACCAGAAACATCTCATATAAACAACCTAACTTTACACCTAATGCAGTTAGAGAAAAAAGAACCAAAAACCCCCAAAGTTAGCAGAAGGAAAAAAATCATAAAGATCAGATCAGAAATAAATGAAGAAATGAAGGAAACGACAGCAAAGATCAATAAAACTAAAAGCTGGTTCTTTGAGAAGACAGACAAAATTGATAAACCATTAGGTAGACTCATCAAGAAAAGAAGGGAGAAGACTCAAATCAGTAGATTTAAAAATGAAAAGAAAGTAACAACTGACACTGCAGAAATACAAAGGATCATGAGAGATTACTACAAGCAACTATATGCCAATAAAATGGACAACCTGGAAGAAATGGACAAATTCTCAGAAATGCACAACCTTCGGAGACTGAACCAGGAAGAAATAGAAAATATAAACAGACCAACACAAGCAGTGAAATTGAGACTGTGATTAAAAATCTTCTAACATAAAAAGCCCAGGACCAGAAGGCTTCACAGGTGAACTCTAACATATATTTAGAGAAGAGCAATACCTATCCTACTCAAACTCTTCCAAAATATAGCAGAGGGAGGAACACTCCCAAACTCATACTATGAGGCCAACATCACCCTGATACCAAAACCAGGCAAAGATGTCACAGGGCTTTCCTGGTGGCACACTGGTTGAGAGTCCGCCTGCCGATGCAGGGTACACGGGTTCGTGTCCCGGTCCAGGAAGATCCCACATGTCGCAGAGCGGCTGGGCCTGTGAGCCACGGCCACTGAGCCTGCGCGTCAGGAGCCTGTGCTCTGCGGCGGGAGAGGCCACGGCAGTGAGAGGCCCGCGTACCGCCAAAAAACAAAAACAAAGATGTCACAAGGAAAGAAAACTACAGGCCAATATCACTGATGAACATAGATTCAAAAATCCTCAACAAAATACTCGCAAGCAGAATCCAACAGCAAATTAAAAGGATCATACACCATGATCAAGTGGGGTTCATCTCAGGAATGCAAGAATTCTTCAATATATGTAAATCAATCAATGTGATAAACCATATTAACAAATTCAAGGAGAAAAACCATATGATCATCTCATTAGATGCAGAAAAACCTTTTGACAAAATTCAACACACATTTATGATAAAAACCCTCCAGAATGTAGGCATAGAGGGAACTTACCTCAACATAATAAAGGCCATATATGACAAACCCACAGCCAACATCGTTCTCAATAGTGAAAAACTGAAACCATTTCCTCTACGATCAGGAACAAGACAAGGTTGTCCACTCTCACCATCAATATGCAACATAGTTTTAGAAGTTTTATTCACAGCAATCAGAGAAGAAAAAGAAATAAAAGGAATCCAAATGGGAAAAGAAGAAGTAAAGCTGTCACTGTTTGCAGATGACATGATACTATACATAGAGAATCCTAAAGATTCTATCAGAAAACTACTAGAGCTAATGAATGAATTTGGTAAAGTAGCAGGACACAAAATTAATTAATGCACAGAAATCGCTTGCATTCCTATACACTAAAGATGAAAAATCTCAAAGAGAAATTAAGGAAACACTTCCATTTACCACTGCAACAAAAAGAATAAAATACCTAGGAATAAACCTACCTAAGGAGACAACAGACCTGTACGCGGAAAACTATAAGACACTGATGAAAGAAATTAAAGATGATACACACAGATGGAGAGATATACCATGTTCTTGGATTGGAAGAATCAACACTGTGAAAATGACTATACTACCCAAAGCAATGTACAGATTGAATGCAATTCCTATCCAACTACCAATGGCATTTTTCATAGAACTAGAAGAAAAAATTTCACAACTTGTAGGGAAACACAAAAGACCCCGAATAGCCAAAGCAATCTTGAGAAAGAAAAACGGAGCTAGAGGAATCAGGCTCTGGACTTCAGACTATACTACGAGGCTACAATAATCAAGACAGTATGGTACTGGCACAAAAACAGAAACATAGATCAATGGAACAGGATAGAAAGCCCAGAGATAAACCCATGTACATATGGTCACCTTATCTTTGATGAAGGAGGCAAGAACATACAATGGAGAAAAGACAGACTCTTCAATAAGTAGCACTGGGAAAACTGGACAGTACATGTAAAAGAATGAAATTCGAACACTCCCTAACACCATACACAAAAAAAACTCAAAATGGATCACCATACACAAAACTAAACTCAAAATGGATTAAAGACCTAAATGTAAGGCCAGACACTATCAAACTCTTAGAGGAAAACATAGGCAGAACACTCTATGACATAAATCACAGCAAGATCCTTTTTGACCCACCTCCTAGAGAAATGGTAATAAAAACAAAAATAAACAAATGGGACCTAATGAAACTTAAAATCTTTTGCATAGCAAAGGAAAACACAAACAAGATGGAAAGAGAACCCTCAGAATGGGAGGAAATGTTTGTAAATGAAGCAACTGACAAAGGATTAATCTCCAAAATATACAAGCAGCACATGCAGCTCAGTATAAAAAAAACACAAACAACCCAGTCCACAAATGGGCAGAAGACCTAAATAGACATTTCTCCAAAGAAGATATACAGATTGCCAAAAAACACATGAAAGGATGCTCAACATCACTAATCATGAGAGAAATGCAAATCAAAACTACAATGAGGTATCAGCTCACACCAGTCAGAATGGCCAGCATCAAAAAATCTACAAACAGTAAATGTTGGAGAGGGTGCGGAGAAAAGTGAACCCTCTTGCACTGTTGTTGGGAATGTAAATTGATACAGCCACTATGGAGAGCAGTATGGAGGTTCCTTATAAAACTAAAAATAGAACTACCATATGACCCAGCAATCCCACTACTGGGCATATACCCTGAGAAAACCATAATTTAAAAAGAGACATGTACCAAAATGTTCACTGCAGCTCTATCTACAGTAGCCAGGACATGCAAGCAACCTAAGTGTGCAATGACAGATGAAGGCATAAAGAAGATGTGGCGCATATATACAATGGAATATTACTCATCCATAAAAAGAAACGAAATTGAGTTATTTGTAGTGAGGTGGACGGACCTAGAGTCTGTCATACAGAGTGAAATAAGTCAGAAAGAAAAACAAATACTGTATGCTAACACATATATATGGAATCTAAAAAAAAATATATGGTTCCGAAGATCCTAGGGGCAGGACAGGAATAAAGATGCAGATGTAGAGAATGGACTTGAGGACATGGGGATTGGGAAGGGTAAGCTGGGACGCAGTAAGAGAGTGGCATGGACATATATACACTACCAAATGTAAAATAGATAGCTAGTGGGAAGCAGCCACACAGCACAGGAAGATAAGCTTGGTGCTTTCTGACCCCCAGAGGGGTGGGAGGGAGACGCAAGAGGGCGGAGATATGGGGATATATGTGTATGTATAGCTGATTCATTTTGTTATAAAGCAGAAAGTAACACACCATTGTAAAGCAATTATACTCCAATAATGATGTAAAAAAAAAAGACAGGTAGATTGAATTGAAGAAAGCAACTTTAAACTACATGCTACCTACAAGAAACACACTTTAAATATAAAGCCAAAATTGGTTAAAAGAAAATGATGGGATAATATATATATAGTAGAGATAATCAAAAGAAAGCTGGAGGGGTTATATTAATATCAGACAAAATAGACTTCAGAGCAAAGATTATTACCAGTGGTAGTAGGTTATTTCATGATGATAAAGGAATCAATTCATTATGAGGACATAATCCTAAATGTTTATGTATCCAATAACAAAATTTCAAAATACAAGAAGCAAAAACTGATAGAACTATGAGGAGTAATAAACAAATCCATAATTATTGTCCAAGATTTCAATAACCTCTCTCAAATAACTGACAGGAGAAGTAGACAGAAAATCAGCAAGGATATTTAACACTATTAATCAACTTTACCTGACTGACATTTATAGAACACTTGACCTTACACCAGCAAAATACACATTCCTCTCTGGTGCACATGGAACATTTACCAAGAAAGAGAATATTCTGAGCCATATAAAAAGCATCAACATATTTTAAAAGATTCAAGTCATACAAACTTATGATCTTACACTAAAACAGAATTAAATTAATAGAAAAGTTCTCTGGAAATCTGCAAATGTTTGGAAAATAAATAGCATACTTCTAAATAATCCATGGGTTTACACTGGAGTCAACGGTCATATTGCAAAGTATTTTGAAATGAATTAAAATGAAAACACAATATATCAAAATTTGTGTATTGTCACTAAAGCAATACTTAGAAGGTAATTTAGAGCATTAACTGTTTATGTTAAACCAGAATAAAAGTCTTAAATCAATGACGTCAGCTTTCACCTTTGGAAACCAGAAAAGAAAGAGCAAATGAAACTCAAAGTAAGTAGAAGAATGGAAATGATAAAGATCAGAACATTAATAACTGAAATAGAAAACAGAAAAAAACAATAGAGAAAAATTAATGAAACCAAAAGCTGGTTCTTTGAGAGCAATAACATTGATCAACTTGTAGCCACTCTGACAGGGAGAAAAGAGAGAAGACACAAATTACAAATATCAGAAATGATAAAGGTGACATCACTAAAGATTTGACAGATGTCAAAAGGATAATGGATGATATAATGAATGACTTTAGGCCAATAATTTCAACAACTTAGATGAAACAGACAAATTTCTTGAAAGACACAAACTACCAAAGCTCAGTTTGGAAATAATAGATAACCTGAAGAAACCTTTTGTCTATTAAAGAAATTGAGTTTATAATTAAAAACCTTCTCATAAAGAAAACTCCAGCCCCAGATGGCTTCACTTGTGAACTCTAGCAAACATTTAACAAAGAAATAATACCAACTGAGCAACACAAATTCTTCTAGAAGATGGAAAAAGAGGGTGTATTTTCCAATTCATTCTATGTAGTAAGCATTACCCTAATTGCAAACCCGAAAACATTACAGGAAAACTAGAGACCAGTATCACTCATGGACACAGGTACAAATATCCTTAAACTGTTAGCAAATAAAATCTAACATTATATTTAAAAAAAGAACACATCATGACTAAGTGGAGCTTATCCCAGGAATGCAGCATTGGTTTATCTGTTGAAAAAAAATCAATGTAACTGACCATATTAACGAACTTTAAAAAAAAATGATCATTTCATTTCCAAATGTTTTCTCCCATTCTGCGGATTGTCTTTTTGTTTTGTTTATGGTTTCCTTTGCTGGGCAAAAGTTTTTAAGTTTAATTAGGTCCCATTTGTTCATTTTTGGTTTTTACTTTCATTACTCTAGGAGGGGGATCAAAAAAGACGTTACTGTGGGGCTTCCCTGGTGGCACAGTGGCTGAGAGTCCGCCTGCCGATGCAGGGGACACGGGTTCGTGCCCCGGTCCGGGAGGATCCCACATGCCGCGGAACGGCTGGGCCCGTGAGCCATGGCCACTGAGCCTGTGCGTCCGGAGCCTGTGCTCCGCAATGGGAGAGGCCACAACAGTGAGAGGCCCGCGTACCGCAAACAAACAAACAAACAAACAAACAAAAAAGATGTTACTGTGAGTTATGTCAAAGAGTGTTTTGCCTATTTTTTACTCTAGGAGTTTTATAGTATCCAGCCTTATATTTAGGTCTTTAATACATTTTGAGTTTATTTTTCTGTATGGTGTTAGGGAGTGTTCTAATTTCATTCTTTTACATATAGCCGTCCAGTTTTCCCAGCACCACTTACTGAAGAGATTGTCTTTTCTCCATTGTATATTCTTCCCTACTTTGTCATAGATTAGTTGACCATAGGTGTGTGGGTTTATCTCTGGACTTTCTATCCTGTTCCATTGATGTGTATTTCTGTTCTTGTGCCAGTACAAATTAATCTCTCCAAAATACACAAACAGCTCATGCAGGTCAATATCAAAAACAAAAACAAACAAACAAAAAAAAACCCTGTCAAAAAATGGGCAGAAGGGCTTCCCTGGTGGCGCAGTGGTTGAGAATCCACCTGCCGATGCAGAGGACACGGGTTCATGCCCCTGTCTGGGAAGATCCCACAGGCCGCGGAGTGGCTAGGCCCGTGAGCCATGGCCACTGAGCCTGCGCTTCGGGAGCCTGTGCTCCTCAACGGGAGAGGCCACAACAGTGAGAGGCCCGCATACCGCAAAAAAGAAAAAAAAGGCAGAAGATCTAAATAAACATTTCTCCAAAGAAGACATACAGATGGCTAAAAAACACATGAAAAGATGCTCAACATCACTAATTATCAGAGAAATGCAAATCAAAACTACAGTGAGGTATCACCTCACACTGGTCAGAATGGCCATCATCAAAAAGTCTACAAACTATAAATGCTGGAGAGGGTGTGGAGAAAAGGGAACACTATTAGACTCTTAGTGGGAATGTAAACTGGTACAGCCACTATGGAGGACAGTATGCAGGTTCCTTAAAAAACTAAAAATAGAGCTAACATATGATCCAGCAATCCCACTCCTGGGCATATATCTGGAGAAAATCGTAATTCGAAAAGATACATGCACCCCAATGTTCACTGCAGCACTATTTACGGTAGCCAGGACATGGAAGCAACCTAAATTTCCATCAACAGAGGAATGGATAAAGAAGATGTGGTACATATATACAATGGAATATTACTCAGCCATAAAGAAGAATGAAATAATTCCATTGGCAGCAACATGGATAGACCTAGAGATTGTCATACTGAATGAAGTAAGTCAAAGACAAATATCATATGATATCGCTTATATGTGGAATCTAAAAAAAAGGTTACAAATGAACTTATCTACAAAACCAGAATAGAGTTACAGATGTAGAAAACAAACTTATGGTTCGGGGGTGGGGGGGATGGGTAAATTGGAAGACTGGGATTGACATACACACACTACTATATATAAAATAGATAACTAGTAAGGACCTGCTGTATAGCACAGGGAACTCTACTCAATACTCTGTTATGGCCTATATGGGAAAAGAATCTAAAAAGGAGTGGATATATGTATAGGTATAACAGGTTCACTTTGCTGTACACCTGAAACTAACACAACATTGTAAATCAACTGTACTCCAAAAATGTTTTTAAAAAGTTGATCATTTCAATAGATGTAGAAAAATCATATGACCAAATTCAACATCCACTCCTGATTAAAAACTCCCTGGAAACTGGAAACAGGAAACAGAAGGGAACTTCCTCAACCTGATAAAAGGTATCTATGAAAAACCTACAGCTAACATCATACTTAATAATTGAAAACTGGATGCTTTCCCTCTAAAATCAGGAAAAAGTCAAGGATGTCTGCTTTTTACCAATTTTACTGGAGATTCTAACAAGTACAATAAAGTATGAAAAACTGTACCCAGATTGGACAGGAAGAAGTAAAATTGTCTTTATTCACAGACAACATAATAATCTACAAGAAAGCCACTGGAACTAGTGAGTTTAGCAACTCTGTAGGATACAAATCAATATACAAAAGTCAATTCTGTTTCTACATACTTGCGATGAACAGTCAGAAACTGAAGGATTTTTAAAAATGCCATTTGAAATAGCATAAAATATGGTATACTTAGCGATAAATCTGACAAAAGGTGCACAAAACCTTATATGTTGAAAGACAGAAAAGATTGCTGAGAGAAATTAAAGATCTAAATATAACTTGTTCACAGGTTGGAAGATGTCAATTCTCTCCAAACTGATCTACAGAGTCAGTGTAATCCCAATCAATATTTACCTTTGTAGAAACTGAAAAACTTATTTAAAATTTAAAATTCACAGAGATATACAAAGGACTTAGAATAGCCCAAACAATTTAAAAGAGAAGAATAAAGTTGGAGGACTAACACTACATGATTTCAAATTTACTACATAGCTACATTAATCAAGACAGTGTGGGAATGGGGTAAAGAGGAGTAGTTCCGTGGAACAGAATGAAGAGTCCAGAAGAGACCCATGCACATATGACAATTGATTTTCATTAAAGGTACAAAGGCAATCAGTTGGGAAAGGACAGAATTTTTAAAGAAATGAAGCTGGAATGATTAGGTAACCATGTGCAAAAAAAAATGAACTTCAATCCACACCTTAAGTCAAATATAAAAAATTAATGCAAAATGGACCACAGAACTAACCACAAACTTAAACCTAAAACTGTAAAATTTCTTGAAGAAAACAGGGAAAATTTTTTGTGACCATGGATTAGGTAAAGATTTCTTAGATACAATACCAAAAAATCCATAAAAGAAGATAAATTAGACTTCATCATCTTGTCATGAAATGCACTGATAAGAAAATAAAAAGAAAAATTTGTAAAACACATATCTGATAAATAACTTGTATCTAGAATATATAAAGAACTTCGAAACTCAATAAGAACACAAAGCTTCTTATAGAAAACTGGGCAAAAGATCTGTACAAACACTCCACCAAAGAAGATATATGGATGTCAAATATTGGACACTGTGGAAATGCTAATTATAATCACAGTACTATATCTCTACCTCATTATTAGAATGGTTAAAGAAATTTATCAGTAGACAATTCCAAGTGCTGGTGAGGCTGTAGATCAACTCGAACTTTCATACATAGCTAGTTAGAACATAAAACTGTACAGCCACTTTAGAAAAGAGTTTGGCAGTTTCTAACAAAGTTAAACATATACTTACAACCCAGCAAACCCATTCCTCGATATTTACCCTAGAGAAGTGAAATATTGTCATCACACAAAATCTGTAAACAGATGTTTATAGCACCTTTATTTATAATCACCCAAACCGGAAACCATCCAAATATCCTTCAACTGGTAAATGTATAAATTTTGGTACATCCATACTTACGAAATACTACTTAGCAATAAAAAAGAACAAACTATGGGAACACACAACAGTATGAATGAGTTTCAAATGTATTATGCTAAGTGAAAGAAGGCTCAAAAAGCTTCATACTATATGATTCCATTTATATGACATTCTGGAAAAGGCAAAATTATAGGGATAGAAATGAGATTAGTAGGAATCAGGGCTGGAAGTGGTGGGAAGGAGTGACAACAAAGGGGCCTGAGTTAATTTTTTGTTCTATATCTTGATTGTGGTGCTGGCTACATGACTGTAAGCAATTGTCAAAACTCATAGAATTACTAATATAAATAAACCTTATAAAATCATACACTAGGCAAGAGTAAATTTTATTGTATGTATTTTCAATAAACATGACTAAAAAGTGGACACAGATAACTGGGGAAGAAATGAAAATACTGACCTAATGCTATGCTTAAAAAGTAAAATAGGGCTTCCTTGGTGGCGCAGTGGTTGAGAGTCCACCTGCTGATGCAGGGGACACGGGTTCGTGCCCCAGTCCGGGAGGATCCCACATGCCACGGAGCGGCTGGGCCCGTGAGCCATGGCTGCTGAGCCTGCGCGTCCGGAGCCTGTGCTCCACAACGGGAGAGGCCACGGCAGTGAGAGGCCCGCGTACCGCAAAAAAAAAAAAAAAAAGTAAAATAATTTTATTTAATAGAATGTTAAAAGAAAAGCCTTAATAGGAAATCTGCCTAAGTGCCCATCATCGGATGAATGGATAAAGAAGATGTGGCACATATATACAATGGAATATTACTCAGCCATAAAAAGAAACGAAATTAAGCTATTTGTAATGAGGTGGATAGACCTAGAGTCTGTCATACAGAGTGAAGTAAGTCAGAAAGAAAAAGACAAATACCGTATGCTAACACATATATATGGAATTTAAGAAAAAAAATGTCATGAACAACCTAGGGGTAAGACAGGAATAAAGACGCAGACCTACTGGAGAACGGACTTGAGGATATGGAGAGGGGGAAGGGTGAGCTGTGACAGGGCGACAGAGAGTCATGGACATATACACACTAACAAACGTAAGGTAGATAGCTAGTGGGAAGCAGCCGCATGGCACAGGGATATCGGCTCGGTGCTTTGTGACAGCCTGGAGGGGTGGGATAGGGAGGGTGGGAGGGAGGGAGACGCAAGAGGGAAGACGTATGGGAACATATGTATATGTATAACTGATTCACTTTGTTATAAAGCAGAAACTAACACACCATTGTAAAGCAATTATACCCCAATAAAGATGTTAAAAAAAAAAAAAGGAAATCTGGTTGTGTGGGGTTATTTTTTTTGCTATTTCTACTGGCAAAAGGTTCAAGTTTTTCTATACTTCAGCATAATATATCAAGAAAAACAAATGCCCAGAAGTCTCTAGTGAAAACCCTGATGATGGACATAACAGCAATATTAACCTTGATAAAGAGCTGATTCCAATTTGTTAGTCCTTAATTAACATACAGATATACTTTACTACCGTGGAACATTTCTTTTTCAAAGCAGAATAAATCATCTTTCTTTTTCTTACAGAGTGAATAACAGACTCCACTGCATATTTAGTAGGTATTCACAAATAGTTGCTTAATTGGACTAGTATAAATTCTGTTTGAACACATTAACTCAAGCTTCTCAATTTCTCTACTTGTGCCCTTCACAAAGGGCAACCAGTCTGAAGCTCAAACAGCTCCAGGATTTGCTCAGCTACCCAGAGCTGAGCAGGAATAATATCACAGCACAGGTAAATCTGTGACCAAGTCAAGATACACGTGTGTGCAGACAACTAGCTAGGAAACTACGCTTAACTTAATGGAAAGGACAAAGCACTAATGGGATAAGGTTCATGTGAGCAACTGTACCACTGTCAACCCTGTGGAGAGAAACTACATTTCAGGGCCAGATCTCTCACCGATAACTTCCCAAATAAGTACAATCAAAAGGTATCCTGGAGACTTCTATTCTCTAATGACAATTCTTAAATGACTGCATTATAATTTCTCCCTGCTCTCACAGTTTTTTAAAGTTAATTTTTAATAGGCTGGTTCAAATGACAAAGTACAAAAAAGTATACAGGAACAAGACTTTCCCCCAATTCTTGCCCCACATCTGCCTAGTTCCTACTCCTTCAATAGGCAAACCCTGTTCTTTTATTTTTATGCAACCTTCCATAGTTTCTTTTTGTATGGTTGTATCATCTTTACATAGGAAAGCTAGCATATATATTCGACTCCATTGTCTTAAAAGCTATTTTTCTCTATTACGGCCAAAGAGAATTATTCTTTGTGTTAACAGTCAAATATAACTCATAAATAACATTTATACCTCTGTCAGAGTTGCCCTCTAGGATTGCAATCCTGAATACATAAAATTTAGTGAAAATATTTGTAGGATCACGTCGTTCAGCTTCTGTCACCGCCTCTTTAGCCTGAAAAAAGAAATATTGGGTTTCTTTTACAAAGCATATAAGGAAGACTTTACCATATTTTACTAATACTATTAACATAGTCACAATGGCTGAGGGATACTCATAATGAAAAGACATGAATCTGAGAAAAATCTTTGAAGAACTGTTCTATTAAAATGCTATGGAAATACTGAACTCTGCTTCTGAAAATAGGGCACATTATATATGTCAAACCAACCCTCCTACTGAAAACAACCAAAAAATGTTGGATAACGTTTTTTTTTTAATTCCAAAAGCAAGTGACTAGTAAAGCAATTACCAAGCAATATCTAAGGAAAAGTGAGGTCCCAGAGAAGTAAATGGAGAATTAAAGCTACTTTTTTTTTTCCTGCTGGGCATTTGTAAACCTAGGCAAATGTTAACTTTAGTTTTAATGTACCTTACTAGGTCAGGAAAATAGACATCAAGGCTCAAGGGATCACATTCTTAGGCTAAGGGAAAACCAGAAGTAAACCCACTTTCATCCACATCCTCAGGGGACTGCAATGAAAGATAGATACCTTGGTTCTGAGAAGAATCCAACAAAATGGGGTACGGAAAACCAGTCCCTAAGGTGTAATACAAACAGACTTTCTCATGTATTTACAGCCCCAAATTACATTATATGGGAGGCCAAAAGATGTCAAGCTATGAATTTAGTTTTCATTGGTCCCAAACATAGGAAGAAGCAAATGTAAATCCTCTCTGGGGGAAGACACCTTCATCTTAGGCTTCAAAATATTTCCATAAATAATTTTTCAAGAATCTTGAGTAGAAACATAAAAAAATCAAGCACAGTAGGAAACAAGACACCATAAATGAGAATCAGCAGAAACAGATTCTCAGGATGTAAATAAAAGAAGTATCAAAAACTGCCTATAAAACATCTCTGTTTTCAAAGTTTAAGGAAATAAAAGATATGCTCAAAAAGTATATAACTAGGTTGATATTCAATAGTACATATTGATACAGTTACAGTGGTTGTTTCCAGGTGGTATCCATTCTGACTGATTATTGCCCAAGCCGTATCAGTTGTTGAACACTTTGCACATCACACAAGTTTATAAGAAACAGAAACTATAAAATGTGACCTTGCTGATTTGGGCAAAAAGAACTACTTGAAATGAAAGATACAATAACCCAAATGGCAACATAATGGATAGGCTTACTAATAGCAATTTATAAGCAGATGAAGAGAAAAATCAGTGAACTGAAAGATAAGACATAATAAATATGCAGCTAAAGTGCAGCAGAGAGAGACTACAAACATGGTGGACAGTTAAGTAAGGATTCTATTCTTTTAGGACAATCATTAAAAGAATACAAACAGTAATTAATTTCTACACTAGTAGAAGGGGGAACCAGGAAGTACAAAAAAATGAGGATAGTCTTTTTAAAACAATTGGTGCTGGAACAACTGGACATCCACATGCAAAAAAGAAAAAAAATCTGAGCACAGACCTTAAACCTTTCACAAAAATTAATTCAAAAACAATCGTAAATCTAAATGTAAGACCTCAAACTACAGAACTCTTAGAGGTAACATAGGGGAAAACTACGTGACATTTGGTTTACTGATGACTTTTTAAACAACACTGAAAGCACAATTCATGAAAGAAAAAAGAAGCTGGACTTCATTAAAATTAGAAACTTCTAAAAAAAAAAAAAAATTAGAAACTTCTGCTCTGTGAAAGACACTGTTAAGAGAATGAAAAGGCAAGCCACAAAATGGGAGAAAATATTTGCAAAACACATATATGATAAAGGAATTAGGACACACCATTATAAAAATAAATCAAAAAGGAAAAAAGCAAGAGAGGAAGAAAGGAACTAAAAACTCAAACAATTAACAAGATGGGACTAGTAAGCACTTAACTATCAATATTTAAATGTAAATGAACTAAACTATCCAATCAAAGACACAGAGTGGCTGAATGGATAAAAGACAAACAAAAACAAGATCCAACAATGTGCTATCTACAAGAGACTAACTTTAGCTTTAAGGACACACATAAGCTGAAAGTGAAGAGATGGAAAAAGATATTCCATGCAAATGGTAACAAAAAGAGAGCAAGAGTGGCTATAATTATCAGACAAAATAGACTTTACTCAAAATCAGTCACAAGAGACAAAGAAGGACACCATATAGTGACAAAGGGGTCAATTCATCAAGAGGATATCACAACCGTATATACATACACATTCAACACTAGAGCAACTAAATATTTAAAGCAAACATTAACTGAACTGAAGGGAGTAATAGAAATAAATAACAGTAGGGAACATTTCAAAACCCACTTTCAACAATACATAGGTATCCAAACAGAAAATTAATCAATAGTGGACCTAACACTACAGACAAAACTGACCGAATAGACACATACAGAACATTCCATTCAACAGCACCAGAATATATATTCCTCTCACATACACAAGGAACATATTCTAGGATAAATCATATATTGGGCCAGAAAGCAAGCCTTAACAAATTTAAGAAGACTGTAATCATATCAAGTATCTTTTCCCACTGCAATGGCATGAAACTAGAAAAACATAACATGAAGAAAAATGAAAAATTTACAAATGCATGGAAATTAAACAACACACTCCTGAATAATCAACGGATCAAAGAAGAAATCAAAAGGCAAATCAGAAAGTATTTTGAGAACAAAAACAACAAAGAAAATATATCAAAGCTTAGGGAATGCAGCAAAGATAGTTCTAAGAAGGAAGTTTATAGCAATAAATGCCTACATTAAGAAAAGATCTCAAATAAACAACCTAACTTTACTTCTCAAGGAAGTATAAAGAAAAAACTAAGCCCAAATTTAGCAAGAGGGAATTAAAGATTAGAGCAGAAATAAATGAAATAGAGACTAGAAAGATAATAGAAAAAAATTAATGAAACAAAGTTAAACAGACAACCCACTAAGACTGAATCAGGAAGAAACAGAAAATCAGAACAGACCAATAATGAGACTGAATCAGTAATCAAAAACGGCCCAACAAAGAAAATACCAGGACCAGATGGTTTTAGTGGTGATTTATATCAAACATTTGAAGAAGAATTAATGCCAATCTTTCTCAAACTCTTCCAATTGAAGAGGGAACACTCCAAAACTCATATCACGAGGCCAGCATTACCCTGATACCAAAGTCAGATAAAAATACCACAAGAAAAAAGCAACAGGCCAATATCCCTGATGAATATAGATGCAAACATTCTCAACAAAATACTAGCAAACAGAATTCAACAGCCCATTAAAAAGATCATACACCATGATCAAGTGGAATTTATTCCTCGGATGCAAGGATGGTTCATACACAAATCAATAAAAATAATGCATTACAGTAAAAGAATGAAAGATAAAAATACTATGATTCTCTCAACAGATACAGATAAAGCATTTGACAAAATTCAACACTCTTTCATAATAAAAGCTCTCAAAAAACTGGGTATAAAAGGAGCCTATCTCAAAATAACAAAGGCCATATGACAAAAAAACAGCTAACAACATACTCAGTGGTGAAATGTGAAAGGTTTTCCTCTAAATTCAGGAACAAGACAAGGATGTTCATTCTCACGACTTCTGTTCAACATAGTACTTTTTTTTAGACCTAAGTAATTTATTTTTAATTTATTTTTTTTTTTTTTGCGGTACGCAGGCCTCTCACTGTTGTGGCTTCTCCCGTTGCGGAGCATAGGCTCCAGATGCGCAGGCTCAGAGGCCATGGCTCACGGGCCTAGCCGCGCCACAGCATGTGGGATCTTCCTGGACCAGGGCACGAACCCGTGTCCCCTGCATCGGCAGGCGGACTCTCAACCACTGCGCCACCAGGGAAGCCCTAAACTTTATTTTTAAGTTCTTTTTATTCAATTTAATTTTTATTTTATATTGGGGTATAGTTGATTTAAGTTCTTTTTATTCAATTTAATTTTTATTTTATATTGGGGTATAGTTGATTTACAATGTGTTGTTAGTTTCAGGTGTACGGCAAAGTGGTTCAATTATACATATACATATATCCATTCTTCTTCAGAGTCTTTTCGCATATAGATGATTAGAGAATATTGAGTAGAGTTCCCTGTGCTATACAGGACGTCCTTGTTGATTATTTTATATATAGTAGTGTGCATATGTTGATCCCAAACTCCTAATTTATACCTCCCTCCACCTTTCCCGTTTGATAACCATAAGTTTGTTTTCAAAGTCTGTGAGTTGGTTTCTGTTTTGTAAATAAGTTCATTTGTATCATCTTTTTAGATACCACATATAAGTGATCTCATATGATATTTGTCTTTCTCTGTCTTAGTTCACTTAGTATGATTATCTCTAGGTCCATCCATGTTGCTGCATTATGGATGGCGTTATTTCACTCTTTTTATGGCCGAGTAATACTCCACTGTACATATGTACAACACCGTCTTTATCCATTCCTCTGTCAATGGACATTTAGGTTCTTTCCATGTCTTGGCTTTTGTAAATAGTGCTGCAATAAATATTGGGGTGCATGTATCTTTTCAAATTATGGTTTTATCCAGATATATGCCCAGGAGTGGGACTGCTAGACCATATGGTAGTTCTATTTTTAGTTTTTTAAGAAAACTCCATACTGTTCTCCATAGTGGTTGTATCAATTTATATTCCCGCAAAGAGTGTAGGAGTGTTCCCTTTTCTCCACACTCTCTCCAGCATTTATTGTGGCTTTTTTTTTTTTTTTTTTTTTTTTTGCGGTACGTGGGCCTCTCACTGCTGTGGCCTCTCCTGTTGCGGAGCACAGGCTCCAGACGTGCAGGCCCAGCGGCCATGGCTCACAGGCCTAGCTTCTCCACGGCATGTGGGATCCTCCCCGACCGGGGCACAAACCCGTGTCCCCTGCACTGGCAGGCGGACTTGCAACCACTGCGCCACCAGGGAAGCTCATGTTTGTGGCTTTTTGATGATGGCCATTCTGACAGGTGTGAGGAGATACATCACTGTACTACTGATTTGCGTTTCTCTAATAATTAGTGATGCTGAGCATCTTTTCATGTGCTTTTTGGCCATCTGTATGTCTTCTCTGGAGACATGTCTATTTAGGTCTTCAGCCCCTTTTTTGATTGGGTTGTCTGGTTTTTTTTGTTATTGAGCTGCATGAGCTATTTATACATTTTGGAGATTAATCCCCTGTTGGTCACTTTGTTTGCAAATATTTTCTCCCATTCTGTGGTTGTCTTTTTGTTTTGTTGACGGTTTCCTTTAATGTGCAAAAGTTTTTAAGTTTAATTAGGTCCCGTTTATTTTTGTTTTTATTTTCATTACTCTAGGGGTGGATCCAAAAAGATATTGCTGCAATTTATATCAAAGAGTGTTCTGCCTATGTTTTCCTCTAAGAGTTTTATAGTATCTGCTCTTACATTTAGATCGTTACAGTAAGTCCCCTACACACGAACAAGTTCCACTGCAAGAGCGCGTTCCTAAGTCCAATTTGTTTCTAAGTCCAACAAAGTTAGCCTAGGTACCCAACTAACAAAATCGGCTATATAGTACTGTACTGTAATAGATTTATAACACTTTTCACACAAATAATACATAAAAACAAGCAAACACAAAAAATAAAACATTTTAATCTTATAGTACAGTACCCTGAAAAGTACAGTAGTACACTACAACAGCTGGCATACACGTGCTGGCATCAAGTGAACAGGAAAAAGAGTTACTGACTGGAGGAGGGAGGGGAGGTGGGAGATGGTATAGCTGAAGGATCATCAGCCATAGGTGACGGAGGGCAAGTTGCAATTTCACTCATGCCTGACGCTGATGGCACAGGTTCTGGTTCCTTGCTGGATTCAATTCTATCTACTCTCTTGAAAAAAACAATCCAGTGATGTCTGGGTAGTAGCTCTTTTCTTCTCGTCATATATGACATGGTAGCACTGGATGGCATTCTGAATGGCTGCTGCAACCTTTGGGTATTGCTCTACGTTCGGGTCCTGTGCCTCAAAAACTAACAGTACCTCCTCATATAAAGAAAACCCCCTTGCCATTTCCTGCATCATGAATTTCTTTGGTTCTTCAGTTACTTCTTCCTCTTGTCTCTCCTCATCCTTTCTCTGGGCCTCCAATTCCATCAGGTCTTCATTAGTAAGCTCCTCATGTTGCACAGAAAGGAGTTCAGTGAAGCTGTCCTCTTGCAGATATAGCTCCAGCTTCTTGCTGAGGGTCATGAAGTTGCTGAAGACCTCTTTGTACTCCTCATCCACATTCTCAAATCCACAAAAATCGTGAACAAACTGCGGCCAAAGGTTCTTCCAAACCCCATTCATGGTGACGGCCATAACCTTACGACAAGAAAAGTCAATGTTTTTTACGGCCTTACAGATGTTATAGTCCTTCCAAAATTGTCACAAGATTGTTCCTGACTGATCACTAACCTTTACTGTCTGATGAAAAGTGTGACATAAATGATATTTCTTGAAAGTCGCTATAACTCCCTGGTCCAAAGGTTGGATGAGCAACGTACTCAATAGCATTCAGTGGCAGATGCACTACTTTGACGTTGGGATGAAAGTCATCCATGAATGGGGAGTGGCCTGGAGCACTGTTGAGCAGCAAAAGAATGTTGAATGGGACGTCTTTCTCCAAGCAATATTTCTCTACCTCCAGGATAAAGTGGTGGAAAAACCAGTCATGGAAAATGGCCTGTGTAATCCAGGCTTTGGGGTTACTCTTCCACACAACAGGAAGAGAGCCCTTGGCTATGTTTTTAAGGGCTCTTGGGTTCTCTGAATGATAAACTAAGAAAGGCTTCAGCTTCAGATCATCAGAAGCATTGCCAACAGAGTTAGCCTATCCTTTGCTGCTTTATAGCCGGGCATCAACTTTTCCTTCTTACTGATGTAACTTTGATCTGGCATCCTCTTCCAGTACAGTCCTATCTCATCCACATTAAAACCCTGCTCAGGTAAATACGTGCCTTCATCAATAATTTCTCAAAGCGTTTCAGGAAATTCGCAGGCAGCTACCATATCTGCACTCACTGCCTTGCCACTTACTTTTATGTTGTGAAGGTTGGCTCTAGCCTTGAACCGACGAAACCACCCATGGCTGGTGTTAAAAGATGCTCCCTCTGATTCTTCGCCATGTTTCTTTCTCAAGTCTCTTAGGTTTCTCTTGAAGGCTTTTAGCTTTCTCTTGAATCAGCATTAAGCTGAACAGGACTCAACGCTGATGCTGATCCTGCATCCACACACTGAAAAGTTTCTTCATCTCCTCCACCACTTTTACACATTTCTTCGATATTACTGCCGACATCATTGGCACAGTAGACTTCACATGTTCCATGATCTTGTCCTTGTTCTTCAGAATTGTGCCGAAGGTTGAATGACTCATGTTATAAGAATGAGCGACGTCTACCATCTTTTCGCCTTGCTCCACTCTCTCAATTGTTTTCACTTTTGTTTCCATCGTTATTGCTTGGCACTTCTTAGCAGTTATCAGCTACATCACTGCTGCTATTACACTTGCTTCCAGACATCCTGGGCTTGAAATAAAGACACTGTACTACTGTACTCTATACAGTATAGTACAGTAGAGTACACAAAAGCACAACTTGTAGAGTATACACACATATGACAATGTATGCCAGACACGTGAACTAACTTAATGTGACTGGACATGCAAACGCATGTTCGCATCTTTGAAAGTTGGCAACTTGAAGGTTCATATGTAGGGGACTTACTGTAATCTATTCTGAGTTTATTTTTGTGTGTGGTGTTAGAGAATGTTCTAATTTCATTCTTTTCCATGTAGCTGTACAGTTTTCTCAGCACCACTTATTGAAGAGACTGTCTTTTCTCCATTGTATATTCTTGCCTCCTTTGTCATAGTTTAGGTGACCATAGGCGGGCGAGTTTATTTATGGGCTTTCTATCCTGTACCACTGATCTATATTTCTATTTTTGTGCCAGTACCATATTGTCTTGATTACTGTAGCTTTGTAGTATAGTCTGAAGTCAGGGAGCCTAATTCCTGCAGCTCTGTTTTTCTTTCTCAAGATTGCTTTGGCTATTCAGGGTCTTTTGTGTTTGCATACAAACTGTAAAATTCTTTTGTTCTAGTTCTGGTAAAAAGGCCATTGGTAATTTGATAGGGATTGCACTGAATCTGTAGATTGCTTTGGGTAGTACACTCATTTTCACAACGTTGATTCTTCCAATACAAAAACATGGTATATCTTTCCATCTGGTTCTGTCATCTTTGATTTCTTTTATCAGTCAGTGTCTTATAGTTTTCAGAGTACAGGTCTTTTGCCTCCTTAGGTACATTTATTCCTAGGTATTTTATTCTTTTTGTTGTGATGGTAAACGGGATTGTTTCCTTAATATCTCTTTATGAACTTTCATTGTTACTGTATAGAAATGCAACAGGTTTCTGTGTATTAATTTTGCATTCTGCAACCTCACTGAATTCATTGATGAGCTCTAGTAGTTTTCCAGTAGCAACTTTAGGATTTTCTATGTATAGTATCATGTCATCTGCATACAGTGATGGTTCTACTTCTTCTTTTCCAATTTGGATTCCTTTTATTTCTTTTCCTTCTCTGACTGCCATGGCTAGGACTTCCAAAACTATGTGGAATAAAAGTGGTGACAGCAGATATCCTTGTCTTGTTCCTGATCTTAGAGGAAATGCTTTCAGCTTTTCACTGTTGAGTATGTTATTAGCTGTGGGTTTTTCATAAAGGCCTTTATTATGTTGAGGTAGGTTCCCTCTATGCCCACTTTCTGGGGAGCTTTTATCAAGAATTGGTGTTGGATTTTGTCAAAAGCTTTTTCTGCATCTATTGAGATGATCATATGCTTTTTATTCTTCAATTTGTTAATGTGGTGTATCACACTGATTTGCAGATATTGAAAAATCCTTGCATCCCTGGAATAAATCTCACTTGAAAGAGGTGTATGATCCTTTTAATGTATTGTTGGATTCAGTTTGATAGTATTTTGTTGAGTATTTTTGCATCTATGTTCATCAGTGATATTGGCCTATAATTTTCTTTTTTTGTGGTATCTTTGTCTGGTTTTGGTATTAGGATGATGGTGTCCTCAGATAAAGAGTTTGGGAGTGTTCCTTCCTCTGCAATTTTTTGGAATAATTTCATAAGAATAGGTGTTAATTTTTCTCTAAATGTTGAATAGAATTCACCTGTGAAGGCATCTGGTCCTGGATTTTTGTTTGTTGTAAGTTTTAAAATCAGTTTCAATTTCAGTACTTGTGACTGGTCTGTTCATATTTTCTGTTTCTTCCGGGTTCAGTCTGGGAAGATTGTCCCTTTCTTAGAATTTTTCCATTTCTTCCAGGTTGTCCATTTTATTGGTGTATAGTTGCTTCTACTAGTTGTTTATTATCCGTTGTGTTTCTGTGGTGTCAGTTGTAACTTTTCGTTTTCCACTTCTAATTTTATTGATTTGAGCCCTTTCCCATTGTTTCTTGATGAGTGTGGCTAAAGGTTTATCAATTTTGTTTATCTTCTCAAAGAACCAGATTTTAGTTTCATTGATCTTTGCTACTGTTTTCTTCGTCCCTATTTCATTTCTTTCTGCTCTGATCTTTATGGGTTTTTTTTCCTTCTACTAACTTTGGGTTTTGTTTGTTCTTCTTTGTCTAGTTGCTTTAGATGTAAGGTTAGGTTGTTTGAGATTTTTCTTGTTTCCTGTGGTAAGACTGTATTGCTATAAACTTCTCTCCTAGAACTGCTTTTGCTGCATCCCAAAGATTTTGGATCGTCATGTTTTCATTTTCACTTGTCTCTAGGTAATTTTTTTAATTTCCTCTTTGATTTCTTCAGTGATCCATTGGTTGTTCCATAACATGTTGTTTAGCTTCCATGTGTTTGTGTTTTTTACAGTTTTTTTTCTTGTAGTTGATTTCTAATCTCATAGTGTTGTGCTCAGAAAAGATGCTTGATATGATTTCAATTTTCTTAAATTCACTGAGGTTTGCTTTGTGGCCCAGCATGTGATCTATCTTGGAGAAGGAGGTCCATGTGCACTTGAGAAGAACGTGTATTCTGCTGCTTTTGGATGGAATATTCTATAAATATGAATTAAGTCCCTCTGGTCTAATGTGTCATTTAAGGTTTGTGTTTCCTTATTGATTTTCTGTCTGGATGATCTGTTCACTGATGTAAGTCTGGTGTTAATGTCCCCCACTATTATTGCATTACTGTTGATTTCTCCTTTTATGGATGTTAACATTTGCCTTATATATTGAGATGTTCCTATATTGGGTGCATATATATTTATGATTGTTATATCTTCTTCTTGGATTGATCTCTTGATCATTATGTAGTGTCCTTCGTTGTCTCCTGTAACAGTCTTTATTTTAAAGTCTATTTTGTCTTATATGAGTATTGCTACTCCAGCTTTCTTTTGATTTCCATTTCCATGGAATGACTTTTTCCATCCCCTCACTATCAGTCTGTATGTGTCCCTAGATCTGAAGTGGGTCTCTTGCAGACAGCATATATACAGATCTTGTTTTTGTATCCATTCAGCCAGTCTATGTCTTTGGTTGGAGCATTTAATCCATTTACATCTAAGGTAATTATCAATATGTATGTTCTTACTGCCATTTTATTAATTGTTCAGAATTTGTTTTTGTAGATATTTTTTCTTCTCTTCCTCTTTTGTTCTCTTCTCTTCTGATTAGATGAGTATATTTAGAGTTCTGTTTAGATTGCTTTCTTTTTTTGTGTATGTATCTACTGTATATTTTTGGTTTGTGGTTACCATGAGGTTTTGATATACCAGTACACACACACACACACACACACACACACACACACACACAAAGATTGTTTTAAGTTGCTGGTCTCTTAATTTCAAATGCATTTCCAATATCCCTCCTCACAATTGCTGATTTTGATATCATATTTGTGTGTTGATGATTTCCTACCTTTACTGTATGTTTGTTGTTACCAGTGAGCTTTCCCTTTCATAATTTTTTTTTCTAGTTGTGGCACTTTCCTTTCTGCCTAGAGAAGTTCCTTTAGCATTTGCTGTAAAGCTGGTTTGGTGGTGTTGAATTCTCTTAGCTTTTGCTTGTCTATAAAGCTTTTGATGTCTCCATCATATGTGAATGAGAGCATTGCAGGGTAGAGCATTCTTGGTTGTATGTTTGTCTCTTTCATCTCTTTAAATATATCATGCCACTCCCTTTTGGCCTGCAGAGTTTCTGCTGAAAAATCAGCATATAACCATATGAGCATTCCCTTGTATGTTATTTGTTGCTTTTTCCCTTGTTGCTTTTAATATTTCCTATTTGTCTTTAATTTTTGTCAATTTTATTAATATGTGTCTTGGCATGTTCCTCCTCGGGTTTATCCCGTATGGGACTCTCTGTGCTTCCTGGACTTGAGTGTTTCCTTTCCCGTGTTAGGGAAGTTTTCAGCTATTATCTCTTCAAATAGTTTCTCAGGCTCTTTCTCTCTCTCTTTTCCTTTCTGGGAGCCCTATAATGCGAATGTTGGTGTGTTTAGTGTTGCCCCAGAGGTCTCAGACTGTCCTCATTTCTTTTCATTTTTTAAAAATTCTGTTTCACAGCAGTGATTTCCACAAATCTGTCTTCCAGCTCACTCATTCACTCTTCTGCCTCATTTATTCTGCTACTGATTCCTTCTCGTGTATTTTTCATTTCAGTTACTGTATCATTTATCTCTGTGTGTTCTTTGAATCTTATATCTTCTTGGTCTGTGCTGCCATTTTTTTTTAACATCTTTACTGGAGTATAATGGCTTTACAATGTTGTGTTAGTTTCTACTGTATAACAAAATGAATCAGCTGTATGTATACATATATACCCATATTCTCTCCCTCTAGTGTCTTCCTCCTATCCTCCCTATCCCACCCCTCCAGGTGGTCACAAAGCACCGAGCTGATCTCCCTGTGCCACCATTCTTTTTTTGAGATCCTGGATCATCTTTACTCTCATTACTCTGAATATTTTTTCAGGCAGATTGCCCATCTCCACTTCACTTAGTTGTTGTTCTGGGGTTTTGTCTTGTTTCTTCTTCTAGAACATATTCTCTGCCGTCTAATTTTGTCAACTTTCTGTGCTTGCGATCTCCCTTTCTCAGGCTAAAGGTCTGTAGTTCCTCTTACTTCTGGTGTTGCCTGCCATCCACTGAGTGAGTTTGGTCCAGGAGCTTGTGCAGGCTTCCTGGTGGGAGGGACTGGTGCCTGTCCACTGGTAGGTGGAGCTTGGTCTTGTCCCTCTGGTGGGCAGGGCCATGTCAAGGGGTGTGTATAGAGGCAGCTGTGAGCTCAGGATAATTTTAGGCAGCCTGTCTGCTGATGGGTGAAGCTTTATTCCCACTCTGTTGGTTGTTTGGCCTGAGGTGTACCACCACTGGAGCCTGCAGGCTGTTAGGTAGGGCCAGGCCTCGGTGACAAAATGGCGACCTCTGGGAGAGCTCACACCAATAAATATTCCCTGGGGCCTCTTCCACCAGTGTCCCTGCCCCCACAGTGAGCCACAACCGATCCCCGCCTTCCCAGGGGACCCTCCAAGATCCGCAAGTAGGTCTGGCCCAGGCTCCTGTGGAGTCACTGCTTTGCTCTGGATCCCAGCATACATGAAACCTTCTGTGTGCTCTCTCAGAGTGGAGTCTCTGTTTCTCCCAGTCCTGTGCAGCTCCTGCACTTAAGCCCTGCTGGCCTTAAAAGCCAAATGTTCTGGGCACTATTCCTCCCAATGCCAGACCCCCAGGCTGGGGAGCCTGATGTGGGGCTCAGAACTCTCACTCCTCTGGGAGAACCTCTGCAATATAATTATTTCCCAGTTTGTGGGTCGCCCACCCAGTAGGCATGGGATTTGATTATATAGCAACAGTGCCCCTACTATCCCACTGTGGCTTCTTCTTTGTCTTTGGATGTAGAATATGTTTTTTGGTAGGTTTCAGTGCTTCTTGTTGATGGTTCTTCAGCAATTGATTGTGATTTTGATGTTTTCTTGAAAGGAGGTGAGTTTTCAACATAGTACTTTAAGTTCTAACCAGAGCAATTAGGCAAAAAAGAAAAAGAAAAGCATCTAAACTGGAAAGGACGAAGAAAAATTGCCTCTGTTTTCAGAGGACAGGATCTTATATATAGAAAACCCTAAAGACTCCACCAAAAAAACTGTTAAAATAAACAAATTCAGTGAGGTTGCAGGATATAAAATCTACATACAAAAATCGGTTGTGTTTCTATATACTAACAATGACTTATGTTAGAGAAATAAAGAAAACAATCCCATTTACAATAGCATTAAAAACAATAAATTTAAAGAAACAAATTTAACAAAGGAGGAGAAATTTCTGTACACTTAAAACTGCAAGAGATTGATAAAAGAAACTGAAGACACCTATAAATGGAAAGATACACATCATGCATGTGAAGAATTAATATTGTTAAATTGTCCATCTATCCAAAGATATCTAGAGATTCAACTCAAATCCTACCAAAATTCCAATGGCATATTTAACAGGAGTAGAAAACAACCATCTTGAAATTCCTGGGGAACCACAAATGACCCAAAAAGTCAATTTTGAGAAAGACAAAGAAAGATAAAGGCATCACTGATTTCAAACTACATTACAAAGCCACAGTAATCAAAACAGTATGGTATTGGTATAAAAACAGACACACAGACCAAAGGAACAGAATTGAGAGCCGATAAATAAACCCAGGCATATATGGTCAATTATTTGATAAGGGAGCCCTCTGTGGGGGAAAATAGTTTTCTTAATAAATGGTGTTCATCAATCCCAAAGTCATTCTATGAGGCCACCATCACCCTGATACAAAAACGAGACAAAGATGTCACAAAAAAGAAAACTACATGCCAGTATCACTGATGAACATAGATGCAAAAATCCTCAACCAAATACTAGCAGACAGAACCCAACAGCACAATAAAAGAATCATACACCATGAGGAAGTGGGGTTTATCCCAGGAATGCAAGCATTCTTCAATATACGCAAATCAATCAATGTGATACACCATATTAACAAACTGAAGGATAAAAAACATGATCATCTCGATAGATGCAGAAAAAGCTTTTGACAAAATTCAACACCCACTTATGATAAAAACTCTCCAGAAAGTAGGCATAGAGAGAACTTACATCAACATAATAAAGGCAATATATGACAAACCCACACCCAACACTGTTCTCAATGGTGAAAAACTGAAAGCATTTCCTCTAAGACCAGAAACAAGACAAGGTTGTCCACTCTCACCACTATTATTCAACACGGTTTTGGAAGTTTTAGCCACAGCACTCAGAGAAGAAAAAGAAATAAAAGGAACCTAAATCAGAAAAGAAGAAGTAAAGCTGTCACTGTTGGCAGATGACATGATACAATACATAGAGAATCCTAAAGATGCTACCAGAAAACTACTAGAGCTAATCAATGAATTTGGTAAAGTAGCGGGATACAAAAGTAATGCACAGAAATCTCTTGCATTCCTATACACTAAGGATGAAAAATATGAAAGAGAAATTAAGGAAACACTCTCATTTACCATTGCAACAAAAAGAATAAAATACCTAGGAATAAACCTACCTAAGAAGACAAAAGACCTGTATGCAGAAAACTGTAAGACACTGATAAAAGATATCAAAGATAATACAAACAGATGGAGAGATATACCACGTTCTTGGATTCGAAGAATCTACATTGTAAAAATGACTATACTACCCAAAGCAATCTACAGATTCAATGCAATCCCTATCAAACTACCAATGGCACTTTTCACAGAACTAGAACAAAAAATTTCACAATTTGTATGCAAACACAAAAGACCCCGAATAGACAAAGCAATCTTGAGAAAGAAAAACGGAGCTGGAGGAATCAAGACTCTGGACTTCAGATGATACTACAAAGCTAAAGTAATCAAGACAGTACGGTATTGGCACAAAAACAGAAATATAGATCAGTGGAACAGGATAAAAGCCCAGAGATAAACCCATGCACATATGGTCACCTTATCTTTGATAAAGGAGGCAAGAATATACAATGGAGAAAAGACAGCCTCTTCAATAAGTGGTGCTGGGAAAACTGGACAGCTAAATGGAAAAGAATGAAATTAGAACACTTCCTAACACCATACACAAAAATAAACTCATAATGGATTAAAGATGTAAATGTAAGGCCAGACACTATAGAACTCTTAGAGGAAAACATAGGAAGAACACTCTGTGACGTAAATCACAGCAAGATCCTTTTTGACCCACCTCCTAGAGAAATGGAAATAAAAACAAAAACAAACAAATGGGACCTAATGAAACTTAAAAGCTTTTGCACAGCAAAGGAAACCATAAACAAGATGAAAAGACAACCCTTAGAATGGGAGAAAATATTTTCAAGTGAATCAATGGACAAAGGATTAATCTCCAAAATATTCAAGCAGTTCATGCAGTCCAATATCAAAACAACAACCAACCCAATCCAAAAATGGGCAGAAGATCTAAATAGACATTTCTCCAAAGAAGATACACAGATTGCCAACAAACGCATGAAAGGATGCTCAACATCACTAATCTTTAGAGAAATGCAAATCAAAACTACAATGAGGTATCACCTCACACCGGTCAGAATGGCCATCATCAAAAAATCTACAAACAATAAATTCTGGAGAGGGTGTGGAGAAAAGGGAACCCTCTTGCACTGTTGGTGGGAAGGTAAATTGATACAGACACTATGGAGAACAGTATGGAGATTCCTTAAAAAACTAAAAATAGAACTACCATATGACCCAGCAGTCCCACTCCTGGGCATATACCCTGGCAAAACCATAATTCAAAAAGAGACATGTACCACAATTTTTGTTGCAGTACTATTTACAATAGCCAGGGCATGGAAGCAACCTAAGTGTCCATCAAAATATGAATGGTAAGGAAGATGTGGCACATACATATAATGAAATATTACTCAGCCATAAAAAGAAACAAAATTGAGTTATCTGTAGTGAGGTGGATGGACGTAGAGTCTGTCATACAGAGTGAAGTAAGTCAGAAAGAGAAAAATAAATACCGTATGCTAACACATATATATGGAATCTAAAAAAAATGGTTCTGAAGAACCTAGAGGCAGGACAGAAAGACGCAGACGTAGAGAATGGACTTGAGGACACGTGGAGGGGAAAGGGTAAGCTGGAACGAAGTGAGAGAGTAGCATGGACATACATACACTACCAAATGTAAAGCAGATAGCTAGTGGGAAGCAGCTGCATAGCACAGGGAGGTCAGCTCGGTGCTTTGTGACCACCTAGAGGGGTGGGACAGGGAGGGTGGGAGGGAGAAGTAAGAGGGAGGGGATATAGTAATATATGTATACGTAGCTGATTCACTTTGTTATACAGCAGAAACTAACAGCATTGTAAAGCAATTATACTCCAATAATGGTGTTAAAAAAAATGGTGTTCACTCACAGAAGAATGAAATTGGATCCCTGTCTTATACCACTCAGAAAAATTAACACAAAATGGATTAAAGGTTTAAATGTAAGAGCTGAAATTGTAAAACTCCTAGAAGAAAACATAGGGGAAAAGCTCCTTGACATTGATCTTAACAATGACTTTTTAATATAACATCAAAAGCAGAAGCAACAAAAGCAAAAATAAACAAGTAGTACCATATCAAACTAAAAAGCTTCTGCACAGCAAAAGAATCAATTAACAAAATGAAGAAGTAACCTATTGAATGGGAGAAAATATTTTCAAACTATAAATCTGATAAAGGGCTACTATCCAAAATACATAAGGAACTTGTATAACTCAATAGCAAAAACCCAAATAATCAGAATAATGAATGGGCAGAGGACCTAACAGACATTTTTCCGAAGAAGATATCCAAATGACCAACAAATACGTGAAAAGATGCTCCACATCACTAATCATCAGGAAAATGAAAATCAAAAAAACAATAAGGTATCATCTCACACCTGTCAGAATAGCTACTACCAAAAAGACAACAGATAACAAGTGTTAGGGAGGGTGTGGAGAAAAAAGAACTCTAGTACACTGCTGGTGGGAAGGTAAATTGGTGCAGCCACTATGAAAAACAGTATGGAGCTTCCTCAAAAAATTAAAAATAGAGCCACATATGATTCAGCAATTCCACGTCTGGGTATATATACAAAGGAAATGAAATCACTATCTTGAAGAGATATCTGCACCACCATGTTCATGGCAGCATTATTCACAATATTCAAGACATGGAAACAACAGATGAATGGATAAAGTGTGGTATATATACAATGAAATATTCTGCCATAAAGAAAGAAGGAAATCCTGCCATTTGTGGCAACATGGATGGACCTTGAGGGCATTGTGTTCAGTGAAATAAGTCAGACAGGGAAAGACAAATACTGTATGATCTCATTTACATGTGGAATCAACAAAAAGCTGAACTCATAGAAAAAGAGAGTAGAGTGGTGGTTGCCACAGGCTGGGGGATGAAGGAAATGAACTGTTGGTCAAACGTATAAACTTCCAGTTATAAAATGAATAGGTCCTGGAGATCTAATATATAGCATGGTGACTGTAGTTAACAATACTGTATTATATATTTGAATGCTGCTAAGAGAGTAGGTCTTAAGTGTTTTTCACCACAATAAAAAGGTAATTATGTGAGGTGATGGATATATTATCTAACTTTATTGTGGTAATCATTTCACAGTATGTGTGTGTATCAAATTGAGTTGTACACCTTAAACTTATATAACATGATATGTTAATTATATTTCAATAAAGCTGGATAAAAAGAGATGCCCTTCAATAAGTGAATGGGCAAACAAACTGTAGTGATTCCTTACAATATTATTTGGTGATACAAGAAATGAGCTATGAAGCCATGAAGAGACATGGAGGAATCTTAAATGCTTATTGCTAGGGGAAAGAAACCAGTCTGCAAAGGCTACATCCTCTATGATTCCAACTATACGACATTCTGGAAAAATCAAAACTATGGCAAAAGTAAAACAACCTGTGGTTGCCAGGAGTTCAGTGGGAGGGAACAAGGGATGAATAGGGAAGCACAGGGGATTGAAACTATTCTCTAAGATACAGTAATGGTACACGGATGTCATTATACATTTGTTAAGACCCATAGGACATACAATACAAAGAGCAAACCCTAATGTAATCTATGGACCTTAGTTCAAAATAAAATATCAGTATTGGCTCAATGTTTTAACAAATATACCACACTAATGCAGGATGTTAACATAGGAGAAACTGAGTATGTGCAGGGTTGGTGGTGGTGAGGAAGTATATGAGAACTCTACTTTCTACTCAGTTTTCCTATAAATCTAAAAGTAACGTCTATTAATTTTTTTAAATGTTTCTAAAGAAAGCAAGAAATGAGAAAGAAACAGGATGGAGGTGACAAGTATAAAGCACACAGATGTATATTTAACCTCAAATACATCAATTATCACATTAAATGTATAAGAAGTGCTCCAGTTAAAAAACAAAAATGGTGAAGACTGGATTAAAAATATTGAACTATATGCTATTTACAACTTGCATACCTAAAACATAAGGATACAGAAAAGTTAAAAGTAAAAGGATTAAGGAAGATATACCTGGAAAATACTAATCAAAGAAAGCTAGTGTGGATGTATTAATATCAGACAAAAATGACATTAAGGCAAAAAGCGATACTAGAAATAGGATTATTTCATACCAATAAAAACTGTAATTAATGAGAATATATTACAGTGCTAAATCTGTATGCATGAAAAGTACAGTCTTAGATATATAACACAAAAAAGACAAAATTAGATGGAGAAATGCAGAAATTCATAAGTTCAAGAGGACATTTTAACACTTCACCTCAGTAATTGATAGAGTAATCACACAAGATTTGGATATAGAAGATTCAAACGAAATGAACAATAAACTTTATCTTTCTATCTCCCCTATAACTGCAGAGAACACATTTCTATCAAGAATACACAGAATATTTTTTTAAAATGGAACATATTCATAGCAAATCTCAACCTATTTCAAAGGTCCAAAATCAATTACAATGCAATTAAAGTACAAAAGAATCACTAAGTAGCTACCAAGAAAATCCCCATGTTTTTCAAAATTTATATATACCATTTATCCATAATTCATGGGTTAAAGAAACTATAAGAACTGAAAAGTACTTTCAATAGTAAAGCAAAGATACTACATATCAAAACTTGTAAACTAGGTATGAGCAATATTCAGGGATGCTGTTAATGTTCTAATTATTCTCTAGGTAGTGGCTACATGAGTTTGTTCACTTTGTGATAATTCATTAGGCCATACACTTATAATTTGTGTGTTTTTCTCTCTATAGGTTATACATCAATAAAAATTTACTTAAAATATCGTGGGCTACAGCTAAAGCAGCACTTAGATGAAAATGTATTAAATACATTAGGTAATAAATATATTTTGAGAAGAACATTGGCTAAGGATCCATCTTAAGAAGTTAGAAAAAGAATTGCAAGATAAATCCAAAGAAAGTATAAAGAAGAAAACAATAAAGATACCAGCAGAAATTGCTGAAATATAAAGCAAACATACAATAGAAAGGATGTACAGGGCCAAAACTTTGTTCTTTCAAAATCCTAATAAAATGAACAAATCTCTGGTAAGACAACAAACAAAAAGAGAGAAGGTAGAAGTTACCAAGAAGATATCTGAACAACTTTATGCCAATAAAGTTGAGAATTTAGACAGCATAAATGCATTTCTAGAAAAATATAATTTACTAAAACTTAATGATTAAACAAGAACCATAAATACTTGAATACTCCTATAACTATTAATGTAATTAATTAAGTCTAAAATCTTCCCATAAAAAGTCAAATCCCAGATAGCATTCCATTTTAGGGAAGAAATAATTCAAGTCCTACAAACTTTTCTAGAGAATAGGAAAAAAAGGAACCCTCTGCAACTTTTTTTAAAAAATTATTATTTTTTTTGGCTCCACCATGTGGATTGCAGGGAGCTTAGTTCTCCGACCAGCGATTAACCCGGGCCCTCAGCAGTGAAAGTGTGGCATCCTAACCACTGGACTGTCAGGGAATTCCCTGCAAGTTATTTTGTGAGGCTAGCATAACCTTCAATATCAAAATGTAACACAGACAAAATGAGAAAGAAATATTAAAGCTCCATTTCACTCACAAAGACTGATGCAAATATCCTCAACAAATACTGAAAAACAAAACCTAGTAAAATAGAAAAAGAATAACGTCATGACAGGGTTGGGTTTCTCCTGGGAATGCAAGGTTTATTTAACACTAGAAAATCCATTAATCCAGACATTAATGACATAAAGGAGAAAAAAATCTTATGACCGTCTTAAAACAAATCAGAAAATCTCTCTGCAAATGAGAGACAAGGAAGGATCCTCCACTAGAGACTTCAGAGAGCGCATGACTTTGGACATCTAACCCCGAGAAGAATAAATTTCTGTTGTTTTAAGCCAACCAGCTTGTGACCCTTTGCTATAGCAGCCCTGGGAAACCAATACCTATATTTATATTTAAATAACAAAAAAACAAGAAACACCCTAAAGCAAATATCATACTTAATGGCAATTTATGGCAACTTTCCATTTTAGATCAGGAACACCAGTTTTATTCCACATGATACTGGAAGCATTAGCCAACACAATAAGGCAAGAAATATACAAGGTATAAGGACTGAAAAGGAAGAAACATAACTGTCATTATTCACAGTTGATATAATTGGATATGTAGAAAACCCAAAAGAATTTATAAGTGAATTATTGTTAATTATTTAAAGAGTCTAGAAAGGTAACTGTATGGAAGGGGTCTGGAAATATGGTAGTGGTGGCAGTACAGTTTTTCAATTTCTCTGAATCCCCACATGATAAAAGACTGAGCAGGAATTCCCTGTGGTCCAGTGGTTAGGACTCTGTGCTTCTACTGGAGGGGGCACGGGTTCACTCCCTGGTTGGGGAACTAAGATCCCGCATGCTGCACAGTGCGGTGAAAACAAAAAAACAAGGAAAGAAAAAATACTGAGCATGTAGATGGCAGACCAAAACCTGGTAAGACAACATTTACAACAAAACTGGATGACAAAGTATCCCCAAGAATTCCTAAATAAAAACGGGTGGTAACAAAACACCAACAACTACAAGACCTGCATTATATCAGCATCTGTACAGGAAGAAGAAGAAAAGGAGGTAACATGCAAGCATCTAATAGACTATAGAAAAGGAGAACTCCAAATAGCTCACAGAAATTCACTAAAAGTACGATGGGGAAATTTAAGAACAGCAGTTCAAATTGGGAGGGAATTTGCCTTCCCCATTATTGAGTGAGTACAAGGGCTTCATATAAATAGACTAAAGAAGTTGAAGCAGTGCAGCCCCCATGAATCCTCAAACTTGACCGACCAGAGTTCTCTTCTAAGGTTCCACAGTGAGAAGAAACTGATAAGAGTACAATCAAAACTGAATAGGACAGAGACAATAGAGATGAAAGAAAGAAAAGGTATAGACCAGTGCTGCCCAACAGCACTTCTGTGATGATGGAAATATTCTACATCTGTGCTATTTAATGTAGTAACCACTAGCCACATGTGGCTATTTAGCATTTGAAATGTGACTAGTACAACTGAAGAACTAAATTTTTTGAATTTTAATTAATTTAAATTTAAACGTGCATAGCCGCATGTGGCTAGTGGCTATCATATTGAATAGTACAAGTCTACAACAAAAATGAAGTAGGCAGGGGGTGTAGAGCTGGGAAATCTCAAAAAGAAAGCTGCCTTATTTTAAAGCACTATAAAAACAAAAATCAAAACAACCACCACACACAGAGAAAGGAGCTTTGTGAAGTTAGTAACACTTTCCAAAACCCCACCTCACTGTAAAATTTAAGAAAAACTAATTTCACATTAAAATGAGAAACAGTAAAGTTTCAAGATAAATACCCCAAAAGTTGTTTTTAAAAAAATAAAGAGCAGAAAAATACCTCCACAGAAAATGAAAGCGTGCAAGAAAAATGTGCCCACAAAACAGATCAAAACTGTAACTATTTCAAAATGAGCTAAAAGACATCAAGAAAAATGATACACGATATGAAAGAATAGCATAAAACAGAAAAACTCAGAAATGAGGTGCTAGAGCTCAGGAAAAAAGAACATAGAATTACCATATGATCCAACAAGTCTACTCCTAGGTATATACTCCCAAAAATTGAAAGTAGGGACTCAGATACTTGCACACCGTTATTCATAGCAACATTATTCACAATAGCCTAAAGGTGGAAGCAACCCAAGTGTCCATCAACAGATAAATGGATAAACAAAAAGTGGTATATAAATTCAATAGAATATTATTCAGTCTTAAAAAGGTAGGGAATTCTGACACATGCTATGACATGGATAAAAATTGAGGACATTATGCTATATGGAGTAAGCCAGTCACAAATAGACAAACTGCATAATTCTATTTCTATGAGGTACTTAAAGCAGTCAAAGTCACAGAGACAGAACATAGAATTGTGTTGCCAGGGGCTGAGGAATGGGGGGAGTGGGGAGTTATTGTTTAATGGGCACAGAGTTTCAGTTTTGTGTGATGAAGAGTTCTAGAAATGGGTAGTGGTGGTGGTTGCACAATACTGTGTACAGTATGTACTTAATGCCAGTGAACTGTACACTTAAAAATGGTTAAGATGGTAAATTTTACCATAATCTTAAAAAATCAATTTTATTTCTAGATGCTAGCAATGAACAACTGGAAATTAAAATTAACAGAGTAATACCATTTGCAACTTCATCAAAACATGAATTCTTTGGGATAAAGTTAACAAAATATGTGCGAGATTTTTATGCTGAAAAGTATAAGCTATTGATGAGAGAAATTAAAGACGACCTAAATAGAGAGCTACGCTGTGTTAATGGGTTAGAACACAAAAGTATTATGATGTTAACTGTTCTCAAAATGACCTATAGATTCAATGTAATCCCAGTAAAAACCCCACCAGGCACTTTTGGAGTAATTAACAGGCTGCTTTTACAATTCGTGTAAAAATATAAAGGACTTAGAGCTAAGCCAAAAGATTCTGAAAAAGAACAAAGTCAGGAACTTACACAGCTTGATTTTAAGACTTACTATAAAACTACAATAATCAAAAAAGTGAGGTATTAGCATGACAGACACGTAGAAGCAACAGAACAGAGTACAGAAGCAGAGCCAAATACTTATGATCAATTACTGATTTTTGACCTAAGTACCAAGTAATTCAACTGGGTAAGAATAGTCTTTCAACACTGGGGCTAGAACAACATATCTATATGGGAAAAAATGAACCTTGATCTTTTTCTTTCTCTCTCTCTGTCACACACACACACTCAAAATGGATCATAGGCCAAAACATAAAAGCTAAAAACTGTAAAATTTATAGAAGAAAGCATAGAAGAAAAAATTTGCAATCTCGGACAGGCAAAGATTTCTTAGGACACAATAAACATAAACCATAAAAGTACAATAAATTTGATTTTATTAAAAGAAATCCCACAACACACCTACTAAGATTCTTAAGGTAAGACAAAAGATACCATACATTGACAAAGATGTGGATGAACTGGAACTCTCATTCATTGCTGGCAGGAATGTAAAATGGCATAACTCCTTTGGAAAACAGCTGGATGGCTTCTTATAAACTTAGAAATATACTTACCATATGACGCAGCAACTCTACTTCTAGATATTTCCCCAAGAGAAATCAAAACAAATATCCATACAAAGACTTTTACCTTGAAAGTTCATAGTAGTTTCATTCATAATAGCCTCAAAGTGAGAACAATCAAAATGTCCATCAACAGATGAGTGACTCTCCAAAACATTATCTTGAGTGAAAGCAGCCAGATCCCCACTCCCAGAAAAACCCTACATACTGTATGATTCCATTTATATGAAAATCTAGAAAATATAATCTAATCGATAGTAATAGAAAGCATATCAGTCATTGCCTGGGGCTGGGAGTAGAGATGGGGATTGACTGGGAAGGAGCACAAGGAAATCTTTTAGGGTAATGAAAGTATTCTATATATAGATTGGTGAACTGCGTCCACTGGGATATATATATATGTCAAAATCATCTAGCAGTATATTTAAAATTAGTGTTTTAAATGTAAATTATACTTCAATAAATATGATTTTTAAAAGAAATTAATAATGATTTGTAAAGGTCTCTTTAGTTCTAAAATTCAATGATCTATGAACTTATAAACCTATAAAATCTTCTTTGACTATTATAGATTTTTATCATATTATCTGATATCTTAAGGCAATATGGTTGGAAAAGACCTCAAAGTTCTCTTAGTCAAAAATTCTTCTGATGCCTGAATCGTCTCTCTAACATTCACACCAAGTAGTCATTCAGTCTCTGCTTAAATACCTTGAGCCCATTTCAGTTTTTGGACAGGTCTAATTATTAGAGTTTCCTTATAATTACCTGAAATCTCACTCCTTGTAGGTCTCACCTATGGAAACATGCATGGAATAAATCGAATTCTTTTCTCCCTGACAGTCATTCAAATATTAGGAGGGAGCTATCATGTTCTTCCTAAATTTTCCAAGTTTAACATCCATATTTCCTTTAACTATTCTTCAAATAAGATGGTTTTGGGTGTTCTCACCATCCTGAGTGCCTTCCCCCTGACACATTAGGGTTTGCCAACATCCTCCTTCAAGAGTGTTGCCCCCCAGTCCAACACAATACTTCAGGTATGCTGTAACCAGAGCAGAATACAGGGTGATGACCACTCTTCTATATATTATATTTCTATTGATGCTACTTAATTTCAATGAACGTTCTTAGCATTATTGGCTTATGTTGAGCTTACAGTCAACCAACAAACCCAAATGTTCCACATATGCTGCTATTAAGCCACATTTCATCTATTCTGTTCTTATACAGTTGGTTTTAGGGATCCAAGTATAAGGTGTTTTGTTGTTCCCTGTTGGTCTTCATCTTTTTAAAATGGGCTCATCATTTCAGCCTGTTGAGGTGCCTTCAGATCTGACTTTGTCTTCTAACACATTACTTACTCAGTGTTAGGTCATATGTACATTCAATCAATATTCACAAAAGGTGAATATTGGTCATATGTACATTCAATCAATATTTACAAAAGGTCCTCATCTACATATTATTATTCTAAATTCATATGGTATATACCACACAATTTGATATTCAATTGCAAACTTCTTAATTTCTAACTATTTCATACGTGTAAATCTTGTTTTAACAAAAATATTTTAAGCTTATCTACAGAAAGGATCATGTCTTCTACTTGTTCTATAGTACGAGGCATAGATTAGGTATTCAATAAATATTTGTTGACTTAAAAGCTAAATTAGAGTGTTTTTACACTATGGTTGTACCAAGAATGAGTCACAACTGACCTTCATCTCATGGTTACGTAAGGGCTAACTTTCTTTTACATCCATACAGATACATTTGTGGGAAAGGCTATACCAGCCAAAGCATCACAAAATCACTTCAAAATCATCAATGAGTTATTATAGTACAAACAGAGGCCACAGTGCCATCTAGTGAACATTACTAGTTTACTTCTGCTGATCACAAGCTCATTTTCACTCCTGTAATGTAAAGGCATGATTTTTAGAACTTCATACAGCAAATAGAACCAATATAAAACCAGCACATGAGTCGCGGTTGTTTTCATTTTAAGTCATATAAATATTCTATTAAATAGTCTCATCTTAGGGCTGTTGTAGATCTTATGACCATACTGTGCTTTGAGATTATGCTTTAGTTTTATCAATCTATAGTAATACCAACGACATTCATGTACCTGAACTGCAGTTGCAAGCTGAGGATGGAATTTCTGTACTGAGTTAAAGAGTACCCCATTACGTATTACTATTAACTTACAGACTATCACCAAAACAATCCATTATCTCTCTCTTAACAAAAATTAAACTTTATTATGATTTGCAGCAAATCCCATTATATCAAGTAGTGATAAATTGCTCCTATACTTGTAACCCAAGTTCATTTCCTCCATACTAAGTCTGTCCATGCAAACCTATGACTTTCACAAATGAAACACTTTAAATTCTTCAAAAATAATATAATAAAATTAGGTTATTGGGCTTAAGGTGCTATAAATTCCCCAAAGGCAGAGTTGATGTCTATGAAACTATGTAGTCTAATATTGCCTCATAAAATGTACTGGAGATACTCAAGAGGTGGGATACTCTGAGGTGGGATACTCAACAGATAATGGCAATTAAAATTTACATTTATACAAATCAGAAAATAAAGAAATTAGCTAAATTTAGCACTGTTATCTCAAAATGATGTCACCAAATGCATGAACTGATGAATCTGTAACATAATCTACTAAGAGTTCAGAGGAATATATTCTCCAAATTCTTTAACCCACCCAAATTAACTTCTCACCTATGATTCAATATTTCATGTTGAAAAGAAAGGAACTGAGCTAGTGAAAGGAATAACGGGGTGATTTTTTAAATAACATAATCTCATTCAGTTCTGGGAATCAAAGGCACTCACAGATCTTGATCACTTTTAATTTCCAATTATCCACAGTAGCAAGGATAGAAATAGCATGAACAAATGGAATTCCTGTATTAGGGAACCTGATTCACAGGTATTTATGGAATCTCCATGACTATTTTTTTAATGTAATGAGTGCTTACTATGCATTAGGCTCTATGCTAGACATCAGACAAAATAAAGATAAGACATGGTCCCATCTTCAAGGAGAAAGAGATTTAATAGGGAGCTAAGACAGGTATAAAAACAACTAGAATACAAGGAAGAACATAAGTACCAAGGTATAAATAGAAGTGTTACAAATTCTTAGAGGAAGACCAAGACTCAGTAATTTCCTTAGACTGTCATTAGGATCTAAGCTTTCAAAAAGGAATTTCAAAAGGTAGGGATGCACGGAAGAGGTAATTTGCAATAGAGAAGAATGGATGAGGTTACAGAGGTAGAAAAGCATAGATCATGGTTAGGAAGCAGCAGGTACTCCAGGTGGGAACAAACATAGTACATGTGTAGAGGAAATAAAAGAGGATTATTTTATTTAAAGATTATGGAGGGGGGTACCTTCAAGATGGCAGAGGAGTAAGATGTGGAGATCACCCTCCTCCTCACAAATGCATCAAAAATACATCGACATGTGGAACAGCTCCCACAGAACACCTATTGAATGCTGGTAGAAGACCTCAGACTTCTCAAAAGGCAAGAAAATCCCCACATACCTGGGTACGGCAAAAGAAAAAAGAAATGACAAAGACAAAAGAATAGGGACAGGACCTGCACCTCTGGGAGGGAGCTGTGAAGGAGGAAAAGTTTCCACACACTAGGAAGCCCCTTCGCTGGCGGAGATGGGGAATGGGCGGCGGGGGGGAAGCTTCAGAGCCACAGAGGAGAACACAGCAACAGGGGTGCAGAGGGCAAAGCAGAGAGATTCCTGCACAGAGCATCAGTGCCGACCAGCACTCATCAGCCTGACAGGCTTGTATGCTCACCCACCAGGGCTGGGTGGGGCGGGTGGGGGCTGGGAGCTAAGGCTCAGGCTTTGGAGGTCAGACGCCAGGGAGAGGACTGCGGATGGCTGCGTGAACACAGCCTGAAGGGGGCTAGTGCGCCACAGCTAGCCGGGAGGGAATCTGGGAAAAACTCCAGTCCTGACTAAGGAACAAGAGACCATTGTTTCGGGGAGCATGAGGAGAAGGGATTCCTTCCTGGTCTGCCCACAGAAGGAAGAGCACCACCTAAATGAGCTCCAGAGACAGGAGCGAGCTGCAGCTATCAGCTCAGACACCAGACATGGGCATGAAACGCTAACACTGCTGCTGCAGCCACCAAGAAGCCTGTGTGCAAGCACAGGTCACTATCCACACCGCCCCCCAAGAGCCTGTGCAACCCACCACTGCCAGTGTCCCATGATCCAGGGACAACTTCCCCGGGAGAACACACGGCAGGCTTCAGGCTGTTGTAACGACACACTGGCCTCTGCTGCCACAGGCTCGCCCTGCATTCCAATTATAACTACTGTACCCTTCCCTCCCCTACCATAAGTGAGCCAGAGCCCCTTAATCCGCTGCTTTAACCCTGTCCTGTCTGGGCGGGAAGAGAAGACTGAGGACAACTTACATGCAGAGGTGGGGCCAAAACCAAAGCTAAACTCAAGGAACTGTGTGAACAAAGAAGAAAAAGGGAAATTTCTCCATGCAGCATCAGGAACAGCAGATTAAATCCCCACAATCAACTTGAGGTACCTTGCATCTGTGGAACACCTGAAGAGACAACGAATCAACCCAAAACTGAGGCAGTAGACTTTGGGAGCAACTGTAGACTTGGGGTTTGCTGTCTGCAGCTGACGTGTTTCTGATTTTTACATTTATGTTAGTATAGTTTTTAGCATTTCTCTTCATTGACAAATTTGTTTATTGGTTTGGCTGCTCCTTTTTTTAAAAAAATTTTATTTTAATAATTTTATTTTATTTTAAATTATTTTTTCTTTCTTTTTTTCCCTCACTTTTCTTCTGAGCTGTGTGGCTGACAGGGTGTTGGTACTCTGGCCTGGTGTCAGGCCTGAGCCTCTGAGGTGGGAGAACCGAGTTCAGGACACTGGACAACCAGAGACCTACCGGGCCCACATAATATCAATTGGTGAGAGCTCTCCCAGAGATCTCCGTCTCAATGCTAAGGCCCAGCTCCACCCAGCATCGAGGAAGCTCCAGTGCTGGATGCCCCATGCCAAACAACTAGCAAGACAGGAACACAACCCTACCCATTAGCAGACAGGCTGTTTAAAATCATACTAAGTTCACAGACAGCCCAAAACATACCACCAGATGCAGCCCTACCCACTGGAAAGACAAGAGCTAGCCCCACCCAGCAGAACACAGGCACGAGTCCCCTCAGCAGGAAGCCTAGAGAAGCCACTGAACAAACCTTACCCACTAGAGGCAGACACCAAAAACAACAGGAACTACGAACCTTCAGCCTCCGAAAAGGAGACCCCAAACACAGTAAGTTAAACAAAATAAGATGACAGAGAAACACACAGCAGATGAAGAAGCAATGTAAAAACCCACCAGACCAAACAAATGAAGAGGAAATAGGCAGTCTACCTGAAGAAGAATTCAGAGCAATGATAGTAAAGTTGATCCAAGATCTTGGATATAGAATGGAGAAAATAAAAAATATGTTTAACAAGAACCTAAAAGAACCAAAGACCAAACAAACAGTGATGAACAACACAATAAATGAAATTTAAAATTCTCTAGAAGGAAGCAATACCAGAATAACTGAGGCAGAAGAACAGATAAGTGACCTGGAAGACAAAATAGTGGAAATACCTACCACAGAGCAGAACAAAGAAAAAAGAATGAAAAGAATTGAGGACAGTCTTAGAGACTTCTGGGACAACATTAAACGTACGAACATTTGAATAATACAGGTCCCAGAAGAAGAAGAGCAAAAGAAAGGGACTGAGCAAATATTTGAAAAGATTACAGTTGAAAACTTCCCTAACATGAGAAAGGAAATAGTCAACCAAGTTCTGGAAGTGCAGAAATCCCATACATGACAAATCCAAGGAGAAATACGCCAAGACACATATTAACCAAACTATCAAAAATTAAATACAAGGTAAAAATATTAAAAGCAGCAAGGGAAAAGCAACAAATAATATACAAAGGAATCCCCATAAGGTTAAAAGCTGATTTTTCAGCAGAAACTCTGCAAGCCAGAAGGGAGTGGCAGGACATATTTAAAGTGATGAGAGGAAAAAACCTACAACCAAGATTACTCTACCCAGCAAGGATCTCATTCAGCTTTGACAGAGAAATTGAAACACTTACAGACAAAGCAAAAGTTAAGAGAATTCAGCACCACCAAACGACCTTTACAACAAATCTCAAAGGAACTTCTCTAGGCAGGAAACACAAGAGAAGGAAAAGGCCTACAAAAACAAACCCAAAACACTAAAGAAAATGGTAACAGGAACATACATATCAATAATTACCTTAAATGTAAATGGATCAAATACTCCAACCAAAACACACAGACTGGCTGAATGGATAAAAAACAAGGCCTGTATATATGCTGTCTACAAGAGACCTACTTCAGACCTAGGGACACATGCAGACTGAAAGTGAGGGGATGGAAAAAGATATTCAATGCAAATGGAAATCAAAAGAAAGCTGGAGTAGCAATTCTCATATCAGACAAAATAGACTTTAAAATAAAGACTATTACAACAGACAAAGAAGGACATTACATAATGATCAAGGGATCAATCCAAGAAGAAGATATAACAATTGTAAATATTTATGCATCCAACATTGGAGCACCTCGATACATAAGGCAAATGCTAGAAGCCAAAAAAGGGGAAATCGACAGTAACACAATAATCGTAGGGGACATTAACACCCCACTTTCACCAATGAATAGATCATCCAAAATGAAAAAAAACTAAGGAAACAGAAACTTTAAATGACACATTAAACAAAATGGACTTAATTGATATTTATAGGACATTCCATCAAAAACAACAGAACACACTTTCTTCTCAACTGCTCATGGAACATTCTCCAGGATAGATCACATCTTGGGTCACAAATCAAGCCTTGGTAAATTTTTAAAAACTGAAATTGTATCAAGCATCTTTTCTGACCACAAAGCAATGAAACTAGATATCAATTACAGTAAAAAAAAATCTGTAAAAAATACAAACACATGGAGGCTAAACATTACACTACTAAATAACCAAGAGATAACTGAAGAAATCAAAGAGGAAAATCAAACAATACCTAGAAACAAATGACAATGAAAACACAACAACCCAAAACCTACGGGATGCAGCCAAAGCAGTTCTAAGAGGGAAGTTTATAGCAACATAATCCTACCTCAAGAAACAAGAAACATCTCAAGTAAACAACCTAACCTTACACCTAAAGCAATTACAGAAAGAAAAAAAAAAACCCAAAGTAGGCAGAAGGAAAGAAATCATAAAGATCCGAACAGAAAGAAATGAAAAAGAAATGAAGGACACTATAGCAAAGATCAATAAAATTAAAAGCTGGTTCTTTGAGAATTTAAACAAAATTGATAAATCATTAGGCAGACTCATGAAGAAAAAAAGGGAGAAGACTCAAATCAATAGAATGACAAATGAAAAGGGAGAAGTAACAACTGATACTGCAGAACGACAAAGGATCATGAGAGATTACTACAAGCAACAATATGCCAATAAAATGGACAACCTTAAAGAAATGGACAAATTCTTAGAAATGCACAAACTGCCGAGACTGAACCAGGAAGAAATAGAAAATATGAACAGACCAATCACAAGCACTGAAATTGAAACTGTGATTAAAAATCTTCCAGCAAACAAAAGCCCAGGACCAGATGGCTTCACAGGTGAATTCTATCAAACATTTATAGAAGAGCTAACACCTATCCTTCTCAAACTCTACAAAATATAGCAGAGGGAGGAGCACTCCTAAATTCATTCTACGAGGCCACCGTCACCCTGATATCAAAACCAGACAAAGATGTCACAAAAAAAGAAATCTTCAGACCAATATCACTGATGAACATAGATGAAAATATCCTCAACAAAATACTAGGAAACAGAATCCAACAGCACATTAAAAGGATCATACACCATGATCAAGTGGGGTTTATCCGAGGAATGCAAAGATTCTTCAGTAAATAGAAATCAATCAATGTGATACACCATATTAACAAACTGAAGGACAAATCCATATGTTAATCTCAATAGATGCAGAAAAAGCTTTTGACAAAATTCAACACCCATTTATGATAAAAAACTCTCCAGAAAGTAGGCATAGAGGGAACCTACCTCAACATAATAAAGGCAGTATATGACAAACCCACAGCCAACATCGTCCTCAATGGTGAAAAATTGAAACCACTTCCTCTAAAATCAGGGACAAGACAAGGATGCCCACTCTCACCACTATTATTCAACATAGCTTTGGAAGTTTTAGCCACAGCAATCAGAGAAGAAAAAGAAATTAAAGGAACCTAAATCAGAAAAGAAGAAGTAAAGCTGTCACTGTTTGCAGATGACATGATACTATACATAGAGAATTCTAAAGATGCGACCAGAAAACTACTAGAGCTAATCAATGAGTTTGGTAAAGTAGCAGGATACAAAATTAATGCACAGAAATCTCTTGCATTTCTATACTCTAAGGATGAAAAACCTGCAAGAGTAAATAAGGAAACACTCCCATTTGCCACTGCAACGAAAAGAATAAAATACCTAGGAACAAACCTACCTAAGGAGACAAAAGACCTGTATGCAGAAAATTATAAGACTGATGAAAGAAATCAAAGATGATACAAACAGATGTAGAGATTATACCATGCTTCTGGATTGGAAGAATCAACATTGTGATAATGACTCTATTACCCAAAGCAATCTACAGATTCAATGGAATCCCTATCAAACTACCACGGGCATTTTTCACAGAACTAGAAGAAAAAATTTCACAATTTGTTGGAAACACAAAAGACCCCAAATAGCCAGAGCAATCCTGAGAAACAAAAACGGAGCTGGAGGAATCAGACTCCCAGACATCAGACTATACTACAAAGCTACAGTAATCAAGACAGTACAGTACTGGCAAATAACCAGAAATATAGATCAATGAAACAGGATAGAAAGCCCAGGATAGAAAGCCCAGAGCCCACGCACATATGGTCACCTTATCTTTGATACAGGTAGCAAGAATATACAATGGAGAATAGACAGCGTCTTCAGTAAGTGGTGCTTGGAAAACTGGACAGCCAGTTGTAAAGAATGAAATTAGAACACTTCCTAACACCATACAAAAAATAAACACAATATGGATAAAGACCTAAATGTAAGGCCAGACACTATAAAACTCTTGGAGTAAAACAAAGGAAGAACACTCTTTGACATAAATCACAGCAAGATCCTTTTTGACTCACCTCCTAGAGAAATGGAAATAAAAATAAAAATAAACAACTGTGACCTAATGAAACTTAAAAGCTTTTGCACAGCAAAGGAAACCATAAACAAGATGAAAAGACAACCCTCAGAATGGGAGAAAATATTTGCAAATGAGGCAACTGACAAAGGATTAATTTCCAAAATATACAAGCAGCTCATGTACCTCAATATCAAAACAACAAACAACCCAATCCAAAAACGGACAGAAGACCTAAATAGACATTTCTCCAAAGAAGATATACAGATTGTCAACAAACACATGAAAGGATGCTGAACATCACTAATCATTAGAGAAATGCAAATCAAAACTACAATGAGGTATCACCTCACACTGGTCAAAATGGCCACCATCAAAAAATCTACAAATAATAAATCCTGGAGAGGGTGTGGAGAAAAGGGAACACTCTTGCACTGCTGGTGGGAATGTGAATTGGTACAGCCACTATGGAGAACAGTATGGAGGTTCCTTAAAAAACTACAAATAGAACTACCATATGACCCAGCAATCCCACTACTGGGCATATACCCTGAGAAAACCATAATTCAAAAAGAGTCATATACCAAAATGTTCATTGCAGCTCTATTCACAATAGCCCAGAGATGGAAACAACCTAAGTGTCCATCATCGGATGAATGGATAAAGAAGATGTGGCACATATATACAATGGAATATTACTCAGCCCTAAAAAGCAACGAAATTGAGCTATTTGTAATGAGGTGGATGGACCTGGAGTCTGTCATACAGAGTGAAGTAAGTCAGAAAGAGAGAGACAGGTACCATATGCTAACACATATATATGGAATTTAAGAAAAAAAATGTCATGAAGAACCTAGGGGTAAGACAGGAATAAAGACACAGACCTACTAGAGAATGGACTTGAGGATATGGGGAGGGGGAAGGGGAAGCTGTGACGAAGTGAGAGAGTGGCATGGACATATATACACTACCAAGTGTAAGACAGATAGCTAGTGGGAGGCAGCCGCATAGCACAGGGAGATCAGCTCAGTGCTTTGTGACCGCCTGGAGGGGTGGGATAGGGAGGATGGGAGGGAGGGAGATGCAGGAGGGAGGAGATATGGGAACATATGTATATGTATAACTGATTCACTTTGTTATACAGCAGAAACACACCATTGTAAAGCAATTATACTCCAATAAAGATGTAAAAATAAATAAATAAACTAATGGGACCTAATGAAACTCAAAAGCTTTTGAAGAGCAACGGAAACCATAAACAAGACGAACGACAACTCTCAGAATGGGAGAAAATATTTGCAAATGAAGCAACTGATAAAGGATCCATCTCCAAAATTTACATGCAGGTCATGCAGCTCAGTATCAAAAAAACAAACAACTCAATCCAAAAATGGGAAGAAGACGTATATAGACATTTCTCCAAAGAAGATATATAGATTGCCAACACACACATGAAAGAATGGTCAACATCACTAATCATTAGATAAATGCAAATCAAAACTAGAGTTCAGTATCACCTCACAGCAGTCAGAATGGCCATCATCAAAAAGTCTACAAACAATAAATGCTGGAGAGGGTGTGGAGAAAAGGGAACACTCTTGCACTGCTGGTGCAACCGTAAATTGATACAGCCACTATGGAGAACAATATGGAGGTTCCTTGAAAAACTAAAGATAGAACCCTCATACGACCCAGGAATCCCACTACTTGTCATATACCCTGGGAACCATAATTCAAAAAGAGTCATGTACTGCAATGTTCATTGCAGCTCTATTTACAATATCCAGGACATGAAAGCCACCTAAGTGTCCACTGACAGATGAATGGATAAAGAAGATGTGCCACATATATATAGTGCAATATTTCTCAGCCATAAAAAGAAACGAAATTGAGTTATTTGTAGTGAGGTGGATGGACCTAAAGTCTGTCATACCGAGTGAAGTAAGTCAGAAAGAGAAAACAAATATCGTATATTAACGCATATATGGAATCTAAGAAAAAAAATGTCATGAAGAACCTAGGGGTAAGACAGGAATAAAGACACAGATCTACTAGAGAATGGACTTGAGGATATGGGGAGGGGGAAGGGTAAGCTGGGACAAAGCGAGAGAATGGCATGGACATATATACACTACCAAATGTAAAATAGATAGCTAGTGGGAAGCAGCTGCATCGCACGGGGAGATCAGCTCAGTGCTTTGTGACCACCTAGAGGGGTGGGATAGGGAATTTGGGTGGGAGACGCAAGAGGGAGGGCATATGGGGATATATGCATACACATAGCTGATTCACTTTGTTATACCGCAGAAACTAACACAACCTTGTAAAGCAATTATACTAGAACAGATTTTTTTTTAATTTTAAAAATAAAGATTATGGAGGACCTTAAGTCTAAGAAATTTGGTCTTTATTTACAGGGTGCCACTGAAAATTATTGAGCAAGATACAATAATCAGTTAGATTATTCCAGTAGTCTTAGAGGTAATGAGGGCTTGGACTAGGGTAGTGAGGTAAAGATGGAAGGGGAGACAGCTGGCAAAAATATTGCAGAGGTAGAATTGACCAGATGTGGCACACGACTGAATATAGGGGGAGAAGAAGGAATCCATGAATCTAAGATTTCAGTCTTAGATAGCTGTATATACCCAAAGACAGTAGAAAAGTGGATGTGGGCTATGAGAAACATCAGGGCTATAGATATAGATTTGCATATGGAGAGCTGAACCTAAGAAAACAGTTGATGAATTTCTGTGGGGATAGTGTACAACAGAAACAAAAGAAGGGAGCAGAGAATAAACTCAACAAATGTTTACTGAAAACTTACCATGTACCAAGCATGTTCATGAGTGTTGAGGATAAAATGGAGAATGAGATAAACAGTACCTGCCCTCATCCAACATTTATTTGGGAAAAGAGACTACCAATAACATAAATTAAAAAGGAACGGTCAGAGCAATAGGATTAAGAGAGTATGTCATAAACAGAAAACAAATTAACAATTACCAAAGAGGAAGGGAGGTGGGGGAGGGATAAATTAGGAGTCTGAGATTAGCAGATACAAACTACTATACATAGAACAGATAAAACAACAAGGTCCTACTGTACAACACAGGAACTATATTCAATATCTTGTAATAAACCATAATGGGAAAGAATATGATAAAGATATATACAGATATATCTGAATCACTTTGCTGTACAGCAGAAACTAACAACACAACACTGTAAATCATCTACACTTCAATAAAAAAAAACGAGTATGTCATTAGAAGCCAAAGAGAAAGTTTCTGGAAGGAAAAAGTAGTATTATATTCTCTCGTGCTAGAGAGACCAGAGGACAAAATGGACTGAGGGAAAAAATCATTAGACTTTATCATTAAAAGGTCACTAGCGGGGATTCCCTGGTGGTACAGTGGTCAAGAATCCGCCTGCCAATGCAGGGGACACGGGTTCGAGCCCTAGTCCAGGAAGATCCCACATGCCGTGGAGCAACTAAGCCCGAGCGCCACAACTACTGACCCTGCACTCTAGAGCCCGTTAGCCACAACTACTGAAGCACACATGCCTAGCGCCCATGCTCCGCAACAAGAGAAGCCACCGCAATGAGAAGCCCGCGCACTGCAATGAAGAGTAGCCCCTGCTCGCCGAAACTAGAGAAAGCCGGTGCCCAGCAACAAAGACCCAATGCAGCCAAAAATAAATACATTTATTAAAAAAAAGGTCACTAGTGATATTCAAAAGAGCAGTTTATAGAATCAGATGCAAAAATCATCAAAAGGGAAGTAGGTGGTGAGGCCAAAAACCTTAGAGTCATTCTTGTCTCTTTTTTTCTCTCTTATCCTACATCTGGTTTGTCAGAGAATTCTGTCAGCTTTATTTTCATATTCTATACAGAATCTGACCACTTCTCACCATCCATACTTCCTTCATCCTGGTCCATGCCACCATCATCTCTTGCCTAGATTATTTCAGTGGCCTCCTAACTGGTCTCCCTGCTTCCACCCTTGCATCCAGCTCAGTCTATTCAACACGGTGGCCAAGTGATTTTATTAAAATGCAAGTCAGATCTTGACACTCTTGTGCCCCCAAACCCTCCCACTGGCTCCCCATCTCACTTAGACTTAATGACACAAATCTTTACAATGAACTACAATGTCTTTCTTACATGATCTGTTTCCCCACTACTTCCTTGATCACATTTCCTGTTTTCCCTAATATTCCCTCTGCTCCAGCCACACTAGTCTCTTTGCTGTTCCTCAAACACCACATATATGCTCCTACCCCACACACCAGAGCCTTTGCATTTGGCTGCTCCCTCTGTCTGGAATGCTCTTTTTAAAGGTATCCTCATAGCCATATCCCTCATTTCCTCAGGTCTCTACTAAAAAACTACCTTCTCACTGAGGCCCCCTCTGGCCACCTTGCCTAGAATTCCAACCCTTCACTCCTCCTCTAAAACATTTAATACTACCCTTTCCTACTTAGTTTTCTCTTTAGCACTTATCACTATCTAATATAACAGGGTCAGAAAACTGTGGCCTTTGGGCTCCATCCAGCCTACCATCTATGAATAGCTAAGTTTTACTTTTTTAAAAGGCTAAAAAAATCAAAAAAGAATACTTTACGACACAAAAAATTATATGAAATTCAAATTTCAGTGTTCCTAAATATAAAGTTTTGTTGGAACAAAGCCATGCCAATTTGTTTACATATGGTCTACGCCTACTTTCATGGTACAACAGCAGAGTTGAGTAGCTGCAAGAGAGACTGTATGGCCTAGAAAACCTAAAATATTTACTGTGTGGTTCTGCATAGAAAATTTACTGACCTCTCTAATATACCATAATATTTATCTTTTTATTGTCTGTGTCTCCTAGTAGAATATAAACTCTGTGGCGGTAGGGGGTTTTGTCTATTTGCCTAGGACAGTATTTAACATATAGTAGTAGACAGTTAATAAATATTTTTTGAATGAATGAATACTAAAAAAATATAGGCAGTAATTTTAGGTTATAAAGTTTGGTGATGAAAGGAAGGACAAACTATAATTTGGGGAGGATGACATGGTTGAAGAAAGGTTTTTGAATAAAGAAGACCTAAAAATAATTGTAGTGACAGGGGAAAGAAACAGTAGAGAGAGAAAGATAAAAGAGTTAGGGTTGAGATTTGTAGGGAAGGTCCCCTGAGAAAGTAACTTCTTTCTCAGAGATAAGGGAGAAGAAAGAATGGATAAAGAGAGAAGGTGATGAAGTTCATGTCAGTGGCTACAAGCCCAGGAAATTAGAAGATAAGGTTTTTTGCTAAAAGGAAGGATAAGGCATAGGGGCTTAGGGATAAAAAAAATGTTTTGGAATCACCAAGGATTGGTGAGGAGTATGACAGAAAGTCAACAAGAGTCAGTTTTACTTAGTGCCTATATGAAAACTATGAAATTTTAGCAGATGCAATAAATATGCTTTCACAAAATTTCTGAACAGTACTCAAGAAGATCAAGGGAAGGAGTGAAAAAAGCAGACAATAAAAATTAACAAGACTAGGTGGCAATAGCAAAATAGTAAAATATGACGAACTGCGTAACTGTTTCACCTTTCTTCATCTGTCTTAGTGCACAGTAGAGTATTCCTTACATATGGAGGTATCAAATCAATTTCTGCTAAGTTTAAGACAGGAAGGATGAAATGGAGAAATATACTAACAGTAATCAACAAGGCAATCTGGCCTTAAATGACATAATCACAAACTGAGTATACATATTAGGACCTGCCTGGTTTCCTGCTCTCTTCTTCTTCCCCTCCTTACTACTAATATCATTTGAACTCCCAATTATAGGTTCAGTCCTACACTAGGCTCTAGGACCAAACTTGACATTAGTTAGAGGAAATTTAAGAAGCAGTGCTTCAAGTCTTAGAAGACTGTATCATCTATTCACTTTGTATTCTTTTTCCGGTAATTGCATCCCAGTCTGGCTCCCTATGCCTGAGCTCCACTCTTAAAAAGAGCCTCATGTTCCTTTCACTTTAGGTTTGGAGCTCGACCTTGCTCTTTCTAGTCTATCTACACATACCCCCAGTGATGCAAAGATTTGAGTCCTACATCTGAGTCCAAATCTCTATGATTGAAGACCTGTTCCCTGCTGATATGCTTATGTGATGCCAACTACCTATGTGTCTAACTTATGGAATCTTTCCAACACTTAAATTTCCCCCATTGCCATAATCTGATCTGCCCATTAGGATACCCTGATGCCAGCTAATTGGCTGAGTCAAAGGCAACTTGTTCATCTCTGTAACTTCAGAGACTATCACAGTATCTCATACTATGTTCTTTCTATCTTGACTAGGTGATTAGATATCCTTCCTTGGCCTGCAGATGTATCCATCCCCCCAGTTGGCATGTCTAGCTCCAGGTCCAGGTCCATCCCAATCTGCCAGGTTAATATAAATCATAGAGTTACAAAAGCCTTGTGATTACCTTCTTTACAGGTCTTTAAGTAAGCAGTAGGAAACTACCTTTCTGAAATAGGTAACAGTATTCTGAGCAGAAATATAATGAATTAAGTAACAAAATCTATGTGACATCTTCTTTTCAGGTCTTTAAGTAAACAGTAGTCAACCATCTTTCTGAAACACTTAAATGCTAGCCTGTGTAGAAATACGATGAATTAAGTAACCTTTCAACTTCTCTTTCAGGACCGTGAATTTATAACAAACAAACTAAATGGTAAATATTCTTTTGAAAGAAAATCTGAAGTATTTATTAAGGTAAACAACCCTTCAAAGTAAACAAATCTTCAAAGAAAATGTCTAAAATTACAACCCTTAATCACATATTTCCCCCTAAATTTGTTATTAAAACTTAAAAAGCAACAAAAACCTTCATATTTTACCTGGATCCATACTTGTACTTCTTGTTTTTTCTCTTACCACAAGACAATACGCCCCACCCCATTATGTGCATACTATATGATAACCAAAGGAAGAAATGTCCCAAATGCTTTGGGGGAGTATGAACGGCTCTATCCTCAAGCAAGTTTTATCCCTTTTACCTTCTAGAATTTTGTTCTGATAAGAAATCAAATGCTGAACATTTTTTTAGATTGGTTGGAAAGGCAAAAGATAACCCAGAAAGTAAAAGAACGAATTTCATCCCAGTGTTTGCTCTCACTGAATGCTTGACCCAAAAAAATGTGTAACTTAAAATTTATTCTGCTTCAAAGGACAATACTGCAGATGGTTAGCAGCAGATAACTTTGTTCATGAATTGCAATGATATATTACCTTTCAGAACAGGGTGTTAAAAATAAACAGTAAGTAATGGAATTAAGAGTCTCCAAATTTTCTCTCCTTTTGGGAAGTTCCATTCATTAATGTTTATAGTGTGCAAGTCAGGAAAATATCAATTTGACTTTGTTCTGTATGAAGTAACTCTCAGACATCCTAACCTAATAGCCAAGAAGTCACACCACTACAACCATCTCTCTGCCATTGCACATAACAACATTTGCTGCCTTTGAAAAACAAATAAATCAAAAGACCTTATCAAATTGTCCCAAATGCAGGTAACAAGCAGCCATGTTCCTCTGTAGCCTGGCAAAGTCCAGGAACGTTTGATCACATGCATAAAATCTCAGAGAACAGCAGTACCAGTGTAGGGCATCAGCATAATCTTCTACCTAAAGTTTAAAAAGAAATAACAAAATCACACAGATATTTCTATATTTGACCCTAATTGTTCCAAGTCACCTTTAGAAACAAAAAAATGGCACTGTTTACATTTTTAGGCAACCAAAACACAACATCCTCTTTAGTTGAATGCTGAATGCATTTTACTATCAGCCTTGATCAATATAAAGTTATAGATAAAGTGGTAATCGATATTCTCTCTTCTTCCCTCACATTAGAGGTTTCACGGAAACCAACAAAATTAAAAGGCAACCTATGAAATCAGAAAAAATATTTGCAGTATTTTGGGGGGGTAATATCCAAAATATATAAGAAAATACTACAACTCAGTAGCAAAAAATAAAAACAAGAACAAAAACAAAACCCGATTAAAAATGGGCAAAGGATCTGGACAGACTTTCCCAAAGAAGACATACAAATGGCCAACAGGTACATGATAAGGTGCTCAACATCACTTATCATCAGGAAAATGCAAATCAAAACCACAATGAGATATCACTTCACATCTGCTACAATGGCTAACATCAGAAAGACAAGAGATAACAAATGGTGGTGAGGATGTACAGAAAAGGGAAACCTTGTACACTGTTGGTGGGAATGTAAACTGGTATAGCCACTATGGAAAACAGTTGGAGGTTTCCTAAGAAATTAAAAATAGAACTACCATACAATCCAGTAATCCCACTTCTGTGTGGGATACCCAAAGAAAATGAAATCATTATCTCAAAGAGATAATTGTACTGCCATGTCCACTGCAGCAAGCCAAGGTACGGAAACAACCTAAGTTGTTGTTTACTGATGAATGTGGGTAAAGAAAGTACAGTACATGTATACAATGGAATATTAGCCTTAAAAAAGAATGAAATCCTGCCATTTGTGACAACATGGATGAATTTGGAGGACATTATGCTAAATGATATAAGCCAGAAAGAGAAAGACAAACATTGCATGGTATCACTTATATGTAGAATCTGAAGTAAAGAAAAAAAAGTCAAACTCATAGAAACACAGAGTAGAATGGTGTTTTCCAGGGGTTTGAGGGTGGGGGAAATGGAGAATGGTTGGTAAAAGGGTACAAACTTTCAGTTATAAGATGAAAACGGTCCGAGGATCTAATACATACATTAGATATATGGTGACTATAGTTGGTAATACTGGATTGTATAACTGAATTTTGCTAAGAGAGCAGAACTTAAATGTTCTCACCAAAAAGAAAAAAGGTAAATATGTGAGGTGATGGACGTGTTAAATAAGTCATTATACCCCTTTCACAATGTATATGTATATCAAATTAAATCATCACATTGTACACTTTAATCATAATTTTGTCAATTATACTTCAATAAAGCCAAAAAAAATGAAATTTCACATATGGGATGAAGAGTCGGAGAGGGTGGTGAGCCACCCTAGAAAACTCAGAATACGATTTAAAAGTTATTAAAACAACAATGATAAAAATGTTAAAAGAGAACACCCATAATTTACCATTCGAATACAGCTATTTTCATTTTTCCACATTCCATTTTAATTTTACCCTTTTGTATTTTTATATAGTTGTAATCACACTTTATATTACAATTTCATTTTCTATTCTTTCCATTTAAGTTCATTTTGTAAATATTAATCTATGTTGCTACGTAGGATAAGAAAATGTAAGATATTTTAGTAAATTTCCAGGTTTTTCACTATTTTAATTAAATGCTATGGGTGTTTTTTTTGTGGTTTTTTTGTGTGTGTGGTTTTTTTTTTTTTTTTTTTGCAGTACGCAGGCCTCTCACTGTTGTGGCCTCTCCCGTTGCAGAGCACAGGCTCCGGATGCGCAGGCTCAGCGGTCATGGCTCACAGGCCCAGCCACTCTGCAGCATGTGGGATCTTCCTGGACTGGGGCACGAACCTGTGTCCCCTGCATCGGCAGGCGGACTCTCAACCATTGTGCCCCCAGGGAAGCCCTAAATGCTATGTTTTTGTACAAAAATATTTTCTTACTTTTGAGGCACTTTAAAATTTTCAATGGTAAGAAGCTATTACAAAAAATCTAATAGAAATGACCTGGATAACTTTTTTTAAGATAAGAAAATTAAGATTGCTCATGCACACCAAGGTAACGTAGATGAGTCCCCTGTACCCTACCAAGAAACTTCACATTTTTCAATGAAAGACAGGAGTCATTAGTACCTAAAAGGAATAAAACTCACTCCCTACTATAAACAACTGTGCTGAGGAGGTATAACACTGCCTTTGACTATTTAGAATTAAGATTACATTCTTCTACAGTTTTGGAAGTGGGAGTTAAAAAAATTATCCTGCAAGACTGGAAAATGAGAGAAAAAAAGATTCAATACGAGAAGGGAATTCTGAAATAATTTTTTACTTGCTCAGTAAAGAAACAGAGACCCTCTAAAAGAAAATAAGAATATCATTCTATTTTGCAGCACCTTAATGTATAAAACAAGATGTTTTGATATATGTATACACTGTGAAATGACGACCACAATTAACATATCCATCCTTCTGCAATGTCTAATCTGATGTTAATACTATGCAGTATATTTTTGATCCTAGACATACTTTTCATCTCTGGAAGTTTGATTTGGGTCTTTTGTATCTTCCATGTCTCTACCTAACTTCTTGAATATATAGAATACAATTATAAGAGCTATTTTAATGTCCTCTGCTAATGTTAACTTCTATGTTAGTTTCAATTGTTGCTTCTTTTCTTCATTATAGGTTGTATTTTCCTGCCTGTTTGTATGCTTGGTAATTTATTTATTTTGCAGTATGCGGGCCTCTCACTGTTGTAGCCTCTCCCATTGCGGAGCACAGGCTCCGGACACACAGGCTCAGCGGCCATGGCTCACGGGCCCAGCCGCTCCACAGCATGTGGGATCTTCCCAGACCGGGGCATGAACCCGTGTCCCCTGCATCGGCAGGTGGACTCTCAACCACTGTGCCACCAGGGAAGCCCGGTAATTTATTATTAGATGCCAGACGTTATAAACTTTACCTTGTCGGGTGCTGGATAGTTCTGCATTCTGGTAAATATCCTTGACCTCTACTCTGGCAAGCACTTAAATTCCTTGGGACCAATTTGATCCTTTCAGGTCATACTTTTATGATTTTTCAGGTTGGTCTGGAACAGTGCTCAGTTTAGGACTAATTACTCCCCACTAGCAAAACAAGACCTTTCTGAATTCTCTACCCAATGCCCCATGAATTAGAAGTTTTCCAGTCTGGCTGGTATGAACAGGTTCTATTCCCAGACCTGTGTGAGTGCCAGGCACTGTTCTAATACTTTTAGATGGTGACTCATCTGGCTTTAGGTATTTTCATCCCATATTATCTTGATCAGTACTCCACTAAACACTTGAGAAGGATTCTCTGATTGTGGAGTTCTCTTTCTTGCTCTGTTCTCCTCTCTGATACTCTGTCCTATGAATTCTAGCTACATCAGTCTTCCCAGACTCTCAGCTCCAACTCCTCAAATTAGGAAGCCTGCTAGGATCCACTTCAGTTTCTTTCCTTTTTTTTTTCCAACATCTTTATTGGAGTATAATTGCTTTACAATGGTTAGTTTCTGATGTATAACAAAGTGAATCAGCTATATGTATACATATATCCGCATATCCCCTCCCTCTTGCAACTCCCTCCCACCCTCCCTATCCCACTCCTCTCGGTGGTTACATAGCACCGAGCTGATCTCCCCGAGTGATGTAGCTCCTTCCCACTAGCTATCTATTTTACATTTAGTAGTGTGTATATGTCAATGCCACTCTCTCACTTTGCCCCAGCTTACCCTTCCCTGTCCCCGTGTCCTCAAGTCCACATTCTCTACATCTGTGTCTTTATTCCTGTCCTGCCCCTAGGTTCTTCAGAACCATTTTTTTTTTAGATTCCATATATATGTGTTAGCATATGGTATTTGTTATCCTCTTTGACTTACGTCACTCTGTATGACAGACTCCAGGTCCATCCACCTCACTACAAATAACTCAACTTTCTTTTTATGGCTGAGTAATATTACATTGTATATATGAGCCATATCTTCTTTATCCATTCATCTGTCAATGGACACTTAGGTTGTTTCCATGTCCTGGCTACTGTAAATAGACCTGCAACGAACATTGTGGTACATGACTCTTTTTGAATTATGGTTTTCTCAGCGTATATGCCCTCGAGTGGGATTGCTGGGTCATATGGTAGTTCTATTTTTAGTTTAAGCAACCTCCATACGGTTCTCCATAGTGGCTGTATCAATTTACATTCCCACCAACAGTGCAAGAGGGTTCCCTTTTCTCCACACCCTCTCCAACATTTATTGTTTGTAGATTTTTTGATGATGGCCATTCTGACTGGTGTGAGGTGATACCTCATTGTAGTTTTGATTTGCATTTCTCTAATGATTAGGGATGTTGAGCATCCTTTCATGTGTTTGTTGGCAATCTGTATATCTTCTTTGGAGAAATGTCTATTTAGGTCTTCTGCCCATTTTTGGATTGGGTTGTTTATTTTTTTGATATTGAGCTGCATGAGCTACTTGTATATTTTAGAGATTAATCCTTTGTCAGTTGCTTCATTTGCAAATATTTTCTCCCATTCTAACGGTTGTCTTTTCATCTTGTTTATGCTTTCCTTTGCTGTGCAAAAGCTTCGAAGTTTCATTAGGTCCTATTTGTTTATTTTTGTTTTTATTTCCATTTCTCTAGGAGGTGGGTCAAAAATGATCTTACTGTGATTTATGTCATAGTCCACTTCAGTTTCTATTCCTATGCTACAGCCTGGAAACTCAAGGTAGTAAGCTGAACAACTGCAGTGCTCACCTTGTTTATTTCCTATCTACCAGAGATCACTCTCCATTGCCTAATGTCCAGTGTCTTGAAAACCATTTTTTCATGTGTTTTGTCTTGATTTTTTGGAGGTAGGGAGAGGGAGCAAGGTGTTATTCAGGCAAGGACATCAACCAGGTCTCTTACATTTTGGTTGGAAGTGGAAATCCACTAAAACAGTACGTCCTTTCTTACACATACACACACAAATGCATATGGATTAGAAGGCAATATATAAAATTTTAAGAGTGATTGGATTAAGAATAACTATTCTTTTTAAAAAACTTATCTGTGGTTTCAAATTTTCTACAGTAAACCTGGACTGTTTTGTATAAAGAAAAAATATTACTACCTTTTTTTTCATTTTTATTACACCACAATGTTTTTAAAAGGTTTTTTTTAAGAGCAGTTTTGGGATCACAGCAAAAGTGAGAGGAATGTACAGATATCTGCTAGATACCTCCTGACCCAACACATGTACAGCCTCCCCCATCATCAACATCCTCTACCAGAATGGTGTATTTGTTACAACTGATGAACTTACATTAGGGTTCACTCTTGGTGTTGTACATTCTATGGATTTAGACAAATGGATAATGACATGCGTCCATCATTATAGTATCATTCAAAGTATTTTCACTGCCCTAAAAATCCTCTGTGCTCCATACCTCAATTTTTAAAGGAAATAAAACCCTCTTTCTTGCTCCTCATGTTAAAATAAATTATACTTTCCTATATCTTAGTATCAGTGATGTCATTTCCCTACACTGTAAACTCCCAATGGGGATGAATCACATCTTAGTATCTTTATTTTTAGTTTATTTTTTAAAAAATAAATAAGTTACTTTATTTATTTTTGGCTGCGGTGAGTCTTTGTTGCTGCATGTGGGCTTTCTCTAGTTGCGGCGAGTGGGGGCTACTCTTCATTGTGGCGTGCGGGCTTCTCATTGTGGTGGCTTCTCCTGTTGCAGAGCACGGGCTCTAGGCACGTGGGCTCAGCAGTTGTGGCTCGTGGGCTCTAGAGTGCAGGCTCAGTAGTTGAGGAGCATGGGCTTAGTTGCTTCCGCGGCACGTGGGATTTTCCTGGACCAGGGATCAAACCCGTGTCCCCTCCATTGGCAGGCGGATTCTTAACCACTGCGCCACCAGGGAAGTCCACATCTTAGAATTTTTAAATAAATTCTTGTCCAATGCACATTAAAATTCTACATTATAAATATTTAATAAATAGACAGTACCTAAGCAGAAAGAGATTATTAAAGTACTTAATGCTCTATGATTTTTATAGTGAATACACTGTTTTATTTGTTGGGGTGAAGAAAGAATATAAAGAATGAAAATAGATTATTCCCAAACCTGAAAACTTTGGGCAGCTTTTTTCCATAGAATGTTGTGTAAACAGCCTACTAATTCTGTTGTCAGTTGTCTTCCTGTTTGGTGACCTGAAAAAAAAAAAAACCAAGTTCTAAAAACAAGAATCAAGATCTATTACATTAAATAAAGAGCACTAACTGTGCTCTTCAGAACCTATACTCTTTAAGTAATGGCTACAAACACAATCACATTCAGACAGGTTTTCATCATCAATTTTAGATTTACTAGCAAAACTGATTATGCAATACAATCAGAGTTTGCTAGAATCACTGTAGTAATTCGCTCATCAATCTGTAATAGTTTTCCAGCCTAGTCTCTTTTTAACGTATTTTCTAAGTTCCAAATTTGATCACCATCTGGTGCCTTAATGTTATTATCAATGAACAGACAGCAATGCTAGAAATCATTAATAAGAAGTGTTTATACTATTACGTATTAACTAGATCAGATCAAGTTCCCAAGAAAGGCCAATTATACCTTAAAGCCTTTGTAAAATACTTTAAGACCACGTTTACACATAAACTCTATTACTTTAAATTGTAACTCATGTCTGATTGTTTCTGGTCTAGACATTTACAGGGTTCAAATACATTATCACACACTAAGGTAAAGTTTAAGCTATAATAGAATTCTATATCCCTTTCACTTCCACCCCTTTGGCACTATCAATTTCCATGAAAGTCTTGATTAGAAAACTGAGAGTCTCTGACCCCTCAGCAGACATAGTTTGTTCCATGACTTAGTTAAAAATACTCACAGGAGAGTAAAAAGCTACATAAAGCTTGTGTGTTAAAATATTATCATACTTTGAAAGTGTAAGTGTATAATTAGATATAACAATATAACTTGGGTTAACTGTAATCTTAGAAAATTAGTTATTCTGGATAGCAAAGTTTTCTAGTTACATGGCAGTTTACTTTCATTAAACATAAAATAATTTTTTATTTTAAAAAGTCTAAATCATTTAAAGTTCTTAATTTTTCTAAAAATTATGTTTTATGAATTATGTTTTTCTAAACATACATTCTAGTTTTCTGAAGCACAGTTTAACTTTTGCTTGACTATTCAAGGTCAACACTAACAACTATTGTATTTTACTGTACTGATAGTATATCATAATGATGCCTTCAGTAATTATTATGTAGTACAGATTATTATACTTTTTTAAATACTTGAAATTGTTTTATATAATTTATAAGGTTTTTCCCTCCCTTGTGATCGGGTTATCTGTATATTTCCCTGTAGGTCCTTTCTCCCTTTATAATATGCTACCATTAAAATGCTGAGGGTTGGAAAACCAGATAACCAAGCTTAACAACACTGGGTCTAAAAATAACTGGATTCTTAGTGAGGATATGGAGGAAGGGTGTCATCAGTAAAATACAGTTCATAGAATCTAGAGTTCAAAAGACCCTTAGAGATTATCTAGTCAAAAGATTTCCTTTAAAAAAATCAATGACTTTGTTTTTATAAAAACATGATACATACTTATAAAAATTCAAGCAATCTGGTAAAAAACAAAGAAAGCAATAAATCACCTAAACTGCCACCACTCAGAATAAATTCCAGTGTTAACATTAGTGACTATCATTCCAGTTATATCTCTATATATGTATAGAGTAGGAAAGACAGATCAGGGCAAGAATTTTCTAATAAAGGGATCATACTCTCTGTGTTCTTCAGGGTATAGGGTTCTACAGAGAGATGGGGGATTAATGGAATGCTGAGATCTGGCTCTACATCTCTGCTTTAACCACAGCAACTCTAGTCTATTTTATTGGGGGCAGGGTTCATATACAATTGCATCACAAAAGGATGCTGCTGCTGCTGCTAAAAAGAAGTTAAAAAGTAGGAATGTAGTTCACAACCTTCATTTTATAGTTGGAAAAAGATCCAGAGATATTACTGACTTGCCTGAAGGTACACAGCTAATTTGAGATCAAACTGAAACATGAAATTAGGCTTATAATCTCACAATTTTCCATTACACATGAGGTTTAAGCTCAGAGGTTTGTCTGTTTTTGTTGATGTTTTGTTATCTTTGTTTAGCTTTCATTCTAGCTTGCCAAATATGTGGAATCTGGATAGGTGAGTTGTTATAGTCAAAGGGTATTAAGGAGAAAAAAAAAGGAAGTGAGAGAAAGGAAAAAATCTGTTGACCTGAGGATTTTGCTACTGTTCTGACCTCCATCTTAGAACTACATGCATATTAACACCTTTCTAAAACACCTGCAGAAATCCTACTGACCTATAATGATTTCTTCAATCTTCTCCGTGGCAAGCAATTCTTCCTTCCTTTGTAAAAGCATTTCAACATGGAACAGTAGAGCTTTACCAATATTTTCTGATGACTTAAAATGTTCACAGATAATCTTCAGGAAATAAGACCCAAGAGATTCTCTGTTCAATGAGACACAATTTTAAGTGGTGTGAATAAAATAACATTTTTAATTAACAAGGTGAAAGTTTGTTTGAGTATGAGCAAAACAGACAAGATAAAACTATATCTGAACTTAGTTAATATCATTAAAAGTCTAAATAAGCCTATTGGTTAACAGTAAATAATTTAATTCAATTTGTTTGATTTATCAAGCCACAAACATTTTCTTTTTATGAACACATAGAGTCAGATAATCATTTCTCTACTAATATCTAATTGGTTCTTTTTCTCCAAAACTTACGTCAGTTTATAAATATTGGAACATGAGATCCATAAAGTGAAGATACATAAACTGACATTACAAATTTATCAGTCCCTGTTCATGAGAACTTTTATACTTTCTTAGCAACTTTCAAATATACCATACAGCACTGTTTACTATAGTCATCATGTACATTACATCCCCAGTATTTATTTATCTTATAACTGAAAGTTTCTACCTTTTGACCACCATTTCAAGTCATTATGCTGTATAGCTTAAATTTATACAGTGCTGAATGTCAATTATATCTCAATAAAAGTGAAAGAAGAAAAAGAAATTTACCAATTCCCTCTGCCAACAATTCTTTTAAAAATTTATTTATGCTTATTACACAAATAATATACCAGTAGATAATGATTATTTTAAATGCAAACAGCTCATGGATTGGAAGACTTAATATTGTTAAGATGGCAATACTCCCAAAGTGATCTACAGATGTAATGCAATCCCTATGAAAATCCCACTGACATTTTTTGCAGAAATGAAAAACTCCATCCTAAAAATAAAACAGAATATCAAGGTACCCAGAAGAGCCAAAACAATCCTGAAACAGAAGAACAAAGCTGGAGGACTCATACTTCATGACATCAAAATTTACTACAAAGATACAGTAATCAAAATAATGTGGTACTGGCATAAAGACACAAATACACCAATGGAATAGAAGAGAGTCTAGAAATAAATTCTCACATATATGGTCAAATGATTTTCGACAAAGGTGCCAAGAGCATTCCATGGAGGAAAAAAAACTGTCTTGTCAATAAACGGTGCAGGGACAACTGGATATCCATAAGCAAAAGAATGAAATTGGACTTTTACCTTACACCATATACAAAAATGAACTCCAAACGGATCAAAGACCTAAATGGAAGAGCTAAAATATAAAACTTTTAGAAGAAAATATAAGGGAAAAATCTTTACAACACTGGATTTGGCAATGATTTCTTTGATATGACACCAAAAGCACAAGTAACAAAAGTAAAAATAAACTGGACTACGTCAAAATTTTAAAATTTTGTGTATAAAAGAACACAATCAACAGAGTTGAAAAGGCAACCTATGAAATGGGAGAAAATATTTGCAAATCATACGTCTGATACAGAGTTAATATCCAGATATATAAGGAACCCCTAAAACTCAACAATGAAAAATCAACTGACTTAAAAATGGGCAAAGGGCTTGAATAGACATTTTTCCAAAGAAGATTATACAACTGGCAAAAATCACATGAAATACTTGACATCACTAATCATTAGGGAAATGCAAATCAAAGCCACAATGAGATATACCTCACATCCATTAGGATGGCTACTGTCACAGAAACAAAAAATAACAAGTGTTGGCAAGAATGTGGGAATACTGGAAACCTGTGCACTGTTGCTGGGAATGTAAAATGGTGCAACTACTATGGAAAACAGTATGGTGATTCCTTTAAAAAATTAAAAACAGAATTTCCATATGATCTACTAATTCTACTTCTGGGTATAAACCCAAAATAACTGAACGCAGGGTCTCAAAGAAATATTTTTACACCCACTCGCATAGCAGTATTATTCACGATAGCCAAAAGGTGCAAGTAATACAAGTCTCCATCGATGGACGAATGGATTAAAAAAAATGCAGTATATACACACAGTGGAATGTTATTCAGCCTTTCAGAAGGAGGAAATTCTGACACATGCTACAACACTGATGAACCTTGAGGACACTATGCTAAATGAAATAGTAACAAAAGGAAAAATAGTGTATGATCTCACTAATATGAGGTACTTACAGTAGTCAAATTAATAGAGACGGCAAGTAGAACGGTGTATGCCAGGGACTGGGAAAGGGGAGAATAGGGACTTGCTGCTTAATGGGTGCAAAGTTTTAAATGTGCAAGACGAAAATAGCTCTGGAGTTTGGTTAACATACTTAACACTATGAATGTTAATTGTAACAAACTTAACAATGTGAATGTACTTAACACCGATGAACTGTACACTTAAAAACAGTTAACATGGTATGTTTTATGCTTTGTATATTTTACCACAATTTAAAACTTCAAAAAATTTTTAATTAAAAAATGAAAATATCACAAATCGGTGTTGAGCTTTTCTGCATCTACTGAAATGATCATATGGTTTTTATTCTTCAATTTGTTAATGTGGTGTATCACACTGATTGATTTGCATATACTGACGAATCCTTGCATCCCTGAGATAAATCCCACTTGATCAAGGTGTATGATCCTTTTAATGTGTTGTTGGATTCAGTGTGCTAGTATTTTGTTGAGGATTTTAGCATCTCTATTCATCAGTGATACTGGCCTGTAATTTCCTTTTTTGGGGATATCTTTGTCTCATTTTGGTATCAGGGTGATGATGGCCTCATAAAATGAGCTTGGGAGTGTTCCTTCCTCTGCAAATTTTTGGAAGAGTTTCAGAAGAGTAGGTGTTAACTCTTCTATAAATGTCTCATAGAATTCGCCTGTGAAGCCATCTGATCTTGGACTTTTGTTTGTTTTAAGACTTTTAATCACAGCTTCAATTTCAGTACTTGTGACTGGTCTGTTCATATTTTCTATTTCTTCCTGGCTCAGACCTGGACGGTTGTATCTTTCTAAGAATTTGTCCATTTCTTCTGGTTGTCCATTTTATTGGCATATAGTTGCTTGTAGTAATCTCTCATGATCCTTTGTATTTCTGTGGTATCTGTTATAACATTTCCTTTTTCATTTCTAATTTTATTGATTTAATTCCTCTCCCTCTTTTTCTTGATGAGTCCAGCTAAAGGTTTATAAATTTTGTTCATCTTCTCAAAGAACCAGCTTTCAGTTTCATTAATCGTTGCTGTTATTGTCTTCATCTCTATTTCATTTATTTCTGCTGTGATCTTTATGATTTCTTTCCTTCTACTAACTTTGGGTTTTGTTTGTCTTCTTTCTCTGGTTGCTATAGGTGTGAAGATAGGTGGTTTATTTGAGATTTTTCTTGTTTCTTGAAGTAAGATTGTATTGCTATAAACTTCTCTCTTAGAACTGCTTTTGCAGTGTCCTATAGGTTTTAGATTGCTGTGTTTTCATTGTTGTTTGTCTCTAGGTATTTTTTGATATCCTCTTTGATTTCTTTCTTCAGTGATCCATTGAATACGTAGTAACATACTGTTAGCCTCCATGGGTTTGTGGTTTTTCAGTTTTTTTTCCTGTAACTGATTTCTAATCTCATAGTGTTGTCCAGAAAGTGGGCTTAGAGGGAACCCACCTCAACATAATAAAGGACATATATGACAAACCCACAGCCAACATCATTCTCAATGGTGAAAAGGTGAAAGCATTTCCTCTAAGATCAGTAATAAGGAGGTCCACTCTTGCCACTTCTATTCAACATAGTTTTGGAAGTCCTAGCCATGGCTATCAGAGAAGAAGAAGAAATAAAAGGAATCTAAATTGGAAAAGAAGAAGTAAAACTGTCACTGTTTGCAGATGACATGATACTATACATAGAAAAATCCTAAAGATGCTACTAGAAAACTACTAGAGTTCATTAATGAATTTGGCAAAGTTTCACAATAGAAAACTCATACACAGAAATCTCTTGCATTCCTATACACTAACAGTGAAAGATCAGAAAGAGAGATTAAGGAAACAACCCCATTTACCACTGCAACAAAAAGAATAAAATACCTATGAATAAACGTACTTAAAGAGGCAAAAGACCTGTACTCAGAAAACTATAAGATACTGATGAAAGAAATCAAGGTGACACAGATGGAGAAATATACCATGTTCTTGGATTGGAAGAATAACATTGTGAAAATGACTCTACTACCCAAAGCAATCTACAGATTCAATGCAATCCCTATCAAACTACCAATGGCATTTTTCACAGAAAGAGAACAAAAAATTTCACAATTTGTTGGAAACACAAAAGACCCCAAAGAGCCAAAGCAATCTTGAGAACGAAAAACGGAGCTGGAGGAATCAGGCTCCCCGACTTCACACTACACTACAAAGCTACAGTAATCAAGACAGTATGGTACTGGCACAAAAACAGAGATATAGATTAATGGAATAGGATAAAAGTCCAGAGATAAATCCATGCACTTATGGTCACCAAATCTATGAAAGAGGAGATAAGAATATACAATGGAGAAAAGACAGTCTCTCCAATAAGTGGTGCTGGGAAAACTGGACAGCTATATGTAAAAGAATGAAATTAGAACTTTTGCTAACACTGTACACAAAAATAAAATCAAAATGGATTAAAGACCTAAATGTAAGGCTGGATACTATAAAATTCTTAGAGGAAAACATAGGCAGAAGACTCTTTGACATAGATAGTAGCAAGATCTTTTTTGATCCACCTCCTAGAGTAATGAAAATAAAAACAAAAATAAACAAATGTGATCTTATTAAACTTAAAAGCTTTTGCACAGCAAAGGAAACCATAAACAAAACGAAAAGACAACTCTCAGAATGGGAGAAAATATTTGAAAACAAAGCAACTGACAAGGGATTCATCTCCAAAATATACAAACAGCTCACACAGCTCAACATAAGAAAAACAAACTACCCAATCAAAAAATGGGTGGAAGATCTAAATAGACATTTCTCCAAGTAAAACATACAGATGGCTAAAAACCACATGAAAAGATGCTCAACATCACTAATTATTAGAAAAATGAAAATCAAAACTACAATGAGGTATCACCTCACACCAGTCCAAATGGCCATCATCAAAAAGTCTACAAGTAATAAATGCTGGAGAGGATGTGCCTAAAAGGGAACCCTCCTACACTGCTAGTGGGAATGTAAACTGGTACAGCCACTATGGAGAACAGTATGGAGGATCCTTAAAAAACAGAAAACAGAGCTACCATATGATCCAGCAATCCCACTCCTGGGCATATAACCTGAGAAAACCATAATTCAAAAGAGTCACGTAAGGCTTCCCTGGTGGTGCAGTGGTTGAGAGTCCGCCTGCCGATGCAGGGGACATGGGTTCGTGCCCTGGTCCGGGAGGATCCCATGTGCCGCGGAGCAGCTGGGCCCATGAGCCATGGCCGCTGAGCCTGCACATCCGGAGCCTGTGCTCCGCAATGGGAGAGAGCACAGCAGTGAGAGGCCCGCATACCGCCAAAAAAAAAAAAAGAGTCATGTACCACAATGTTCAAATAAAAAAGAGTCACGTACCACAATGTTCACTGCAGCACTATTTACAATAGCCAGGACATGGAAGCAATCTAACTGCCCACTGACAGATAAATGGATAAAGAAGATGTGGTACATATATATAATGGAATATTACTCAGCCATAAAAAGAAACAAAATTGAGTTATTTGTATTGAGGTGGATAGACCTCGAGTGTGTCATACAGAGTGAAGTAAGTCTGAAAGAGAAAAAACAATACCATATGCTAACACATATATATGGAATCTAAAAAAACAAACAAACATCATTTTGAAGAACCTAGGGGCGGGACAGGAATAAAGATGCAGATGTAGAGAATGGACTTGAGGACTCGGGGAGGGGAAGGGGAAGCTGGGATGAAGTGAGAGATTGGCATGGATATATAGAGACTACCTAATGTAAAACAGATAGCTAGTGGGAAACAGCCGCATAGCACAGGGAGATCAGCTCAGTGCTTTGTGCCCACCTAGAGGAGTGGGATAGGTAGGGTGGGAGGGAGATGCAAGAGGGAGGAGATATGGGGATGTATGTATACATATAGCTGATTCACTTTGTTATACAGCAGAAACTAACACACCATTGTAAAGCAATTATACTCCAATAAAGATGTTAAAACAAAAACCTGCCAGATATGTAATCAAGCTTTATTATTAACTGAATGATAGTACAAGCATGCTAACATAGTACAAACCTGTAAAAAATAGAAGCTATATTTTAAATTTGAAATCTAAAAATATAAACACTTAATTTATCAAATTTTCCTTTTGAAACTGATTATCTTCTTGATTTGGAAACAGAAAACTGAAACTTTTTCTTCTACACCAATATGTCAATGTCCATGCATACTGATAGGGAAGAAGTAGATACCTAAATGGAAATTTGGATAATGTTATCAATAAGAAAGTAGATGAATGAGTGATGACTGACCAAAAGCAGTAAATGTCTACTACATCTGATATTCCATATTTGTCTAATTAGAATTTTGTACCACAGTATAGTGAAGGTCAATTTGTAGTTCTTTATTCACATTAGTAATATTACTTGAGAAAGGCAAAATAAACAATATTTTTCACTATTATAATGTTGGAAATCAGAAAACATATTCTTAAGAATTCAATCTTCAAGTCTAAAACTTTGAGTATGTAGTTCAGGTAATCACTTCCATCTTTGGAAATCAATTTCAGCATAGAAAAGTGAGTCAGATTAGTCCCTACTAAATGAGTTTCCCAAAGAAACGACTTCCCTAAGAACATGTGAATTTAAACTTACATTCATTTATTTACTGCATTTGTAGAGAGATTCAGAGTGTTTACATGAGTTGTCATATTCACCACAGAGGTCAAGTCTTTGAGCTGAGGCAGGGGTGTTTCCCATAGATGACATAAGTTTAATTCTTTCAACAGTTCAAAAAGATCTCTTTAGCACCTGTCATGAATGCTGTGCTGCATCACCCAGATTTTCCCTTCAACACTAAAATATTTATTTCCAGGTTGCTCTTTAGGAATTACCTAGGCTGAAGAGAGCTACCTCATCCAAGGTTATGCTCCCTTCCCAAGGCAGCTGGCATCCAATGACTAGTAAACACTGGGCTAGACCTGGTTTTCTCACCCTAACTGAGGACAATTCTGAATGGCCATCCCAGCTTCAGAGCATCCCATGGGGTAAAGCTGAAGCCTTATGGTGACTTTACATCAGCCCAACTTCTCCCTTTACCTAGCCCTGCCTCCTTTCCTTTCCCTCATAGGTGCTGATCCTGAGACCACCCCTTAATAAATTATCTGTACACTAATCTCCATCTTTAAAATCCACTTCTAGGGTAACCCAACATGTGACAGCACCACATCCAACTAAGCCCCTTAAGTTCCAAGAAGTAGAGGCAACTACTCTACTGTGCATCAAATTCATCCAGCAAAGGAATAATCTCTTTTGAAGCCACAGAAGAATATCCAGCATACATGTGTTATTACTACATCCACATGTTTCATTTTTAGCTTTTTAGCACAGTGTTTCCTGGTAAATTATACAATTAACAGACTTGTCTTATATTCTTAAAAAATACTTCCACCTTGGATTTAAGTTCCAAATCAAGATTTATCCTAATAACTAACCATTGCAGAAATATCTCCTGTAGTCACACACAAATTGTTTTGATCAATCTACATTAAACTTATACGACACAGGTACTATGTTCAAAAGTTCTGTCTTATCAAAATTTTCATTGACACCACAATATACTTTACTATGCAGTATTACATATGTCCATGCAACAGAAATACCACAAATAACTCTTTTAAAGCAACCTGTCTAATAAATTATCAGTCATACCTTCAACATGCCAAACAACAGCATTTCTGGTTAGATTTACACCTGAAACTTAAGAATACATTTTATGACTCACTCAGTAGACGCACTTTTGTAAACTTGTCATCTTTAAAAGGGTTTAACGCCTGGGCAATTGTTTTCCTTAATATAAAACTATATAACTGCATTTTACAATAGGATAGCTTATTTTATTAACTTTCCAAAATAAACCTGGTTGAAATTTCAGTCCTGTTATTGAATTTGATAAGTTTTCATTACATTGCTTTTGTGTGTACTAGCCACAATTTCTACTTTATTTCATTTCATAATGAGCTATTAAGTTGTACTCATTTGATACCAACACACTTCTTTGCATATTAAACACAGGAATATTTTTTAATTTCCTTTCAGTCTAGCTTTCATTCCCTCACTTTTGATAGAGATGTGGATGCCATGGACATTTATTTTCCTCTTATATCTGCTATAAGAATAATGACACAAAGAAGATGATAAATGACAACCTGACACACAGGATATGGGAGAAAATAAGGCATTGTGGGGACTATGTCAAACTGGAGAATACATGTCCCACGTCTGAAGGTAACAACTGCCACTTGGTTCCAACTGATTATTGCTTAGTGGGAATATTAACCAAGTGTTTCCAGATTTTTTTCAAGTTTTTCAAGAGAACTCAAAAATCCAAATTTTTATGTGAAATTGTTAAATGCTGGCAATTAATGCATCCCTATGCAACACATCTGTGGTCATACCCAGGTCATAGGTCCACTGATTTGCAAACTCACTCTTATGTGATAAATTCCTTTTGAATGTAGTATTGGGGGGATAAGTTTCTCAGTCTTGAAGTCTGGAAAATTCAGAAACTGTAGAAATTAAACAAGCCTTAAGCAACCAATGAATCAAAGAAGAAATCACAAGGGAGATTAGAAAATACTTAGGGAAGAATAAAAATGGAAACACAACATACCAAGACTTATGGGACACAGAAAAAGCAGCGCTATGGGAGAAATTTATAACTATAAAAGCTTACATTAAAACAAGAAAAGTCTCAAATCAACCACCTAACTTTAGAACTTAGGGAATGAGGAGAAGAACTAAACCAAAAGCTAGCAGAAGGGAGGAAATAATAAAATTAGAGCAGAAATAAATGAAATAGAGGCCAGAAAAAAACAATAAAATACTCAATGAAACTAAGAGTTGGGTTTTTTAAATGATAAAACTGACAAACCTTTAGCTAGATAGTTAACTAAGAAAAAAAGCAAGAAGACTCAAATAAATAAAATCAGAGATGAAAGAGGAGACATTAGGACTGATGCCACAGAAATCAAAAGGATTATAAAAGACCACTACTAAAACTTATACACTAATAAATTAGATAATCTAGAAGAAATAAATGCATGAATTCCTAGAAATATATCATGTACCAAGCCTGAATCATGAAGAAATAGAAAACCTGACAGACGTATAACTAGTAAAGAGATTGAAGCAGTAATCAAAAACCTTCTAACATAGAAAAGCCCAGGATCTGATGGCTTCACTCATAAATTCTACCAAATATTTAAAGAAAAATTAATGGCAATTCTTCTCAAACTCTTCCAAAAAATTGAAGAGGAAGGAACACTTCCATACTTATTTTATGATGCCAGCATTACCCTGATACAAAAACAGAAAAAGACACTATGAGAAAAGAAAACAACAGGCCAATATCACTGATGAATATAGTGTAAAAATCCTCAACAAAATACCACCAAACCAAATTCAACAGCATATTAAAAAGATCATACACCATGACCAAGTGGGACTTATTCCTGGGATGTAAAGATGGTTCAAAATACAAAAATCAGTAAATGTTATATACCACATTAACAGGATGAAAGATAAAAATCACATGATCATCTCAACAAATGCAGAAGAATCATCTGAAAAATTCAACACCCTTTCATAATAAACACACACAACAAGCTAAGGGTAGGAAACTACCTCAACATAATAAAAGCCATATGTGGAAATTCCCTGGTGGTCCAGTGGTAAAGAATCCGCCTTCCAATGCAGGGAACACAGGTTCAACCCCTGGTCAGTGAACTAAGATCCCATGTGCCACAGGGCAACTAAGCCCACGTGCCACAACTACTGAGCTCGCACACCTCAACGAGAGAGCCCACGTGCCACAAACTACAGAGCCCATGAGCTCTGAAGCCCGCACTAGAGACAGAAAAACCCGCACCCCACAACTAGAGAGAAGCTCTGCACACCACAACAAAGTGCCCATGTGCCGCAACACAAGGATCTCGCATGCCTCAACGCAGATCCTGCATGCCACAACTAAGACCCAATGCAGCCAAGAAAGAAAGAGAGAGAAAGGGAGGGAGGGAGGGAGGGAGGGAGGGAGGGAGGGAGGAAGGAAGGAAGGAAGGAAGGAAGGAAGGAAGGAAATAAACTTTTTTTTAAAAAGCCATATTGGAAAAACCCATAGTGAACATCATACTCAACAGTGAAAGGCTGAAACTTTTTCCTCTAAGATCAGGAACAAGGCATGGAGGCCTGCCTTAGCCACTTTTGTTCAACATAGTATTGGACATCCTAGCCAGAGAAATAAAGCAAGGAAAAGAAATAAAAGCCATCCATTCAAATTGGAAGGGAAGAAGTAAAATTATCTTTGTTCATAGATGATTATGATCTTATATGTAAAAAACCCTAAAGATTCCACAAAAAAACCTATTAAAACTACTAAGTGAATTCAACGAAGTAGCAGGACACAAAGTCAACATGCAAAAATCAGTTGCATTTCTATATACAGATGATAAACAATCTGAAAAGAAAATTAAGAAAACAATCTCATATACAATAGCATAAAAAATACTTAAGCATTAACTTAACCAAGGAAGTGAAGGACTTGTATGATAAAATCTGCAAGACATTTCTAAACAAAATTAGAGGACACATAAATAAAAGGAAAGAAATTCCACGTTCATGAATTGGAAGACAGTATTGTTAAGATGCCAATACTATCCAAAGTGATCTACAGATTAAATGAAGTCCCTATCAAAATCCCAATGATTTTTTTGAAGAAATAGAACAATTCATCCTAAAATTCATATGTAATCTCAAGGAACTGTGAAGAATCAAAATGATTCTGAAAAAGAACAAAGCTGGAGAACTCATATTAACTGATTTCAAAACTTACTACAAAATAACAGTTTAAAAAAAAAGCAATGGAAGAGAACAGAATACACAGAAATAAACTCACATACATATTCAAATGATTTTTGACAAGAGTGCCAAGACCATTCAATGGGGAAAAGACAGTCTTCTCAACAAATGATACTGAGAAAACCAGTATCACATGCAAAAGAATGAAGTTGGACCCTTACTTTACACCATGTACAAAAATTAACTCAAAATAGATCCACGACCTAAATGTTAAGACCTAAAACTATAAAACTCCTAGAAGAAAACAAAGGGGAAAATCTTCAAGTCATTGGATTTGTTAATGATTTCTTAGATATGACAACAAAAGAACAGGAAACAAACAAAAAAACCCCACAAATTGGATTTTATGAAAAATTTTAAGTATTTTGCATCAGAAGGCACTATCAATAGAGTAAAAAGGCAACCCAAAGAATGGAAGAAAATATTTGCAAATGATTTATATGATAAGGGATTGATATCCAGAATACATAGAGAACTCCTAAAACTCAACATTAAACACCAAACGACTTGATTAAAAAACAGGCAGAGGACTAAAACAGACATTTCTCCAAAGAAGATATACAAATGGCCAAAAATGACATGAAAAGATGGTCAACATGACTAGTCATTAAGGAAATGCAAATCAAAACTACATGATACCACCTCACACTCATTAGGATAGCTACTAATATATTTTTTTAAAAAAGTTGATGAGAATGTAGAGAAATTAGAACTCTAGTGTACTGCTAGTGGGAATGCAAAATGGTACATCCACTGTGAAAACAGTATGACAGTTCCTCAAAAAATTAAAAATAGAATTACATTATCCAGCAGTTCCACTTCTGGGCATATAACCAAAAGAATCGAAAGCATGTTCTCAAAGAAATATTTTTACACCCACATTCACAGCAGCATTAGTCATAACGGCTAAAACATGGAAGTTTTATCTTCCATCTGTAAATAAATGAATAAGCAAAATGTGGCATATACACACAATGGAATATTCTTAAGCCTTAAAATGGAACAAAATTCTGACACATGCTACAACATGGGTGAAACTTGAGGACATTATGTTAAGTGAAATGAGTCAGTCACAAAAAGACAAATACTGTATGATTCCACTTAAATAACGTACCTAGAGTAGTCAAATTCATAGAGATGAAAAGTAGAATGGTGGTTGCCAAGGACTGGGAGAAGTGGGGAACAGAGAATTTATTGTTTAATGGGTAAAGAGTTTCAGTTTTGCAAGATGAAAAGAGTTCTGGAGATGGACTGTGGTGATGTTTGCAGAATATGAATGTACTCGTTACCAATGAAGTGTACACTTTATGATTAGTATAGTAAGTTATGTGTATTTTACCACAATAAAAGAAACTGGGAAAGAGTTTTATTGGGACACAGCCACCCACATTTGTTTATATATTGTCTATGGCTGCTTTTGCACTATAATGGCAGAGTTGAGGAGTTGTGACAGAAACTCTGTGGCCCGCAAATCTAAAATATATACTATCTTGTCCTTTAAGAAAAAGTGTGCTAATCCGAATTAAATGAAGACAGGTGGGCATGCCTACCAAATCTGAGGATGACATAAACTGGGAGGAGTAGTTAATATACTGCGTGACAGAATCAAAATTCACAAAAATCGGAACTGAAAAAGAATAAGCTGTAACAATCAGGTTGAAACTTAACAGCTTATGAAATATGTATGAGATAACAGAAAATATATGTTGGTCTCTGCCCCCGATTCTTAGAACTGAGCCTCTACAGCCCTTATAATTTCCTAAAGTGATAAGAACACTAGGAGCATTGTTAAAATGTCCATACTGCCCAAAGCAATCTACAGATTTAATGCAATCCCTATCAAAATACCCGTGACATTTTTCACAGAACTGGAACAAAAAATCCTAAAATTTATATGGAACCACAAAAGACTGCAAACAGTCAAAACAATCTTGAGAAAAAAGAATAAAGTTGGAGGTATCACACTCCCTGACTTCAGGCTATACTACAAAGCTACAGTAATCAAAACAGTATGGTATTGGCACAAACAGACACACAGATCAATGCAACAGAATAGACAGCCCAGAAATAACCCACGCACCTATGGTCAATTAATCTACAACAAAGGAGGCAAAAATATACAACAGAGAAAAGACAGTCTCTTCAACAACTGGTGCTGGGAAAACTGGATAGCTTACATGTAAAAGAATGGAATTAGAACATTTTCTCAGACAATATACAAAAATAAATTCAACATGGATTAAAGACCTAAACCTAAACTGGAAATTATAAAACTCCTAGAAGAAAATATAGGCAGAACACTCTTTGACATAAATAGTAGCAGTTATTTTTTTGGATCTGTCTCCTAAGGCAAAGGAAACAGAAGCAAAAATAAACAAACGGGACCTAATTAAGTAAAAGCTCTTGCACAGCAAAGGAAACCATCAACAAAATGAAAAGATAACCTACTGAACAGGAGAAAATATTTGCAAATGATATGACCAATAGGGGTTAAGATGCAAAATACATCAACAGCTCATACAACTCAATATCAAGAAAACAAACAACCTGATTAAAAAAAGGGCAGAGGACCTGAATAGACATTTTTCCAAAGAAGATATACAGATGGCCAACAGGCACATGAAATATGCTCAACATCACTAATCATCAGAGAAATGCAAATCAAAACCACACTGAGATGTCACCTCACACCCGTCAGAATGGCTATGACCAAAAAGACCACAAATAACAAACGTTGGTGAGGATGTAGAGAAAAGGGAACCCTCTTGCACTGTTGGTGGGAATGTAAATTGGTGCAGCCACTGAAAAACAGTATGGAGGTTCCTCAAAAAACTAAAAATAGAACTACCATATGATCCAGCAATTCCACTCCTGGGTATATATTCAAAACAAACAAAAACACTAATTCGAAAAGATACATGCACCCCAATGTTCACAGCAGCATTATTTACAACTGCCAAGATACAGAAGCAACCCATCAACAGATAAATGGATAAAGAAGATGTGGTATATATATAAAATGGAATGTTACTCAGCCATAAAAAAGAATGAAATCTTGCCATTGCAACAACATAGATGGACTTAGAGGGTATTATGCTTAGTGAAATAGGTCAGACATAGAAAGACCAATACTGTATGTTATCACTTACATGTGGAATCTAAAAACTAGAATGAATGAATGTAACAAAACAGAAATAGACTCACACATATAGAAAACAGAGTAGTGGTTACCAATGAGGAGAGGGAAGGGGGTAGTGGCAAACAGGGGTAGGGGATTAAGAGGCACGAACTACTATGTATGAAATAAATAAGCTACAAGGATATATTGTACACCACAGGGAATATAGTCAGTATTTTATAACTTTAAATGGAGTATAATCTATAAAAATATTGAATCACTATGTTGTACACCTGACACTAATATAATATTGTAAATCAACTATACTTCAATTTTAAAAATTAAAAAATTAAACAAAACAGTGGTTCTCAGAACCACCTGGAGGACTAATATAGAATACAGAGGTCTGGGCTTGTTGGAGTAAGGTAGGGCCTGATCTCTCTGTTTTTACCACATTCACTAGTGATTATATTTTAATAAGCTTTATTGAGGTATAATTCACATACCATACAATTCATCCATTTAAAGTATATGATTCAATGTTTTTTAGTATATTCCCAGAGTTGTGCAACCATCATACAATTTTAGAACATTTTCATTATGCCAAAGAGAGACCCCATGCCCATTAGTAGTTACTCCCCGTATCCCCCCAATTCTCAAAGCCCTAGGCAACCACAAATCTACTATCTGCTTCTATAAATGTGCCTGTTCTGGAAATATCATAAAAATGGAATGATACAATATGTGGTCTTTGTGACTGGCTTCTTTCACTTACCTTGTTTTTAAGGTTCATCCACGTTATAACATGTATCAGTACTCTGTTTCTTTTTATTGCCAAATGAGTATACTACATTTTGTTTATCTTTTCATCAGTTGACAGACATTCTGGTTGTTTCCACATCTGATTATTAAAAATAATGCTGTTATGAACATTCATATACACGTGTTTGTATGGACATGTTTCCTGTTTAATTTAGGAGTGGAACTGCTGGGTCATATGGTAACTCTATTTAACTTATTGAGGAACTAACAGGCTGTTTCCAAAGTGGCTGCACCATTTCACATTCCCACCAGCAGTGTATGAGGGTTACAATTTTTCCACATCCTTGTCAATTTCTGTTATTATCTATCGTTTTGATTACAGCCATCCTAGTAGTGTGAAGCAGCTTCTCATTGTGGTTTTGATTTGCATTTCCCTGATGGCTAACGATGTTGAGCATCTTTTCAAGTGATTCCCCAGTAACTGTGATGAACACTGAAGTCTGAAAACCACTAAGAGGTCTGCAAGTACATTAAGGTCCCTTTTGACATTAATGATCCCATGAAGATAGAGCCAGAGAGGTATATCATTTGCAGAACTACACTTGCACATGCCTTCCTGTTCCACATGCCACTGGCCTACAAGTTAACCTAGTCAACTCCTGTTTTATAAAACCCTACCTTACTCCTTTCTCATTTTATTTTAAAAAATTTTAATATAAATTTTAAAATTGACTTGACTATGGATTGTTTAAATCATTTAAGCAAGCAGTTCCATCTTCTAATTTGATTAGCACAATGGCAAATATTGTGCTCTGTGAATATGGATGGAGGGAGGTAGATATATAGATATAGACAGATATAATTCAATATATGTTAATGGAAACCTTAGAAAAATGTTAGTCTTTAAAGAAAAAATCATTTCTTCTATACCTTTCATGATACATCAGCAGTTTAGCAATGCTCAGACAAAAGTCTAAAGACATGTCACGATGTAGTATTTCCATGATAGCTAACAAATAGAACAAAGGAAATAATCAAATTAGTTTCACTTTTTAGGAACCTTAGCTATTTTCAGTAATTTTCCTCTGTTCAAAATCTACTTTCTAAATGTTTGCCATATACCACGTCTTGCCTAACAATTTACCAAAGTCTTTTTATATAGCAATAATATCCAATGCTAGAGAGAGTACAGTAAAACAGGCAAAGTAACTTTTTGAAAAGCAATTTGACTACTATCTGCTAAGAACACAGTGGATAAAAACTTGGGATCTGAAGTCAGACAGATCCATATTTGAAACCACTTTCCACTTTCATGGCCATAAGCAAGTTACTTAGTTTTTCTGCACCTTAGTTTTGTCATCTGTAAAGTGGGGAACAAATCACCAATCTCTCAGGGCTGATGAAAGAGTTACGTGAGATAATGTATGTAAATTACATAGCAAAGGACCTAGCACTTAGTAAGCATTTAGTAAATGAAAGTTGCTATTATTATTATTCCCTTTACTTCAGAAACTGTACTTCTGAAAATTCATCTGAAATAAATGTGGGGAAATGTAATGAACAGGATATTAAAAGCAATATAAATTATAACAACAATAAAAAGGACATATACTGAGTGTCCACTGTAGGGTAGTGATAAATTACTATGCAACCATTAAAACTGTTAAATATGAAATAAAACTGTTTTTCATTTAAAAAATGAATATGCACCAATATGAAAAATGGTTATAAGATTAGTAAAAAAACAAAATTGGAAAACAAAGGCTGTCTGTACTATATAGTCACAATTCTGTAAAACAAGCAAATTAATATAGAAAAATACTGTAAATAAATCATCAAATTTCTAGAAGTGATTGTGTTTAGATTATTTATTCAAAAAATAACTGATGAGTGTATTCTCTGTGCCAGGAACTGTGCTTGGTGCTGGGAATCCAGCAGTGGACAAAACACACAAAAATCTCTGCTACCAAGGAGCTGATATTCCAATGGATGGTGGACAATGGATATTTTTACTATTTTCCAGAAACTTCCTTAATGGGTATGTTATACCTTTTCACAATAAAAAAATTATATATTTTTTTTAATTTCTACTTTTCCTACTGTAAAAAATACCAGTGAAGTTCTAATGAAAAATACCACTTAGGTTGACCATTCTTTTTTTTTAAAAAAAAAAAAATAAATGTATTTATTTTATTTATTTATTTTTGGCTATGTTGGGTCTTTATTATTGTGCATGGGCTTTCTCTAGTTGTGGCGAGTGGGTGCACAGGCTTCCCATTGCGGTGGCCTCTTTTGTTGCAGAGCATGAGCTCTAGGTGTGAGGGCTTCAGTAGTTGTGGCTCACAGGCTCTAGAGCGCAGGCTCAGTAGTTGTGGCACACGGGCTTAGTTACTCCACGGCATGTGGGATCTTCCCAGACCAGGGCTCGAATCCATGTCCCCTGCGCTGGCAGGTGGATTCTTTTTCTTTCTTTCTTTTTTTTTTTTTTTTTGCGGTACGCGGGCCTCTCACTGTTGTGGCCTCTCCCGTTGCAGAGCACAGGCTTCCAGACGTGCAGGCTCAGGGGCCATGGCTCACAGGCCCAGCCGCTCTGCGGCATGCGGGATCTTCCCGGACCAGGGCACGAACCCGTGTCCCCTGCATCGGCAGGCGGACTCTCAACCACTGCGCCACCAGGGAAGCCCTGGCAGGTGGATTCTTAACCACTGTACCACCAGGGAAGCCCAGGTTGACCATTCTTGAAGTATTTTCATTAGCAAAGAAATGAAGAGATTATAAACATACAAGTTTCATATATACTTTTTTTTAAATTAATTTTTGGCTGCATTGGGTCTTTGTTGCTGCATGTGGGCTTTCTCTAGTTGCAGCAAGTGGGGGCTACTCTTCATTGTGATGTGTGGGCTTCTCATTGCAGTGGCTTCTCTTGTTGCGGAACACGGGCTCTAGGCGCGGGTTTCAGTAGCTCTGGCTTGTGGGCTCAACAGCTGTGGCTCACGGGCTCTAGAGCACAGGTTCAGTAGTTGTGGCACACGGGCTTAGTTGCTTCAGGGCATGTGGGATCTTCCCAGGCCAGGGCTCGAACCCGAGTCCTCTGCATTGGCAGGCAGATTCTTAACCACTGCACCCCCAGGGAAGTCCCCATATATACTTTTAATACAAAGTGAAAGATAACTTTATTATTTTAAACTATAGAAAACTTAAATTCATGAAGTTTCCTAGTTTGTAATCTGATGTTGCAACTCTATCATGAGCATCTAGATTAAGTTAAGTAAAAACAATCTGGAAATAAAGAATAATTTCATTTTAAACTCTGTTTCTTTTCTACATTTTGATAAAAAAACTGTAATGGGGAATTCTAGTCCAAAATTAATCAACTTCAAACTAGGTGACTCCAATAATCTCTGATCTTCCCATATTATATTAGCTTGAGTAAGACTATTCCCTTAATTGGTTTGTTGGTTTGTTTATTCCTGTACTGCAAAAAAAGAGGAGTTGTCTTTCTGGCTCCTAATAAATTTCAACCTGTGTATATCTGAGCTGATACTGTTACCTAGACATGCAGAATCCTCTATATATTTCAGCTTCTGAGGTCTCTTAGTGATTGGCTAATATTCTAGAAGTCACAGAAAGTTTCAGCAGTACTAAACTGGCACTAAATTTAGAGCAACTTCCAAATCTGATTACTGTCCTACTTATTATAAATTCTTATTGCTTACTGGATAATCAGTTATTATACTAACATATCATTTTATATAGTAAAAATAATGCAGCTCTATAATGCAATTAAATTTTTATGCAGTAAAAAAAAGCATGTATACATTAAAAAATTTAGAGTAAATTATTTTTATGACTAAACATAATTGAAATACTGTTAAGGGGCCAGTGTGCATAGAGATATTATGCCTCACTTAATTTATCTATACAGTAGTAATAACAACAATAATAATAACTACAATAATAGGTAATATTTATTGCACACTATGTACCAGGCATGGAACTAAATGCTTTACATACTTTTTCTCATAGGATTCTCAAAACAACACAGTGAGGTAGACATTAATATTACATTTCTTTTAAAGATGAAGAAACTGAAGCACAGAAAAGTTGTCACTTGCCAAATGACCCACAGCTGTGTATCAGGATGTTTATGTTGTGATGTGCACATTCTAGTCCCTTGAGAATTTTGAAAAACAAATAGCAATATTCATACAAGTAATTATAAATGGCACAGCATTACAAAGGCTTTTTCTATCAATAGGTTATCTTTCTTCATGGTGGGCAGGTTGGGCAGCTGCAATTTTCTGCTAGACTAAAGGAAAACTGATAGCTTTTATTCAGCTCTTTTTTACTACTTGTTAAATTTGCTACTATTCTTTCTTCCTTCTCCTTTTCTTCCTGACTGACAATCTTATGTGCTCAATTTCCTTCTCAGTCACCATCAAATTATACCTATGCTAGTATACTACAAAAAATCTTACATTCAACAAATTGGTGTTAATATTTCAAAATTGTGTACTCTTCACACACAGAGATGTTACTTACCTCCAAGAAATTCTTCTTTAGCTGTTTCATACTTCAAGAGGATTTTCATCTTTAAGGAAAGCCCACCTGGAGTTAAATGTTCCTATTTTAAACAAAGAAATCACAATGATATTAACACTGTGAAATGTAAAAGACAATTTTCAAGTAACTGCCTGTTTTTATTCAACCACAGCAAGATGTATCATGACCAAAGGAAATCAAAATTATAAAAAATCAAATCATAACATCCGGTCTATTCCTGAGGATATTTTCTGGTATTTTATTCAATCTAAATGAAATAGTAAAAGGAAAAGAACATGTAAACATTTCTGTTGAGTGGCAAGCATTTAATGGCAAGGCCAATACTTAAACTGTGAGAATGTTAAGACCATATTCTTGTCTTGGTAAGCAAAACCCCAAACATCAATTAGGTTTGTTTTCTTTTGAGACTTTAATAACAACGAAGGTCCTTTGCAAACAATGGCTGAATGAAATAGAAAACATATTGTCTTTCTTACAGGATACGCCTATCATATTTACTATTAATAACAATGTACTCTGAATGGTTTTTCCAAGTCCTTGCTAGTTGGACCTGCTACCACTTTTGCGTGACAGTGTACATCTTTACACAGCAGTCTACGATTAAAAGTGCAGTCTAGGTTCACAGAATAGAATTTTTCTCTCTACAATGTCAATTAATCTCTACATGAACACTGTACTCATTAGCTCCAAGCTCTGCAAAAAATTACTGCGATTCATGGGTGAGATGCCTGAAGAATGGAAAGTTAGGGGAAAAGTAACTACTGGTATTAAAAGCATTTGCAAATAAAGATAATATCAGTCCAAAGAATAAACTAAGATTGCATTATAATTATAACTTATTGCATTAGCACCTTTCCTAACGGGCATGTTGGAATATCTCTTGGGCTCAAGACATATTCCACATATTAGCAATGAACAATCCAAAAGTGAAGTTAAGAAAATAATTCCATTTATAATAGCATCAAAAAGAATAAAATACATAGGAATAAATTTTAAAAATATGGGCAAGACTTCTATACTGAAAACTACAAAACATTATTGAAAGAAATTAAAGACCTAAATAAATAAAAATACATCCCATATTCCTGATTGGAAAACTTAATATTGTTCAGATAGCAGTAATCCCCCAATTGATCTACAGATTCAATGCAATCAAATTTCCAGCTGGTTTCTTTGTAGAAATTGACAGGCTGACCCCAAAATTCACATGAAAGTGCAAGGGATGCTGAAAAAATCTTGAAATAGAACAAAGCAGGACTCATGCTTGCAATTCCAAAGTGGTATACCACTTCACACTAACATCAGCTGTGGATGAGAATTCCCAGTGTTCCACATCCTTGTCAACACCTGGAATTATCGGACCTCTAAGTTTTTGCCAATCTACTGGGTATTTTACCTACTTTAAGGTGTTCTTATCTTCCTAGCCCCTTACTGTGAGGCTTTCCTAAGGCTCAGCTTCTATAAAACTACTCCTTTTCCTACATTCTCTCCTTCAGAAATCTTACCCATTTTTCAAGCTACAAATATCATTTTAGGTAAAAAAAAATCTGTTGAAAGACTTTTTTGGGGGTTAACAGCTTTAATGAGCTATAATAAACATATCATACAATTCACCCATTTAAAGTACACAACTCAGAGGACTTCCCTGATGGCACAGTGGTTAAGAATCCACCTGCCAATGCAGGAGACACGGGTTTGAGCCCTGGTCTGGGAAGATCCCACATGGTGTGGAGCAACTAAGCCAGCGAGCCACAACTACTGAAGCCCGTGCACCTAGAACCTGTGCTCTGCAACAAAAGAAGTCACTGCAATGAGAGACCCACACACCGCAATTAAGAGTGGCCCCCGCTCACTGCAACTAGAGAAAAGCCCGCACCCAGCAACAAAGACCCAACACAGCCCTAAATAAATAAATAAATTTTTAAAATACCCATGACATTAAAATAAATAAATAAATAAATAAAAATAATAAAGTACACAACTTGGGACTTTGCTGGTGGTCCAGTGGTTTAGAATCTGCCTTCCAATGTAGGGGACATGGGTTCGATCCCTGGCTGGGGAACTAAGATCCCACATGCTGCAGGGCATCTAGGCCCTCGTGCTACAACTACAGAGCCCATGTGCTCTGGAGCCCGCGCGCCACAACTAGAGAGCCTGCGTGCCGCAACTACTGAGCCCGCACACCATAACTAGAGAGAAGCCCGCATACTTCAACAAAAAGCCAGCATGCTGCAATGAAAGATCCTGCGTGCCACAACTAAGATCCGATGCAATTATGAATAAAGCTGCTATAAACAACCATGTGTAGGTTTTGTGTGTACATAAGTTTTCAACTTCTTTGGGCAAATAGCATGGAGTGCAATTACTGGACTACATAGTAAAAGTATGTTTAGTTTTGTAAGAAATTGCCAAACTGTCTTCCAAAGTGGCTGTACCAGTTCATGTCTTTTTAATATCCAATATGATGAAATGAGAAGTATGCATAAAGCATTTTTCCTGCATGTTGAAGTACCGTGGTAGCTGTTTCCAGGAAAAAAACACTTGTGTAATTATTTGAACTGCAAGCTGAACAAGCCATATTTGTCACGGAATACCATTTTTAGACAAACCTCAGTTATTCCAACATGGGTATTTGGCAGACATTTTCACAAAAATGAAAGAAAAAGGAAAACAGCTGATGGTATTTTATTCATAATTGCCAAAACTTGGAAGCAACCAAGACATCCTTGAGTAGGTGAATAGATAAATAAACTGTGGAACATTCAGACAATGGAATATTGTTCAAAGTTACAAAGAAATGAGCTATCAAGCTATGAAAAGACTTGGAGGAATCTTAAATGCGTATTACTAACTGAAAGAAGCCAATCTGAAAAGGCTACATACTATAGGATTCCAATTATATAACACTGTGGAAAAGGCAAAACTACAGAGTCAGTAAAAAGATCAGTGGTTGGCAAGGGTTAGGGGAAAGGGAGGGATGAATAGGTGGAGCACAGAGGAGTTCTAGGGCAGTGAAACTACTCTGTATGATAAGTATAAATGGATACATGCCATTACACATTTTTCCAAACCCTGAGAACATACAACACTAAGAGTGAACTCTAATGTAAACAGTGGACTTCAGGTGATAATGACGTGTCAATGCAGGCTCATCAGTTGTAACAAACGCACTACTTTGGTGGGGACTTTGATAGCTAGGAAGGCTGTGCACGAGTAGGGGCAGGATGTGTATGGGAAATCTCTGTACCTTCTGCTTAATTTTGCTGTGAACTTAAACTGCTCTAAAAAGTTGTCTCTAAAAAAAAAGAACACTCCAATTAAAATCAAAACAAAATAAAGACGTGCACTCAAGAGTTGATTTAAAAAACAACGATGCAGCCAAAACTAAATAAATAAATATTTTTTAAAAAATAAAGTACACAACTCAATGGGTTTTAGTATATACACAAAGTTGTTTATCAGTTTTAGAACAGTTTCATCACCACAAAAAGAAACCTTGTACCCTTTAATAGTCATTCTCTATTCCCTCCAGTGCCACCTCACCCCAACACCCAGGCAAACACTATTCTACTTTCTGTATCTATATATTTGCCTATTTGGGACATTTCATGTAAATGGAATGATACAATATGTGTTCTTTTGTGGCTGGTTTTCTTCAATTGGCATAATGTTTTCAGGGTTCATTAATGTTGTACCATGTATCAGCACTACATTCATTTTTATGGCCAAATAATATTCTTTAGTGTGGATATACCACATTTTATCTGTTCATCAATTGATGGACATATGGGCTGTTTCCATATTTTGGCTGTTGTAAATAGTGGTGCTATAAACATTCATGCACGAGTATTTATGTGGACACATGTTTTCAGTTCTCTTGAGTATACACCTAGGAGTGGAATTGCTGGGTCATATGGTATCTCTATGTTTAACTTTTAGAGGAACTGCCAAACTGTCTTCCAAAGTGGTTGTACCATTCCCACCAGCAGTGTATAAATGTTTTAATTATTCCACATTCACACCAATAATTGTTTTTGTCCATTTAAAAAAATATAGTCATTTTAGTGAGTGTGAAGTGGTCCCTCATTGTGCTTCTGATTTGCATTTCCCTGATAATTAGTGATATTGAGCATCTTTCCATGTTCTTATTATTGGCCTATGGTATACCTTCTTTGGAGAAATACCTATTCAAATCCTTTGCTCATTTTTAATTGGGTTGTCTTCTTACTACTGAGTAGTAAGAGGTTTTTATAAAAATATATCCTGGATACCAGACACTTATACATAATTTGCAATTATTTTCTCCCATTCTTTTGGGAGGACCCCATGGGTTGTGTTTTTACTTTCCTGATGGTTTCATTTGAAGCAAAAATTTTAAATTTATTTATTTATTTATTTATTTATTTTTGGCTGTGTTGGGTCTTCGTTGCTGCACGCAGGCTTTCTCTAGTTGCGGCGAGCGGGGGCTACTCTTCGTTGTGGTGCACGGGCTTCTCACTGAGGTGGCTTCTCTTGTTGCGGAGCACAGGCTCTAGGCGCATGGGCTTCAGTAGTTGTGGCGCACGGGCTCAGTAGTTGTGGCTCGCAGGCTCTAGAGCACAGGCTCAGTAGTTGTGGTGCATGGGCTTAGTTGCTCTGTGGCACATGCGATCTTCCCAGACAGGGGCTTGAACCCATGTCCCCTGCATTGGCAGGCAGATTCTTAACCACTGTGCCACCAGGGAAGTCCCAAAAATTTTAACTTTAATGAAGCCCGACATCATCTAATTTTCCTTTTTCTCTTGTGCTTTTGGTGTCTTACCTAAGCAACCAAGACTTTTCCAATTTCACTGTACTGATAAATTTTCAAAAACAACTTTGTGGAATAACATAAGGCTACCAAATTTTAATTTCTCCTCAAAAACTAATTTTTAAAAATATTACTATCTGTTCCAGTTCCAGCCAAGATGGAGCATGACAACTATAGTCTATATCCTCCACTAATTACAACTAAAAGCCCTGAACAGGATCTACAAAGCAACAACCTGAGGACTCTGAAAAGTAAACAAAAGCAGAAAGATTGTAGTGAGTCATCAAAACATGGAGAAGTGGACTATATGGGAATGGTGAGTATCCTGGGGGTTTTTTTCTCTTTTATCTAATGGTATTGGAAGTTTGTCTGTCTTGTGCCAAATCTCTGAATGAGGCCAAAAAGAAATGTTTGTCTGGATGATTGGCGCATGCGGGGGGAGGGGAGTCTGGAGGATTTTTTAACAGGCTCTACCTTCACATAGATATGGAGTTCAAATTTATACTACTCGGACTTCCCTGGTGGCGCAATGGTTAAGAATCCGCCTGCCAATGCTGGGGACACAGGTTTGAGCCTTGGTCCAGGAGGATCCCACATGCCGCGAAGCAGCTAAGCCCGTGTGCCACAACTACTAAGCCTGTGCTCTAGAGCCCACGAGCCGCAACTATGGAGCCCACGTGCCACAGCTACTGAAGCCCGCGTGCCTAGAGCCCGTGGTCCACAGCAAGAGAAGCCACTATGATGAGAAGCCTGTGCACCACAACAAAGAGTAGTCCCTGCTTGCCGCAACTAGAGAAAGCCCGCATGCAGCAACGAAGACCCAAAACAGCCCAAAATAAATAAATAAATTTTATTTTAAAAATTTATACTACTCATGTGTAAAGCTGAAAAATCAAAATAGAAGTAGCCAAAAGAGTGATATCTCTTAGACATCTGGCTAAGGCAAATAGATGTAGGGCCATGGACTTCCCTGGTGGTCCAGTGGTTAAGACTTCGCCTTCCAATGCAGGGGGTGTGGGTTCAATCCCTTGTTGGGGAGCTAAGATCCCACATGCCTCGGGGCCAAAAAACCAAAACATAAAACAGAAACAATATTGTAACAAATTCAATAAAAACTTTAAAAATGGTCCACATCAAAAAAAAAAAAATAGATATATGGCCATGTCCTCAATCCAGGTTGTAAAGGATTCTAAAAGATTAACACTAAAGATAAACTAACAATCCCAAATTACAAAGCACATGAGGAAATGTTTCATACCAAGCAAGAGTTAGGAGTACTACTAACTGCAGGATCAAACTGTTTCCAAGTACAGGAATACCTCATTTTACTGCACTTCACTTTATTGCACTTCACAGATACTGTGTTTTTTACATACATACATACATACATACATACATACATACATACTAAACACAGATACTGTGTTTTTTACAAACACAGATACTGTGTTTTTACATTTTGTGTTAATCCTGCGTCAAGCAACTCTATCAGTGCCATTTTTCTGATAGCATTTACTCACTTTGTGTTTCTGTGTCACATTTTGGTTTGCAATATTTCAACTTTTATATTATTATATTTGTTATGGTGATCTGTTCTCAGTGATTTTTGATGTTACTATTGTAATTGTTCTGGGATGCCATGAACTGTGTCCATATAAGACGGCGAACTTAAACGTTGTCTGTATTCTGACTGCTCCACCAACTAGGCAGTCCCCCATCTCTCTCCCTCTCCTCAGGCCTCCCTAGTCCCTGAGACCCAACAGTATTGAAATTAACCAATTAATAACCCTACAAAGGCCTCTAAGTGTTCACATGAAGAGTCGTATGCCTCTCACTTTAAATCAAAAGCTAGAAATAATTAAGCTTAGTGAGGAAGGCATGCTGAAAGCCAAGATAAGCTGAAACCTAGGCCTCTTGTACCAGTTAGCCAAGTTCTGAATGCAAAGGAAAAATTCTTGAAGGAAATTAGAAGTGCAACTCCAGTGAACACATGAATGATAAGACAGTGAAACAGTCTTATTACCGATACAGAAAGTTTTAGTGGTCTGGAAAGAAGACCAAACCAGCCAAAACATTCCCTTAAGCCAAAGCCTAATCCAGAGCAAGGTCCTATCTCTCTTCAATTGTTTGAAGGTTGAGAGAGGTGAGGAAGCTACAGAACAAAAGTTTAAAGCTAGCCGAGATTAGTTCCTGAGGTTTAAGGAAAGAAGCTGACTCCTTAACATATAAGTACAAGGTGAAGCAGCAAGTGCTAATGTAACAGCTACAGCAAGTTATCCACAATATCTAGCTAAGATAATCAATGAAGGTAGCTACATTAAACAACAGATTTTCACTGTAGGCAAAACGGCCTTCTAATGGAAGAGGATGCCATCTAGGACTTTCATAGCTAGAGAGAAGTCAATGCTTGGCTTCAAAGCTTCCAAGGCCAGGCTAACTCTCTTGTTAGAGACTAATGTAGCTGGTGACCTTCAGTTGAAGCCAATGCTCATTAACCACTCCTAAAATCCTAGGGCCCTTAAGAATTATGCTAAATCTACTCTTCTGTGCTCTGTAAATGGAACAACAAAGCCTGCATGACAGCACATCTGTTCACAACATGGTCTACTGAATATTTTAAGCCCACTGTTGAGGACTACTGCTCAGGAAAAAAGATTCCTTTCAAAATATTACTTTGACAATGCACTTGGTCACCCAAGAACTCTGATGGAGATGTACAATAAAATTAATGTTTTCATGCTTGCTAACACAACATCCATTCTGCAGCCTACGAATCAAGGAGGAATTTTAAATTTTGAGTTTTATTATTTAACAAATATATTTCATAACACTATAGCTGCCATGATAGTGATTCCTCTGATGGATCCAGGCAAAGTAAACAGAAAATCTTCTGGAAAGGATTCGCCATTCTAGATGCCATTATAAACATTTGTGATTCATGGGGAAAGGTCAAAATATCAACATTAATAGGAGTTTGGAAGGAGCTGACATCAACCCACATGGATGACTTTGAGTGGTTCAAGACTTTAGTGGAGGAAGTAACTGCAGATGTGGTAGAAAGAGCAAGAGAACTAGAATTGGAAGCAGTACCTAAAGATGGAACTGAACTGCTGCAATCTCATGATAAAAGTTTAATGAATGTGAAGAACCTAGGGGTAAGACAGGAAGACACAGACCTACTAGAGAATGGACTTGAGGATATGGGGAGGGGGAAGGGTAAGCTGTGACAAAGCGAGACAGAGGCATGGACATAATACACTACCAAATGTAAGGTAGACAGCTAGTGGGAAGCAGCTGCATAGCACAGGGAGATCAGCTCAGTGCTTTGTGACCACCTAGAGGGGTGGGATAGGGAGGGTGGGAGGCAGGGAGACGCAAGACGGAAGAGATATGGGAACATCTGTATATGTATAACTGATTCACTTTGTTATAAAGCAGAAACTAACACACCATTGTAAAGCAATTATACTCCAATAAAAATGTTAAAAAAAAACTTTAATGAATGAAGAGTTGCTTCCTATAGATGAGAAAAGAAAGTGGTTTCTGGAGATGGAATCTACTCCTGGTGAAGATGCTGTGAAGACTGTTGAAATGACAACAAAAGATTTAGAATATTAAACTTAGTTGATAAAGCAGAAGTAGGGTTTGAGAGGATTGACTCCAAATTTGAAAGAAGTTTTACTGTGGGTAAAATGCTATCAAAATAGCATTGTATGCTAAAAACAAATCGTCTGTAAAAGGAAGGTTTGATTGATGGGACAAACTTCTTTCTCATCTTATTTTAAGAAAATGCCACAGCCACCCCAACCTTCAGCAACAACCTCCCTGATCAGTCCGGAGCCATCAAAATCGAGGCAGGACCCTCCACCAGCAAAAAGATTACTATGATTTGCTGAATGCTCAGACAATGGTTAGCATTTTTTAGCAATAAAATATTTTTAATTAAGGTACTGATATTGTTTTTTAGACATAATGCTATTACACACTTAATAGACTACATTATAAACGTACTTCCATATGCACTAGGAAAACAAAAAATTCGTGTGACTCACATTATTGTGATACTTTATTGTGGTGGTCTGGAACTAACTTACAATATCTCTGAGGTACGCCTATAACTTGCCTGCTTCCTGTAATAAAGCTCAACAAGATTTATACTATTACAAAAATATCTAGCACCCAACAATGTAAAATTCACAACACTTGACATCCAATGAAAGACGATGAGGCCTGGGAAGAGGCAGGAAAACATGATCCATACCGGGGAGATAACCAACGGAAACTGACCCAGAAGTGACACAGATACAAGAATTAGCAGAGAAGGACATTAAAAGAGTGAGTAAAATTATATTTCATATCTCAAAAAGCTAATCAGAGACACGGAAGACATAAAAATGATCCAAATTAAACTTCCACAAATAAAAATTGCAAAATCTGACGTGAAAACTATATGAGATGGTGTCAGTCCATTTGGGCTGCTATAACAAAAATAGCATAAACTGGGTGTCTTATAAACAACAAACATCTATTTCTCACAGTTCTGGAGGCTGGGAGGTCCAAAATCATAGCACCAGCATATTCAGTGTCTGGTAAGAGCCCACTTCCTCATAAATGTCTCCTTTCTCACTGGAATCTTAAATGGCAAAAGGGGTGAGGGAGCTCTCTCTCAGGCATCCTATATAAAGGCACTAATCCCAATCATCAGGACTCTGCCCTCAGGATGTAATCACCTGCAAAGACCCCACCTCCTAATACCATCACCTTGGAGTTAGAATTTCAGTGTATGAATTTGGGGTCGGGGGATACAAATATTCAGCTTATAGCAGATGGGATTAACAGAAGTTCAGACACTGAAAAACAAAAATTAATGAACTTCAAGTCATAGCAATACAAAACATTCCAAAATGAAACACAGACGAAAAAAACCTTTTTATTTTTCAAATTTTTAAATTTTTTAACATCTTTATGGGAGTACAATTGCTTTACAATGGTGTGTTAGTATCTGTTTATAACAAAATGAATCAGTTATACATATACATATATCTTCATATCTCTTTCCTCTTGCATCTCCCTCCCTCCCACCCCTCTAGGTGGTCACAAAGCATCGAGCTGATCTCCATGTACTACGTGGCTGCCTCCCACTAGCTATCTATTTTACATTCGGTAGTGCATATATGTCCATGCCACTCTCTCACTTTGTCCCAGCTTATCCTTCCCCTCCCCGCATCCTCAAGTCCATTCTCCAGTACGTCTGCATCTTGTTTTTTTTAAAAACATCTTTATTGGAGTATAATTGCTTTAAAATTGTGTTAGTTTCTGCTTAATAACAAAGTGAATCAGTTATACATATATATATGTTCCCATATCTCTTCCCTCTTGCATCTCCCTCCCTCCCACCCTCCTTATCCCACCCCTCTAGGTGGTCACAAAGCACCGAGGTGATCTCCCTGTGCTATGCGGCTGCTTCACACTAGCTATCTATTTTACATTTGGTAGTGTGTATATATCCATGCCACTCTCTCGCTTTGTCACAGCTAACCCTTCCACCTCCCCGTATCCTCAAGTCCATTCTCTAGTAGGTCTGTGTCTTTATTCGCGTCTTGCCCTTAGGTTCTTCAGGAGCTTCTTTTTTTCTTTTCTTTTTTTTCTTAGATTCCATATATATGTGTTAGCATACGGTACTTCTTTTTCTCTTTCTGACTTACTTCACTCTGTATGACAGACTCCAGGTCCATGCATTTCACTAGAAATAACTCAATTTCGTTTCTTTTTATGGCTGAGTAATATTCCATTGCATATATGTGCAACATCAACTTTATCCATCCATCTCTTGATGGACACTTAGGTGGCTTCCATGTCCTGGCTACTGTGAATACAGCTGCAATGAATATTTTGGTACATGACTCTTTTTGAATTATGGTTTTCTCAGGGTATATGACCAGTACTGGGTCGTACAGTAGTTCTACTGTTAGTTTTTTAAGGAACCTCCATACTGCTCTCCATAGTGGCTGTATCAATTTACATTCCCACCAACAGCGTAAAAGTGTTCCTTTTCTCCACACCATCTCCAGCATTTTTTGTTTGTAGATTTTTTGATGATGGCCATTCTGACCGGTGTGAGATGATATCTCATTGCAGTTCTGATTTGCATTTCTCTAATGATTAATGATGGTGAGCATTCTTTCATGTGTTTGTTGGCAATCTGTATGTCTTCTTTGGAGAAACGTCTATTTAGGTCTTCTGCCCATTTTTGGATTGGGTTGTTTGTGTTTTTGATATTGAGCTGCATGAGCTGCTTGTAAATTTTGGAGATTAATCCTTTCTCAGTTGCTTCATTTGCAAATATTTTCTCCCATTCTAAGGGTTGTCGTTTGGTCTTGTTTATGTTTTCCTTTGCTGTGCAAAAGCTTTGAAGTTTCATTAGGTCCCATTTGTTTATTTTTGTTTTTATTTTCAATTCTCTAGGAGGTGGGTCAAAAAGGATCTTGCTGTGATTTATGTCACAGAGTGTTCTGCCTATGTTTTCCTCTTAAGAGTTTGATAGTGTCTGGCCTTACATTTAGGTCTTTAATCCATTTTGAGTTTATTTTTATGTACGGTGTTAGAGACTGTTCTAATTTCATTCTTTTACACGTAGCTGTCCAGTTTTCCCAGCACCACTTATTGAAGAGGCTGTCTTTTCTCCACTGTATATTCTTGCCTCCTTTATCAAACATAGGGTGACCGTATGTGTGTGGGTTTATTTCTGGGCTTTCTATCCTGTTCCAGTGATCTATATTTGTTTTTGTGTCAGTACCATACTGTCTCGACTGTAGCTTTGTAATATATTCTGAATTCAGGGAGCCTGATTCCTCCAGCTCCGTTTTTCCTTCTCAAGATTGTTTTGGCTATTTGGGGTCTTTTGTGTTTTAATGCAGATTGTGAAATTTTTTGTTCTAGTTCTGTGAAAAATCCCATTGGTAGTTTGATAGGGATTGCATAGAATCTGTAGATTGCTTTGGGTAGTAGAGTCATTTTCACAATGTTGATTCTTCTAATCCAAGAACATGGTATATCTCTCCATCTATTTGTATCATCTTTAATTTCTTTCATCAGTGTCTTAAAATTTTTTGCATACAGGTGTTTTGTCTCCTTAGGTAGCTTTATTCCTAGGTATTTTATTCCTTTTGTTGCAATGGTAAATGGGAGAGTTTTCTTAACTTCACTTTCAGATTTTTCATCATTAGTATATAGAAATGCAAGAGATTTCTCTGCATTAATTTTGTATCCTGCTACTTTACCAAATTCATTGACCAGCTCTAGTAGTTTTCTGGTAGCTTCTTCAAGATTCTCTATGTATAGTATATGTCATCTGCAAACAGTGACAACTTTACTTCTTTTCTGATTTGGATTCATTTCTTTTTCTTCTCTGATTGCTGTGGCCAAAATTTCCAAAATTATGTTAAATACTAGTGGTGAGAGTGGGTAACCATGTCTTTTTCCTGATCTTATTGGAAATGATTTCAATTTTTCACCATTGAGGACGATGTTGGCTGTGGGTTTGCCATAATACAGCCTTTATTATGTTGAGGTAAGTTCCCTCTATGCCTATATTCTGGAGAGTTTTTATCATAAATGGGTGTTGAATTCTGTCAAAAGCTTTCTCTGCATCTATTGAGATGATCATATGGTTTTTCTCCTTCAATTTGTTAATATGGTGTATCACACTGATTGATTTGCATACGTTGAAGAGTCCTTGCATTCCTGGGATAAACCCCACTTGATCATGGTGTATGATCCTTTTAATGTGCTGTTGGATTCTGTTTGCTAGTATTTTGTTGAGGATTTTTGCATCTCTATTCATCAGTGATATTGGCCTGTAGTTTTCTTTCTTCGTGAAATCATTATCTGGTTTTGGTACCAGGGTGATGGTGGCCTCACAGAACGTGTTTGGCAGTGTTCCTCCCTCTGCTATATTTTGGAAGAGTTTGAGAAGGATACGTGTTAGCTCTTCTCTAAATGTTTGATAGAATTCGCCTGTGAAGCCATCTGGTCCTGGGCTTTTGTTTGTTGGAAGATTTTTAATTACACTTTCAATTTCAGTGCTTGTGACTAGCCTGTTCATATTTTCTATTTCTTCCTGGTTCAGTCTCAGAAGGTTGTGCATTTCTACGAATTTGTCCATTTCTTCCAGGTTGTCCATTTTATTGGTATACAGTTGCTTGTAATCTCTCATGATCCTTTGTATTTCTGCAGTATCAGTTGTTACTTCTCCTTTTTCATTTCGAATTCAATTGATCTGAGTGCTTTCTGGACTGGATTAACTATTTCCTTTCCCATATTAGGAAAATCTTCAACTATAATATCTTGGAATATTTTCTCAGTCCCTTTCTTTTCTTCTTCTTCTTCTGGGACCCATATCATTCAAATGTTGGTGCATTTAATGTTGTCCCAGAGGTCTCTGAGACTGTCCTCAATTCTTTTCATTCTTTTTTCTTTATTCTGCTCTGCTGTAGTTATTTCCACTATTTTATCTTCCAGGTCACTTATCTGTTCTTTTGCCTCAGTTATTCTGCTATTGATCCCTTCTAGAGAATTTTATATTATATTTATTGTGTTGTTCATCATTGTTCATTTGCTCTTTAGTTCTTCTATGTCCTTGTTAAATGTTTCTTGTATTTTCTCCAATCTATTTCCAAGCTTTTGCATCACCTTTCCTATCATTATTCTGAATTCTTTTTCAGGTAGACTGCCTATTTCCTCTTCATTTGTTAGGTCTGGTGGGTTTTTACCTTGCTCCTTCATCTGCTGTGTGTTTCTCTGTCTTCTCATTTTGCTTAACTTGCCGTGTTTGGGTTCTCCTTTTTGCAGGCTGCAGGTTCGTAGTTCCCATTGTTTTTGGTGTCTCCCCCAGTGGCTAAGGTTGGTTCCGTGGGTTGTGTAGGCTTCCTGGTGGAGAGGACTAATGCCTGTGTTCTGGTGGATGAGGCTGCATCTTGTCTTTCTGGTGGGCAAGTCCACATCTGGTGGTGTTTTTAGGTTGTCTGTGACCTTAATATGATTTTAGCCAGCCTCTCTGCTAATGGGAGGGGTTGTGTTCCTGTCTTGCTAGTTGTTTGGCATAGTGTGTCCAGCACTGTAACTTGCTGGTCATTGAGTGGAGCTGGGTGTTGGAACTGAGATGGAGATCTCTGAGAGATTTTCGCTGTTTGATATTACATGGAGCTGGGAGGTCTCTTGTGGACCAATGTCCTGAACTTGGCTCTCCCACCTCAGAGGCACAGCCCTGACGCCTGGCTGGAACACCAAGAGCCTGTCATCCACATGGCTCAGAATAAAAGGGAAAAAAAATAAATAATGAAAGAAAAAAATAAAATAAAATAAAATAATGTAAAGTTATTAAAAAATAATTATTAAAAAAATTTTAAGTAATAAAAAAAGAAAGAAGAGAGCAACCTTACGAAAAAACAAATCCACCAATGATAACAAGCACTAAAAACTATATCTAAAAAAAAAAAGGACAGCACAACCCTAAGACAAATGTTAAAAGCAAAGCTATACAGACAAAATAACACGCAGAAGCACACACATACACACTCACAAAAAGAGGAAAAGGGAAAAAATATATATATATATTGTTGCTCCCGAAGTCCACCTCTTCAATTTGGGATGATTTGTTGTCTATTCAGGTATTCCACAGATGCAGGGTACATCAAGTTGATTGTGGAGATTTAATCTGCTGTTCCTGAGGCTGCTGGGAGAAATTTCCCTTTCTCTTCTTTGTTCGCACAGTTCCTAGAGTTCAGCTTTGGATTTGGACCCGCCTATGCGTGTAGGTCGCCTGAGGGCGTCTGTTCTTCACTCAGACAGGACGGGGTTAAAGGAGCAGCTGATTGGGCAGCTGATTGGCCTGAGCTGACTCACTCAGGCCAGGTAGAGGGAGGAGTATGGAATGCAGGGCAAGCCTGCAGCGGCAGAGGCCAGTGTGACGTTGCACCAGCCTGAGGTGTGCTGTGTGTTCTCCCGGGGAAGTTGTGCCTGGATGATGGGACCCTGGCAGTGGCGGGCTGCACAGGCTCCTGGGAAGGTAGGTGTGGAGAATGACATGTGCTTGCACACAGGCTTCTTGGTGGCTGCTGCAGCAGCAGCAGCCTTAGTGTCTCATCCCCGTCTCTGGGATCTGCACTGACAGCCGTGGCTCACGCCCGTCTCTGGAGCTCTTATAAGCGGTGCTCTTAATCCTGTCTCCTCGCGCAGCAGGAAACAAAGAGGCAAGAAAAAGTCTCTTGCCTCTTCAGCAGCTCCAGACGTTTTCCTAGACTCCCTCCCGGCTAGCTCTGGCACACTAGCCCCCTTCAGGCTGTGTTCATGCAGCCAACCCCAGTCTTCTCCCTGGGATCCGACCAAAGCCGCCTCAGCTCGCAGCCCCCACTTGCCCTGGTGGGTGAGCAGACAAGCCTCTCGAGCTGGTGAGTGCTGGTCAGCACCGATCCTCTGTGTGGGAATCTCTCCGCTTTGCCCTCCGCACCACTTGCTGCGCTCTCCTCCATGGCTCCAAAGCTTCCCCCCTCCGCCACCCGCAGTCTCCACCCGCGAAGGGTCTTCCAAGTGTGTGGAAACCTTTCCTCCTTCACAGCTCCCTCCCACTGGTGCAGGTCCCGTCCCTATTCTTTTCTCTCTCTTTTTTCTTTTGCCCTACCCAGGTACATGGGGAGTTTCTTGCCTTTTGGGAGGTCTGAGGTCTACCAGTGTTCAGTAGGTGTTCTGTAGGAGTTGTTCCACATGTAGATGTATTTCTGATGTATTTGTGGGAAGGAAGGTGATCTCCACCTCTTACTCTTCTGCCATCTTGAAGCCTGCCCCCAAAAATCTTTTTAAATGTCAACAGCATAAGTGAACTGTGGGAACGACTTCAAACAACCTAATATATGAGTAATTAGTGTCTGAGGGTGAAGCAGAAAAAAATATTTCAAAAAATACTGTAACTTTCCAAACATAATGAAAGCCATGATCCCAGAGATTCAAGATGCTCAAAGAGCCCCAAGCACAAGAAACAAAGAAAATTACTTCGAAGTACATCATCAACAAACTGCTCAAAACCAGTGACAAACAGAAAATCCAAATATTAGCCAGAGAAAAAGGGCATGTTACATAAAGAACAAAAATAAGGACTGTGTCATATTTCTTATCAGAAACGATGTAACATGCAAACTGTAAACAATATCTTTAAAATTCTCAAAAAAAAAAAGCTCTCCATTTCAAATTCTATACCCAGAAACAGTATCATTCAAAAACAAATGGAGGGGCTTCCCTGGTGGCGCAGTGGTTGAGAGTCCGCCTGCTGATGCAGGGGACACGGGATTGTGCCCCGGTCCGGGAGGATCCCACATGCCGTGGAGCAGCTGGGCCCATGAGCCATGGCCACTGAGACTGTGCGTCCAGAGCCTGTGCTCCACAACGGGCGAGGCAACAACAGTGAGACGCCCGGGTACCGCAAAAAAAAAAAAACAAATGGGGGACTTCCCTAGTGGCGCAGTGGTTAAGAATCCGCCTGCCAATGAAGGGGACACGGGTTTGAGCCCTGACCCAGGAAGATCCCACATGCCACGGAGCAACTAAGCCCATGTGCCACAACTACTGAGCCTGCGCTCTAGAGCCCACGAGCCACAACTGCTGCAGCCCACATGCCTAGAGCCTGTGCTCCACAACCAAGAGAAGCCACTTCAATGAGAAGGCTGCACACTGAAACAAAGTGTAGCCCCCGCTCACCACAACACACGAAAGCCCACACACAGCAACGAAGACCGAACGCAGACAAAAAAAAAAAAATCAAATGGTGCACCCTACACCCATTAGCATGTCTACTATCAAAAAATAATAATAACAGTGTTTGCAGGGATGTGGAGAAATTGAAACCCTTGTATACTTTTGGCTGAAATTTAAAATGGTGCAGCTGTTACGGAAAAAACAGTAGTGTGTTTCCTCAAAAAAATTAAAAATAGAATTGCAATATGACCTAGAAGTTCCACTTCTGGGTTTATACCCCAAAAAAATTGAAATCAGGGAACCAAACAGCTATTTGTACACCCACATTCACAGCAGCATTATTCACAATAGCCAAAGGTGAAAACAACGAACATGCGCATAAATGGATGAATGTATAAGCAAAATGTGGTATATACATACAGTGGAATATTATTCAGTCTTAAAAAGAAAGGAAATTCTGACACATGTTACAACGTGGATGAACCTCAAGGACATTATGCTACGTGAAATACACCAGTCACAAAAGGACAAATACTGTTTTTTTTAACTTATATGAGATATCTAGAGTAGTCAAATTCATAGAGACTGAAAGTAGAATGGTGGTTTCCAGGAACTGGAAGAGAGAGGAATAGGGAGTTATTATATATTGGGTACAGAGTTTACATTTTACAAGATGAAGAGTTCTGGAGAAGAATGTTGGTGATGGTTTCACAATATGAATGTACTCAAGGCCACTATACTGTATAATTAAAAACAGTTAAGATGGCAAATTATATGCTGTGAAAAATTTAACAATATGAAAGTAGGAATAGCTATATTCATATCAGATAAAGTAGACTGTACATCAAAAAAATAATTACCAGGGACAGAAAGAGACATTATAGAATGATAAAAGGCTCAATCTACCATGAAGAAATAGTAACTCTAAATACATATGCACCAAACAAAAGAGCTGTAAAATATCTGAAGTAAAAATTTACAGAAATAAAAGAGGAAATAGACAAATCCACAATTATAGTTGGAAATTTAAACATCCCTACCTTCAAAATTCATAGAACTAGACAAAAACTCAGCAAAGATATTGAAGATCTCAACATCATCAATCAACAGGATCTACAGCTGACCCTTGAACAACAAGGGTTTGAATTGTGCAGGTCCACTTATGTGTGGATTTTTTTCAATAAATACTACAGTACTACATGATCCATGCATATGGAACTACAGATACGACTGGCCCACTATAAAGTTATACATGGCTTTTCAACTGTGCAGGGTGTCGACCCATGTTGTTCAAGGGTCAACTGTAATTGACATTTATACAACATTCCACCCCAAAAGAGCTGAATACACTTTTTTTCCCCCAAGTGTCCACAGGACATTTACCAAGATATACTATATCCTGGGCCATAAATCACACCCTGTTAAGAAGATGAAAAGACAGCTTACAGACAGGGAGAAAATATTTGCAATCCACATATGTGACAAACAACTCTTATCTAGAATATCTTATCTTATCAAACTCAACAGTAAAATTTGAGCAATCCAAGTGTGAAATGCACAAGCGTTACGAAGAGACATTTCACCAAAGAGGAGCACCTGCAAAGGTGTTCAACATCATTAGCCAGTAAGAAAGTATAAATTAAAATCACTACATACCTATTAGAACAGCTAAAATATAAAAACAGGGACAATGACAAATGCCAGCAAGAAGGAAAAGAAACTAAAACTCTCATACATTGTTGGTAGGAATGCAACATGGTACAGCCACTCTGGTAAACAGTTTGACAATTTCTTAAAAACAAAATAGCCCAACAATTGTACACCTAGTCATTTATCCAGGAAAATGAAAACTTACATCCCACACAAAAACCTATACACAAATACCATAGCAGCTTTACTCATAATAGCCAAAATCTGAAAACAACCAATATTTCCTTTAGTAGGTGAATGGTTAAACACACTGTGATACCATCCATACCATGCACCACTCAGTGATAAAAGAAACCAAGTATTAATACACACAGAAACTTGAATGGATTTCAAGGGCATTATGCTAAGTAAAAAAAGCTAATCTTCTAAAAGTCATAAACTGTATGATTACATTTATATAATATTCTTGGAATGACAAAATTATAGAGATGAAGAATAGTGTTTGCAAGGGCTTAGGGATGGTGGGGGGTGGAGCAGGTATGGGTGTGCATATGAAGGGGTAGTATGAGGAAAATCTTTGGGGTGATGGGATAGTTCTGTATATTACTGCAGTGGTACTTACATGCATCTACACATGGGATAAAATGGCATAAAACTATACACGTACAATGTACCAATGACAATCTGCTGTTTTTGATGTATTATAGTAATGCAGCAGTTAACCATCAGAGGAAACTTGGTAAAGGGTACATGGGACTTCTTTGTACTATTTCGGGGGGGGTGTTAAAATTTTCTTCTGAATCTACTGCTTTTATTTTAATTATTTTTCTTTGTACCATTTTTGCAACTTCCTGTTACTCTATAAGTATTAAAAATAAAAAGATTTTTTAAAAATAATGTGAAATAGGGACTTCCCTGGTGGTCCAGTGGTTGAGCCTCCGCACTCCCAATGCAGGGGGCCCTGGTTCAATCCCTGGTTGGGAAACTAGATCCCACATGCATGCTGCAACTAAGAGTTTGCATGCCGCAACTTAAGAACCCACATGCTGCAACACAGATTGAAGATCCCACATGCCACAACTAAGACCGACTGCAGCCAAATAAATAAATAAATAAATATATTTTTAATAATGTGACATAAAGACATTTTCAAAGGCACAAATGCTGAAATAAGTCATCACCAATAGACCAGCACTACAAGAAATGTTAAAAGGTGTCAATGATGGTTAATTTTATATGTCAACTTGACTGCGCCACAGGGTACCCAGATATTTTGTCAAACATTATTCTGGTCTTTCTGTGAGAGTGCTTCTGGATGAGATTAACATTTAAATCAATAGACTGGGGCTTCCCTGGTGGTGCAGTGGTTAAGAATCCACCTGCCAATGCAGGGGAAACGGTTTCGAGCCCTGGTCCGGGAAGATCCCACATGCCGCAGAGCAAATAAGCCCGTGCCCCACAGCTACTGAGCCTGTGCTCTAGAGTCCGTGAGCCACAACAAGAGTAGCCACCACAGTGAGAAGCCCACACACCACAACGAAAAGTAGCCCCCACTCGCCACAACTAGAGAAAGCCTGCATGCAGCAACGAAGACCCAATGCAGCCAAAAATAAATAAGTAAATAAATTTATAAATAAATAAATAGATAGGGCTTCCCTGGTGGCACAGTGGTTGAGAGTCCGCCTGCCGATGCAGGGGACATGGGTTCGTGCCCCGGTCCGGGAAGATCTCACATGCCGCGGAGCGGCTGGGCCCGTGAGCCATGGCCACTGAGCCTGCGCATCCAGAGCCTGTGCTCCACAATGGGAGAGGCCACAACAGTGAGAGGCCCGCGTACCGGAAAAAAAAAAAATAGATAGACAGACAGATAGATAAACAGACTGGGTAAAGCAGATTTCCCAGCATGTGGGTGCGCCTTATCCAATGAGTTGAAGGCCTGAACAGAACAAAAAAGCTGACCCTCTCCCGAGTAACAGAGAACTCTTCCTGACTGACTGCTTTTGAACTGGACATCAGCTTTTTCCTGCATTCGGACTGGAACTGAAACACTGGTCCTTCTTGCGTTTCAGGCCTGCCAGCCTTTGGACTGAAACTACATCATTGGCTCTCCTGGTTCTCAGGCCTTTGGACTCAGACTGGAACCATACCATCAGCCTTCCTGAGTCTCTGTCTTGCCAACTTATCCTGCAGATCTTGAGACCCACCAGCCTCCATAACTGCATGAGCCAATTCTTTATAAAGTCTCTTTGGAGAATCCCAAAACAATGTTCTTCAGGCAGAAGAAAAATAACAAATGGAAATTTGGATGTATACAAAGGAATAACGATTACTTGAAATGGTAACTACATGTGTAAATGCATAAGTTTTTTTCTTATTTGTATCTCTTTTAAAATAAAATTGACAATTTAAACAAAAATAATAACATAGTATTGTGGATTTTATAACATATGTAAAAGTAAAACATATGACAACAGTAGCATAAAGGCCAGGCTGGGAGATATAAAAGTACACTATTATGACATATGAAGGTAGACCAAGATAAGATATATAGTATAAGCCCTAAAGAAACCAGTAGAAAAGCAAAACAAAGAGTTACAACTAATAAGCCAACAGAAGAAATAAAATTGAATCTAAAAAATTATTCAAATATGTAATGTGACAAAGCCTCTATGATCACTCTCCTTTTTCAGTATTTCCCTGAGTAGTCTCACTGTTTATTCCTCCAGATGATCCTGCAAATATTTTCATAATACTCCTCTTTTTTTAAATAAATAAATTATTTATTTATTTATCTTTAGCTGCATTGGGTCTTTGTTGCTGCATGCGGGCTTTTCTCTAGTTGCGGAGCGTGGGGGCTACTCTTTGTTGTGGTGCGCAGTCTTACTGCAGTGGCTTCTCTTGTTATGGAGCACGGGCTCTAGGCATGTGGGCTTCAGTAGTCGTGGCTCGCAGGCTCTGTAGTTGTGTCACAGGGCTTATTTGCTCCACGGCATGTGGGATCTTCCCAGACCAGAGCTCAAACCCTTGTCCCCTGCGTTGGCAGGTGTATTCTTAACCACTGTGCCACCAGGGAAATCCGTATTTTCATAATATTTCAACATGGATTCTTCAGGAGGTTGGAATAAAAACTACATTGGACTCATAAATTGTTTTGAAGAAAAACTCACTTGAATACAAACTTACAAAAGAAGGCAGAAAAAAAAGAAGAAAAGGGGAATAAAGAATATGCAGGACAAATAAACAATTACACGGTGATAGACTCAAACTTAACCACATCAATAATCACAACAAATGTAAATATTCTAAACACCCCAGTCAAAAGACTGAGATTGTCAGAGTGGATAAAAAAGCAAAACCCAACTGTATACAGCTTACAAGAGATGCATTTTAAACATAAAGACATAAATAGGAAAACAAATAGAACAAGATACACCATGCTAACGCTAGTCAAAAAAAGCTAAAGTAACTATATCAATAAAAGATAAAGTAGATTTAAGAGCAAATATGGTATATATCCATACAATAAGATATTACGGAACCCTGGGAATAAACTATGCACACACACATCATCTCAGAATAACTGTACTGAATGCAAGAAGCCATTCAAAACTAGAGTACATTCTCTATGATTCCACTGGTATAAAACTCTAGAAAATGCAAACTAATCTATGAAAGCAGATCAGTTGTTACCTAGGGAAGAGTGGGAAAGAGGGGTGACAAAAGGGTGTGAAGAAACTTTGAGGAATGATGTATATATTCAGTATCCGGATTGTGGTGATTGTTTCACAGATATACACACATGTCAAAACTCATCAAATTTTTTACTTTAAATATGGGCAGTTTACTGTATGTTAATTATACCTAAATAAAACTGTTAAAAGATAATTAAGAGTAATGAATTATGTCAGTGGAAAAATAGGAATACAAAAACCCTGATAAATCCTGATAACAAATGAATAAATCAATAAGTAAATAAATAAATATTAAATAAATGGGAGAAGGGAGAGCTCTTGCTTACAGTAGAATGCTGAGTGCCAACTGGTAAATAAGAAGGGAATGCTACAGTTAGAAAATGATTATTTGGCAACCATCATAAGATTGATTCAGGCAAGAACACTAATTCTTAAGGATTTTTTTTTTTTTTTGGCGGTACGCGGGCCTCTCACTGTTGTGGCCTCTCCCGCTGCGGAGCACAGACGCGCAGGCTCAGTGTCCATGGCTCACGGGCCCAGCCGCTCCGCGGCATGTGGGATCTTCCTGGACCAGGGCACGAACCCATGTCCCCTGCATCGGCACGCGGACTCTCAACCACTGCCCCACCAGGGAAGCCCTTAAGGAAATTTTTAATAAAAAGCAGGGTATATGCATAATTTTAAAGTGTTTATTGGTTGCAAGGGAAAAATGGTTAATATACAGTGAAGATACACACTTTTGAACAGGTGATCAGTATTATCACCAATGAGGAGCAGATGGACATCAGGGGCCTCCAAATGTGATGCCCTGAGAAGGGACACAGTATCACTCATGCAGTATTCCAGTCACAAATGCATAATATGAGTCTAATCACAAGGAAACATCAGATAAATCTCAAATGAATTTTCATTTAAAACAAGGTAGGAAGCTAATGTATTCTTCCAAAATATCAGTGACACAAAAGTCAAAAGAAAGGCTACAGAAATGTTCCAGATTACAGGGGACTAAAGAGACATGTCTCATAAATGCAATACCTAATCCTAGATTGATTAGTCCTATGTTGGAGAGAAAAACATGCTATACAGTTCACTACTGAGTGTATATAACACATATTATTATTATAGATATCAATATATATTACCCTCAATAAGATGAATGTATGAATTATATTTCCTCAATAATACAGAGAAGAGAGAATGCACAAAATGTTAATAACAGGTGATTCTGGGTAAAGTAAATAGACGGGTATTCTTTGAACTATTCTTATCCTTTCAATCTTTCTCTAGGTTTGAAATTATTTACAAATAAAACTCTTTTAAGTGTATATTGCCACTGAAATCCTAATGCACCCAGTTCATCAATGTCCAGGGTCAATAATTAGGCTATTAAATGTGATGTCAGGAGTAATGCAGATGGACGATTATTGTAATAAAAACTGCAACTTCTGTATCCAGTGAACAAAGAGACATGCTGACAAGAAGCCATGTAGCTAGTATGCAGCCTCCTCCGTTGTCTTGGATCCTATTTTTTATTTAGATTTGCATCTTAGCAAATGCAAAAAAAAAAAGGATACAGCTTTTGAATATGTTCATGTATATTAATATTTTTTAATTTAAAAATATTAATGTAAAATAAGTTTTTCAGCATTAAATAACCCCAACCACGTTGACAAATTTCAGGAAAATATAATTCAAGTAAATGGTTTCTTTGGGCAATTTAATATTCTGATAAATTCAACTATTCACTTTCATGCTTCCCATCTTGTCGAAAAAATCTTTTGAAAATGTATCAGGGACTTCCTTGGTGGTGCAGTGGTTAAGAATCCGCCTGCCAATGCAGGGGACAAGCGTTCCATCCCTGGTCTGGGAAGATCCCACATGCCATGGAGCAATAAGCCCATGTGCCACAACTACTGAGCCCACGCTCTAGAGCCCACGTGCTACAACGACTGAGCCTATGTGCTACAACTACTGAAGCTGCGTGCCTATAGCCCATGCTCTACAACAAGAGAAGCCACCGCAATGAGAAGCCCGTGCACCGCACCAAAGAGTAGCCCCTGCTCACCGCAACTAGAGAAAGCCCGCGCCCAGCAACGAAGATCCAATGCAGCCAAAATAAATAAAAATTTTTAAAAATGTATCAGTATATTTAATCGCCTTATAGAGTAAAACACATTGATCCTAATTGAATCTCTTTAAACAGGCATCAGCCTATCAATATTCCTTATCCAGGAGTATAGAGGTATTGTATGTATGTATGTATGTATGTATATGAGTATGTATGTATGTATGAGCATCAGCTGAAAGTGAAAGACTGATGTTGGTTTTCTTAAACTAAATCCCATTATCTGCCTATTTTATCATTTACTTCTTTATCCTAAAATTTACTCACATCGGAGAACCTTTTCTGTTTTGTGCAAAAGAAAATTTTTTTCAAAAATATCTGTTGTCAGAGGTATATTTTATTCTTCCTTTCTGTGCTGCAGAAGAGATTGCAACAATCTGTTGTTTTAAAAAAAAAAACAGGAATACTGGAGCAAATGTCTACACTGGATTTCAAAATGTGAATCAATGCTTTCAAAATTTCATTAAGTTGATTTTCAAAAGTAAAAAACCTCTTATACCTTGTTTGCTAGGTTTACAGCGCTGAGAGCCTTATAATATTCTTTGCCGTCCCAATCCATATAAGCAGTGGCTAGTAACCGTAGAACTTTACCCTATAATTAAAAATAGAAAAAAAACACACACAGCTGAGGGTTTAACTGCAATACAACAGCTGACTAGCACACAGTGACAGGCATTTCTCAAACCTCAGTCATAATTATGAAATAGCATTTCCTTAAGCAACCACATAGTCTTGGGATATGTCTCATCATTATGCTACCCACACCAAATACCATCTGAGAATTTTACAGTAATAGCTTATTTAAATTTAATATAATTGTGTTAATATAATTATTTTCTTAACACTGTTTTAGTGGTAAAGTACTTAATCATCCCCACTTTAAAAATAAGGAAATGAAAGCACAGCAATATTTAATGTAATCATCTTACCACCTACTGTTTAGGTAACATTATATTAGGCCTCCATCAAAAGAAATAAATAGAAAGACATAATCCCTCTCTCAAAGACTTTATAGCCTAGTTGAGATTGGACCAAGGGCTCATATACCACCATTTCACTAGGAGCAGATATACTTTCCTATAGACAAGATTTTTCCCAACTCAACCAAGTTTTAAAATTAATAAAGTATTTCATAATTCAGTTTCTCCAGCCAGATCTACACTGACAAGGGGAATAACTACTTAGCACAGACTTATTTAACTATAGATTCACATTTTGAAAGTAGGAGGCCTATTTCAATGAAGATTCTATTCTGCCTCTAAGTGTAATGAGGACAGTAGGATCAGGCAAAGGTGTTCTTCTAATTTAAAAAAAAAATGTTAAGCACATTAGGGCTCTGCGAACCCTAGAAAAATGACTTTTAGGGTGTGACACCTTTCAGTTTTTTAATTCAAAAACCAAGATGGATATAATGTACTTAATATCATTATTATTATTGTGGAGCAACTCTCAACTTATAAACTTCCCCAGAGGACTCTGATGGAGTAAATATGGCATCTCTGAGAAAGACTGTAGCTATTTCGTAATAGTAAAAGGGTCAAATAATCAGAAAGATAAAACAAAATGGATGAACCTCAAAACTATTATGTTAAGCAAAAGAAGCCAGACATAAAACAGTACATACTGTATGATTTCATTTATACACAGTTCAAGATAAGCCAAAAATATTCTACAGCAATAAAAGTCAGAATAGTGGTTTTATCATGGGGGTATGAATGGCTATTAACTGGAAAGGGGCCAAGGTAACTTTTGAGGGTGATGGAAAGTTCTGTATCTTGATCTGTGTGGTAGTTACAAAACTATATAGATAAACTGAAACTCATCAGGCTGTACAACTTTAAAATTTGTGCAATTTAGTGTATATATTTATTTAAGTTATACCACAATAAAATACTGCTAGCATGAAAGAAAAACTATTTTATAATCTTACTTCTCCATACCTTGCAATATGAATATTAGATTTCAATCACACTTAAATCCTACCTTCCATCCTCATTTCCTCCTCCAGACGTCTTCTCACCTAGATCCCTTGCCTCATATTCCCTTCTCCCTCCCTTTTAACTACATGAACCCCATCTGCTTTTCGAGGCCTATCTCCTACCAAAAGGCTTCTTCAACTATTCTAGTCAACATTAATATTCCCCTTTTCTGCATGCCTTTGCGTATACTTCAGGTTAGTACCACACAGTTTATCACTTATTTTTCCCAAATTGTTTCACTTGTACTCATTTTTATAAATCTTTTTTTGAAATTTTAATTGAAGTATAAAATACATACAAAAAAGTTCCAAAATCTCAATGGTACAACTCTGAATCGTCACAAAGTGAGCACACATATGTTAACAACACAGAAATCAAGAAACAGAACATTAGTCTCATCTCATATCTCTTTTCAGACACAATTCCAAACAAGGGTAACCAATTATCTGACTTCCAACACCATGTATTAGTTCTACCTGCTTTTGGCATTCACATTTATGGAATCATACAGTATGTACTACTTTGTATTTTGCTCTGTTTGTTCAACATTATATGTGAGAACATCCATACTGTTACAATTATTGTAGTCTATTCTCGTTGTTATACGATATTCTATTATATGACACTATCATAATATATTTTCATTATTTTTAATTGTGATGAAATACACATAACATAAAATTGACCATTTTAACCATTTTTAAGTGTACAGTTCAGTAGCATTAAGTATACTCACACTGTTGTGCAACCAGCACCACCATACATCTCCAGAACTCTTTTAATCTCACAAAATTGAACTCTCTACCCATTAAACAATAGCTCCCCATGTTCTCCTCCCTCCAAACCTCTGCAACCACCATTCTATTTTCCACCTCTATGAATTTGACTACCCAACATATCTCACTGAACTGGAATCATACAGTATGTCTTTTTGATAATGGCTTATTTCACTTAGCATAATGTCCTCAAGGTTCATCTATGTTGTAGCATGTGTCAGAATTTCCTTCCTTTTCGTGGCTGAATAATATTCCATTGTATTCACCTGTATTAGTTTCATCCTTTAAACATAAGCTATTTAAGGGCAGAGGCCACGTTTTATACTTCTCTTTTTTTCCCATCTACCACATTGTTAGATATATTGATATATATATATGTGTGTGTGTGTGTATATACATATAAATATATGTATAGATATATATGTGTATGTGTGTGTATGTATTCAGTTACATTTTGTGGGATATACTGTAATAATGGTAAGAAGCAGAGACGGATATTCAAAAAAATTCCATTCTGCTATGGCATGTATTAAATTAGTTTTAAATCAGATTTATTTACATAATCACATTTTACTTGATAAAATATTAAAATTAACTTCCATACCAAGCATGTTCTATCTGGGTGGTTAAAGAAACCTAGAATTTTTGAACATGCAAACAAAAACTAAAACTTATATAGCCAAACATTGTCCTAAGCACTTTACATGTATTAATTAATTCATGGGTACAAGAATTTACCTGGAGGGTAATTCTATATCAACTTTACAGAAACTAATGCACTGAGATATTAAATGATGTGCCCAGTGAATAATCTACTCACAAATGGAGGGACAGCCTATCATAATTTTCTTACAATAACATAAACTGTATTTCTTGAACCTACTTCTGCAATATTTAACATAATCCTTACCAGCATTTCCTGTGGAACAGAAAGCTTATCCATCTTCCCAGTATCATAGCTTTGTCTATCATTAAAAAAGGAAAAAAATACATATAAATACATATTTATTTCAAATTATATATATTTTTTCAAGACTACATATTACTAAGAAGACGTGTTATAATTATACTTAATTACAACTTTTCTATTTTGCACTACAACAGATGATTAGCCAATTGATACATAAAAATCAATTACATAAAGCAATACTTTCTAACTTTAGAAAACCACAGAGATAGCCTCATTCACCAGAGGGCAGACAGCTGAAGCAAGAAGAACTACAATCCTGCAGCCTGTGGAACAAAAACCACATTCACAGACAGATACGCAAGATGAAAAGGCAGAGGGCTATGTCCCAGATGAAGGAACAAGATAAAACCCCAGAAAAACAACTAAATGAAGTGGAGATAGGCAACCTTCCAGAAAAAGAATTCAGAATAAAGACGGTGAAGATGATCCAGGACCTCAGAAAAACAATGGAGGTAAAGATCGAGAAGATGCAAGAATGTTTAACAAAGACCTAGAAGAATTAAAGAACAGAGATAAACAATACAATAACTGAAATGACAACTACACTAGAAGGAATCAATAGCAGAATGACTGAGGCAGAAGAACGGATAAGTGACCTGGAAGACAGAATGGTGGAATTCAGTGCTGTGGAACAGAATAAAGAAAAGAGAATGAAAAGAAATGAAGACAGCCTAACAGACCTCTGGGACAACATTAAACGTAACAACATTCGCATTATAGGGGTCCCAGAAGGAGAAGAGAGAGAGAAAGGACCAGAGAAAATATCTGAAGAGATTATAGTCTAAACTTCCCTAACATGGGAAAGGAAATAGCCACCCAAGTCCAGGAAGTACAGCGAGTCCCATACAGGATAAACCCAAGGAGAAACATGCCAAGACACACAGTAATCAAATTGGCAAAACTTGAAGACAAAGAAAAATTATAGAAAGCAGCAAGGGAAAAACGACAAATAACATACAAGGGAACTCCCATAAGGTTAACAGCTGATTTCTCAGCAGAAACTCCACAAGCCAGAAGGGAGCGGCATGATATACTTAAAGTGATGAAAGGGAAGAACCTACAACCAAGATTACTCTACCTGGCAAGGATCTCATTCAGATTCGATGGAGAATCAAAAGCTTTACAGACAAGCAAAAGCTAAGAGAATTCAGCACCACCAAACCAGCTCTACAACAAATGCTAAAGGAACTTCTCTAAGTGGGAAACACAAGAGAAGAAAAGGACCTACAAAAACAAACCAAAAACAATTAAGAAAATGGTCACAGGAACATACATATCAATAATTACCTTAAACGTGAATGGATTAAATGCTCCAACCAAAAGACACAGGCTTGCTGAATGTATACAAAAACAAGACCCATCTATATGCTATCTACAAGAGACCCACTTCAGACCTAGGGACACATACAGACTGAAAGTGAGGGGATGGAAAAAGATATTCCATGAAAATGGAAATCAAAAGAAAGTTGGAGTAGCAATACTCATATCAGATAAAATAGACTTTAAAATAAAGAATGTTACAAGAGACAAGAAAGGACACTATATAATAATGATCAAGGGATCAATCCAAGAAGAAGATATAACAATTATAAATATATATGCACCCAACATAGAAGCACCTCAATACATAAGGCAACTGCTAACAGCTATAAAAGAGGAAATTGACAGTAACACAATAATAGTGGGGGACATTAACACCTCACTTACACCAATGGACAGATCATCCAAAATGAAAATAAATAAGGAAACACAAGCTTTAAATGACACGATAGACCAGATAGATGTAACTGATATTTATAGGACATTCCATTCAAAAACAGTAGATTACACTTTCTTCTCAAGTACGCACGGAACATTCTCCAGGACAGTTCACATCTTGGGTCACAAATCTAGCCTCAGCAACTTTAAGAAAACTGAAATCATATCAAGCATCTTTTCTGACCACAATGCTATGAGATTAGAAATGAACTACAGGGAGAAAAACGTAAAAAACACAAACACATGGACGCTAAACAATACGTTACTAAATAACTAAGAGATCACTGAAGAAATCAAAGAGGAAATCAAAAAATACCTAGAGACAAATGACAATGAAAACACGACAATCCAAAACCAATGGGATGTAGCAAAAGCAGTTCTAAGAGGGAAGTTTATAGCTATACAAGGCTACCTCAAGAAACAAGAAAAATCTCAAATAAATAATCTAACCTTACACCTAAAGGAACTAGAGAAAGAAGAACCAAACCCAAAGTTAGCAGAAGGAAAGAAATCATGAAGATCAGAGCAGAAATAAATGACATAGATACAAAGAAAACAACAGCACAGATCAATAAAACTAAAAGCTGGTTCTTTGAGAAGATAAAATTGATAAACCATTAGCAGACTCATCAAGAAAAAGAGGGAGAGGACTCAAATCAATAAAATTAGAAATGAAAAAGGAGAAGTTACAGCAGACACTTCAGAAATACAAAGCATCCTAAGAGACTACTACAAGCAACTCCATGCCAATAAAATGGACAACCTGGAAGAAATGGACAAATCTTAGAAAGGTATAACCTTCCAAGCCTGAACCAGGAAGAAATAGAAAATATGAAAAGAACAATCACAAGTAATGAAATTGAAACTGTGATTAAAAATCTTCGAACAAACAAAAGTCTAGGACCAGATAGCTTCACAGGCGAATTCTAACATTTAGAGAAGAGCTAACACCCATCTTTCTCAAACTCTTCCAAAAAATTGCGGAGCAAGGAACACTCCCAAACTCATTCTATGAGGCTACCATCACCAGACAAAGATACTACAAAAAAAGAAAATTACAGACCAATACCACTGATGAACATGGATGCAAAAATCCTCAACAAAATACTAGCAAACAGAATCCTACAACACATTAAAAGGATCATACACCATGATCAAGTGGCATTTTTCCCAGGGATGCAAGGATTCTTTGATATACACAAATCAATCAATGTGATACACCATATTAACAAACTGAAGAATAAAAACCATATGATCATCTCAATAGATGCAGAAAAAGCTTTTGACAAAATTCAACACCCATTTAAAAAAAAAGAAAGGAAAACCACAACTTCCTCAGGATATATATCCAATAAATCAACTCTATAATTATATTACTGCTCTTTTCCATTTGGCTATATATACACTAGATTAAACTATTTTACATGTGTGTACAAGCCCTTACTTTATGGGCACATTTTAAAGTGTAAGAAATATATTTTTAAAATAAAACAAATACAGGAGTTTTCATGGAAACAAATGCTTTAGCAATATTTATTAAGCTTCACAACACCCTTGTGACGCACAATATTAGTTCCATTTTGCAGCTGAATGAACCAATTTAGCAGTTAAGTGATTTCTAATATTTCCTAGATTGGTATTAAAAATGAGAGTAAGGGGATGGGGAGAAAAGAAATTTGACTTTCAGTTCTCTGCTTTAGTTACCATACCATATTACCTATGGGACATTCTAATAACCACAAATAATGTATTAATATGAGCCTCAGGTTTTCTAAAAAAAGCTTTAAAGTAAAACAAAGATCACTCACCATAAAATTGGTATTCCAAGGGAGGAAGTCAATAAAATTTTGGTGAACTGGAGTAAATTGAAGCCATTACTTTGAAGTATTCCTTTTACTTTTACTTTTTAAAAGACCCATAGCTACCAAACTGAGTTTTCAGCTTGCTAACAAGGATATAATGCTGGCCTACATTATAATGGCCTCATTGTAAGCCCTATCTCATAGAGGTCTCTGTTGGTACATTAAACCTCCTACTTCCAGTTTTCAAAATAATCAATGAAAATGGAACTTCTGCAACAGTGGTATTAAGGAGCTCTTGGACCCCCTCTCCCCAGTGAAACAACCACTTGCCTGGAAAAATCATTAAAACAACCATTTAAGGTCTCTGGAAAGTGTCCTAAGGGCATACAGCAAATGGAAAAACATTTATTTTTAAAAAATCAACTGAATCTCAGTAACAACAGTGGGAGTCTGTGGCATTTGAGCCATGACCTGCTCCTATCCACAACACCTCCATGTCATGGAGGCTACACCAGATGAGTGCTGTCAAGAAAATAGGAATTCAGGAGTGGGGTAGGGAGATGAGTGAAATAGGTGACGGAGATAGAGGCACAAACTTCCAGTTATAAAATAAGTAAGTCACGGGGACATAATGTACAGTATAGGGAATATAGGCAATAATACTATAATAACTTTGTATGGTGAAAAGTGGTAACGACTTATTGTGGTATCATTTTGTAATATACAAAAATATCAAATCACTATGCTGTACACCGGAAACTGATATAATGTTGAAAATCAACTTCAATTTAAAACAAAAAGAAAGCGGGAATTACCTCTCCCTCCAGGTCCTAGACTCAGGCTGCCAGCCACTCTCATCATTCCCAGATCTGTGTTGCAGAAGTGCTATTATTGGCAGGCACAACGAGAGGACTGGGTCTTCCTTTCCCCACTCAGTTCTCACTCTTAGGGTAAGGGCTCCACCCCAGGGGTAACAGTTGAAGAATACTGGGACCCTAATCCCCTTCACCCAGGCTGGCTCATTTGGCAGAGGATGCAGGACAGGAGGGCATGCTAAGTAGATTAGGGGCTACCATCTCCTCAACATCTACTCATATAGTAGGGGTGTCACTGCAAGAGTAGCTGCCATGCTCCTGCCCCCAGCTGCAGCGGTGTGCCAGTTTCTACCCAGGGGAAGAAGTGGGCAACAAAGAGGAAGAGCTCAGCATTTCTGCCTAAGGGGAATGACTTTATTTGGAACAGAGCAAGGAGAGATTCCTACCTAAGGGCATAGTCAAAAACAATGGAGATCTTGCTGGTAAGCAATTAAGAAGGGGCTGGTACCTCCAAGATAGTAGTAGCAACAAGTGAAATAGCAGACAAGCCAGAAGTTTGAACAAAGAGAACCAGGGAGAGACAAGAAGAATAATCCTAGGGTCACACTCATCCCTGGGGATACAAAAGGCTATGCATATGTTCTAGGCTGCACCCGCTGAGGAACAATCAGAGGGAAATGTGGGACTAGAAAGCATTCCTCAAGGCATACACAGATCCATCAGCGAAGAGACTTGAGCCTGAGTGGCTCAAGGAGCTTATCAGAACCTCTGACCAAACGCAGACTGAAAATTAAGGTATTCTGATCCAGGGGTGATGGTAAGGAAGCCAAGCTTAAAAATCAAATCACACTTCCAGTTTATGGCTCCACATGTAAGGATCTTGGAAGGCACAACTCCATCCTAACAAGTAAAAAACTGGAAAGACTTTTAAAAATCAACAACTCTTCTTGGATCCAAAAGAGAGGTGAGGACACAGGGCAAACCACTACCCCCAAGATTGGGGAGACTGGCAAAAATACAAGGAGTTGACGCATAGCACAAGAGAGATTCACAAGTAAAAACTACCAAGGGCACCACTGCTAGGGCAGGAAATTGAGAACTGTAGTTGACAGACTGCTGGAGGTTCAGTGTGGACAAGTCTGAGAGTTAAAACTCCAAGAGGACATAGTTACAGGGGGATACCCACAATATCGTCAGACTATCTCCAGGAGCTCAACCAGATTCCCACAGTAAATATCATAGAAAAATCCACTTGGGCTTTGGCAGGAAAAGGTAAAAAGGAACCATTTTGAAACAGCTTAAAGCAATCTGTTCTTAACAAGGCCTGCCCTCATGGGAAACTAGTGAACCAGGGCCTAACCTACTGGGGTATTATCAGAGACTAACTGACCTGGGGAAGAGAAATACTCAACCCCAGTGTACGCTAGCCATTCTGTACCACGTTAAGAGGGGAGGAAAAAAAAGAGAAACGTGTGAAGTTCACAGTTCAGAGGCTGAGACTCACGAAAAGACTGAAAACTAGTCATAGGACTATAGGCCTCTCCCTCTTCCACACCTAGCCACCACATTACTAAAGGCCTATTTACAGTAGTTCCGTTTACCAAGTATGTCAAATCCCACTACCAAGAAAAAAGTACAAGGCATACCAAAAGGCAAAAAACACAATTTGAAGAGACAGTAAGCATCAGAACCAGACATGGCAGTGATGTTGGAATTATCAGGCCAGGAATTTAAAATAACTATGATTAATATGCTAAGGGTTCCAATGAATAAAGTAGACAGGCAACATAAGCAGAGAGCTGGATAGGCTAAGAAAGAAGCAAAAAGAAATGCCAGAGGTAAAAAACACTGTAACAAACATGAAGATTGTCTTTGATGGACTTTTTAATAAACTTGACATGGCTGAGGAAAGAATCTATGAGCTAGAGAATCCTTGAAAACAGAAAAGCAAAGAGAACAAAGACTGAAAAAAAAAAAGAAGAGAATGTCAACGGACTGTGGGACAACTGCAAAAGGTATAATATAAGTGTAATGGGAATACCAAAAGAAAAAAGAAAGGAACAGAAGACACATTTGAAACAATAATGACTGAAAATTTCCCCAAATTAATGTCCAATACCAAACCACAGACCCAGGAAGCTCTGAGAACACCAAGCAGGATAAATACCAAAAACTACACCTATGCATATAATTTTCCAATTACAGAAAATCAAAGATAAAGAAAAAAGTCCTGAAACAAGCCAGAGGAAAAAAACACCTTATCTTAAAATTTAGGTGCAAAGATAAGAATTATATCCAACTTCTTAGAAGCCATACAAGCAAGAAGAGAGTGGAGTGAAATATTTAGTACTGAGATAAAAACAGCATCAACTTACAATTCTATACCCTGTGAAAATATCATTCAAAAGTAAAGGAGACATAAAGACTTTCTCAGACAAACAAAAATTGAGGCAATTTGTTGCCAACCGTCTGACCTTGCAAGAAATGGTAAAAGAAGTTCTCCAGAGAGAAGAGAAATAATACAGGTCAGAAACTTGGATGTACATAAAGTAAGAGCATGGAAGATGGGATAAGTGAAGGTAAAATAAAAATTTTTTTCTTGCCCTTAACTGATCTAACAGATAACTGTTCAAAATAATAACAATAAAAATGTGTTCAATACTGTGTGCATATTTATATATCTTCTCTCTGTGTATATATATATGTATATATAGAGAGAATAAAGTGAAATAAATAACACTTAGAATAAAGTGAAATAAATGACAGCAATGATACAAGGGGTGGGAGGGAGGAATTTTGATATTATAAGGTACTCACACTACTCATGAAGTGGTACAGTGTTATTTGAAAGTGTACTTGGATTAGTGGTACATGTATATTGCAAACTCTAGAGCAACCACTAAGAAAAGTTTTTTAAAGTATAACCTATATGCTAAGAAAAGAGCGAAAATGGAATCATATAAAATACTCAACTAAAACCACAAAAGGCAGAAGAAGAGTGGAAGACAACCACAGGAAAAAAGAACAAGAACAACAAATAGAAGACTGTAACAGTACAATATTGTAGATATTAATCCAACTGTATCTATCATCATTTTGAATTTCAATGGCCTAAGTGCACCAATTAAAAAGAGATTGTCCAAACGGATTTTTTTAAATGCCTGAACTATACATTGTCTACAAGAAACCCACTTTAAATATAAAGACACATAGAGATAAAAAGTAAATGGATGGAGAAAAATATACCATGCTAACACTATCCTAAGAAAGCAGGAGTAGCTATATTAATTTCAGATAGAGCACATTTCAATGTAAGGAAAATTATCAGGGATAAAGAAGGGCATTACATAATGATAAAGAGGTCAGTTCTCCAAGAAAACATAACAATTCTTAACATGTATGAGCCTAACAACAGAGCATCAAACTATGTTAGGCAAAAACTGATAGAACAGCAAGGAGAAACAGATGAATCTACTATCATTTTTGAAGATTTCAACACCTCTCTCTCAGAAATGGACAGACAGAGCAGGCACAAAATCAGTAAGAACATAGTCGAATGCAGCAACACCATCAATCAATTGGATATAATTGAAATGTACAGACTACTAGATCCATTCTTACCAAATTCAAATGGAATATTCACCAAGAAAGACCACACTCTGAGCCATAAAACATACTTTAACAAATCTGAAGTATAGAAATCATATAATATCTGCTGTCAGACCACAATGGAATTAAAATAGAAATCAATAATAGAAAGATAACATGAAAATTCCAAAATATGTAGAGATTAAACAATACTGTAAATAAAACATGGGTCAAAGCAGAAATTTCAACAGAAACTTTAAAATAATTTAAATGAAAATGAAAACACAACTTATCAAAATGTGTGGGATGCAGCAAAAGCAGTACATAGAAGGAAATTTATAACATTCAATGCATATATTAGAAAATAAGAAATATCTAAAATCAGTAAGTTTCCACCTTAAGTAACTGGAAAAAAGAGGAAATTAAATCAAAAGCAAGCAGAAAGAAGAGGAATAATAAGAATTAGAGCAGAAATCAATGAAATTTAAAAAAGGAAATCAATAGAGAAAATAAATGAAAACAAAAGCTGGTATTTAAACAACTGATAAAATTAATAAGCCTGTTAACCAGGCTAAGAAAAAAAGAAGACACAAATTATTTTTCTTAGTTCTTTTTTTTTTACATCTTTTTTGGAGTAGAATTGCTTTACAATGGTATGTTAGTTTCTGCTTTATAACAAAGTTAATCAATTATACATATACGTATGTTCCCATATTTCTTCCCTCTTGCATCTCCCTCCCTCCCACCCTCCCTAACCCACCCCTCTAGGTGGTCACAAAGCACAGAGCTGATCTCCCTGCGCTATGTGGCTGCTTCCCACTAGCTATCTATTTTACGTTCGGTAGTGCATATATATCCATGCCACTCTCTCACTTTGTCACAGCTTACCCTTCCCCTTCCCCATATCCTCAAGTCCATTCTCTAGTAGGTCTGTGTCTTTATTCCTGTCTTACCCCTAGGTTCTTCATGACATTTTTTCTTAAATTCCATATATATGTGTTAGCATACGGTATTTGCCTTTCTCTTTCTGACTTACTTCACTCTGTATGACAGACTCTAGGTCCATCCACCTCATTACAAATAGCTCAATTTCATTTCTTTTTAGGGCTAAGTAATATTCCATTGTACATATGTTCCACGTCTTCTTTATTCATTCATCCAATGATGGACACTTAGGTTGTTTCCATCACCTGGCTATTGTAAATAGAGCTGCAATGAACATTTTGGTACATGACTCTTTTTGAATTATGGTTTTCTCAGGGTATATGCCCAGTAGTGGGATTACTGGGTCATATGGTAGTTCTATTTGTAGTTTTTTAAGGAACCTCCATACTGTTCTCCATAGTGGCTGTACCAATTCACATTCCCACCAGCAGTGCAAGAGTGTTGCCTTTACTCCACACCCTCTCCAGCATATATTGTTTCTAGATTTTTTGATGATGGCCATTCTGACTGGTGTGAGATGATATCTCATTGTAGTTTTGATTTGCATTTCTCTAATGATTAATGATGTTGAGCATTCTTTCTTGTGTTTGTTGGCAGTCTGTATATCTTCTTTGGAGAAATGTCTATTTAGGGCTTCTGCCCATTTTTGGATTGGGTTGTTTGTTTTTTTGTTATTGAGCTGCATGGCCTGCTTATAAATTTTAGAGATTAATCCTTTGTCAGTTACTTCATTTGAAAATATTTTCTCCCATTCTGAGGGTTGTCTTTTGGTCTTGTTTATGGTTTCCTTTGCTGTGCAAAAGCTTTGAAGTTTCATTAGGTCCCATTTGTTTATTTTTGTTTTTATTTCCATTTCTCTAGGAAGTGGATCACAAAGGATCTTGCTGTGATTTATGTCATAGAGTGTTCTGCCTATGTTTTCCTCTAAGAGTTTGATAGTTTCTGGCCTTACATTTAGGTCTTTAATCCATTTTGAGCTTATTTTTGTGTATGCTGTTAAGGAGTGATCTAATCTCATACTTTTACATGTACCTGTCCAGTTTTCCCAGCACCACTTATTGAAGAGGCTGTCCTTTCTCCACTGTACATTCCTGCCTCCTTTATCAAAGATAAGGTGACCATATGTTCATGGGTTTATCTCTGAGCTTTCTACCCTGTTCCATTGATCTACCTTTCTGTTTTTGTGTCAGTACCATACTGTCTTGATTACTGTAGCTTTGTAGTATGGTCTGAAGTCAGGGAGCCTGACTTCTCCAGCTCCGTTTTTCGTTCTCAAGATTGCTTTGGCTATTCGGGGTCTTTTGTGTTTCCATACAAATTGGCAAATTTTTTGTTCTAATTATATCAAAAATTCCAGTGGTAGTTTGATAGGGATTGCACTGAATCTGTAGATTGCTTTGGGTAGTAGAATCATTTTCACAATGTTGATTCTTCCAACGCAAGAACATGGTATATCTCTCCATCTATTTGTATCATCTTTAATTTCTTTCACCAGTGTCTTATAATTTTCTCCATACCAGTCTTTTGTCTCCTTAGGTAGGTTTATTCCTAGATATTTTATTCTTTTTGTTGCAGTGGTAAATGGGAATGTTTTCTTGATTTCACTTTCAGATTTTTCATCATTAGTGTATAGGAATGCCAGAGATTTCTGTGCATTAATTTTGTATCCCGCTACTTTACCAAATTCATTGATTAGCTCTAGTAGTTTTCTGGTAGCATCTTTAGGATTCTCTATGTATAGTATCATGTCATCTGAAAGCAGTGACAGCTTTACTTCTTCTTTTCTGATTTGGATTCCTTTTATTTCCTTTTCTTCTCTGATTACTGTGGCTAAAACTTCCAAAACTATGTTGAATAAGAGTGGTGAGAGTGGGCAACCTTGTCTTGTTCCTGATCTTAGTGGTAATGCTTTCAGTTTTTCACCATTGAGGACGATGTTGGCTGTGGGTTTGTCATAATATGGCCTTTATTGTGTTGAGGAAAGTTCCCTCTATGCCTACTTGCTGCAGGGTTTTTATCATAAATGGGTGTTGAATTTTGTCGAAAGCTTTCTCTGCATCTATTGAGATGATCATATGGTTTTTCTCCTTCAATTTGTTAATATGGTGTATCATGTTGATTGATTTGCGTATATTGAAGAATCCTTGCATTCCTGGAATAAAGCCCACTTGATCATGGTGTATGATCCTTTTAACGTGCTGTTGGATTCTGTTTGCTAGAATTTTGCTGAGGATTTTTGCATCTGTGTTCATCAGTGATATTGGCCTGTAGTTTTCTTTCTTTGTGACATCCTTGTCTGGTTTTGGTATCAGGGTGATGGTGGCCTCGTAAAATAAGTTTGGGAGTGTTCCTGCCTCTGCTATATTTTGGAAGAGTTTGAGAAGGATAGGTGTTAGCTCTTCTCTAAATGTTGAAGGCACAAATTATTAACATCAGAAATGAAAGAGGGAACATCACTATAGAACCCTTGAAAAATTTCAAGAGCATTAAAAGGAATACTATGAACAACTCTATGTCCACAAATTTGAGAACCTGGATTAAATGGCCCAATTCTTTGAAAGACCCAAGCAGCCAAAACTCACATGAAAAGAAATGACAGTCTGATTAGACCTTTATCTATTTTATAAATTGAATCAAAAATTATTAACCTTCCAGCTCTAGTCAAGTAAGAAGCAGGCATGGGGGAAGGTGCAGGATGGAGGCTGGAGGGTGATGGAGACAAGACACATGTTGCTCTAAGGAGTTTGCACTTGACCCTACAGGTCAGTGTTTCTGAACTTCTATGGATCAACATTAAAAGAAAGAGCTGATCAAAAAAAAAATTATTAACCTTCCAAAATAGAAAGCACCAGGCCCAGATGGGTTCATGGCTGAATTCTATCAAATTTTTCTTCCAGTTTTATTGAGATATAATTGACAAACAGCACTGTACAAGTTTAAGGTGTACAGCATAATGATTTGACTTACATACATCGTGAAATGATTATCACAATGATTTAGTGAGCATCCATCATCTCATATGGATACAAAATTAAATCAATAAAAAAAATTGTTTCCTTGTGATGAGAACTCTTAGGATTTATTAACTCAACAACTTTCATATATAACACACAGCACTGTTAGTCATATTTATCATGTTGTACATTAAAATCCTAGTACTTACTTATCTTATAACTGGAAGTTTGCACCTTTTGACTGCCTTCATCCAATCCTCCCTCTCCCTACTCCCCACCTCTAGTAACCACAAATCTGATCTCTTTTCCTATGAGTTTGTTTCTGAAGTATAATTGACCTGCAACACTATGTTAGTTCCTGTTACAAAACACAGTCATTGGACATTCCCTATACATTTCAAAATGTTCACAATGATAAGTCTAGTTATGATATGTCACCATGCAGAGATATTAGATAGTTATTGACTGACTATATTCCCCATACCATTCATTTCATACCTCTGACATTTATTTTGCAGCTGGAGGTTTGTACCTCTTAATCTCCCTCACCTATTTCTCTCCTCCCCATCAACCCCTCCCCTTTGGCAACCACTCGTTTGTTCTCTGTATCTATAACTTTTGTTATATTTATTCATTTGTTTTCTTTCTAGATTCCACATAAAAGTGAAATCTTACAGTATTTATCTTTCTCTAAATTTATTTCACTTGGCATAATACTCTCTAGGTTCATCCATGTTGTTGCAAATGAGAATATTTCATTCTTTTTACGGTTGAGTAATATTCCACTGTGTGTGTGTGTTTGTGTATGAATGCAAATCTTTTACCTCCTTAGATTTATTCCTAGATATTTTTTTGATGTGATTGATAGGATAGTTTTCTTAATTTCTCTTTCTGATAAGTTCATTGTTAAAGTATAGAAATATAACAGAATTCAGAAATACAACTTTTCTGAATTCACTGATGAATTCTAGTAGTTTTTTGGAATTCTACAAAATATTTAAGGATGAAATTAAATAAATTCTCTATAATCTCTTTCAGAGGACAGAAGCAGAAGGAAAGCTTCCTAATTCATTCTATGAGGCCAACATTACCCTAATACCCAAACCAGACAGACATTAAAAGAAAATGAATAGACCAATATCTGTCACGAACATAGATGCAAAAATCCTCAAAATCCTCAACAAAATATTAGCAAATTGAATCCAAAAACAAATTTTTTAAAATTATACACAACAAAGTGGGATTTATCCCAAATATGCAAGGCTGGTTCAACATTCAAAAATCAGTTAATGTAATCTATGACATCAACAGACTAAAAAAATCACATAATCATATCAGTAGATGCAGGAAAAGCATTTGAAAAAAATCAAATACCCATTCATGATCAAAAAATAAAAAACCTTTCATTAAACTAGTAACAACTTGATAAAGACTACCTACAAATACTATACAGCTAACATCATACTTAATGGTGAGAAGATTGAAACTTTTCCAGTAATTCAGGAAAAAGACAAGGATGTCCCTTCTCACAACTCCTTTTCAACATCATACTGGAAGTCCTTGCAAATGCAGTAAGGCAAAAATGAGAAATCAAAGATATGCAGATTGAGAAAGAAGATATAAAACTATCTTTGCTCACAAATTACATGATAATCTATGTAGAAAACTGACAAAGAGCTTCCCTGGTGGCGCAGTGGTTGAGAATCCACCTGCCAATGCAGGGGACACAGGTTCGAGCCCTGGTCCGGAAAGATCACACATGCACGGGCAACCAAGCCCGTGCGCCACAACTACTGAGCCTGCACTGTAGAGCCTGCAAGCCACAACTACTGAAGCCCGTGTGCCTATAGCCCGTACTCTGCAACAAGAGAAGCCCGCCACCGCAATGAGAAGCCCATACACTGCAACAAAGAGTAGCCCCTGCTCGCCACAACTAGAGAAAAGCCCGTGTGCAGCAACAAAGACCCAACACAGACAAAAATTAATTAATTAATTAATTTTTTAAAAAGAGAAAATTTACAGGGCTTCCCTGGTGGCGCAGCAGTTGAGAGTCCACCTGCTGATGCAGGCGACATGGGTTTGTGTGCCAGTCCGGGAAGATCCCACATGCCGCGGAGCGGCTGGGCCCGTGAGCCATGGCCGCTGAGCCTGCGCGTCCGGAGCCTGTGCTCCGCAGCGGGAGAGGCCACAACAGTGAGAGGCCTGCGTACCACCACAAAAAAAAAAAAAAAAAAATAGAAAATTTACAAAAAATGAAACAATCAACAAAAAAACTCCTGGAACTAATAAGTGATTATAGTAAGGTTTCAGGATACAAGGTTAACATACAAAATCAATAGCTTTCGTATGTACCAGTAATGAACATGTGGAATTTAAAATTAAAAACACAATACTAAAAAAAAAAAAAAAAAAAAACACAATACTATTTATATTAGCACCCAAAAGATGAAATACTTAGATATAAATCTAACAAAATAGGTACAAGATCTATTTCAATATATGAGGAAAACTATAAAACTCTGATAAATGAAATCAAAGAAAAACTAAACAAGTTGAGAAAATTCCATGTTCATGGATAGAAAAATTCAAGATATCAATTCTTCCCAGCTTGACCTATATAGATCAGATGCAATCCCAATCAAAATCCTAGCAAGTTATATTAGAGACTGACAAAACGATCCTAAAGTTTCTATGAAGAGGCAGAAGACCAAACAGCCAACACAATATGGAAGGAAAAGAAATTGACAAATATAGGACTGCTGCTACTTGACTTCAATACTTACTATAAAGCTATAGCTCACAAAGACAGTTCCTTATTAATCAAGATATTGGCAAAAGAAAACACAAATAGATCAGTGGAACAGAATAGAGAGCCCACCATAAATATAGTCAACTGATCTTTGGCAAAGGAGCATAAGCAATACAGTGGAGCAAAGTTAGTCTCTTCAACAAATGGTGCAGGAACAACTGGACATCTACATGCAAAAAAAAAAAAAGGAATCTAGATACAGACCTTACATCTTTCACAAAAATTTTAAATTAGCTCAAAATGGATCATAGCCTGAAATGCAAAGTGCAAAACTATAAAACTTCTAGAAGATAACATAGGAGAAAACCTACATGACCTTGGGTATGGTGATGCCTTTTTAGATATAACATCAAAGGACTTCCCGGGTGGCGCAGCGATTAAGAATCTGCCTGCCAATGCAGGGGACACAGTTTCGATCCCTAGTCTGGGAAGATCCCACATGCCATGGAGCAACTAAGCCTGTGAGCCACAACTACTGAGCCCCCGTGCCACAACCATTGAAGCCCGTGTGCCTAGAGCCCATGCTCTGCAACAGAGAAGCCACCACAATGAGAAGCCTGCAAACCACAACAAAGAGTAGCCCCCACTCACCACAACTAGAGAAAGCCCACATGCAGCAATGAAGACCCAATGCAGCCAAAAATAAAATCAAAAATTAAAAGAAGTATATAACACCAAAGACACAGACACAATCCATGAAAGAACTCATTGATAAGCCAGACTTCGTTAAAAATTAAAAACATTTGCTTTGTGAAAGACAATATCAAGTGATTTAGAAGACAAGTCACAGAGTCAGAGGAAAGATTTGCAAAAGACACATCTGATAAAAGACTGATGTCCAAAATGTACAAAGACTCTTAACAAAAAACCAAATAACCCAATTTAAAAATGGGCCAAAGTTCTTAACAGATATCTCATGAAAAAAGATATACAGATGGTAAATAAGCCTGTGAAAAGATGCTCCATGCATCATATGTCATCAGGAAATGCAAATTAAAACAATCATAAAATACCACTATGCACCTACTAGAATGGCCAAAATCCAAAACACTGACAACACCAAATGCTGGTGAGAATGTAGGAGAACATAACTCATATACTGCTGGTGGGAATGCAAAATGGTACAGCCACTTTGCAAGACAGTTAGGTGGTTCCTTATAAAACTAAACACACTCTTAACATATAACCCAGCAATCATGCTCCTTGGTATTTACCCAAAGAAACTGAAAACTTATATCAAAAGCTGCCCATGGATGCTTATAGCAGCTTTATTCATAACTGACAAAACTTGGAAACAACAAAGATGTCCTTCAGTAGGTGAATGTATAAACTGTGGTACATTCCAGATAATGGAATATTATTCAGCATGAAAAAGAAATGAACTATCAAGCCAAGAAAAAACATGAAGGAACCCTAAATGTATTATTACTAAGTGAAAGAAGCCAACCTGAAAAGGCTACACACTGTATGACTCCAACCTATATGACATTCCAGAAAAGGCAAAACTTTGGAGACTAAAAACATCAGTGGTTGACAGGGGTTGTGGGGAGGGAGACATGAATAGGCACAGCACAGATGATTTTTAGGGCAGTCAAACTATTCTGTATGATACTAAAATGCTATACTGATGGATACATATCATTATACACTTGTCCAAACCCACAGAATGTACAACAGCAACAGTGAGCCCTAAGGTAAGCTATGGACTTAGGTGATTATGATGTGTCAATGTAGGTTTACCCTTAGTTAAAAAAAAAAAAGCACCATTCTGGTGAGTGATATTGATTATGGGGGAGGCTATGCATGTGGTAGGGAAGGGAGTATGTGGGAAATCTCTGTACCGTCCTCTCAATTTTGCTGTAAACCTAAAACTGCTCTAAAAAATTTTGTCTTAAAAATAATCAAATCACACTCATAACTGGGGAGGGGGGTGTTGGAGACTGTGAACATGCTCAAGACTGCCTACTCAGGCATGACCAGAGAAAGGACCTACTAGCTACCACCCCCTGGATGAATACAGGGCAAAATGATAAATTCACTGAACTGTGAAGATAGTCTTTAAGCCAAACACACATCCAACAGGAAAGAGTGAAAGTTGAACTGGCTTAAAACAACCTTTGACCAACAAGGGGCTTGTGTATCCAGATGCAGGGGAAAACCATGAAAAGATAAAAACAGGAGAAAAAACTCTCAGCAGGGACATTAGAGGTCACATACTGTGAGAAAAATAGACTTCACAGAATTAGTCCAGTCAAGTGACCAAACAAATAGATGACCAAACAAGCAATAAAAAGAAAAATAAGTTCCTGAAAGTGGGGGAACTGGTATCCAAAATTGCTACAATATATTATCCAAAATGTCTAGTTTTCAACAAAATATTACATGACATGCAATAAAACAGTAAAATGTGACTCATACAGAAGAAAAGGAGCAGGCAATAGAAACTGCCTTTGAGAGGTCCCAGACATTACACTTAGTAGAAAAATACTTCAAAGAAGCTACTGGAGGGCTTCCCTGGTGGCGCAGTGGTTGAGAGTCCGCCTGCTGATGCAGGGGACATGGGTTCCTGCCCCGGTCCGGGAGGATCCCACATGCCACGGAGCGGCTGGGCCCATGAGCCATGGCCGCTGAGCCTGCACGTCCGGAGCCTGTGCTCCACAGTGAGAGAGGCTGTGACAGTGAGAGGGCCACGAACTGCAAAAAAAAAAAAAAAAAACTTTAGGAAACCATGTTTAAATAATTAAAGGAAGGAAGAATAACAATGATTCATCAAATAGAGAGTAAGAATATATTAAATGATAGAAATCATTTTAAAAAAGTGGAAATTCTCAAGTTGAAAAGTACAATAACTGAAATGAAGAATTCACTACAAGAGGCTCAAAGTCGATCTGAGCAGGCAAAAAGAGAATACATAAACTTGAAGATAGACTGATAGTGATTATACAAATCTAAAGAATAAAAAAAGATGAGGAAAAAGAACAGTGCCTCAGAGAAATGTGAGACATCATTAAGCACACCAACATATGCACAATCAAGAGTACCGAAAGGAGAGAAGTGAGAGAAAGGGATAGAAATAATGGTTGAAAATGTCCCAAATTTGATGAAAAACAATAATCTACACATCAAGAAGCTTAAAAGGCTCCATGTAGGATAACACAAAGAAATCCATAACCAGACACATTATGGTCAAAGTATTCAAAGTCAAAGAGAAAGTACTGAAAGCAATAAGAGAAAAATGTTTCCTCATGTAAAAGGGAATGATAGTAAGTAACAGCTGACTCCTCATCAGAATCAATGGGGGCCAGGAGGCAGGGATGACATATTCAAAAGGCTCAGAGAGAAAAAAAAACTATCAACTAAGAATCCTATATTAGGAAAAGTATTTTTCAAAATGAAGACTAAGTAAATTACATTCCCAGGCAAACAAAAACTGAGAATTTCTTGCTAGCCTTACATAAAAGACAAAAGGACAGTCTCCAGGCTGAAAGCATGTGGCATCAGATATCAATTTGAATTCATAAGAAAAAAAAAGTGTTAGTAAAGTAATTAAGTAGATAATTATTAAAAAAAACAGCATGATTACATATTTCTTCTTTTTCCTTTCTTATTTAAAAAGCACCTGTATAAAAGTCCATAAAATTTTATTGTTGGGGCATTACATATGTAATATATTTGACAATAACAACACAAAGAAGCACAGGTTGGAATGAAATTATAATTAGAGTAAGGAAATGACACCAGATGGTAATTCAAATCTACATGAATAAATGAAGAAAACCAAAACTGATAAGAAGGTCAATATATTTTAAAATTCTATAAATATATTTATGCTCTCCTTTTTTCTCTACTCTTTGGAATACATTAAGATTATATAAAGCAATAATTATAAGCATATATTCTTGAGTTTTAAAATATATACAGACATCATATGTATAAAAATAATAGCAAAGAAAAGAGAGAAGGGAAAGGAGTTATATAGAAGTTCCTATATTTTACTGGAATAAAGTTAGCATACATCCGAAGTAACTTCTAATAAATTAAGATGTATGTTGTAAGCCCCAGAACAACCAGAAAGAAAATAACTCAAAGAATATATAATTTTTGAAATTGCTCAATAAATTTAAATGATACAGTATAAAATACCCACTTAAGACCCAGCAATTCCACTTCTAGGTATATACACAAAAGAATTGAAAGCAGGGACTCAAGCAGAGTTATATACCAATGTTCATAGCTGCATTATTCACGATAGCAAAAAAGATGGAAACAACCCAAATGTTCATCACTTGATGAATGGATAAACAAAATGTGGTAAATCCATAAAACAATATTATTCATCCATAAAAGGCAACGAAATACTAATACATGCTACAACATGGATGAACCTGAAAACATTATGCTAGGTAAAATAAGCCAATCAAAAAAGAAAAAATAATATATGACTCTACTTATATGATCAACCTAGAATATGCAAAGTCATAGAGACAAAGTAGAATAGAGGTTACCAGGGGCTGAGAGGAGTGGGAGGAGTTGAGTTATTGTTTAATGGGAACAGAATTTGATTGGAGTGATGAAAACATTCTGCAAATGGAGGGTGCTAATGGATGCACAACACTGTGAATGTACTTAAGTGCCACTGAATTGTACACTTCAAAATGGTTAAAATGGTAAACTTTATGTTATATACATTTTACCACAGTAAAATAAGTCATGAGTTAAAAGAAAAAAACAAAAGGAATGAAGTATCCATACATTATACAACATGGATGAAACTGGAAAATATCACGTTAAGTGAAATAAGCCAGACACAAAAGGACAAATATTGTGTGATTCCACTTATATGAAGTACACAGAATAGGCAAACTCATAGAGACAGCAAGCAGATTAGCTTTCTGCGGATGAGCGGGAGGGAGGAAGTAGGAGCTAATGTTTAACAGTTACAGTGTTTCTGTTTGGGTTGATGAAAAGGTTTTGGAAATAGTGATGAGAGGTGCATAACAGAGCTAATGTAATTAATGTCACTGAATTATACTTAGAATGATTAAAATAGCAAATTTTATGATATATACATAACCACAATAAAAAATAAATGCATTACTTTTCAAAAAATATCCACTTTTAAGACAAAAGGAGGTAGTAAAGGTGAAAAAGAGGGGGAAGGTAGTTATGAAACAAAACATGAAAACAAAAAGCAAAATATCAGGTATAAATCCAAAAATAATATTACACATGAGGAGGGCAGACAGCAGAAGCAAGAAGAACTACAATCCTGAAGAATGTGGAATGAAAACCACATTCACGGAAAGAGAGACAAAATGAAAAGCCAGAGGACTATGTACCAGATAAATGAACAAGATAAAACCCCAGAAAAACAACTAAATGTAGTAGATAGGCAACCCTCCAGAAAAAGAATCAGAATACTGACAGTGAAGATGATCCAGGACCTCGGAAAAGAATGAAGGCAAAGATCAACAAGATGCAAGAAATACTTAACAGACACCTAGAAGAATTACAGAACAAACACCTAGAAGAATCAAAGAACAAACAAAGATGAAAAATAAAATAACTGAAATGAAAAATACACTAGAAGGAATCATAGCAGAATAACTGAGACAGAAGAACGGATAAGTGACCTGAAAGAGAGAATGGTGGAATTCACTGCTACAGAACAGAATAAAGAAAAAAGAATTAAAAGAAATGAAGACACCCTAAGAGACCTCTGGGACAACATTAAACGCACCAACATTCGCATTATAGGGGTCGCAGAAGGAGAAGAGAGAGAGAAAGCACCAGAGAAAATATCTAAAGAGATTATAGTCTAAAATTCCCTAACATGGGAAAGGAAATAGCCACCCAAGTCCACGAACCACAGAGAATCCCAGGTCGGATAAATCCAAGGAGAAACACACTGAGACACACAGTAATCAAATTGACAAAAATTAAAGACAAAGAAAAATTACTGAAAGCAACAAGGGAAAAATGACAAATAACATACAAGGGAAATCCCATGAAGTTAACAGCTGATTTCTCAGCAGAAACTCTACAAGCAAGAAGGGAGTGACACGATATATTTAAAGTGATGAAAGGGAAGAACCTACAACCAAGATTACTCTACCTGGCAAGGATCTCATTCAGATTTGATGGAGAAATCAAAAGCTTTACAGACAAGCAAAAGCTAAGAGAATTCAGCACCACCAAACCAGCTCTACAACAAATGCTAAAGGAATGTCTCTAAGTGGGAAACACAAGAGAAGAAAAGGATCTACAAAAACAAACCAAAACCAATTAAGAAAATGTCAACAGAAATATACATATTGATAATTGCCTTAAATGTGAATGGATTAAATGCTCCAACCAAAAGACACAGGCTCGCTGAATGGATACAAACACAAGACCCATATATATGCTGTCTACAGGAGACCCACTTCAGACCTAGGGACACAAACAGATTGAAAGTGAGGGGATGGAAAAAGATATTCCACGCAAATGGAAATCAAAAGAAAGCTGGAGTAGCAATATTCATCAGATAAAATGGAGTATAAAATAAAGAATGTTACAATAGACAAGGAAGGTCACTACATAATGATCAAGGGATCAACTCAAGAAGAAGATATAACAATTATAAATATATATGCACCCAAGACAGGAGCACCTCAATACATAAGGCAACTGCTAACAGCTATAAAAGAGGACGTCAACAGTAACACAATAATACTGGGGGACTTCAACACCTCACTTACACCAATGGACAGATTAGCCAGACAGAAAATAAATAAGGAAACAGAAGCTTTAAATGACACAATAGACAAGGTAGATTTAATTGATATTTATAGGACATACCAACCAAAAACAGAAGATTACCCTTTCTTCTCAAGTGCACACAAAACACTGTCCAGGATAGATCACATATTGGGGGTCACAAATCAAGCCTTGGTAAATTTAAGAAAACTGAAAGCATATCAAGCATTTTTTCTGACCACAATGCTATGAGATTAGAAATAATTTACAGGGGAAAAAATGTAAAAAACACAAACACATGGAGACTAAACGATATGTTACTAAATAACCAAGAGATCACTGAAGAAGTCAAAGAGGAAATCAAAACATACCTAGACACAAATGACAATGAAAACACAATTATCCAAAACCTATGGGATGCAGCAAAAGCAGTTCTAAGAGAGAAGTTTATAGCAATACAAGCCTACCTCAAAAAACAAGAAAAATCTCAAATAAACAATCTAACCTTACACCTAAAGGAACTAGAGAAAGATGAACAAAAAACCCCCAAAGTTAGCAGAAGGAAAGAAATCATAAAGATCACAGCAGAAATAAATGAAATAGAAAAAGAGAAAATATCAAAGATCAATAAAACTAAAAGCTGGTTCTTTGAGAAGATAAACAAAATTGATAAACCTTTAGCCAGACTCATCAAGAAAAAGAGGGAGAGGACTCAAATCAATAAAATTAGAAATGAAAAAGGAGAAGTTACAATGGGCCTCGCAGAAATACAAAGCATAAGAGACTACAACAAGCAACTCTATGCCAATAAAATGGACAGCCTGGAAGAAATGGACAAATTCTTAGAAATGTATAACCTGCCAAGGCCAAACCAGGAATAAACAGAAAATATGAACAGACCAATCACAAGTAATGAAATTGAAACTGTGATTAAAAATATCCAAACAGGGCTTCCCTGGTGGCGCAGTGGTTGAGAGTCCGCCTGCCAATGCAGGGGACATGGGTTAATGCCCCGGTCCGGGAAGATCCCACATGCCGTGGAGCAGCTAGGCCCATGAGCCATGGCCGCTGAGCCTGCGCGTCGGGAGCCTGTGCTCCGCAACAGGAGAGGCCACAACAGTGAGAGGCCCACATACTGCAGAAAAAAAAAAAAAAGCAAACAAACAAAAGTCCAGGGCCAGATGGCTTAACAGGTGAATTCTATCAAACATTTCGAAAAGAGCTAACACCCATTCTTCTCAAACACTTCCACAAAATCGCAGAGGAAGGAACTCCAAACTCATTCTACGAGGCCACCATCACCCTGACACCAAAACCAGACAAAGATATGACAAAAAAAGAAAATTACTGATTAATATCACTGATGAAGACAGATGCAAAAATCCTCAACAAAATACTAGCAAATAGAATCCAACTACACATTAAAAGGATCATACACCATGATCAAGTAGAATTTATCCCAGGGATGCAAGGATTCTTCAATATATGCAAATCAATCAATGCAATACACCATATTAACAAACTGTAGAATAAAAACCCTATGATCATCTCAATAGATGCAGAAAAAGCTTTTGAGAAAATTCAACACCCACTTACGATAAAAACTCTCCAGAAAGTAGGCATAGAGGGAACCTACCTCAACATAATAAAGGTCATATATGACAAACCCACAGCAAACATCATTCTCAATGGTGAAAAACTGAAAGCATTTCCTCTAAGATCAGGAAGAAGACAAGGATGTCCACTCTTGCCACTATTACTCAACACAGTTTTGGATATCCTAGCCACAGCAATCAGAGAAGGAAAAGAAATAAAATGAATCCAAATCGGAAAAGAAGAAGTAAAACTGTCACTGCAGATGACATGATACTATACATAGATAATCCTAAAGATACTACCAGAAAACTCCTAGAGCCAATCAGTGAATTTGGTAAAGTTGCAGGATACAAAATTAATGCACAGAAATCTCTGGCATTCATATACAGTAACAACAAAAGATCAGAATGAGAAATTAAGGAAATAATCCCATTCACCATTGCAACAGAAAGAATAAAATACATAGGAATAAACTTACCTAAGGAGACAAAAGACCTATACTCACAAAACTATAAGACACTGATGAAAGAAATCAAAGATGACACAAACAGATGGAGAAATATACCATGTTCTTGGACTGGAAGAATAAATACTGTCAAAAAGACTATTCTACCCAAAGCAATCTACAGATTCAATGCAATCCCTATCAAATTACTAATGCCATTTTTCACAGAACTAGAACAAAAAATTTCACAATTTGTATGGAAATGCAGAAGTCCCAGAATAGCCAAAGCAATCTTAAGAAAAAAAAACGGAGCTGGAGGAATCAGGCTCCCTGACTTCAAACTATACTACAAAGCTACAGTAATCAAATCAGCATGGTACTGGCACAAAAACAGAAATATAGATCAATGAAACAGGATAGAAAGCCCATAAATAAATGCACACACCAATGGTCAATTAATCTACAACAAACGAGGCAAGAATATACAATGGAGAAAAGACAGTCTCTTCAATAAGTGGTGCTGGGAAAACTGGACAGCTACATGTAAAAGAATGAAATTAGAACACTCCCTAACACCATACACAAAAATAAACTCAAAATGGATTAAAGACCTAAATGTAAAACTGGACACTATAAAACTCTTAAAGGAAAACATAGGAAGAACACTCTTTTACATAAATCACAACAAGATCTTTTTTGACCCACCTCCTAGAGTAATGGAAATAAAAACAAAAATAAACAAGTGCGAACTAATGAATCTTTTTCACAGCAAAGCAAACCATAAACAAGACGAAAAGACAACTGTCAGAATGGGAGAAAATATTTGCAAACGAATCAATGGACAAAGGATTAATCTCCAAAATATATAAACAGCTCATGGAGCTCAAAATCAAAAAAGCAAACAACCCAATCAAAAAATGGGATGAAGACCTAAACAGACATTTCTCCAAAGAAGACATACAGATGGCCAAGAGGCACATGAAAAGATACTCAACATCACTAATTATCAGAGAAATGCAAATCAAAACTACAATGAGGTATCACCTCACACCAGTTAGAATCATCAGAAAATCTACAAACAGAAAATGCTGGAGAGGGAGTGGAGAAAAGAGAACCCTCTTGCTTTGTTGGTGGGAATGTAAATTGATACAGCCACTATGGAGAACAGTATGGAGGTTCCTCAGAAAACTAAATATAGATCTACCAGATGACCCAGCAATCCCACTACTGGGCATATACCCAGAGAGAGCTATAATTTAAAAAGACACATGTACCCCAATATTCATTGCAGCACTATTTACAATAGCTAGGTCATGGAAGCAACCTAAATGCCCATCGACGAATGGATAAAGAAGATGTGGTACATATATACAATGGAGTATTACTCAGCCATTAAAAGGAATGAAATTGGGTCATTTGTAAAGACGTGGATGGATCTAGAGACTGTCATACACAGTGAAGTAAGTCAGAAAGAGAAAAACAAGTATCGTATATTAACACATATATGTGGAATCTAGAAAAATGGTACAGATGACCTGGTTTGCAAGGCAGAATAGAGACACAGATGTAGAGAACAAACGTATGTACACCAAGGGGGGATAGTGGGAGGGGGTGGTGGTGGTTGGATGAATTGGGAGATTGGGATTGACATATATACACTAGTATGTATAAAACAGATAAATAAGCAAATTAAATTTTTAAAATATTAACATGAAATATGAATGGATTAAACAATACAGTCAGATGGCAGGGATTTTCAGACTAAATTCAAAAACGAGATCCAACTATATGCTGTTGATGAGAGACACACTTTAGATTCAAAGAAACAAAGAGGATGAAAGTAAAGGAATGGAAGAAGATATACCATGTAAATAACAACCATAAGAGCACTAGAACAGCTATACTAATATCAGACAAAACAGACTTCAAAACAAAAGAAAATGTTACCAGAGATAAAGAAGGATATTTTGTAATGATAAAAAAGGCTAATCCATCAGGAAGATACAACAATTATAAACATATATGGACCTAACAACAGAGCCCCAAAATACATGAAGCAAAAGTCAACAATATTGAATGGAGAGGTACATAATTAAACAATGATATTTGGGGATGTCAGTGTCCCACTTTCAGTAATGCATATTACAACTAGGCAGAGCATCAAAAAGGATACAGAAGATTTGAACAACACTATGAACCTACTTACCTAACAGACAACTACACCACACTGCACCAGATAACAGCAGACTACACATTCTTCTAGAATGGAACACATTCTAGGCCTTAAAAAGCCTCAGTTGACTTAACAGGATTGAAATCATACAAAATATGTTCTCTCCTTACATGGAAATAAATTAGAAGTAAAGAACAAAAAGAAGTTATTTGGAAATTAAACAACACACTCCTAAATAACCAACGGGTCAAAGAATAAATCACAAGGGAAATTAGAAAATACCTTGAGCTGAATGAAAAAGGAAAACAAAACATACCAAAACTTACTGGATGGAACTAAAGCAATGGTTAGGGGAAATATCCTAGCCATAAACAGCAATATTAAAAAAGATCTCAACCTTTCATCTTAGGGGGAAAAAAAAGCCAGCACACTAAACCTAAAGCAAGCACAGAGGAGAAAAGTCATAAAGATTACAGTGGAAATAAATGGAATAGAATACTTAAAAAAACAATAGAGAAAATCACGAAAACCAAAAATTGGTTCACTGAAAAGATCCAACAAACTGACAAAACTTTAGCTAGGCCAGACTAACCAAGAAGAGAAAAGACTCAAATTACTAAAATCAGGAATCAAATAGGGGTGACATAACTACTGACATTTGGAGAAAGACTATTCATAAATCTCTTGTATAAATCTCTTAATCTCTCCAAATTTCCATTTCCTTATCTGTACAAGATGAAGTTGATCGATATCATTTTTTAAACTCTAAGCAGATGAATCATTTTTTTCAAACAAAATCTTAAAAGGACATACTACATAGGAAACTGATTAAAGCCTAATTTCTCTGAAGCAAGATGGGGATCTTGGAGAAGTGTGAATAAGTCTCCTCCTGTTAAAGGAGATTCTGAAGCTCTTCTGGCAGAACCTAAGGGTACCACAGAACAGTTTCTTAATTTCTGAACTAGATGATCTGTAAGGGTTCTTACAGCTATAAAGTGTTATCTATAGTAAATTATCTTATTAAAATTTCTACTATACAATTTGTTATATTTCCACAAGATGGTGCTAATACATTCCATTTTCCATTAAAACATGTCTTCTATATGATCATTTTTACAGTTAATGATTTTATCATAGTCTATGATCATATAATACCCTTAACTTTTCAAAGTACTATTGTATTACTTATGTTATCTTCATTACAAGCCACCTACACAAATAATGTTGCACTAATTTTTCAGATGATGATATCACAGCACATAGTAGTTAGGTAAGTGACCCAAGGTCACACAGTTGATTAGTAACAGATTTTCTAATGCTAGCTCTGTGTTCTTTCCCTAGATCACACTGCCTGATTACAGATAATATTGTCAAAATCTCAAGGTCTCAGGCTGAGACAGAAGCAAAAATAAAGCAATGAATATTAAGTAGCATTAAAACTGATACAAACTGCCCTTGGGCTCATATACTGAACCATTAATATTTGTGTATATAAATCCATTTATGTATATTTCCTTTACTGTTTCCCTTCTTATTAGAAGACCTCTGGTGTCACATATTCCTATACAACCATAGTAAAAGCTAAATACTGATAAATAAAAATATCTCATTAATACTGTCCTTACTGTAAACATAACTACTTTTTAAAACCATCATAGAAATTACATAATCTGGGTTTACTAACTCTAAGCACTATAAATTTAGAAACTAACACTATAATTTTTGTTAAATTCTCCTCTTTCGATTCCATAAGAGATACAAAAGGTTTTATAGAACAGGAAAGAAACACACTTCTCTTCCCACTTGAGGATACTACGTCTAACATAAAAACTATCCCCAACTACTAAGAAACAACTCACATTAGCTGCCAACTAAGACAGGCTTTAGATTCGTTTTAGAGAAATTTAAAATGGTGTTAGAAAAGGAGCTAAAAAATTACTCCTCCTCTAACATACTACTTACCCAATTATTTATTCACATCCAAAAGTCTAGCAACATTAAGTTTAGGTTGCGTGTGTGTGTGTGTGTGTGTGTGTGTGTGTGTGCGTGTGTGTGTGTGTTTTTAAGAAAATACGAAATGAGACCTTATGGTCTCAGAAGGATGCTAAAGAAATCATGCTTTCTTTGGATGCTGAGAGGAGAAAAGCAACCCAGGCCCCTCACACAAGGAGCTGAGAAATATTCTCATTTTTGGTAACCTACAAAGGCCTCTCCTCTTCAGAAATTTATAAGCACTTAGTCTCTGACGTGTAGGTTAAGGCAGCAGGGTCATTTAAATTTCAGTTATTAAGATCAATATTAGATTATTGTTTACAAAACACTTTGAGGGTTTTATCCAATTCTTCAGGATTCTATCCACTTCAAATGTTTTCTGTCATTTTCCCAATTTATTTCACTGTCTCTACTACAAGAGGTCACCAATTAGGAATTTTCCTGTGTATAGTTTTGGGCTCAGTTTCATTTCACTAACCTTCTTTATTTACTATACGTTTTGTAAAAACACAACTCCTTAAATCTTCCAAATACATGTCAAGGATTCTCACGTTTTCCTTGTCGTTTAATATATTAAGAGTTTTTAAAAACTATTTTTGAAAAAAAATAAAGAGAACAAAGTAAAATGTTAATACTGAGCATTTATGAGTGTGGGATTACAGGGGACTTTTACTTTCCATATTACTTTTTCTGCGACATTTAAATTTTTATATTTAGCACATACAACTGCTTTAATCAGCAAAGCAGGTTTTTTTGTTGTTTTTTGGTTTTTTTTTTTTGCGGTACGCGGGCCTCTCACTGCCGTGGCCTCTCCCGTTGCGGAGCACAGGCTCCGGACATGCAGGCTCAGCGGCCATGGCTCATGGGCCCAGCCGCTCCGCGGCATATGGGATCTTCCCGAAACAGGGCACGAACACGTGTCCCCTGCATCGGCAGGCAGACTCTCAACCACTGCGCCACCAGGGAAGCCCAGCAAATAAGTTTTTTTAAAAATTAATTCTATTTATTTATTTTTAATTTGGCCACTCAGCGTGGCATGTGAGATCTCAGTTCCTGACCAGGGATCGACCCCATGCCCACTGCACCGGAAATGCAGAGTCTTAACCAATGGACCACCAGGGAAGTCCCCAATCAGCAAAGAAGTTTTAAACATTATTTTTACTATATCCATGGGTATTACCCTTTCATTTTGATTCTTCGCTCCCAAATTTAATTTGCCGTAATTAGAAAATAGGTCTTACAGCAAAAGGGGAAAAGTAAGGCTCCCCAAATGTTTACCAGCCAGTAGCTCCAAGGAACACAGGAGTGAATTAGAAAGAACTACTAGAAATCAAGGAAAAATCATCCTTGATAAAGAATATGATTAAGGTGGGACTTCCTGGTGGTGCAGTGGTTAAGAATCCGCCTGCCAATGCAGGGGACACGGGTTTGAGCCCTGGTCCAGGAAGATCCTACATGTCGCAGAGCAACTAAGCCCATGTGCCACAACTACTGAGCCCACGTACCACAACTACTGAAGCTCACGTGCCTAGAGCCCGTGCTCCACAACAAAAGAAGCCAGTGCAATGAGAAGCCTACGCACCTCAAGGAAGAGTAGTCCCCGCTCACTGCAACTAGAGAAAGCCCACGTGCAGCAATGAAGACCCAACGCAGTCAAAAATAAATAAATAAAATAAATAAGTTTTTAAAATAAATTAAAAATAAACAAATTCTATCATGATAAAAAAAAAAGAATATGACTAAGATATGGGGATGAGGGCATTTTTCTCCCAGGGGAAAAATAATCTCCAAAGTCTTTGCAGTAAATCAGTGTAATTGCAAAGCCTTTTGAGTTGGACTCATTTCTATTGTTTGGTTTACAGTACTTCTTGTATAATACTAATTAGTTAGAGCACAATTTCTGTAAACCTTTTCTAAAAAGCCAAGTTCAGCAAAATATATGTCCAAATTGTTAGACAGGACTTTAAAAGACTAAACACTAAATTTAAATTCTACCAGGGCAACTGAGAGGCCACTAACAAATCCCCTAGAGCGCAGAAGAAAGTTCTATATCAAGAGTCTCTTCCCACCTACTTATTCTTGCCTTTGCCAGGAGCAGACAGAGGAGCTCAGTATAGCAAGAATTACAAAAGGGGAGAAAAAGAAAAACTGTACTTTATTAAACAAGAAAACCTCTTAAACATATTTCCAAAGCTCGTTTCAAAGATCTGAAATTTTATATTCTATGGAGTCCTAACTGAATTTGTCATTTGAATACACTGAGGCAGGTACCTTGACGCCAACAGTAAAGTAAGATTAAGGATTCCCAATTTCATTCAGAATTATAGCGACCTTTCTTAATCTGTGGCATCTCTAATAAGGGGACATAATCAAAAAAGTGTGTCAGAGGGACTTCCCTGGTGGCGCAATGGTTAAGAGTCCGCCTGCCAATGCAGGGGACACGGGTTCGATCCCCAGTCCAGGAAGATCCCACATGCCGTGGAGTAGCTAAGCCCGTGAGCCACAACTACTGAGCCTGTGCTCTAGAGCCCACAAGCCACAACTACTGAAGCCTGCGTGCCTAGAGCCCGTGCTCCGCAACAAGAGAAGCCACCACAATGTGAATCCTGCGCACCGCAACGAAGAGCAGCCCCTGCTGGCTGCAACTAGAGAAAGCCTGCATGCAGCAATGAAGACCCAAAGCAGCCAAAAATAAATAAATTTTTTAAAAATCCCCCCCGCAAAAAAATGTGGCAGAAATCAAGGAAAGCAGCAGCTGTTTATGAAGTTTTCTTAGCAAAAGAAAAGGCAAGAGGGAGACAAAGACTGATCAAGGTCCTAAACTGAGATCTGTTAACAAGAACTGAGAGAAAGAAAAGAGCTTTATAAGCAATACCCACTACCACCCTTTATGTTCTAGGCTTCTACTTCAACAAAATTCTAATATACTACAGCAATTTTGGTATCTTATCATTTGTGAAAAAATGAGGGGTTTCCCTTTTAGACTGAATGGGTATTTCCAAATTGTATGTAACCACTAGCTTAAGATATCCACTGTTCTCAAAAGAGTTAAGCCTGTAGAAAGTACACTCACCTTCCATGCCCTCCTTCTAGTACAAAACCTACAGAGAAAGGTGCTTAATTAGCAGCTATTCATTCCTGCTTGTATCACCAACTGCTCCCAACAGTTTTCTCAACACACAGATAATTAAAGCACAAAGAAGAACTGCCCCCAAGAATGGCAGTATATGATAAAAAGATGTGGGTGTCTGTCTTTATAATATTTTTACTTGGGAAGTCAACAAGTAATCTGTGTTTGATTTCACTGTGATAAATTTTAGAATATACTAGTGAAGCAGCCACATTAGTGCCCATTTGCGGTAAATAGCAAACACATCACCTAGCAATAGCAGCAGCTACTGCCATATATTGAGCAGTTTCTATTTCCCAAGCCATGTTACTAAATACTCTACAATATATGCATCATCGTATTTAATCTCTAGAATAATTCTAAAAAGTAGGTATCACAATGTTGATAATTATTTTTGCCTCTTTTTAAATACATTAAAATATAACCCTTTTCAAGGCATTTGACAATACTTCACTAAGTTATTTTTATATCCCCAAAAGATGTGGAAAAATAATCTGGCAGAAAGATTAAAATAATATATAATAACTAGGGCTAGAATTCAAGTCCTTCCTGTTTTTCCCAATCTCATTCTAGTGACAAGAATACAAAAAGAGTCAAAAATATAGTGGTGCTCTATAAATTTGTTATTATCTAAATATGACTGTGGGTCAAATAATGTTCCTAATAATACAGACACTAAACAGAGTAAAAATCTGATATAGTCCGCTTATGATATAAATATCAGTCATGCTCTGTCACTGTCATATTTTCCTTCTGTACGGTTTTCTAAAAAAGATGATGACAGATAAGAGATCAACAATCCATGGCATATACGATAATAACCTACATTTATGCCACTTCAAGCCTCAGCCTACTCTTATAAGCAGTTGCTAGAGAGCATTCATGTTTATGTTCATTCTGGCATAAACTACAGGCTCACCTCCATAGTCTTAAGCTTCCAGAAGCCATCCATGGCACCACAGTATCCTTTTTTTCTTTTTTTTTTTGTCCTTCCCATTCCTGTCTCCTTGGCATACTAATCTTTTGATAGGTTGATGCCATAACCTTTGTGATTGCTGCTCCCCTAAATACTGCCAAATCCTGGAATAGAACTCATTCAATTCACTTTATAAAAAGGTTGTTCATTTAAAGGAAACTTGTTGTAAACCTATGCTAAACTAGCTAGCTCCTTTAGTATATTTTTAATAATTCAATTGATAAATGTGATTTATAATAAACATTTCAGGTATATTCCACTTGTATGAAACATTCTAAATTGAGACAAGTATACCTCTTGTAACTGCATAAGCCTGCTCTGTCAGGCATAGTTCGTTACAGAGTTTGATCAATCTTTGAGCTCTAAAAGGTCTTTTACATAAACAAGTTATTTGCATAAGTATTTTATTAGAGATATATACGCCTATGAGTACTATAATCTTAATGACCATATTTCTATTTATTTCATTAATGGTAAATGTAATTTTCACAATAGTTAGACTAATCAAGAGAATATCTCCAACTAACTAGAACTAACCCCATACTCAAAGAAGGGAAACATTTAGGAATTGATTTGCTATATTTTACTCCATAATCTTCTGATATTCAAAAGACTTGGGACTTCCCTGGTGGTGCAGTGGTTAAGAATCCACCTGCCAATGCAGGGGACACAGGTTCAAGCCCTGGTCCGGGAAGATCCCACATGCCGCAGAGCAACTAAGCCCATGCGCCACAACTACTGAGCCTGCCCTCTAGAGCCCACGAGCCACAACTTACTGAAGCCCGCACACCTAGAGCCCGTGCTCTGCAACAAGAGAAGCCACTGCAATGAGAGGCCCGCGCACTACAAAGAAGAGTAGCCCCCACTCGCCACACCTAGAGAAAGTCCATGCACAGCAACGAAGACCCAACATAGCCATTAATTAATTAATTAAAAAGGAAAAGAAAATGCGAAGCACTTTATGTGACATCTCCAGAAAAATAGATTTTTCACAGAAATTCACTAGCAATTACTGAGTATCTACTATGACTATCTACTATGACTATCTACTATGTCAGGACCTGTACTGGGCATAGGTATTCAGTGAAACACAGGATTCTTGCATATAGTTGCTATATTTTTGCACTATTCCCTGGTATTTCCAGATTCAACACAACAGTACAAATCTTAGTGTAGTTCTAAGCATATAGTAAGTGCTTAATATATACTTACTTAACTGATATTAAAATACCAAGATTCTCTTAAGACTAATAATTTTAGGTGATCCTACTATTTACCCACCTGCCCTTATACTCTGGGGTTAGCAGACAGCAATACATACCAAAGCAAAAAATAAGGATTTCCATATTCTTGATGAAGATACACAGGAGGAATGGAGGGAGAACATGCTTTTATGTTATTAACAATAGAATACATTTTTCTATCAACTGGCAACATATAAGAATAATAAACAATACATGTTAAAGGAGTAACTAAATTTAGCATGTTGACTTTTGAAATCAGAAAATGTTTAAACTGCCAAAATACCCTATAGTAAGTATTAACTGAACTCTATGATAATAATCGTTAATTTATATTCATTATTTTTTTATATTACCTGAGCCAGAAAGAACTTTCTTCATATTTATTCTGCTTGTAGGTTTCTATTCCAAAGCTATAACAGAGAATATGAAGATATCCGCTCTACAATATTAAAAAAAAAAAAAGATACGTCAGATTCGTGATTCTCTTAACGTTAAAAAAATCTATAGCATTTCAGAGTCTTTAAGACATACTTAGTGTTCTGTACATCAAAATAACCCACTCATCCTTATCAAAACCTCTCAATTTATATAAAGAGGAACTAAAAAATACTCAGGGTGTGGCATTAGTTCCCTATGGAAAGGTAATACAATACATTATTAAAAGGTCCTTTGTAACAGGAAATGGGAAAACTAATCATTGCCCAGCAAAAGAGCAGGCTAAAAATGCCTCTGTAGGTTGCCAGATTCAGTAAAAGGCGTTAGAAAAGAGTATATTCAAAGAAAACAAAATCACCACTGAGGGGGGCAAAAAAATGAATGAATACCTTTCAAAATTAAGACAACTTTAAAAAACGTGAAATGTGTCCAAAGCACTATCTAGTCATAAGACTTTAGAAAGTTAATTTAATGGATCTCTTGATAACAACAAAAATTTTCTTCACATAAATTACCACTGAGATGCAGGTAGGAACAAGTATGTGAATGATGCCATAGGAAAATACTCTTACAGATTAATCAGCATCTCAGTCGCTGTGTGAATGTCATATCATACAGAATTTTCATTCATCAAAATACTGGGAAATGGCATAAAAGAAAAAAAACTTAATTCTAATAATTTACCCAAATATCCCATCACTATTTATAGAAACCATCTATCCAGAAACTGATTATATCCATATAAAGGAGTCCTTTATAAGTTTAACCTGAGTAAGACTACAGAAGCAGATCCTCAATTAAGAATCCAAGATCTGAGGGAAGTTATTCATAAGTAATGTGTAAAGAGCTGTCTTGCTTCAAAAAAGTTTCCCTTTGAATTACAGTACAGTACATTCAGAAAGCAGAAGTTCAATATGCATGCCTGAGCACATCAGACCTACTGCATATTTGAATCTAAAATAAAGAACAGTCTTGGTAATGTGGGTCTGGCAAGAACCCAGAAGTATTTAAATGCATTCTCGACATTTCAGCAGAAAAATTTCAGCAGAAAAAGCTTAACTCATTACATGCCCCAGATCCCATAGGTTCACACAGGGCTACACCAGTTATGTAGCTATACTGGAATAATGCAGCTTATACCCACTTGCTGTAGAGAGGCTTGCAACTAACTTACACAGAGAAAAATGGAAAGTAAAACTTTTGATGAACATTTAAATGTACTGAGTCTTTATTCAATTTCCTCAGTGTTTTTTTTTCTTCCCTCACAATCCCTTCAAGTGTACTTACATTATATACTACTTCCTAAGGGAGAAAAGAATACAAAACAATAAACTTATAAGACCAAAGCTACAAAATACTAAGATATCTTTCAAGAGACCTGCACAATATTTTCAATGTAATGACCGAAAAAAAATCTTTTAACTACCAGTACTGCTCCATTCACTCATTCATTTATATATTCAATGATTAATATTTACTAAGCATGTCTTATCTATTAGGTACTATTTTAGGCCTTAGAGACATATAAGTGAACAAAGCAGACAAAAATCTCTGTCCTCATGAAATATTTCTAATGGGGTATTTAGTACTAAGATTTATACAAATATCTCTTTAAAAAATACGTTCCTGGCCTTCCATGGAGTGGTAACATCTCGTTTTGCAAGTAATACACAGTGGCAAAAAAACACAAAGAAAGTAGATCTGTAAGTCTGTTGTATATTGGTCATATAGAAACGGACATATGGGACCAGAACTCATGGAATCTCTAGAAACTCCAGCCACTGCTACATCTACTGGCCCAGAAATAAAAGATCCAACCGAATACCTAATTTACAATGCCACGATGAGACTATATAGATGATTTTTAAAACTCAGTTAGATACTGCAACTGAAAATGAGTTTGATCACTAACTTCTGAGTTCAGTATGAGGCTTCTTAAAAAAATATTTATTTATTTATTAGGCTGTGCTGGGTCTTAGCTACAGCACGCGGGATCTTCGTTGAGGTGTGCAGGACCTTTAGTTACGGCATGTGGGATCTTTTAGTTGCGGCATGCGGGCTCTTAGCTGCAGCATGAGGTATCTATTGATAGTTCCCTGACCAGGGATTGAACCCGTGCCCGCTGCATTGGGAGCACGGAATCGTAACCACTGGACCACCAGGGAAGTCCCCTTTTTATTTTTAATTAACTAGATAATTTCATTTTCTGTGAATTACTTTATAAATTAGGTTCTTAAAATTCAGAAAAAGCAAACCTATTATTTTTTTAGTTCCAAGTTATTTTTCTTTGTGATTTTGCTGTCTTTTAAACATTTATAGATCATGTATTTTTACATTTTGTTCAATTATAATTGTGTAACAATAACTGAATGATAATTGCCTGCCTTTCTTCCTTAATGGCTTTAAGACGTTTACCTTCCAATCCTCCCTTACTCAGCTTTCTCTAATCCTCAGATGTCTCAGTAATAATAAACAACAGGTCATTCGTTATTTCTCCTGGTGCTCTAAGATACAATTTTCCAAACACTTTATTTCTCTGCCTCTAAACAATACAGCATTACCTTCTGCCATCATGTCAACACCTTAAGTAATTCCTAATCTAGTTTTGGGATACAGGAAGGATGTCTCAGAAATAAGAGAGTTGGCTTATTTAATTCATTAATTCTTTTTAAGTGAATAACACTACAGTTAGCTCCTCTCCAACCTTTATCCGATCATTTCCTCTCATTATAAGATTTCTTGCCCTGGATTTTCAGGTCTTGTCTAAACCTTAAGCCCATCAAAAGCACACTAAATAATTTCATTGACCTTTAGAATGAAAATCATGAGTTTTCTAACAGTATAGTTTTATCAATCACCTTCTAAACAATATACAAACTCTCAACTCTGAACTTCAAGGTCCTTTACTGGTAGCCCCATCCTAACGAAGGCATAGTTAATAATTACTTTTCTGTTACATATCCTTGATCCTCTAATTCAGTCCTTTCCCCTCTCTTTACATTTGCTTTTCCCTTTATCATCTCTAACTCTGTACAAGATACCAAACGTTTTCTTTCCCTAAACACCAGCTATGAGTCTCCTTTCATATCTTTCAATATGCAATTCAATGTCCATTTACTCTACAAAGCATATTAAAGAAAGGTGTCCGTCCTCTAGTAATTTATAATGTGAAATAGATAGCAACAGAGCTAGAGACAAAAGAAAGAGATGGTAAAAACATGCAAATGCAAACAATCCAAGAAACTTTACAGATGAAATTATTAGAATTAACAAAAGAGTTCAGAGAAGTTGCTGGATATTAAATAAACATTTAAAAGCAACTGCTTTGAAATGCAACCAATGACAAATAAAAATGTAAACTCTAAGATATCACTTATGACAGCAAGTTGACTGAAATATTTTTATACAGAAAATTACAAAACTATGTTGAAATACATTAAAGACGACTATATAAATTAGGACATATCACATTCATTGATAAGAAGACTCAACATTATAAAGACAGTGATACCCTCCAAATTAATTATAAATCAAATGCCATTTCAATCAAAATTTCAATAGTTTTTCACCAAACTTGACAAGGTGACTCTATAAGGAATATAGAAGAGTAAAAGGCCCAGAACAGCTAAAACAACACTGAAGAAGAATAAAGTAAAAGGACTTATGCTATCAAGACTATACTGAGTTAAATAATGCCCTCCTCCCAAAATTCATGTCCATCTGGAACCAGTGAACTTTACCTTATTTGGAAATAGGGTCTTTGCAGTATAATCAAGGTGAGGTAATACTGGATTAGGGTGCATCCTAAATCCATCATGACTGTCCTTACAAAAACAGAACTCAAAAATAATATAGATAAAATGTAATTCTAAAAATGTTCATCTAACCCACAGGAAGGTGGGAAAAAGTAGACAGGAAACAAAAAGCAGAGAAAACAAACAAAAAAGCCAGCATCACATTCCTGTTAAAGATGTCAGACTGAGCACACACAACTACCTCTGCTGTCTCCTAACACCCCAGTAAAATGATAGTAAAAGAAGAAAAGTTTTTCATTGTGGTAAAAAGCATGTAACGAAATATACCATCTTAACCATTTTTAAGTGTAGAATTTAGTAGTGTTAACTATATTCATATTGTTGTGCAAGAGATCTCCAGAACTTTTTCATCTTGTAAAACTGAAACTCTTTACCCATTGAACAATAACCCTTCATTTGCCCCTCCCTAAACCACTGGCAATCACCATTCTACTTTGTTTCTGTGAGTTTGACTACTTTAAATACCTCATATAGCTTACCATTCCCCCTCCCCATATCCTCAAATCCATTCTCTAGTAGGTCTGTGTCTTTATTCCTGTCTTACCCCTAAGCTGTGACAAAGCGAGAGAGAGGCATGGACATATATACACTACCAAACATAAGGTAGATAGCTAGTGGGAAGCAGCTGCATAGCACAGCTTTCAACAAACTTGAAAGTTAGATCAATAGAAATTATTCAGTTTGAGGAGCAGAAAGAAAAAGGAATGAAGAACAATGAACAGAGCCTGAGACCCATGAGACAACAACAATGTATGTAAAATCAGAGTCCCTGAAGGAGAGAAGACAGAGAAAAAAGCAGAAAGAATACTCAAAGAAATATTGGCCCAAAACTTCCACATTTGATAAAAAGATACAAATCTGCAAGTCCAAGAAGCTAAACAAATTTTAAATAGAATAAACACAAAGATATCCAGGACTTCCCTGGTGGCTCAGTGGTTAAGAATCCACCTGCTAGGGCTTCCCTGATGGCGCAGTGGTTGAGAGTCCACCGGCCGATGCAGGGGACGCAGGTTCGTGCTCCAGTCCAGGAGGATCCCACATGCCGCAGAGCGGCTGGGCCTGTGAGCCATGGCCACTGAACCTGCGCATCCGGAGCCTGTGCTCCGCAACGGGAAGGGCCACAACAGTGAGAGGCCCATGTACCGCAAAAAAAAAAAAAAGAGAAAGAATCTGCCTGCCAATGCAGGGGACTTGGGTTCAAGCCCTGGTCCGGGAAGATCCCACATGCCGCAGAGCAACGAAGCCCATGCGTCACAACTACTGAGCCTGTGCTCTAGAGCCTGCAAGCCACAACTACTGAGCCCACGTGCCACAACTACTGAAGCCCTTGCGCCTAGAGCCCGTGTTCTACAACAAGAGAAGCCACCACAATGAGAAGCCCACGCACCACAATGAAGAGTAGCCCCTGCTCGCCGCAACTAGAGAAAGCCCACACGCAGCAATGAAGACCCAACGCAGCCAAAATTAAATAAATAAATTTATTAAAAACAAACAACAAAAAAAGATATCCACACTGAGACACATTATAATCAAACCATCAGAAGACAAAGAATCTTGAAGGCAACAAGCAAGATGCACTTAGTCATGTACAAGGGATCCTCAAACTTCAGCTGATTTCCCATACAAGCCAGAACGCAGTGAAATGACATATTTAAAGTGATGAAAAAACAACTTTCAACCAAAATTTCTCTATGTGGCAAAACTATCCTTTCAGAAATGAAGGAGAAATTAAGACATTCTCATATACACAAAAGTTGAGAGTTTGTCTCTAGTAGACCTGTTCTACAATGCTAAATAGAATTTTTCAGGCTGAAATAAAAGCATGCTAGGTAGTAATGCAAATAAATACAAATAAGGGTAAAGGTAACTAGGTAAATATAAAAGTCAGAGTTATTGCATTTTTGGTTCATAACTCCTCTTTTTTTTTTTCTATACGGTTTAAAGGAAAAATACACTTAAAAATAAGCATAGGGCTTCCCTGGTGGCTCAGCGGTTGAGAGTCCGCCTGCCGATGCAGGGGACACGGGTTCGTGCCCCGGTCCGGGAAGATTCTCACATGCCGCGGAGCAGCTGGGCCCATGAGCCATGGCCGCTGAGCCTGCGCGTCTGGAGCCTGTGCTCCACAACGGGAGAGGCCACAACAGTGAGAGACCCGCATACCGCAAAAAAAAAAAAGTATAAGTCTATGCTAATGGGCACATAATATACAAATATGTAATTTGTAAATGGAGATGTATAGCAGCAGACTTTTTGTATAATGTTGAAGCTAATAGGTATTGATTCAAACTGGATTCTTACAAGTTTATGACGCTAATTATATTTTTCAGAATAACCAATAAGAAACTAACTGAAACATATGGTGAAAAAGGTATGAGAAGGAAATCAAAATGGAATACTAGATAAAAGCAATTAAACAAAAAAGAAGGTAGTAGTGGAGGGAATGAGGAAGAAAAAGATATAAGACACATATATAGATATATAGAAAACAAACAGGAAAATGGCAGAAGACCTTTCTTATCAGTAATTACATGTAATTTAACTCTCCAATTAAAAGGCAGAGATTGGCAGATTGGCTAAATTTTTTTTTTAAAACACATCATGATCAAACTATATGCTGGTTACAAAATCTCAGTTTACATCCAAAGACAAAAATAGACTGAAAGTGAAAACATGAAAAAAAGATATTCTAAGCAAATAGGAACCAAAAGAGAGCTGAGTGCCTATACTAATATCAGACAAAATAGACTTTAAGTCAAAAATTGTTACAAAAGACAAAGAACATTACATATTGAAAAAAGGGTAAATTTATCAAGAAAATATAACAATTATAAACATATATACACCTAACAACAGACCCCTAAAATATATGCAGCTAAAACTGACACAAGTGAAAGGACAAACAGTTCTACAATTACAGTTGGAGATATCAACACCTCACTTTCAATCATGTACAAAGCCAGACAAAAGATCAAAAAGGAAATAGAAGACTTGAACAATACTATAAACCACCTAGACTTAATAAACATATACAGAACACTCAACCCCAAACCAGCACAATACTCATTCTCCTCAGGTACACATGGAACATTCTCCAGGACAGACCATATGTTATGCCACAAGTCTCAATAAATTTTACAACACTGAAATCATACAAAGCATCTTTTCCTACCACAATGGAATAAAACTTGAAAACTGGAAAATTCAAAAATATGTGTAAATTAAACAACAAACTCTTAAACAACCAATGGGTCAAAGAAGAAATCACAAATGAAATTAGAAAATATGTAGAGATGAATGCAAATAAAAACACAACATACTAAAACTTACGGGATTCAGCAAAGGCAATGCTCAGAAGGAAATTTATAGCTATATACACCTACATTAAAAAAACAGATCTTACAAAACTATAATTCAAAAAAGATACATAAACCCCTATGTTCACAGCACTATTCACAATAGCCAAGAGATGGAAGCAACCTAAATGTCCATCAAAAGATGAATGGATAAAGAAGATGTGGTGTATATATAAAGGAATATTAATTACTCAGCCACAAAAAATAATGAAATAATTCCATTTGCAAAAACATGGATGGACCTAGAGATTATCATACTAAGTGAAGTCAGAAAGAGAAAGACAAACACCATATGATATCACTTATATGCAGAATCTAAAATACAACACAAGTGAACTTATCTATGAAACAGAAACAGACTCACAGACATAGAGAACAGACGTGTGGTTGTCAAGGGGGAGGGGGTTGGGGGAGGGATGGATTGGGAATTTGGAATTAGGAGATGCAAACTAGTATATATAGAATGGATAAACAACAGTCCTACTGTATAGCACAGGGAACTATATTCAGTATCCTGTGATAAACCATAATGGAAAAGAATATGAAAAAGAATTATGTATAACTGAGTCACTTTGCTGTACAGCAGAAATTAACACAACACTGTAAATCAACTATACTTCAATAAAATAAATTTTAAAAATAAAGATCTCAAATCAACACGTAGGAAAAGAAGAGCAAACTAAACCAAAAGCTAGCAGAAGGAAGAAAATAATAAAAAAAATGGAGATAAATAAAACAGAGAAAAGAAAATCAATAGAATTAATCAAACCAAAAGTTTGTTATTTGGAAGATCAATAAAACTGACAAACCTTTAGCTAGACTAACAAAAAAAGAAGTTTATAAAAAGAATTACTAAAATCATAAATGAAAGTGGGAATATTTCTATGGACCTTGCAGAAATAAAAAGGATTATAAGAAATTACCATGAACATAGTATGCCAAGAAGTAAGATAACCTAGATGGACAACTCCTAGAAACATATAAACTACCAAAACTGATTCAAGAAGAAACAGAAAATCTGAACAGATTTATAACAAGAGATTGAATCAGGAATCAAAAAACTCCTCTGAAAAAAGTCCAGGACCAAATGGATTCCCTGGTGAATTTTATCCATCAATTAAAGAAGATTTAACACCAATCTTTCTAAAACTCTTCCAAACAAATACAATATGAGGGAACCCTTCCTAACTCATGCCATGAAGCCAACATTGCCCTAATCCCAAAGCCACATAAAGGTATCACAAAATAAGGAAACTACAATGTCCTTTATGAATACAGATGCAAAATCTTCAACAAAATACAGTAAGTCCCCTACATACAAACGAGTTCCATTCCGACAGCATATTCATAAGTCTAATTTGTTCATAAGTCCAACAAAGTTAGCCAAGTAACACAATCGGATATATAGTACTCTACTGTAATAGGTTTATAGTACTTTTTTACACAAATAATGCATAAAAAACACACACAAAGAAATTTTTAATCTTACAGTACAGTACCTTGAAAAGTAGAGTAGTACAACAGCTGGCATACAGGGGTTGGCACTGAGTGAAGTGAACAGGAGAGGAGGCGGGAGATGGTAGAGCTGAAGGATCATCAGCAATAGGTGACGGAGGGCAAGCTGCAATTTCACTCATGCCTGATGCTGGTGGCACAGGTTCTGGTTCCTTGCTGGATTCAATTCTATCTACTCTCTTGAAAAAACGGTCCAGTGATGTCTGGGTAGTAGCTCTTTTTTTCTCGTCATAGGTGACACCATACCACTGGACTGCTTTCTGAACGGCTGCTACAACCTTCGCGCACTGTTCTACGTTTGGTCCTATGCCTCAAAAACTAACAGTGCCTCCTCAAATAAAGAAAATCCGCTGCCATTTCCTGCATCGTGAATCTCTTCAGTACTTCAGTTACTTCTTCCTCTTGTCTCTCTTCGTCCTTTCTCTGGGTCTCCAATTCCATCAGGTCTTCATTAGTAAGCTCCTCGTGTTGCACAGCAAGGAGTTCAGTGCAGTCGTCCTCTTGCACATCTAGCTCCAGCTTCTCGCTGAGGGTCACTAAGTTGCTGAAGACCTCTTTGGACTCCTCATCTACCTTCTCAAATCCACAAAAATCGTCAACAAACTGCGGCCAAAGGTTCTTCCAAACCCCATTCATGGTGACAGCCGTAACCTCACAAAAAGCAAAGTCAATGTTTTTTATGGCCTTGTAGATATTATCATCCTTCCGAAATTGCTGCAAAGTTGTTCCTGATTCGTCACTAACCTTTACTGTCTGATGAAAAGTGTGACGTAAATAACATTTCTTGAAAGTCGCTATAAATCCCTGGTCCATAGGCTGGATGAGCAATGTATTCAGTAGTATTTGGTGGCAGATGCACTACTCTGACGTTGGGATGAAAGTCGTCCATGAATGGGGGATGGCCTGGAGCACTGTCGAGCAGCAAAAGAATGTTGAATGGGATGTCCTTCTCCAAGCAATATTTCTCTACCTCCAGGATAAAGTGGTGGAAAAACCAGTCATGGAAAATGGCCTGTGTAATCAGGCTTTGGGGTTACTCTTCCACACAACAGGAAGAGAGCCCTTGGCTATGCTTTTAAGGGCTCTTGGGTTCTCTGAATGATAAACTAAGAAAGGCTTCAGCTTCAGATTGCCAGAAGCATTGCCAACAAACAACAGAGTTAGCCTATTTTGCTGCTTTATAGCTGGGCATCAACTTTTCTTTCTTACTGATGTAACTTTGGTCTGGCATCCTCTTCCAGTACAGTCCTATCTCATCCACATTAAAAACCTGCTCAGGTAAATACGTGCCTTCATCAATAATTTCTCAAAGCGTTTCAGGAAATTCCCAGGCAGCTACCATATCTGCACTCGCTGCCTCACCAGGCAGCTACCATATCTGCACTCGCTGCCTCACCACTTACTTTTACGTTGTGAAGGCTGGCTCTAGCCTTGAACCGATGAAACCACCCATGGCTGGCATTAAAAGATGCTCCCTCTGATTCTTCGCCATGTTTCTTTCTCAAGTCTTTTAGGTTTCTCTTGAAGGCTTTTAGCTTTCTCTTGAATCAGCATTAAACTGAGGAGGACTCGACGCTGATGCTGATGCTGATCCTGCATCCACACACTGAGAAGTTTCTCCATCTCCTCCATCACTTGTCCACACTTCTTCGATATTATTGTCGACATCATTGGCACAGCAGACCTCACATGTTCCATGATCTTGTCCTTGTTCTCTAGAATCGTGCCGATGGTTGAATGACTCATGTTATAATAACGAGCAACGTCTACCATCTTTTCGCCTTGCTCCACTCTCTCAATTATTTTCACTTTTGTTTCCATCATTATCGCTTGGCGCTTCTTAGCAGTACCAGCTACATCACCGCTGCTTTTACGTTTGCTTCCAGACATCCTGGGCTTGAAATAAAGTTACTGTACTACTATGCTCTATACAGTAATGTACATTAAAGCACAAAAAAGCACAACCACTTGTAGAGGACGCATGCACAGACAATGTACACCAGACACGTGAACTAACTTACATGACTGGACATGCAAACACACGTTCGCATCTTTGAAAGTTCTAAACTTGAAGGTTCGTATGTAGGGGACTTACTGTACGTACAGCTAATAGAATCCTGGAATACACAAAAAGGATTAATTTATACATCATGTCCAAGTGGAATTTATCCCAGGAATACAAAGGTGGTCCAACATAAGAAAATAAATCAATGTACCACACCACATTAATAGGATGAAAGAAAAAAAAACACATGATAGCTCAACTGACACGGAAAAATGCATTTAACAATAACCCGACACTCTTCCATGAAAAAAAACTCTAAACAAACTAGAAATAAAAGAGAACTTCAAAAAAAAAAGAGAACTTCATCCATCTAATAAAGGGCATTTGTGAAAAACCCTCAGCTAACATAATAGTCAATGATAAAAGACCGAAAACTTTCCCCTTAAGATGAAGAACGAGGATGCCTGCCTTCACCACTTCATTCAACATGGTACTGGAAGTTCTAACTGGAGGAATTAGACAAGGAAAACAAATAAAAGGCCTCCAGATTAGAAAGGAAGAAGTAAAATTATCTCTTATTCACATATGACATGATCTCAAATGTAGAAAATACTGAGGAATACACACAAGCTAAGTGCACACACACACATTCTTACTAGAATAAGTGAATTTAGCACAGTTGCAGGATACAAAATCAACACACAAAAATCAGTTATATTTCTATATGTTAGTAACGAACAACTTGAAAAGGAAAGTAAGAAAACAATTCCATTTACGACACCATCAAAAAGATTAAAATACTTAGGAATAAATGTAATCAAGAAGGTACGAGACTTGTACACTGAAAACTATAAAATATTGCTGAAAGAAACTAAAGAAAACAAATAAATGTGAGGACATCCCATGTTCCTGGAATGGGAAAATTAACATTGTTAAGATGGCAATACTCCCCAAAGTGATCTACAGATTCAATGGAATCCCTATCGAAATCCCAATAACCTTTTTTTGCAAAAATAGAAAAGCCAATCCTCTAACTGAGATGGAATTGCAATGAACCCTGAATAGTCAAAATAATCTTGAAAAAGAAAAACAATTTGGAAGTCTCAAACATCTGTTTTTCAGATGTACAATACAACAAAGCTACAGCAATTGAAACAATATGGTACTGTATATAACAGGGAACTCTACTCAGTATTCTGTAATAACCGATATGGAAAAAGAAACTGAAAAAGAATGGATATATGTAGAGGTACAACTGAATCACTTTGCTTCACACGTAAAACTAACACTATATTGTAAATCAACTATTTCAATATAAAATAAAATTTTAAAAATAAGTAAAATAAAAAAATTTAAAACACCAGTATGGTACTGGCATAATGAAAAGACACAGAGACCAATGGAATAGAACTGAGAACACAGAAATAAACTCTGACATCTAAGGTCAATTGATTTTTGACAAAAGTGCCAAAACCAATTAAGAGAAAAATTACTCTCTTCAACAAATGATAAACTGGATTTCTACATGAATTTGGACCCCTACCTAACACCATATACAAAAATTAAGTCAAAATGAGTCAAAGATTCTTACCATTTTAACTGCTAAAACTATAAAAAAAAATCTTAGGAGAAAACACATGGGTAAACGATCATAACCTTGGATTTGGCAGTGGAATCCTAGATCTGACACCCCAAAGCACAAGCAACGGAAGAAAAAGTGAATAAGTTGGATTTCATGAAAATTTAAAACTTTTGGGGCTTCCCTGGTGGCGCAGTGGTTAAGAATCTGCCTGCCGATGCAGGGGACACGGGTTTGAGCCCTGGTCTGGGAAGATCCCACATGCCACAGAGCAGCTAAGCCCGTGCACCACAACTACTAAGCCTGCGCTCTAAAGCCCGTGCTATGCAACAAGAGAAGCCACCACAATGAGAAGCCCATGCACCGCAACGAAGAGTAGCCCCCATTCTCCGCAACTAGAGAAAGCCCACGCACAGCAACGAAGACCCAATGCAGCCAAAAATAAATAAATTAAATAAATTTTAAAAAAAGAAAAGCATTAAAAAAACTTTAAAAAATTTTAAACTTTTATACGTGAAAGGATACTATCAAGAGAATGAATATACAACACAGAATATACAGAAAATATCTGCAAATCATACGATATATCTGACACAGGTGTAGGAGCCAAAATACTACAACTCAGTCACCAAAAGATAATCCAATTTAAAAATGGGCAAATGGTAATTCCCTGGCAGTCCAGTGGTCAGGACTCCACGCTTCCATTGCACACTTCCATTGCAGGGAGGACAGGTTTAATCTCTGTTCGGGGAACTAAGATCCTGCAAGCTATGCGGTGCAGTCAAAAATTTTTTTAATTAAAAAAAAATTTTTTAATGCACAGACTTGAACACACATTCCTCCAAAGAACAGAAAATGGCCATACAAATGGTGAACATTTGTACAAGCACATGAAAAGATGTTCAACATTAAGTCATTCAACATTAAGTCATTAAGGAAATGCAAATCAAGATACCACTTCACACGCACTACGATGGCTTTAATTTTAAAAGTCGGAAAATAAGAAGCACTGGTGACGAAATGGAGAAATTGGAACCCTCATACATTGTTGATGGTAATGTAAAGTGGTATATATAGCCAATGTGGAAAACAATTTGACACTTCATCAAAAAGTTGAACACAGAATTATCATATGACCCAGCAATTCCAGTCCTAGGTATATATCTAAAAAAATTGAAAACAGGTACTCAGATACTTGTATTCAAATGTTCATAACTGCAATATTCACAATAGTCAAAAGGTGGAAACAACTCAGATGTCCATCAACCAATGATGGATAAAGAAACTGTGGTATATCCATACAATGGAATATCATTCAGTCACAAATTAAATCCACAGATATAGAAAGCAGATTGGTGTTTCCAACAGTATGGGATTTTACTTTGGGGTGCTAAAAATGTTTTGTAACTAGATAGAAGTGATGGTAGCATAACATTTTAAAGGTACTAAAAGAAGAGGGGTGTGGGACAGGTAATTTTGAAACGTGAATTGTAGAATTATTTTTCTCTTTAAACTATGTACATATATACACTGATAAAAAATTAAAATTATGCATAAAAAGTAGGCATAAAAAGTAAACCAGGGCTTCCCTGGTGGTGCAGTGGTTGAGAGTCCGCCTGCCAATGCAGGGGACAGGGGTTCGTGCCCCGGTCCGGGAAGATCCCACATGCCGCGGAGCAGCTGGGCCCGTGAGCCATGGCCGCTGAGCCTGCGTGTCAGGAGCCTGTGCTCCGCAACGGGAGAGGCCACAACAGTGAGAGGCCCGCATACCGCAAAAAAAAAAAAAAAAAGGAGTTAACCATATACATTTAAAAATAACAATGATAGCCTGAATTAAAAATAAACATCGATATTTGTTGGAAGCATTAATGTTCTAATGGCTACATAAAGAGCCTCACTGCAGCCAAGAACATAAACAAGTCTGACCAGGCTTTCCATATGCTATATGTATTTAGTTAAAAAGTATATAACTCACTTAACATTTAATGGAACATGCCATTACAAAGATTCCAGTAAGTCATATTTAAGGCTCAAATGATTCTGAGTTTGTAATGAAGTTGATACCCTTAAGTGAGTTAACGCTCTCCCAGATACACGAAGCAGTGGGTGGGAAGGGTAAGAGAATGCAATCATATCCCACTAGCCACAACAGGCAGAAAACTGAATTTTACTTTCAGAGGAGTAATTCATTTGTGTGCTATAAGATTAGATTTTACTATGGAAGGAGAGACGTACACAATCTTACACATATGTTTCAAATATTTGGCTATAAAATGGTAAGTTTAAGTAGGCAAGAGAATAAAATCACGGTAATAAAGTCCAGGCAGCCTAGACTTCACTTAAAAGCTTTGTGCCCCTACAGAATAGCAATGAAATCTAGCTGAATCTTGAATTAATTACTTCGAAGGGTTCCAGAGGCCCACTGGCCATTTTCCTTGTGTAAATGAAACTTTCATAATGAATTAGAACTCTACACTGAAAATAAATTCTAGAGCAAGCTAAGAATAGAAATGAAAGATAAAAGCAAGTCGAACACACAAATCAACTAATGAAAATAAAATTCTGATTAAAGTTTCAAACTTTGAGGAGAAATAGTTAAATAAGTAAACAACCCTGTTAAGAGATTTCTGCCATTAAAAATGCACACATAGGGCTTCCCTGGTGGCGCAGTGGTTGAGAGTCCGCCTGCCGATATGGGGGACACGGGTTCGTGCCCCGGTCCGGGAAGATCCCACATGCCGCGGAGCAGCTGGGCCCGTGAGCCATGGCCGCTGAGCCTGCGCGTCCAGAGCCTGTGCTCCACAACGGGAGAGGCCACAACAGTGAGAGGCCCGCGAATCGCAAAAAAAAAAAAAAAAAAAAAAAAAAATGCACACACAGACACATACATTCTAGGATCTGGCCCAGGGCTTCTCTAAATCAAGAAGTAGGAATTTTTGTACTGAAGGGACACTTGTGAACTTGTTGTCATGCAATCATTTTACAGATGAGGACAATGATTTTCAGAGCAGTGAAGTATCTTACCACTGGCCACACTAGTAAGTAGCCCCTTCTATAATATTCTACACAGATCATGAACCTTGTTTTGAGTAATTACAAGAGTCTCAAATATCAAAGAAAGTGTCTCTATGTTCTACTTACCAAGGTAAGTATATGCAAACTTTTAAATAAATGCTTAAATTACTAGAATTTTCTAACTCTCACAAAACGAAGTTCAGTTAAACAACATATCACTATGTCCCAATTAATCCAGTTAATTTTTTCACTATGCACCTACATAAGCTATACACCAAACCAATTATTTCCAACCATTTCATTATTTCGCATGATTCTCAATGATTTTGCAACACTTCCATCAAGCTCCTAGAAGTGTTGTGTGGCATACATGTACTTTAAAATAGAAGCTAATTAAGTTTTACTTTAGAGTAGGTATTTTGGTTTTTGGTTTTTTAGAACTTCATAAAATCCTATTCTAAGGAATAGAGACATGTTGACATCAAGTCAGCCATGCCTCATACCCAGTTTCTGTGTATACTTTCTCTTCTCTGTAACATAATCACTTGACTTACAGGATTTTTGGAATTTATTTTTATAGCTCTATAATTTTCCAGAGGGAGAGAGACTCTGGCGACTGCGTGGTTTCCTTGATAAGATTCTAGCAGTATAAGAATGTATTGTTCATTCACCCAGGGGATGAGCATAGAGAGTCAGAGCCCAGTAACAGAGCATCTACATGGAGTAATGGCCAGGCATACGGTGTTGGACCAGGGTGAGGAGGATGTACACCCAGAATAAAGATTCAGAGCATGAACAGGGAGAGTAGGGCACCCTCACACTGGAGAGGGTGGCAGAGGGGATGGGAGACTGGTTACATACAGAGGGACTGATTAAATAAGCAAATATATTAAGGCTAATAGAAGCCAGGTTCCTCATTACTGGAGAAGACAATTAGAAACATGGAAAGGAAGAACACTAAGATGAATACTTTGGTGTTGGACTAGAATTGAAGGTATCATGGTTTTCAGTAGATTAGATAGATAGATAGATAGATGATAGATAGATAGATGACAGATAAATACGGGTAGAAATGTGTGTATATATTACATATGTATATATTATATATAAATATATATGTATATAAACAAGTGTAAGTGTATATAATATGCTCAGTTCACTGAGAGGATCTGACAGCAGTGACACCCCAAAACAATAAGCACACCTAGTGCCCAGATTTTGGCTTCTGAATAACATTTTCCACCAAAAGGAACCAAGGCTCCTGAGAGAAAAAGAGTTAATTCCATGGCTTGAGCAGCAGAGTACAGGATGAGCGTGGAACATTTTAGTGAGCCAGAAAGGAAAGAAATGTTCACAAGTGATGGCAATATGTTAAAAAGACATAGAAGTCAGCTTAAAGGGGCTCCTAGTGGCCAAATCTGGGAAAATTTGAGTATCAAAATAAATGCAGTTACAGTTCTGAGTACGTAAGATGTAATAAACACATGCCACCCTTTCTCTCCCACTGAATGTTAACTATAAAACCTGAACTAACTTCATGGAGCTATTCAAAGTCTCGGAAGAGAAAAGAACAAAAAGCAGATAGGGGAAGAATACCAGAATTCAAAGCAACACCAACCTGGTAGTGAATTTACCATTCTTTTCCTCTGGTATACCCTAGTCTAAATTAATGCACAGCCAAAAACTAAGCAGTGAGCATTGTGCTTCAGACTGAGAAAGCATCTCTAGTTCTGGCTTGAGTTATTCAGAGAGAGTACAGAAATCCTGTTTTGGTTTTTATTTTTTCTTTCCTCCATTCTCTGTGACTCGGTCCCCAGGCAATTCCATGGTGGCAACAATGCAGCTAGGGGAAACCACAAGAATTGAAACTTTGAGGAGAGAAACCTTTCTCTCCGTTCAGGGAGCTTCAGTTCCAAGAGGATGGGGAAAAAACATTGCTTTTTTCCTCTCTGACTTCCCACTGGTTGGCCCCAGATGTAGTCTGACTGCAGATATGGAGAGTCACTGGCTGGAGGACTGAAAAGGGTAGCTCAAGGGAACCAGAAACTACTAAAAAGATGATGGAGAGGGGAGTCCAGAAAAGTAACACCATCATGTTGTTTATAAACAGCCTGAGCAAGCATGGTTCTGATCCTGATTAGCATACCAAAGACTGTGAGAACTGAACTAAGGGACAGACATCTACTAGTACCAGACTGACCAATGAGTGTCCTGCACATGCAGGACAAATCTGAATAGCACTGCACAGGCTTTGAAAACTAAATTGATATTGGAACCACAGCCCCCAGAATTTGAAAACTGTGGCATGAATTTAACCAGGTTGATTGACAGCTAAAATAAAAACATCAACATTTCTATAAAATTTAGACAAGACCCAGAGGCTCATAACATAATATTCAAAATATCTAGACACAATAAAAAACTAATCTATGAAGACCTTAAAAATCTCAACTCACATGAAAAAAGACAATCAACAGAAGTTGACAATGAGATGACACAGAATTTGGAATTACCAAGTAAGAACTTTAAAGCAGCCATTATAAAACTGTTTGAACATGCAATTATGAACACTCTCAACAGAAACAGAAAAACAGAAACTCTCATCAAATAAACAGAACAGAGATCAGCAAACTGCAAGGTGTGGGCCAACGCAGACTATGAGCAAAAATTATTTTTACATTTTGAAAGATTGTTGAAAAAGAGTATGCAACATAGACTGTACGTGATTCACAAAGCCTAAAAGATACCTTGTCCTTTACAGAAAGTTTGCTAACACCTGAAATAGAAGCTATAAAGAACCAAATGGGAATGTTCAAACTGGAAAATATAATAAGCAAAATTAAAAAACAAAAAACCCAAACACCTCATTGGATGGACTCAATAGCAGAATGGATGTGAAAAAGGAGAGAGACAGTAAACTTGAAAATAGATCAATATAAATTATCCAGTCTAAAAAGCAGACAGGAAAAAAAGACTGAAAAAAAAGAGAACAGAGCATCAAGTACCTATAAGATTATAATTTAAAAAACCCTAAATTCCCAACCATTGGTGTCCCAGGCACTTGGCTGATATGTACATGAAAATGTACTCAACATCACTAATCATCAGGATATTGTAGATCAAAACCACAATGAGATATTACCTCACACCTTTTAGAATGGCAATTATCAAAAAGACAAGAGATAGCAAATGCTACTGAGGATGTGGAGAAAATGGAATCCTTGTAATGCAATGTAAATTGGTAAATTGGTACAGCCACTATGGAAAACACTATGGGTTCCTCAAAAAATTGAAAACATAACTACCACGTGATCCAACCAAAGGAACTGAAATCATAATCTCAAACTGATATCTGCACTGCCACGTTCACTGCAGCATTAGTCACAATGGCTAAGACATGGAAGCAACTTAAATGTCCACTGATGGAAGAATGGATAAAATGTGGTATAGGTATACACTGGAATATCATTCAGCCATAAAAAAAGAAGGAAAAACTGCCAGTTGTGACAGCACTGATGAACCTGGAGGACATTATGCTACATTAAAAAAGCAGGTGCAAAAGGACAAATATATTACATGATCTGACTTATATGAGGAATTTAAAATAGTCCAACTCATAGAAATAGAGTAAAATGGTAGCTTCCAGGGGTGGAGGAAGGAGAAAATGAGGAGATACTAGTCAAAAGGTACAAAGTTTCACTTATGCAAGATGAATAAGTCCTAGAGATCTACTTTACAGCATATTGCCTGTGGTTAACAATACTGTATTGTATACTTAAAATTTTTCTAAGAGGGTAGATCTTATATTTAAATGTTCTTATAAAAATAATAATAAATGAAGAGGGTGGTAGGAAACTTTTGGAGGTAATTAATATGTTTGTGGCACAGATTGGTGGTGATAAATTCTCAGATGTATACTTACCTCTAAACTTGTCAAACTTTATATATTAATTATGCAGTTTTTGGTTTGTCAATCACACCTCAATAAAATTGTTTAAAAAAATGAAGCTCGGCAAATCCCTAACAGGATAAGTCCAAAAAATATCATGCTCAGACACACCATAAGCAAACTGCTGAAAACTAAAGACAAAGGAATAATCATGAAAACAAATAGAAAAACAATGCAGTTCTAATAAAGGAACAATAAAACCACTATATCACAACTCTAATAGGTAAAAGTAAAAGGACTGACCATACCAAGTGTTGGTAAGGATGTAAAGCAACCTGCACTCTCATATGCTGCTGGTGGGAGCATAAAATGGTTCAACCTCTTTGGAAAACACTGTACTATCTTCATAAAATGTTAAACATACATCTAACATGTGACTCAGCCATTCCACTCCTACGATACCCAAGAGAAATAAAAACATATATCCAGACAGAAACTTATACTTGAATATTTAAAGCAGTTCTACTTGCATTAGATTTAAAAACAGCTAAAAACTGGCAATAATCTGCATATACATCAACAGGTGACTGGATAACCAAATTGTGGTATATCCATATAACAGAATTTTACTCTGCAATAAAAAAGAACAAACTATTGATATGAAAAAACACATGGATAAATCTCAAACTCATTATACTGAGTGCAAGAAGCCAAATCAAAAAAAGGATAGGGCTTCCCTGGTGGCGCAGTGGTTCAGAGTCCGCCTGCCGATGCAGGGGACATGGGTTCATGCCCCGGTCCGGGAGGATCCCACATGCCGCGGAGCAGCTAGGCCCGTATGCCATGGCCGCTGAGCCTGCGCGTCCAGAGCCTGTGCTCTGCAAAGGGAGAGGCCACAACAGTGAGAGGCCCACGTACCACAAAAAAAAAAAAAAAGGATATATACTGTATGATTCCATTTACATAAAAATTCCAGAAAATGCAGACAAATTTGTAAAGACAGAAAATTAATCAGTGGTGCTTGGGTATGAAGGAGGTGGCAGGGGAGGGGGAAGAGGAGGGACAAAAGAAAACTTTTGGGGGTTATGGAAAGGCTCATAATCTTGACTGTAATGATGGTTTCATGGGTGTACACATATGCCAAAACTCATAAAACTGTACAATTTAAATGTATGTGATTTACTATACCTCAATAAACCTCTTCTGAAAATGCCAATTTCATAAAAGATAAAGGCAAATTACTAAGGATACTAAAGAGAGAGAACAACTAAATGCAAAGCATAACCCTGAACTGGATCCTGGACTGGAGGGGAAAAACATATGCTATAAAGTACAATTAGGACTTCCCTGGTGGCCCAGTGGTTAAGACACCGTGCCTCCAATGCAGGGGGCACAGGTTTGAACCCTGGTCAGGGAACTAAGATCCCACATGCTGCGTGGCCAAAAAAAAATTATTAAAAAAAATTAATAATAAAGTACAATTAACAAAATTAGAATATGGATTGTACATTAAAGAATTTATGGGATTTCCCTGGTGGCGCAGTGGTTAAGAATCCACCTGTCAATGCAGGGGCCACGGGTTCAATCCCTGGCCCAGGAAGATCCCGCATGCCGCAGAACAACTAAGCCCGTGCGCCACAACCACTGAGCCTGCGCTCTAGAGCCCGCGAGCCACAACTACTGAAGCCCGCGCACCTAGAGCCTGTGCTCTGCAACAAGAGAAGCCACCGCAATAAGAAGCCCGTGCACTGAAACAAAGAGTAGGCCCCGCTCGCTGCAACTAGAGAAAGCCCGCATGCAGCAATGAAAACCCAAAGCAGCCAAAAAATAAATAAAATAAAATAAAACTTTAGGACATGCCCTTAAAAAAAAAAAGAACTTATGAATGTTAAATCTCTTGAATTTGATCACTGTACTGTGTTTATAAAGAGGGGCTATTCTATTCTTAAGAAATATACACTGAAGTACTAAGCAGTAAAGCTGCCTGAGGAGTGCAATCTTCTCTCAATAAAGAAAACAATATGATGTATCAAAATTTACAGAAAAAAACACACGCAAATCTCAAATGATTAAAAATAAAGCATTTCACAAAATCCAACAACCTTTCACAATAAAAACACACAAACTAGGAATAGAAGGTAACTTCTTCAACATGATGAAAGCTGTATATGAGAAGCAGCTAACATCATATTCAATGGTGAAAGACAGAAAGCTTGTCCTCTAAAATCAAGAATAAGACATGATGCCAGCTTTCATCACTTCTATTCAACATAGTACTAGAAGTTCTAGTCAGAGCAATTAAACAAGAAAAAGAAACAAAAGACATCCATATTGGAAAGGAAGAAGTAAAACTATCTCTATTCACAGGTGACATGATCTTGTATGTATAAAATCTTAAAGAACCTTTTCAAAATGTGGAAGTAATAAGTGAATTCAGCAAAACTACAGGTTACAAAACCAATACACAAAACTCAGTTACATTTCTATACACCAGAAATGAGCAATCAATTAAGAAAATTTTTTTTAAAATCCCATTTACAATATCATCAAAAAGAATAAAATATTTAGGAATAAACTTAACCAAGGAGGTGTAGACTTGTACACTGAAAACTAGAAAACATTGCTGAAAGAAATTAAAGACCTAAATAAATGGAAAAACATCTCACTCTCATGGGTAGAAAGACAGTATTGTAAAAATGACACTACCCAAAGAGATACATAGATTCAACGTAACACCTACCAAAAGCCCAATGGCCCTTTGTGAAGAAATTTTGAAAACCTATCCTAAAATTCATATAGATTCTCAAGGGACCCAGAGGAGCCAAAATAATTTTGGAAAAGAACAAAGTTGGAGGTCTCCCACTTCCCTATTTCAAATGTATAGTACAACCAAGTTACAATAATCAGTGTGGTACTGGTATACAGATAGACATATAGACCAATACAATACAACAGAAAGCACAGAAATATAACTCTGATATCTATGGTCAATTGATTTTTTTTACATTAATTTATTTATTTTTGGCTGCATTGGGTCTTTGTTTCTGTGCGAGTACTTTCTCTAGTTGTGGCAAGCAGGGGCCACTCTTCATCACGGCGCCTGGGCCTCTCATTATCGCGGCCTCTCTTGTTGCGGAGCACAGGCTCCAGACGCGCAGGCTCAGTAGTTGTGGCTCACGGGCCTAGTTGCTCCGCGGCATGTGGGATCCTCCCAGACCAGGGCTTGAACCCGTGTCCCCTGCACTAGCATGCAGATTCTCAACCACTGCACCACCAGGGAAGCCCCTGGTCAATTGATTTTTGACAAGGATGCAAGACCATTCAATTGGGAAAGAATAATCTCTTCAACAAATTTTACTAGAATAATTGGATATGCACATGTAAAATAACGAAGTTAGGCCCTTACCTTACACCACACACAAAATTAACTCAAAATGGATCAAATACCTGAATTTAAGAGCTAAAGCTGTAAAACTCTCAGAGAAAAACATAGGGGAAAACCTTCATGACCCTGAATTTGGTCATAGTTTCTTAAATATGACACGAAAAGCACAGGCAACAAAAGAAACCGATAAATTGTACTTCATCAAAATGAAAAAAATTTTGTTCATCAAAGGACACTATCAAAAAAAGTGAAAAGACAACCCACAAAATGGGCAAAAATACTTGCAAATCATATAAGGGTTTAATATTCAGACTATATAAAGAAGTCTTACAACTCAACAACCAAAAGAAAAACAACCCTATTTTTCCTGAAGTATAGTTGATTTACAATGTCATCCTATCAGGTGTACAGCACAGTGATTCAGATATATATATATACATATACATGTATATGTATATATATACATGTTTATATATGTACATATATATGTATATTATATATACATGTGTGTGTGTGTGTATATATATATATATATAGAGAGAGAGAGAGAGAGAGGGAGAGAGAGATTCTTTTCCCATATATGTTATTACAGAGTATGAAGTATAGTTCCCTGTGCTATACAGTAGGTCCTTGTTAGTTATCTATTTTATATAAATAGTAGTGTGTATATGTTAATCCCAACCCCTAATTTATCCCTCCCCCGACTCTTCCCCTTTGGTAAACAAAAGTTTGTTTTCTATGTCTCTGAGTCTGTTTGTATATTGTAAATAAGCTCATTTGTATCTTTTTTGGGGGATTTCACATATAAGCAGTATCATATTTGTCTTTGGCTGGCTTACCTCACTTAGTATGATAACCTCTATGTCCACCCATGTTGCTGCAAATAGCATTATTTCATTCTTTCTTATGGCTGAATAATATTCCATTGTGTTTATATATATATAAATATATATACACACACACACACCACATCTTCTTTATCCATTTATCTGTTGATGGACACTTAGGTTGCTTCCATGTCGTGGCTACTGTAAATAGTGCTGCAATAAACATTGGGGTGCAAGTATCTTTTTGAATTATAGCTTTCTCCGGATATATGCTCAAGAGTTGGATTGCAGGATCATATATGGTAACTCTATTTTTAGTTTTTTAAGGAACCTCCACACTGTTCTCCAGAGTGGCTGCATCAATTTACATTCCCTCTGACAGTGTAGGAGGGTTCCTTTTGCTCCACACACTCTCCAGCATTTATTATTTGTAGACTTTTCGATGACAGCCATTCCTTTTTTTAAATTTTTTTAAAATTTATTTATTTATTTATTTATGGCTGCACTGGGTCTTCGTTGCTGCGCACAGGCTTTCTCTAGTTGTGGCGAGTAGGGGCTACTCTTCGTTGCAGTGCACAGGCTTCTCACTGTGGTGGCTTCTCTTGTTGTGAAGCACGGGCTCTAGGTGCACGGGCTTCAGTAGTTGTGGCATGTGGCCTCAGTAGTTGTGGCTCGCAGGCTCTAGAGTTCAGGCTCAGTAGTTGTGGCACACAGGCTTAGTTGCTCTGCGGCATGTGGGATCTTCCTGGACCAGGGCTCGAACCCTTGTCCCCTGCACTGGCAGGCAGATTCTTAATCACTGCGCCACCAGAGAAGTCGCTCGATGATGGCCATTCTGACTGGAGTGAGGTGATACCTCACTATAGGAAAAACAACCCAATTTTATTTATTTATTTTTTATTTAAACAACAGAAGAATTTTTCTTACAGTTCTGAAGGCTAGAAAGTCCAAGATCAAGGTTTAGCCAAAACTCTTCTATGGTGAAGGCTCTCTTCCTGGCTTGCAGACAGCTTCCTTCTTGCATGGTGGGGGCAGGGGGTGCGAGGAAAGCAAGTTCTCTGGTGCCTCTTCTTATAAGGGTACTAATCTCATCACAAGGGCCCTACCTCGTCTAAACCTAATTACCTCCCAAAGGTGCTATCACCAAACACATTGAGAGTTTGGGCTTCAGCATCTGAACCTGGGGCAGAGGGGACACAGTTCAGTTCACAGCATTTTGTAAAAACTGGCACCAGCAGAAATGCTAATATTTTTAATGTTCATCAGCTTATAACACCATTTATAACAACATTTAACATGATATTAATACATTTGTAATCTTAAAAAAAACCAATTTTAAAAGAGGCAAAGAACTTTAATAGACATTTCTCCAAAGAAGCTATGTAAATAGCCAATAAGCACATGAAAAGATGCTCAATGTCATTAGATATCAGGAAAATGCAAACCAAAGGCACAATGAGAAACCACTTCACACCTACTAAGATGGCTATAATAATATATATTTTTTAAGCCCAGAAAATAAAAAGTGTTGGTGAGGATGTGGAGAAACTAGAACCCTCATTCAACTGCTGGTGGAAATGTAAAATGGTACAGCCACTATGAAAAACAGTTTGGTGGTTCTTCAGAAAGTTAAACATAAAATTACCATGTTACCAAACATTCCAGTCCCAGATATATATCCAAAAGAATTAAATAAAAACAGGGATTCGAACAGATACTTGTACATCGATGTTCACAGCAGCACTATTCACAATAACCAAAAGGTGGCAACAACTCAAGCATCCATCAACTGATGAACAGATAAATAAAATGAGGTATATACATAAAATGAAATATTATTCAACCATAGGAAGGAATACAGTTCTGATACATGCCACAACATGGACCCTGAAAATATTAATGCTAAATGAAATAAGCCAGACACAAAAGGATAAATATTGTATGATTCCACTTATATGAAATATCTAGAACAAGCAAATTCACAGAGACAGAAAGTAAATTAGAGGTTACCAGGGGAGGCAGTAATGAGGGGTAATTGTGTAATGGGTACAGAATTTCTATGGGTACAGAGTGGTGATGGTTGTACAACACTGTGAATGTACTTAATGCCACTGAATTGTACACTTAAAATGGTTAAAATGGCAAATTTTATATATTTTAGCGCAGTAAAAATTATAGTAGAATGTCAGCAAATGAATATAAAAAGAAGGATGGAATTAGAAAAATAGCCAGTTGTCAACCTTCACAGTACTAATTTAGGCAAGAAGTCTCCATGGATGGTGAAAGTGGGATGAGAAATTGGATTTTACACAGTCTCAAACTATCACCTCACAAAACACTTAGGAATAACAAAGGGAAAAAATACATAAGTTTATACTGGCAAAACCTGGAAGACACCATTTTAACCAAGAAATCAAAGTTAGCACCACCAACAATAGAGTAAATTGATCCTGCATGCCACCCAATAGAATCACTTCTGTGATTTTCTAGCCCCAAATTCATAACCTGGTCTAATCATGAGGAAACTTTGAACAAATCTTAATTTGGTTAGGATGGGGGAACTGGGAAGATATACTTTAAGGGTTCAAACTTGCAACTAGTAGATAAGTTCTGGAAATCTAATGTACAACATAGTGATTACAGTCAACAATACTGTTCTATAAATTTTAAAATTGCTAGAAGACTAGAGCTTAACTGTTCTCAACACAACAAAACGATATTACTGTGACATGATAAAGGTGTTAGCTAACACTACTGCAGTAATCATACTGCAACATATAAGTGTATCAAATCAACAGGTCATACACATCAAATTTACACAATATTATATGTCAATTATATCTCAATAAAATTTCTTTTTAATTTTTAAAAAACAAATTAAGTCACATTCTACAAAATGACTGTTCTGTGATCTTCAAAAGTGTCAGGGTCATGAAAGTCAAGGCAAGAATGAGAAAGTGTTCCACTGAAAGAGACTGGTGACTAGATGAATCCTACGTTGAATCCATTTTGTGTAAAGAACAATATTGAGAAACTTGAACGGGGTCACTGGTAAAAGGGTATACAAGAGTTCTTTGTACTATTCCTATAATAGTTTTGTAACCCCTGAGGGGTGGCTGAGAGGCAGGAGGGATTACCACACCTGGAGGGACCCTCGAGGGCTTGGATCAGGGGTGAGTGCACCCAGCATTTCCCTGCTCAAGGCTGGGGAAGTCTGTCTGGCTCTCGGGCAGGGTCTTACGCCATGAGAGGCCCCCTCTGGGCCGTGTTGGTCCTGGGAGTGCAGGGGGAGAACAGGAGAGGCCAGAGGTGGAGGGGAGAAGAGAGGCAGTCAGGAGGGCCCCTCCAGGACCAGAGGAGTGGGAGAGGGGTGGAGGGCGTTGGCCCTGCCAACCCAAGCCCGGGAGACCTGCTGGGCTCCTAGGTTGGGTCCCCCGCCCTCAATGGCCCCCTCGAGGCCACGTGGGTCCTGGGGGCATAGGAGGGAGGCCAGGGAGATCAGAGGTGGGGGACATGCCAGGACCCCTTCAGTTCCTTTGAGCCTAAGCCCCACCCCCTAAACGCCCCAAGGGCCTTTTCCAGCCCTGTGGGTCCTAAGCATAGGTCCCGCCCACCATCCATCCAAACCCTGCCCCTGCTTAGGCCCCACGGACCACAGCCAAGGCCTTTTCCACTTTTTCTTTTTTCTCCTCCTCTTTTTTACTATTGTGGTTCAGTTTTACCTTCCAGTTGTTTCATCTATATGTTTATTTTTATACTCTTTCTAACATGTCTGTTAGTTTCCTAGTCTAATTTTATTTTTTACTTTGTTTTTGTTCTTTTTTCCTTTTCCACCCCATGTGGCTTGCAGGATCTTGGTTCACAAGTTGGGGGTTGGGCTGAAGTTCCTGCGGTGGGACCTCCAAGTCTGAACCACTGGATTAACAGAGAGCCTCAGACCCCAGGGAATATTCATAGGATGAGGTCTCACGGAGGTCCTCATCTCAGCACCAAGACCCAGCTCTACCAAACAGCCTACAAATCCAGTATTGGAAGCCTCAGTCCAAACAACCAGTAAGACAGGAACACAATCCGACTCATCAAAAAATCAGAAACAAACAAAAAAAACATAGACAGCAAAAAAAATACATCACAGGGGCTTCCCTGGTGGCGCAGTGGTTGAGAATCTGCCTGCTAATGCGAGGGACATGAGTTCGAGCCCTGCTCTGGGAGGATCCCACATGCCGCGGAGCAACTAGGCCCGTGAGCCACAATTACTGAGCCTGCGCATCTGCAGCCTGTGCTCTGCAACAAGAGAAGCCATGATAGTGAGAGGCCCATGCACCACGATGAAGAGTGGCCCCCGCTTGCCACAACTAGAAAAAGCCCTCACACAGAAACAAAGACCCAACACAGCAAAAATAAATAAATTAATAAACTCCTACCCCCAACACGTTCTTAAAAAAAATACACCACAGATGAAGAAGGTAAAAACCTACAAGATCAAATAAATTAGGAGGAAATAGGTAAGTAATCTACCTGAAAAGGATCACAGTAATGATAGCAAAGATGATCCAGAATCTCAGAAATAGAATGGAGGCACAGATTGAAAAAATACAAGAAATGTTTAACAGAGATGAACAACACAATAACTGAAATGAAATATACATTAGAAGGAATCAATAACAGAAGAATTTAGGCAAAAGGAGGAATAAGTGAGGTGGAAGACAAAATGGTGGAAATAACTGCCAAGGAGCAGAATAAAGAAAAAAGAATGAAAACAATTGAAGACAATCTCAGAGACCTCTGTAACAACACTAAATGCACCAATATTCGAATTATAGGGGTCCCAGAAGAAGAGAAAAAGAAAGGGTCTGAGAAAATATGTGAAGAGATTATAGTCAAAAACTTCCATAACATGGGAAATGAAATAGTCACTAAGTCCAGAAGTGCAGAGAGTCCCATAAGGATAAACTCTAGGAGAAACACATCAGGACATATATTAATCAAACTAACAAAAATTAAATTCAAAGAAAAAATATTAAAAGCAGCAAGGGAAAAACAAACAATAATATACACAGGAATCCCCATAAGGTTATCAGCTGATTTTTCAGCAGAAACTCTGCAGGCCAGAAGGGAGTGGCAGGATATACTTAAAGTGAGGAAAGAGAAAAACCTACAACCAAGATTACTCTACCCAGCAAGGATTTCATTCAGATTCGACGGAGAAATCAGAAGCTTTTCAGACAAACAAAAGGTAAGAGAATTCAGCACCACCACACCAGCTTTACAGCAAATGCTAAAGAAACTTCTCTAGGGGGGGAAACACAAGACAAGAAAAAGACCCACAAAAACAAACCCAAGACAATTAATAAAATGTCAATAGGAACATACATATCAATAATAACCTTGAATGTAAATGGATTAAATGCCCTAACCAAAAGACACAAACTGGCTGAATGGATACAAAAACAAGACCCATATATATGCTGTCTACAAGAGACCCACTTCAGACCTAGGGACACAGACAGACAGAAAGCTAAGGGATGGAAAAAGATATTCCATGCAAAGGGAAATCAAAAGAAAGCTGGAATAGCATTACTCGTATCAGATAAAATAGACTTTAAAATAAAGACTCTTACAAGAAATAAGGAAGGACACTACATAATGATCAAGGGATCAATCCAAGAAGAAGATATAACAATTATAAATATGTATGCACCCAACATAGGAGCACCTCAATACATAAGGCAAATGCTAACAACCATGAAAGCCAAAATCAACAGTAACATAATAATAGTAGGGGACTTTAACACCCCACTTACACCAATAGACAGTTCATCCAAACAGAAAATAAATAAGAAAACACAAGCTTTAAATGACACAATAGACACAGATAGATTTAACTGATATTTACAGAACACTCCACCCAAAACTGGCAGAATACACTTTCTTCTCAAGTGCACATGGAATATTCTCCAGGATAGATCACATCTTGGGTCACAAATCAAGACTCACAAAATTTAAGAAAATTGAAATCATATCAAGCATCTTTTCTGCCCAAAATGCTGTAAGACTGCCAATCAATTACAGGAAAATATCTGTAAAATACACAAATACAAGGAGGCTAAACAGTGCACTAATAAATAAGAAATTAAAGAAGATGTTTAATAAGATTTAATAAGAAATTAAATAAAATGTCAGAAATTGAAGAAATTAAAGAAGAAATTTTAAAAATACATAGAAACAAATGACAATGAAAACACAATGACCCAAAACCTATGGGACACAGCAAAAGCAGCTCTAAGAGGGAAGTTTATAGCAATTCAATCTCACCTCAAGAAACAAGAAAAATCTCAAATAAACAATCTAACCCTATACCTAAAGCAACTAGAGAAAGAAGAACAAAGAAAACCCAAAGTCAGTAGAAGGAAAGAAATCATAAAGATCAGACCAGAAATAAATGAAACAGAAATGAAGAAAACAATAGCAAAGATCAATAAAACTAAAACTTGGTTCTTTGAAAAGATAAACAAAATTGATAAACCCTTAGCCAGGCTCATCAAGAAAAAAAAGGAGGGTATGCAAATCAATAAAATTAGAAATGAAAAAGGAGAAATCACAACTAACACTGCAGAAATACAAAGGATTATAAGAGACTACTACAAACAACTATAAGCCAATAAAATGGACAACCACGAAGAAAAGGACAAATTATTGGAAAAGTACAATTTTCCAAGACTGAACCAGGAAGAATTAGAAAATATAAACAGACCTATCACAAATAATGAAGTTGAAACTATAAGTAAAAATCTTCCAACAAACAAAAGTCAAAGACCAGATGGCTTCACAGCCTAATTCTATCAAACATACAGAGCAGAGCTAACACCAATCCTTCTCAAACTCTTCCGAAAAACTGCAGAGGAAGGAACACTCCCAAATTCATTCTACCAAGCCACCATCACCCTGATACCAAAACCAAAAAAAATATCACAATAAAAGAAAAATATAGACCAATATCACTGATGAACACAGATGCAAAAATCCTGAACAAAATACTAGCAAACAGACTCCAACAACATACTAAAAGGATCATACCCCATGATCAAGTGGGATTTATCCCAGTGATGCAAGGATTCTTCAATATACGCAAACCAATGTGATACACCATATTAACAAATTAAGGAATAAAAACCATATGATCATCTCAATAGATGCAGAAAAAGCTTTTGACAACATTCAACACCAATTTATGATAAAATCTCTCCAGAAAATGGGCACAGAGAGAACCTACCTCAACACAATAAAGGCGATATATGACAAACCCACAGCAAACATCATTCTCAATGGTGAAAAACTGAAAGCGTTTCCACTAAAATCAGGGACAGGACAAGGATGTCCACTCTCGCCACTCTTATTCAACATAGTTTTGGAAGTCTTAGCCATGGCAATCAGAGAAGAAAAAGATATAAAAGGAATACAAATTGGGAAAGAAGTAAACCTGTCACAGTTTGCAGATGACATGACACTGTACATAGAAAATCCTAAAGATCTACCAGAAAACTGCTAGAACTAATCAAGGAATTTGGGAAGGTTGCAGGATACAAAATTAATGCACAGAAATCTCTGGCATTCCTATACACTAACAATGAAAAATCAGAAAGAGAAATTAAGGAAACAATCCCATTTACCATCACAACAAAAAGACGAATATACCTAGGAATAAACCTACCTAAGGAGGCAAAAGACTGGGACTCAGAAAACTATAAAACACTGATGAAAGAAATCAAAGATGACATAAACAGATGGAGAAATATACCATGTTCTTGGATTGGAAGAATCAATATTGTGAAAATGACTATACTACCCAAAGCAATCTACAGATTCCATGCAATCCCTATGGAACTACCAATGGTATTCTTCACAGAATTAGAACAAAAAATTTTACAACTGGTATGGAAACACAAAAGACCATGAATAGCCAAAGCAATCTTGAGAAAGAAAAACAGAGCTGGAGGAACAGGCTCCCCAACTTCAAACTATACTACAAAGCTACAATAATCAAGACAGTATGGTACTGGCACAAAAACAGAAATATAGACCAATGGTACAGGATAGAAAGCCCAGAGATAAACCCACACATATGTGGTCACCTAATTTATGACAAAGGAGGCAAGACCATAGAATGGAGGAAAGACAGCCTCTTCAGTAAGTTGTGCTGGGAAAACTGGACAGCTACATGGAAAAGAATGAAATTAGGACACTCCCTAACACCATATACAAAAATAAACTCAAAATGGATTAAAGACCTAAATGTAAGACCAGACACTATAAAACTCTTAGAGGAAAACATAGGAAAAACACTCTTTGACATAAACCACAGCAAGATCTTTTTTGACCCACCTCCTAGAGTAATGAAAATAAAAGCAAAAGTAAAGAAATGGTACCTAATGAAACTGCGAAGCTTTTACACAGCAAAGGAAACCATAAACAAGAAGAAAAGACAACCCTCAGAATGGGAGAAAATATTTGCAAATGAAACAATGGACAAAAGATTAATCTCCAAAATATACAAACAGCTCATGGAGATCAAAATCAAAAAAACAAACAATCCAATTAAACAATGGGCTGAAGACCTAAATAGACATTTCTCCAAAGTAAACATACAGATGGCCAAGAGGCACATGATAAGATGCTCAACATCACTAATTATTAGAAAAATGCAAATCAAAATTACAATGAGGTTAACACCTCAAACCGGTCAGAGTGGCCATTATCAAAAAATCTAGAAACAATAAATGCTGGAAAGGGTGTGGTGAAAAGGGAACCCTCCTGCACTGTTGGTGGGAATGTGAACTGATATAACCACTATGTAAAACAGTATGGAGGTTCCTTATAAAACTAAAAATAGAACTACCATATGACCCAGCAATCCCACTACTGGGCATATATCCTGAGAAAACCATAATTCAAAAACGTACATGTAGCACAATGTTCATTGCAGCACTATTTACAAATAGCCTGGACATGGAAGCAACCTAAGTGTCCATCAACAGACGAATGGTAAAGAAGATGTGGCACATATATACAATGGAATATTACCTCAGCCATAAAAAGAAACAAAATTGATATATTTATAGTGAGGTGGATGGACCTAGAGTCTGTCATACAGAGTGAAGTTAAGTCAGAAAAAGAAAAACAAATACTGTATACTAACATATACATATGGAATCTAAAAAATAAAAAATGGTACTAATGAACCTAGTGGTAGGGCAGGAATACAGACATCGAGAATGGACTTGAGGACACAGGGTGAGGAAGGATAAGCTGGGATGAAGTGAGAGAGTAGCATGGACATATATATGCTACCAAATGTAAAACAGATAGCTAGTGGGAAGCTGCTGCATAGCACAGAGAGATCAGCTCGGTGCTTTGTGACCACCTAGATGGGTGGGATAGGGAGGGTGGGAGGGAGTCTCAAGAGGGAGAGGATATGGGGATATATGTATGCATATGACTGATACACTTTGTTGTACAACAGAAGCTAACACAGTATTATGAAGCAATTATACTCCAATCAAATCTATTAAAAAAAAAGAAATAACCCGTATCACTTTTTCAGAAACCCTTTCTAGTGAAGAACAAAGGAAGCAAAATATTTCAAAGCTTGGCTAAGTAAGTATATCTGATCTAAAATATAACCTCTAAAGGATCACATGAAGTAGTAATGATTCTTCCTAGAACTTGATATAGCATATTTTCAAATGCTTGGAGAATAAAGGCAGAGATTTCACTCACCATTTTGGGCAGCCTTATCAACATATCTTTACAGCGCAGTACACATGTAGATGCTCTTTGAAAATCCTGTTGAGCAACTGCCTGGGAAAGCAAAAAAAAGTCAGTAACTGGTTAAAATGAAATAACAAGCTATTTGTCTATAAGTCAAATCTAACATATTTTTAACTGGTGTTAAAAAGTCTTAATTTCTTTTCTAATCTTCTTAGCAATGCTAACTGGTTGAGCTAAACATAACAGCCAGCTCAAAATACAGAGAAATAAGTGATAAGAATCTTGGGTAAGACAAAGTTGACACTGAATGACAAGAGTTATTTCATTTTTCTGGAAATATCAAAATTGGTGTATTATACAATCTTATGTTATTATATTATGATATAATGCCATGTCTGATAATGTTTCCCCAGCTTGAAGAGCTCTTGTATTTATCTCCACATTAGAGGAGTTTTTTACATTAAGTAGCAGTCTTTTGTCCTAAAACAGGCTCATAGTAACTTCATAGTCTGAAATGCTGTGAGCATCTGCTATGAAAGGCAGTTTAGTGCAATCCTATCTTGGAGCTAGAAGAGCTACTCTGATATTCATTACGTATAACCTTGAACCTTATGCTCTCATGGCTTTAGCTTCCTCATCTATAAAACGAGGATACTGTACTAAATTATCTCTTAAGATTTCTTTCAGCTCTACCATTCTATGACACTTAAATGAACAAAAACATCAATCACACATTACTTCCACACCTGTAGAAGAGGCTTGTTTCAGTCATTAAAGAATTTAGCTGATGAGGCATATTAAAAGAAATGTGGACATACACAAAAAAATAATTTTCTGAAGTACTTTCTCGGGGGAAAAATCCCTACATTCACTATTTTCTTTTCTTTACGTGGTGTCAAATATTTTTGTGCTTTGGATAATACAAGAATTGAGTATAGAGAAGAAAAGATGAAGAATGTAAGAAGCCAGCTTCTCTCTAGTTTTCTCCTCTATCTACTTGCTGAATCTTAAGCTTGACATTTTGCTGAGTAGATACCCTTCTCTAAGGCTTTAATACTAGATTTTGTTAAAGGAGAAAAAAAACTGTAAGCACAAGAACTTCAATAAGCCAAATCTCAATTACCTATAGAGATTACAAAATAATATTCCCATCTATACAAATAAATGTTTGATGAATACGTGCTAATTGATTCATTATTCAAGGTGATGAAAATATCATAAAAGAGATACACTGAGTGACAAACATCAATATCAGAGGAGGATGCTTTCTGTTCTTGAAAGATATAAAACAATACAAGCCTTTAACAGTCAAAGAATCCATAAAGTGTCTATCAATACTCAGATTTTACAAAGGTCCAAAGGTCTTTTCATGTTTTCCTAAAACTTATTGAGGTAGAAGGCAACTATTAAAAAACGTATTCAGGGCTTCCCTGGTGGCGCAGTGGTTGAGAATCTGCCTGCTAATGCAGCGGACACAGGTTCGTGCCCTGGTCTGGGAGGATCCCACATGCCGCTGAGCAACTAAGCCCGTGAGCCACAACTACTGAGCCTACGCTCCGCAACAAGAGAGGGCGCGATAGTGAGAGGCCCACGCACTGCGATGAAGAGTGGCCCCCACTTGCCACAACTAGAGAAAGCCCTCACACAGAAATGAAGACACAACACAGCCCAAAATAAATAAACTAATTAATTTTAAAAAATCAGAGAGAACATTTCCTGGCTGTGGTCAGAGGAAGTCCTGACTACTGAATAAAGGCACAGAGAGATGCAACACTGGTGCCTTTGAAGATGGGAGAATGAGGCTAAGAGCCAGGGAAGGCAAGGCTTAAAAAAAAAAAAAAAAACTTATTCAATGAGAAATTGATAAAATACAATTTATTGGTTTTTTCTTGTTAAAAAAGAATATATGACTTTTACAGAGATCTTTAAAAATACAGAATGGGCTTTCCTGGTGGCGCAGTGGTTGAGAGTCTGCCTGCTGATGCAGGGGACACGGGTTCGTGCCCCAGTCCGGGAGGATCCCACATGCCACAGAGCGGCTGGGCCCGTGAGCCATGGCTGCTGAGTCTGCACGTCTGGAGCCTATGCTCCACAACAGAAAAGGCCACAACAGTGAGAGGCCCGCGTACCGAAAAAAAAAAAGAATATTTTTAAAGAATAAAATCAACTGTAATCTCCAAACTCAGATGATCACTACTGATATTCGGGTGTATTTCCTTTCAAAACCATCTAGGTTTATATTTATAGAGTTTGGATCTTGTTTTATTTAATTTCTAAATTTGAATTGTTAAGTAAAGTATCTAAAATTAAACATCTTTTTCTTTCAATAACAAAAAATATACTGAGATTTTATCACAGAGGAAATAACAGGTCTAATAATTCAAGCTAGTTTTGAAAATTTATTCATCTTGTTGGGCCAGAAATCAATATTTCAAATCCAAACAATATAGAATTCCAGTAAAAGAAGTCTTAAGGAAGAGGCAGCATGATGTAATGCTGTAGAAACCTTTGGTGAGCATCATACTTACCAGTGGAGCTTTCTGAAAATCACACGCCCAGGTCCCACCACTTGGAGATTCTGAATCATTAGGTCTAGGACAATGCCCAGCCTATACTGATGTAGTAAAAAGAATATAGGATTTGGATTCCCAGCTTCCCCTCTTCTTTGCTCAGTGAACTTAGGCAAGTCACAACCTCTTTGAGCCTCAATTTCCTTAACCGTAAAATAGGGATAGTAATGTCTACCACACAGGATTGATCTTATGAGGATCAAATGAGACTACAGATATGAAGGCACTTTGTAAACTGTAAGGCAGTATACAAAAATGTTAACATATTTAACAGTCAAACCTACCACCAGTGCCAAGAATTGTAACAAAGGAATTTATCTGTTCTTGTGTGGTACTCATTGCTTGTAAAATCATATGCTAGCAGGTCTATAAAGTATTATAGCTTATACTAATGGATCAAGGAATCTTAAGTTTCCCTTCCTTAGAAGAGAGAAGAAAAACTCCAAGGCTGGACCTGAACTGCTGCTGCAAAGGATTATTGCCATTATGCAAGGAATTAAATGTTAGACAGACTATCACCTAATATGCTACTAAGTGATGACGACAACACAATCAATCCAAAGACAGTAAACTATGCTGAATGGATCCACTAAAAATTTATGCTAACTTCAACTGGACCTTCACTTTAGCTCAGCAAACAAGAATGTTACAGCCCCTAGTACCATGTCAAGTATATAGTAAATGCTCAGTAAAAATTAGTTTCCTTCTTTGTTGATTTTCTTAGGTCATTTCCCACCCAGATGTTCCGGCCCTTCTTCGTATTCTTCAAGTGCTTCATAACATACCACAACCTCCTACTGCACCTCTCCCAAAAATTACTTCACCTGCCACCTTGTTAAAAAAAACTCATGCGCTCCTCAACATCTAATTCTTCTTTGCAGTGTAAAATACCTAACTTATGTCCCTTTCCTAACCAGAGAAAATTCACAATCTTCTTAATTTTTCACAGCATAATTAGTTGTTCACCTTTTGTTTTACTGTGGAACTGGAACTTCATTCATATGAAAGCAATTATCCTAGTGTAATATATCTGCTTATACATCTGTTATCTTCCACAAAACTTACCTTAAGCTCCTATAAGAGAGGAACCACACGTTAACATGATTATTTTTTTGGCCACACCACTCACGTGGCTTGCGGCAGGGGTCCCTAACCAGGCCACATAGCAGGAGGTGAGCAGCGGGCCACTGAGCGAAGCTTCATCTGTATTTACAGCCACTCCCCATCGCTCACATTACCACCTGAGCTCCACCTCCTGTCAGATCAGCAGCGTCATTAGATTCTCATAGGAGTGTGAACCCTACTGGGAACTGCATATGCGAGGGATCTAGGTTGTGCACTCCTTATGAGAATCCAATGCCTGATGATCTGAGGTGGAGCTGAGGCAGTGATGCTAGAGCTGGGGAGTGGCTACAAATACAGATTATCATTAGCAGAGAGGTTTGACTGCACAGAGACCATAATAAATCAATCGCTTGCAGACTCATATCAAAACCCTATCAGTGAGTGGCGAGTGACAATTAAGCTCCATCTGGTGCCAGGCTTTATAGTGGCAAGTGAGTTGATGTACTTCAATTGTACAGTTGCATCTGGTGGCAGGCTTTAAGTCAGGATCCGACACTCATTTTAGAACCCGCGAGCCACAATTACTAAGCCCGCATGCCTAGAACCAGTGCTCCGCAACGAGAAGTCAGCGCAATGAGAAGCACGTGCACAGCAACAAAGAGTAGCCCCCACTCACCACAGCTAGAGAAAGCCTGCACGCAGCAATGAAGACCCAACACAGCCAAAAATAAATAAATAAATAAATAAATTTTTATAAAAGAAAGTTTAAAATTTTGGTGAACTCCAATTTAGCGATTTTTTCTTTGCTTGTGCTTGAGGTGTCATATCTAAGAAATCATTGCCCTTACCTAAGGTCACAAAGATTTATACCTATGTTTTATTCTAAGAGTTTTATATTTTCAACACTTACTTTTAGATATTTGACCATAAATATGGGGCTATATTTCTAGACTCTCAGTTCTTTTCAATTGATCTATATGTCTGTCTTCACGCCAGCAGCACACTATCTTGATACTATAGTTTTGCAGCAAGTTTTGAAATTAACAAATGTGAGTCCTCCGGGCTTCCCTGGTAGCGCAGTGGTTGAGAGTCCGCCTGCTGATGCAGGGGACACGGGTTCGTGCCCCAGTCCAGGAATCCCACATGCCGCAGAGCGGCTAGGCCCGTGAGCCATGGCTGCTGAGCCTGCACATCCAGAGCCTGTGCTCCGCAACGGGAGAGGCCACAACAGTGAGAGGCCCGCGTACCACAAAAAAAAAAAAAAAATGTGAGTCCTCCAACTTTGTTCTTTTTCAAGATCGTTTTGCCTGTTTTACGTCTCATGAGTGCTGATATGAATTTTAGGATAAGGGTATCAATATCTGCAAAAAACAAGGAAGCTGGAATTTTGATAGGGATTGAATACAATCTGTAGATAAATTTGCGGGAATATTGCCATATTAACAATATTAAGCCTTCCAATCCATGAATATAGAATATTTTTCCATTTATTTTGATCTTCTTAACTTCTTTCAATAAAATTTTATGGCTTTCTTTCACTTCTTTTGTTAAATTTATTCATGAGTATAATCCCTAAATAAAATTCTCTATTCTCAAATGACATGATCTTATACAGAGAATATCCCTAGAAATCCACACAAAAAAACTAGAAGAACTAATAAAGAAGTTCAGCCAGGTTACAGGGTTCAATAAACAAAAATCAGTTGTATTTCTATTCACTAACAATGAGTAAACCAAAAATGAAATTAAGAAATCAATTCCACTTAAATTACAACAAAAAATTAGAAATAAATTTAACAAAACAACGGCAAGACTTATACACTAAGGACTACAAAACATTGTTGAAAGAAATTAAAGAAGGCCTAAATAAACAGACAGATATCCCATGTTCACAGATCAGAAGACTTAATAGTCTTAAGATGGCAATGCTCCACAAATTGAGCCAAAGATTCAATGTAATTCCCATCAAAATTCTAGATGGCTTTTTCTGCAGACACTGATATGCTGATCTTAAGATTCATCTAAAAATTTAAGGGACCCACAACAAGCAAAACCATTTTGAAAAACAAGAACAAAGTCACAAGGCTCACACTTACTATTTCAAAACTTACTACAAAGCTACCACAGTCGAGACTATGGTATTGGCATAAGGAGAGACATATAAATCAACAGAATAAAACTAACAGTCCAGAAAGAAATGCTTAAATTTAGGGTCAATTGATTTTTGAAAAGGCTGCAAAGACAATTCAATGAGGAAAGAACAGTCTCTTTTAAAAAATGGTGCTAGGACTGAATACCCAATACAAAAGAATGAAACTGAATACCTACCTCATGTCATATGAAAAATTGACTCAAAGTAGATCAAAGGCTTAAATGTAAAGCTAAAAGCTATAAAATTCTTAGACTAAAATACAGGAGTAAATCTTCATGATCCTGGATTAGGCAATGGTTTCTCAGATATGACAACTAAAGCACAAGCAACAAATGAAAATAATAGACGTCAATTCTCCCCAAATTGATACATAGGCTGAACATAATTTCAATGAAAATTACAGCAAAAACTCTGTGTAAATGTGAACAAGATTATTCTAAAATTTATACGTAAAGAAAACAGAATTAGAATAGCTAAAATAATTCTGAAAAATAATAATAAAATGGAAAGAATGACTACACATTTTCAAGACTTTATAGCTATAGTAACCAAGACAGTGTGGTACTGAAAGAAGGATACACCCATAGATCAAAAGGAAAGAATAGAGATCGCAGAAAGAGATCCATCCACACAAGTATGGCCAACTGATAATTAACAAATGAGCAAAAGCAATTCAATGGTGGAGGGATAGTCTTTTCAACTACAGGTGCTGGAGCAATTGGATATCCATAAACAAAAAAGGAACCTCAACCTAAACCTCACACCTTACACAAAAAATAACTCAAAATCAATCACAGATTTAAACGTAAAAGGTAAAGCTATAAAACTTTTAGAAGAAAATATAGGGAAAAATCTTTCAGATCTAAGGCTTGGTGACGAGTTTTGAGACAGAATACCAAAAGCATAATCCATAATAGAAAAAAATTAACTGCACTTCATCAAAATTACTTTTGTTCTGCAATCCGATTAAAAGACTGATCAGACAAGCTACAGACTAAGTGACAATATTTACAAACACATATTGGACAAAGGACTCAAATCTAGAATACATAATTCTCAAAATTCACAGTAAAAAATCAAATAATCCAATGACAAAATGGCCAAGAGACATGAAGAGACATCTCACCTAAGAGTATATACAAATGGCGGGACTTCCCTGGTAGTACAGTCGTTAAGAATCCGCCTGCCAATGGAGGGGACATGGGTTCGAGCCCTGGTCCGAGAAGATCCCACATGCGGCGGAGCAACTAAGCCCGTGCGCCACAATTACTGGGCCTGCACTCTAGAGCCCACGAGCCACAACTACTGAGCCACAACTACTGCCACAACTACTGAAACCCGTGTGCCTAGACCCTGTGCTCCCCAACAAGAAAAGCCACCACAATGAGAAGCCCACACACCACAACGAAGAGTAGTCTCCGCTCGCCGCAACTAGAGAAAGCCTGCACACAGCAACGAAGACCCAAAGCAGCCAAAAATAAACAAATAACTAAACTTTTTAAAAAACAGAATATACAAACGGCAAATAAGTACATAAAAAAAATTCAACATCATTAGCCATTAGTGAAAGGCAAACTGAAAACGATGAGATATCACTACACATCTAATAGAACAGCTAAAATAAGTCACAATACCAAATGCTGGCATGGATGCAGAGAACGGGATCTCTAATACACTGCTGGTGGGAATTAAAATATCACAGCCACTCTAAAAAAACGTTTGAGAGTCTCTTTAAAAATAAATAGGTAGGGGCTTCCCTGGTGGCACAGTGGTTAAGAATCTGCCTGACAATGCAAGGGACATGCGAGCTGTGGCCTGGGAAGATCCCACATGCAGCGGAGCAACTAAGCCCGTGCGCTACAACTACTGAGCCTGAGCTCTAGAGCCCTCAAGCCACAACTACTGAGCCCATGTGCCACAACTAATGAAGCCTGCGCGCCTAGAGCCCATGCTCCACAACGAGAAGCCACGACAATATGAAGCCCACTCAGCACAACTAAAGAAAGCCTGTGCACAGCAACAAAGTCCCAACACAGCCATAAATAAATAAATAAATAAATAAATAGGTAGAGGGGAGCTTCAAGATGGCAAAAGAGTAAGACGCGGAGATCACCTTCTTCCCCACAAATACCTCAGAAATACATCTGCAAGTGGAACAACTCCTACAGAACACCTACTGAACTCTGGCAGAAGACCTAAGACCTCCCAAAAGGCAAGAAACTCCCCACGTACCTGGGTAGGCCACAACAAAAAAGAAAAAAACAGAGACAAAACAATAGGGACGGGAGCCGCAACAGTGGGAGGGAGCTGTGAAGGTGGAAAGGTTTCCACACACTAGGAAGCCAAGTCGCAGGCAAAGACTGCACGTGGCGGAGGGGGGAAGCTTCGGAGCCATGGAGGAGAGCGCAGCAACAGGGCTGCAGAGGGCAAAGCGGAGAGATTCCCACACAGATGATCAGTGCCGACCAGCACTTACCAGCCCGAGACGCTTCTCTGTTCACCCGCCAGGACAGGCAGGGGCTGGGAGCTGAGGCTCCGGCTTCGGAGGACAGATCCCAGGGACAGGACTAGGATTGGCTGCGTGAACACAGCCAGAAGGGGGCTAGTGTGCCACAGCTAGCCGGGATGGAGTCCGGGAAAAAGTCTGGAGCTGCCGAAGACGCAAGAGACTTTTTCTTGCCTCTTGGTTTCCTGGCGCGTGAGGAGAGGGGATTAAGAGCGAGACGCTCAGGCTGCTTCTGCAGCCACCAAGAAGCCTGTATGCTAGCACAAGTCACTATCCACACCGCCCTTCCCAGGAGCATGTGCAGCCCGCCACTGCCAGGGTCCCGAGATGCACGGAAAACGTCCCCAGGAGAACACACAGCGCACCTCAGGCTGATGCTACGTCACGCCGACCTCTGCCGCCGCAGGTCTGCCCCGCATCCACACCCCTCCCTCCCCCTGGCCTAAGTAAGCCAGACCCCTGAATTAGCTGCTCCTTTAACCCCGTCCTGTCTAAGTAAGAACAGACTCCCTCAGGCAACCTACACACAGAGGCAGGGCCAAATCCAAAGCTGACCCGAGGAGCTGTGTGAACAAAGAAGAGAAAGGGAAATTTCTCCCAGCAGCCGCAGGAGCAACGGATTAAATGTTCACAACCAACTTGATATACCCTGCATCTGTGGAATACCTGGATAGACAACGAATCATCCCAAATTGAGGAGGTGGACTTTGGGATCAACGATATATATTTTTTTCTCCCTTTTTCCCTTTTTGTCAGTGTGTATGTGTACGCTTCTGTGTGTGACTTTGTCTGTATAGCTTTGCTTTTACCATTTGTCCTACGGTTCTGTCTGTCCGTTTTTGGGGGTTTTTTTTAGTATACTTTACAGTGTTTGTTATCATTGGTGAACTTCTTTTTTTGTTTGGATCTTCTTTTCTTTCTTTCTTTCTTTTCAATTACTTTAAAAGAATTTTTAAATAACTATATTTTGTTTTTTAATGACATTTTTATTTTATTATATTTTAGTTTATCTTTTTCTTTCTTTCCTTCTTTTTTCCTCCCTTTTATTCTGAGCCATATGGATAACAGGCTCTTGGTGATCCAGCCAGGGGTCAGGGCTGTGCCTCTGAGGTGAGACACCCAAGTTCCGGAGATTGGTCCACAAGAGACCTCCCAGCTCCACATAATATCAAACGGCGAAAATCTCCCAGAGATCTCCATCTCAACGCCAAGACCCAGCTCCACTCAACGAACAGCAAGCTACAGTGCTTGATGCCCTAGGTCAAACAACTAGAAAGACAGGAACACAACCCCACCCAGTAGCAGAGAGGCTGCCTAAAATCATAATAAGGTCACAGACACCCCAAAACACACCAGCAGATGTGGACCTGCCACAGAAAGACAATATCCAGTGTCATCCACCAGAACACAGGCACTACTCCCCTCCACCAGGAAGCCTACACAACCCACTGAACCAACCTTAGCCACTGGGGGCACACAACAAAAAAAACGGGAACTACGAACCTGCAGCCTGCGAAACGGAGACCCCAAACAGACTAAGTTAAGCAAAATGAGAAGACAGAGAAACACACAGCAGATGAAGGAGCAAGGCAAAAACCCATCAGACCAAACAAAGGAAGAGGAAATAGGCAGTCGACCTGAAAAAGAATTCAGAATAGTGATAGTAAATATGATCCAAAATCTTGAAAACAGAATGGAGAAAATATAAGAAACCTTTAACAAGGACCTAGATGAACTAAACGGCAAACAAACAATCATGAACAACACTATAAATGAAATTTAAAATTCTCTGGAAGGAATCAATAGCAGAATAACTGAGGAAGAAGAAAACATAAGTGACCTGGAAAATAAAATCGTGGAAATAACTACTGCAGAGCAGAATAAAGAAAAAAGAATGAAAAGAATTGAGGAGAGTCTCAGAGAGCTCTGGGACAATATTAAACTTACCAACATTCGAATTACAGGGGTCCCAGAAGAAGAAGAGAAAAAGAAAGGGACTGAGAAAACATTTGAAGAGATTAGAGTTTAAAACTTCCCTAATATGGGAAAGGAAATAGTTAATCAACTCCAGGAGGCACACAGACTGCCATACAGGAAAAATCCAGGGAGAAACACACCAAGACACGTATGAATCAAACTATCAAAAATTAAATACAAAGAAAAAATATTAAAAGCAGCAAGGGAAAAACAACAAATAACACACAAGGGAATCCCCATAAGGTTATTAACAGCTGATCTTTCAGCAGAAACTCTGCAATCCAGAAGGGAGGGGTAGGACATATTTAAAGTGATGAAAGGGGAAAACCTACAACCCAAGATTACTCTACCCAGCAAGGATCTCATTCAGATTTGATGAAGAAACTAAAACCTTTAGAGACAAGCAGAAGCAAAGAGAATTCAGCACCACCAAACCAGCTATACAACAAATGCTAAAGGAACATCTCTAGGCAGGAAACACAAGAGAAGGAAAAGACCTACAATAACAAACCCAAAACAATTAAGAAAATGGTAACAGGAACATACTTATCGATAATTACCTTAAATGTAAATGGATTAAATGCTCCAACCAAAAGACACAGACTTGCTGAATAGATACAAAAACAACACCAATATATATGCTGTCTACAAGAGACCCACTTCAGACCTAGGGACACATAAAGACTGAAAGTGAGGGGATGGAAAAAGATATTCCATGCAAATGGAAACCAAAAGAAAGCTGGAGTAGCAATTCTCATATCAGACAAAACAGACTTTAAAACAAAGCTATTACAAGAGACAAAGAAGGACACTACATAATGATCAAGGGAACAATCCAAGAAGAAGATATAACAATTGTAAATATTTATGCACCCAACACAGGAGCACCTTGATACATAAGGCAAATACTAACAGCCATAAAACAGGAAATCAACAGTAACACCATCATAGTAGCAGACATTAACACCCCACTTTCACCCATGGACAGATCATCCAAAATGAAAATCAATAAGGAAACACAAGCTTTAAATGATACATTAAACAAGATGGACTTAATTGATATTTATAGGACATTCCATCGGAAAACAACAGAATACACTTTCTTCTCAAGTGCTCATGGAACATTCTCCAGGATAGATCATATCCTGGGTCACAAATGAAGCCTTGGTAAATTTAAGAAAATTGAAATCGTATCAAGTATCTTTTCTGACCACAACACTATGAGACTAGATATCAATTAGAGGAAAAAATCTGTAAAAAATACAAACACATGGAGGCTAAACAATATACTACTTAATAACCAAGGGAACACTGAGGAAATCAAGAAATACCTAGAAGCAAATGACAATGAAAACACAATGACACAAAACCTATGGGATGCAACAAAAGCAGTTCTAAGAGAGAAGTTTATAGCAATACAATCCTACCTTAAGAAACAAGAAACATCTCAAATAAACAACCTAACCTTACACCTAAAGCAATTAGAGAAAGGAGAACAAAAACACCCCAAAGTTAGCAGAAGGAAAGAAATCATAAAGATCACATCAGAAATAAATGAAAAAGAAATGAAGTAAACGATAGCAGAGATCAATAAAACTAAAAGCTGGTTCTTTGAGAAGATAAACAAAATTGATAAACCATTAGCCAGACTCATCAAGAAAAAAAGGAAGAAGACTCAAATCAATAGAATTAGAAATGAAAAAGGAGAAGTAACAACTGACCCTGCAGAAATACAAAGGATCATGAGAGATTACCACAAGCAACTATATGCCAATAAAATGGACAACCTGCAAGAAATGGACAAATTCTTAGAAATACACAACCTTGAGTGACTGAACCAGGAAGAAATAGAAAATATGAACAGATCAATCACAAGCACTGAAATTTAAACTGTGATTAAAAATCTTCCAACAAACAAAAGCCCAGGACCAGATGGCTTCACAGACGAATTCTATCAAACATTTACAGAAAAGCTAACACCTAACTTTCTCAAACTCCTCCAAAATACAGCAGAGGGAGGAACACACCCAAACTCATTCTACGAGGCCACCATCACCCTGATACCAAAACCAGACAACGATGTCACAAAAAAAGAAAACTACAGGCCAATATCACTGATGAACATATATGCAAAAATATTCAATAAAATACAAGCAAACGGAATCCAACAGCACGTTTGAAGGATCATAATCAACTGGGTTTTATCCCAGGTATGCAAGGATTCTTCAGTATACGCAAATCAATCAATGTGATACACCATATTAACAAACTGAACTATAAAAACCATAAAACTGGAAAAGTGGACAGCTACATGTAAAAGAATGAAAGTAGAACACTCCCTAACACCATACACAAAAATACACTCAAAATGGATTAAAGACCTAAATGTAAGGCCAGACACTATCAAACTCTTAGAGGAAAAAATAGGCAGAACACTCTATGACATAAATCACAGCAAGATCCTTTTTGACCCACCTCCTAGAGAAATGGAAATAAAAACAAAAATAAACAAATGGGACCTAATGAAACTTAAAAGCTTTTGCACAGCAAAGGAAACCATAAACAAGACCAAAAGACAACCCTCAGAATGGGAGAAAATATGTGCAAATGAAGCAACTGACAAAGGATTAATCTCCAAAATTTACAAGCAGCTCATGCAGCTCAATATCAAAAAAACCAAACAACCCAATCCAAACATGGGCAGAAGACCTAAACAGACATTTCTCCAAAGATGATATACAGATTGAAAACAAACATATGAAAGAATGCTCAACATCATTAATCATTAGAGAAATGCAACTCAAAACTACAATGCAATATCATCTCACACTGGTCAGAATGGCCATCATCAAAATATCTACAAACAATAAAGGCTGCAGAGGGTGTGGAGAAAAGGGAACCCTCTTGCACTGTTGGTGGGAATGTAAGTTGTTGATACAGCCACTATGGAGAACAGTATGGATGTTCCTTAAAAAACTAAAAATGGAAATACCATACGACCCAGCAATCCCACTACTGGGCATATACCCTGAGTAAGAAAACTATAATTCAAAAAGAGGCATGTACCACAATGTTCACTGAAGCTCTAATTACAAGACTCAGGACATGGAAGCAACCTAAGTGTCCATCAACAGATGAATGGATAAAGAAGATGTGGCACATATATACAATGGACTATTACTCAGCCATAAAAAGAAACGAAATTGAGTTATTTGTAGTGAGGATGGACCTAGAATCTGTCATACAGAGTGAAGTAAGTCAGAAAGAGAAAAACAAATACCGTATGCTAACACATATATATGGAATCAAAAAAAAATGTTCATGAAGAACCTAGGGGCAAGATCGAATAAACACGAAGACCTACTAGAGAATGGACTTGAGGACACGGGGAGGAGGAAGGGTAAGCTGGGACAAAGTGAGAGAGTGGTAGTGTATATATGGACATATATACACTACCAAATGTAAAATAGATAGCTAGTGGGAAGCAGTCGCATAGCACAGGGAGATCAGCTCGGCGCTTTGTGACCAGCTAAAGGGTGGGATAGGGAGAGTGGGAGGGAGGGAGACACAAGGGGAAAGAGATATGGCGATATATGTATATGTATAACTGTTTCATTTTGTTATAAAGCAGAAACTAACACACCATTGTAAAGCAATTATACTCCAATAAAAATGTTTAAAAAATTTAAAAGAAAAAGAAAGAGAAAAAGATACTACTATGTATAAAATAAGCTACAAGGATGTACTGTGTAACACAGGAATATAGCCAATATTTTATAATAACTGTAACTGGAGTATAACCTTAAAAATTGTCAATCATATTGTACACATGTAACATAATACTGTACATCAAGTATATGTCAATAAAAAATTATATAAAGCACTCAGGTTTTTTTCTCACGTGAACTGCTATCAAGCCAAATGTACCAGTGACACAGTGTATTACACAGGGAGTTGGTTTCTTAAATATTGAAATCTTATAGGCTTGAGAAGTTTAAGTAACAGCCCAAGGTCATACAGCAAGTTCGTGTAATAGCTGAGATATAAGACCAAGACCTGCTGGACTTCATATCAGTTTTTTATAGTAATTGCATTAAAGTAGCCCACAAAGGATATTAACATTACAAGGCAAGACAAAATTACCACAAGGGGTTCTCTTTTTAAATAGTCAACCTACGTTGTAGGGTAGGGAGCGTTAGACTAAAAGTCAGAAAATCTTGGTTCTGGTCTTAGATCTTCAACTAACTCACACCTTCTCTCTGAACCTCAGTTTCATCATTTAAAAAATAAGAAGGAATTAAACAAAACCTAAATAAATGGGTAGATATCTCATATTCATGGATCAGAATACTTAACATTATTAAGATAGCAATACTCCTCAAACTGATCCAGATTGAACGCTATTCCTATCAGGATCCCAGCTGATTTGTTGCAATTATTGACAGGCATATCCTAAAATTCATATGGGAATGCAAGAGACCCAGAAGAGCTGAATAACCTTGAAAAATAACAAAGCTAGAAACTCACACTTCCTGATTTCAAAACTGACTACATAGCTACTGTAATCAAGACAGTGTGGCACTGGTAAAAGGACAAACATATAGATCATTGGAAGAGAATCAAGAGTCCAGAAATAAACCCTCACATTTAGGATCAATTAATGTTTTTTTTAAACACAAAGTCTTTTATTGAGAAGCTGCACAAATTAACTCCAAATTACTGCCACAGAGAAGAGGAGGCTTCAAGGCACAAAACTTGTTGCTGCACTCCATCTTACTTTATTGTAGTGTCTTCACTCAAGTACTAGAAGCTAAAAGCCATCCCTTTTACAGTATCACATCTTTTCATCTCTGCTCTTGCCCCCTGTAGTTTCATTAAAAGACAATGAACGTTTTAAGGTAGTCAAATGGAAAATATAAAATTGCACCATTTTAACAAAGCTTAAAGTATTTCCATTCTAAAGCATGAGAAGAATTCAAAATAACACACTTGGTATTTTATTACACTCCATTCCCTGTGTCATTTCCTCATCAAAAGGCTCTTGGTTGGAACAGCCTTTGGAATCGGAAAGGCGGTGCAATCCCAGACTGATAAATAGAGGTAAAATTTTTAAAAACAGTGGCCAAATTAGATCAATTTGATTTGTTCTCTAGATCATTAAACTTGATTTTTAGTTTCAAAGATAACATTATTGTAACTCTCTATTCCTCCTATGTTTAGTTGACACAGATCTAAAAATTATAGCCTTTTTGGGGGCTTTTTCTTTTTAACTTCTTTATTGGAGCATAATTGCTTTACAATGGTGTGTTACTTTCTGCTTTATAACAAAATGATTCAGCTATACATATATATTCCCATATCTCGTCCCTCTTGCGCTTCCCTCCCACCCTCCCTATCCCACCCCTCTAGGTGATCACAAAGCACCGAGCTGATCTCCCTGTGCCATGTAGCTGCTTCTCACTAGCTATTTTACATTTTGTACTGTATATATGTCCGTGCCACTCTCTCACTTCCTCCCAGCTTACCGTTTCCCCTCCCTGTGTCCTAAGTCCATTCCCTATGTCTGCATCTTTATTCTTGCCCTGGCCCTAGGTTCTTCAGTCCTCTTTTTTTTTTTTAGATTCCATATATATGTGTAAGCATACAGTATTTGTTTTTCTCTTTCTGACTTACTTCACTCTGTATGACACACTCTACGTCCATCCACCTCACTACAAATAACTCAGTTTTCTTTCTTTTTATGGCTAAATAATATTCCACTGTATATATCTGGCTGAATAATATTCCACTGTATATATCTGCCACATCTTCTTTATCCATTCATCTGTTGACTGACACTTAGGTTGCTTCAATGTCCTGGCTATTGTAAATAGAGCTGCAATGAACACTGTGGTACATGACATTTTCTGAATTATGATTTTCTCAGGGTATATGCCCAGTAGTGGGATTGCACGGTTGTAGTTTTAAGGAACCTCCATACTGTCCTCCATAGTGGCTGTTATCAATTTACATTCCCACCAACAGTGCAAGAGGGTTCCCTTTTCTCCACACCCTGTCCAGCATCTACTGTCTCTAGATTTTTTGATGCTGGTATTCTGAGTGGTGTGAGGCAATACCTCAGTGTAGGTTTGATTTGCATTTCTCTAATGATTAGTGATGTTCAGCATCCTTTCATGTGTCTGATGGAAATCTGTATATCTTCTTTGCAAAAATGTCTATTTACGTCTTCTGCTCATTTTTGGATTGGGTTGTTTGTTTTTTTGATATTGAGCTGCATGAGCTGCTTGTAAATTTTGGAGATTAATCCTTTCTCAGTTGCTTTGCTTGCAAATATTTTCTCCCATTCTGAGAGTTGTCTTTTGGTCTTGTTTATGGTTTCCTTTGCTGTGCAAAAGCTTTTAACTTTCATTAGGTACCCTTTGTTTATTTTTGTTTTTATTTCCATTTCTCAAGGAGGTGGGCCAAAAAGGATCTTGCTGTGACTTATGTCAGAGTGTTCTGCCTATGTTTTCCTCTAAGAGTTTGATAGTGCCTGGCCTTACATTTAGGTCTTTGATCCATTTTGAGCTGATTTTTGTGCGTGGTGTTGGGGAGTATTCTAATTTCATTCCTTTATATGTAGCTGTCCAGTTTTTCGAGCACCACATATTGAAGAGGCTGTCTTTTCTCCATTGTATATTCTTGCCTCCTTTATCAAAAATAAGGTGACCATATGTGCGTGGGTTTATCTCTGGGCTTTCTATCCTGTTCCATTGATCTATATTTCTGCTTGTGTGCCAGTACCATACTGTCTTGATTACTGTAGCTTTGTACTATAGTCTGAAGACCGGGAGCCTGATTCCTACAACTCTGTTTTTCTTTCTTAAGACTGCTTTGGCTAATCGGAGTCTTTTGTGTTTCCCTACAAATTGTGAAATTTTTTGTTCCAGTCCTGTGATAAATACCATTGGGAAGTTAAGAGGGATTGCATTGAATCTGTAGATTGCTTAGGGTAGTACAGTCATTTTCACAATGTTGATTCTTCCAATCCAAGAACGTAATATAGCTCTCCATCTGGTTGTATCATCTTTAATTTTTTTCATTAGTGTCTTAACAGTTTTCTACATACATGTCTTTTGTCTCCTTAGGTAGGTTTACTCTTAGCTATTTTATTCTATTTGTTGCAGTGGTAAATGAGGGTGTTTCCTTAATCTCTATTTCAGATTTTTCTTCCTCAGTGTATAGGAATGCAAGAGATTTCTGTACATTAATTTTGTATCCTGCTACTTTACCAAATTCACTGATTAGCTCTAGTAGTTTTCTGGAAGCATCTTTTGGATTCTCTTTGCATAGTATCATGTCATCTGCAAACAGTGACAGCTTGACTTCTCTTCCGATTTGGATTCATTTTCATTCTTTTTCTTCTCTGAGTGCTGTGGCTAAGACTTCCAAAACTATTTTGAGTTACAGTGGCGAGAGTGGCCAACCTTGTCTTCTTCCTGATCTTAGTGGAAATCGTTTCAGTTTTTCACCACTGAGAACGACGTTGGCTGCGGGTTTGTCATATATGGCCTTTATTACGTTGAGGTAAGTTCCCACTATGCCTACTTTCTGGAGGGTTTTTATCATAAATGTGTGCTGAATTTTGTCAAAAGCTTTTTCTGCATCTATTGAGATGATCATATAGATTTTCTCCTTCCATTTGTTAATATGGTTTATCATATTGATTGATTTGCATATACTGAAGAATCCTTGCATTCCTGGGATAAACCCCACATGATCATGGTGTATGATCCTTTTAATGTGCTGTTGGATTCTGTTTGCTAGTATTTTGTTAACGATTTTTGCATCTATGTTCATCAGTGATATTGGCCTGCAGTTTTCTTTCTTTGTGATGTCTTTGTCTGGTTTTGGTATCAGGGTGATGGCGGACTCATAGAATGAGTTTGGGAGTGTCGTTCCCTATGCTATATTTTGGAAGAGTTTGAGAAGGATAGGTGTTTGCCCTTCTCTAAGTTTTTGATAGAATTCGCCTGTCAGGCCATCTCGTCCTGGGCTTTTGTTTGTTTGAAGATTTTTAATCAGTCTCGATTACAGTGCTTGTGATTGCTCTGTTTACGTTTTCTATTTCTTCCTCGTTCAGTCTCAGAAGGTTGTGCTTTTCTAAGAATTTGTCCCTTTCTTGCAGATTGTCTATTTTACTGGCATATAGTTGCTTGTACTAATCTCTCATGATCCGTTGTACTTCTGGAGTGTCAGTTGTTACTTCTCCTTTTTCATTTCTAATTTTATTGAGTCTTCTCCCTTTTTTTCTTGAAGAGTCTGGCTAATGGTTTATCTATTTTGTTTATGTTCTCAAAGAACCAGCTTTTAGTTTCATTGATCTTTGCTGTTTCCTTCATTTCTTTTTCATTTATTTCTGATCTAATCTTTATGATTTCTTTCCATCTGTTACATTTGGGTGTTTTTTCTTCTTCTTTCTCTAACTGATTTACGTGAAAGGTTAGGTTGTTTGAGATGTTTCTTGTTTCTTAAGGTAGGATTGTATTGCAATAAACTTCCCTCTTAGAACTGCTTTTGCTGCATGCCATACGTTTTGGGCCATCCTGTTTTCATTGTCATTTGTTTCTAGGTATTTCTTGATTTCCACAGTGATCCCTTGGTTATTAAATAGTGTATTGTTTAGCCTCCATGTGTCTGTATTTTTTACAGATTTTTCCTTGTAACTGATACCTACTCTCATAGCACTGTGGTCGGAAAAGATACTTGATACAAGTTCAATTTTCTTAAATTTACCAAGGCTTGATTTCTGACCCAAGATACGATCTATCCTGGAGAATGTTCCATGAGTACTGGAGAAGAAACTGTATTCTGTTGTTTTTGGTTGGAATTTCCTATAAACATCAAATAAGTCGATCTTGTTTAATATATTTAAAGCTTGTGTTTCCTTATTTATTTTCATTTTCGATAATCTGTCCATTGGTGAAAGTGGGGTGTCAAAGTCCCCTACTAAGAGTGTGTTACTGTCGATTTCCCATTATATGGCTGTTAGCATATCCCTTATGTATTGAGATGCTCCTATTTTGGGTGCATACATATTTACAATTGTTATATCTTCTTCTTGGATTGATCCCTTGATCATTACACGGTGTCCTTCTTTGTTTCTTGTAATACTCTTTAAGTTTTCTTGTGTCTGATATGAGAATTGCTACTCCAGCTTTCCTCTGATTTCCCTTTGTATGGAATATCTTTTTCCATCCCCTCACTTTCTGTCTGTATGTGTCCCTAGGTCTGAAGTGACCCAGCATATATACGGGTCTTGCTTTTGTATCCATTCAGCCAGTCTATGTCTTTTGGTTGGAGCATTTAATCCATTTACATTTAAGGTAGTTATCAATATGTATGTTCCTATTTTCATTTTTAGTTGTCTTGGGTGTGTTACTGTAGGTCTTTTCCTTCTCTTGTATTTCCTACCTAGAGAATTTCCTTTAGCATATGTTATAAAGCTGTCTTAATGGTGCTGAATTCTCTTAGCTTTTGCTTGTCTGTAAAGGTTTTAATTTCTCCATCAAATCGGAATGCGATCCTTGCTGGCTAGAGTAATCTTGGCTGTAGGTCTTTCCCTTTCATCACTTTAAATATGTCCTGCCACTCCTTTCTGGCTTGCAGAGTTTCTGCTGAAACATCAGCTGTTAACCTTATGGGGATTCCCTTCCATGTTATTTGTTGTTTTTCCCTTGCTGCTTTTAATATTTTTTCTTTGTATTTAATTTTTGATAGTTTGATTAACATGTGCCTTGGCATGTTTCTCCTTGGATTTATTGTATATGGGATCCTCTGTGCTTTGTGGACTTGATTAACTATTTCCTTTCCCATATTAGGGAAGTTTTCAACTATAATCTCTTCGAATATTTTGTCAGTCCCTTTCTTTTTCTCTTCTTCTTCCGGGATACCTATTATTTGAATGTTGGTGCGTTTAATGTTGTCCCAGAGGTCTCTGAGACTCTCCTCAATTCTTTTCATTCTTTTTTCTTTATTCTGCTCTGCTGTAGTTATTTCCACTATTTTACCTTCCAGGTCACTTATCCATTCTTCTGCCTCAGTTATTCTCCTATTGATCCCTTCTAGAGAATTTTGAATTTCATTTATTGTGTTATTCATCATTGTTTACTCTTAGTTCTTCTAGGTCCTTGTTAAAGGTTTCTTATATCTTCTCCATTCTATTTCCAAGATTTTGGATCATCTTTACTGTTACTATTCTGAATTCTTCTTCAGGTAGACTGCCTATTTCCTCTTCATTTGTTTGGTCTCATGGGTTTTTGCCTTGCTCCTTCATCTGCTGTGTGTTTCTCTGTCTTCTCATTTTGCTTAACTTACTCTGTTTGGGGTCTCCTTTTCGCAAGCTGCAGGTTCATAGTTCCCGTTGTTTTTGTTGTCTGCCCCCAGTGGCTAAGGTTGGTTCAGTCGGTTCTGTAGGCTTCCTGGTGGAGCAGCCTGGTGTCTGTGTTCTGGTGGATGAGGCTGGATCTTGTCTTTCTGCTGGCCAGGACCGTGACCAGTGGTGTGTTTTGGGGTGTCTGTGACCTTATTATGATTTTAGGCAGCCTCTCTGCTAATGGGTGGGGTTGTGTTCCTGTCTTGCTAGTTGTTTGGCATAGGGTGTCCAGCACTGTAGCTTGCTGTTCGTTGAGTGGAGCTGGGTCTTATCGTCAAGATGGAGATATCCAGGAGAGCTATCGCTGTTTGATATTGCGTGGAGCCGGGAGGTCTCTGGTGGACCAATGTCCTGAACTTGGCTCTCCCACCTCAGAGGCACAGGCATGACACCCTGCCATAACACCAAGACCCTGTCAGCTACACGGCTCAGAAGCAAAGCAAGAAAAAAAGAAAGAAGAGAGCAACCAAACCAAAAAAATATCCACCAATGATAACAAGCACTAAAATCTCTACTAAAAAAAAAAAAGGACAAACAGAACCCTAGAACAAATGGTAAAAGCAAAGGTATATAGAAAAATATCACACAAAGAAGTGTACACATACACACTCACCAAAAGAGAAAAAGGAAAAAAGTATCTACCTATCTATCTATCTATATATATATATATAAGGAAAAGGAAGAGAACAACCAAATCAATAAACAAATCTACCAATGATAATAAACTCTAAATACTAAACTAAGATAAACATAAAACCAGATACAAATTAGATGCAGAAAGCAAACCACAAGTCTACAGTTGCTCCCAAAGTCCACCGCCTCAATTTTGGGATGATTCGTTGTCTATTCAGGTATTCCACAGATGCAGGGTACATTAAGTTGACTGTGGAGATTTAATCCGCTGCTCCTGAGGCTGCTGGGAGAAATTTCCCTTTCTCTTCTTTGTTCACACAGCTCCTGGGGTTCAGCTTTGGATTTGGACCCGCCTCTGCGTGTAGGTCACCTGAGCGTGTCTGTTCTGCACTGAGACAGGACGGGGTTAAAGTAGCAGCTGATTAGGGGGCTCTGGCTCACTCAGGCCGGGGGGAGGGAGGGTTATGGAATGTGGGGCAAGCCTAAGGCAGCAGAGACCACCAACATGACGTTGCAACAGCCTGAGACGTGCCGTGTCTTCTCCCAGGGAAGTTGTCCCTGGATCACAGGACCCAGGCAGTGGCAGGCTGCACGGGCTCCTGGAAATGGAGGTGTGGATAGTGACCTGTGCTTGCACACTGGCTTCTTGTTGGCTGCAGCAGCAGCCTTAGCGTTTCATGCCCGTCTCTGGTGCCCGCGCTGATAGCCGCAGCTCACACCCGTCTCTCGAGCTTGTTTAGGTGGTGCTCTGAATCCCCTCTCCTCGTGCACCCCAAAACAGTGGTCTCCTTCCTCTTAGGCAGTTCCAGACTTTTTCCTCCTGGCTAGCTGTGGCACACTAGCCCCCTTCAGGCTGTGTTCACACAGCCAACGCCGGTCCTCTCCCTGGGATCTGTCTTCCAAAGCCGGAGCCTCAGCTCCCAGCCCCCGCCCGTCCCAGCAGGTGAACAGACAAGCCTCTCAGGCTGGTGAGTGCTGGTCCGCACCAATCCTCTGTGTGGGAATCTCTCTGCTTTGCCCTCTGCACCTCTGTTGCTGCGCTGTCCTCCACGGCCCCAAACCTTCCCCCGACCACCTGCTGTCTCCACCAGGGAAGGGGCTTCCCAGTGTGTGGAAACTTTTCCTCCTTCACAGCTCATTCCCAGAGGTCCAGGTCCCATCCTTATTCTTTTGTCTCTGTTTTTTCTTTATTCTTCTGCCCTACCCAGGTACGTGGGGAGTTTCTTGCCTTTTGGGAAGTCTGAGGTCTTCTTCAGCATTCAGTAGGTGTTCTGTAGGAGTTGTTCCACATGTAGATGTATTTCTGATGTATGTGTGGGGAGGAAGGTGATCTCCACGTCTTACTCCTCTGCCATCCTGAAGTTCTCCTCTAGTAGCCTTCTTATTTAAGTATTATTTACTCAATGTGTTATTGGTTTTAGGGCATTCTATCTGAGCTTCAGGCTCCTCATTTGTAAAATCGGGATAACACCACCTCACAAACTCTCCACGCCACAAAGTCAAATAAGAGTTCCAGAGCCTCGCCAGAATCAATTTTTGACAAGAGTGCTAAGACCATTCAATGGGGAAAGAATAGTCTTTTCAATAAATGGTGCTGGGACAACTGGATAGCTATATGCAAAAGAATGCAGCTGGACTCCCACCTCATGCCATACTCAAAAATTAACTTGAAATGGATCAAAGACCTAAATGTAAGTGCTAAATCTATAAAACTCAAAGATATGCAGAAATTGGAGCCCTCAGAGACTAGTGGCAGTGTAAAATGGTACAGCCACAGTGGAAAACAGTCTGGCAGTTTCACAAAAGGTTAAACATAGAGTAATAATGTTATTCAGCAATTCTACTCCAAGGTATATATCCAAGAGAAATGTAAAAATGTACACACAAAAATATGTACATGAATGTTCACAGTAGAGTTATTCATAATAGCCCCAAACTGGAAACAATCCAAATGTTCATCAATAGATGAATGGATAAACAAAATCTGGTATATCCATACAGTATAACATTATTTAGTAATAAAAATATTGATACATGCTACAACATAGATGAACCTTGAAAACATGCTAAGTAAAACAAGCTAATCACAAAAGATCAAATATTGTATGATTTCATTTATATGAAATGCCCAGAACAGGTAAATCTATAAAGACAGAAAGTATATTAGTGGTTGCTAGTGCTGGGGTCAGGAGGAATAGGGAGTGACTGCTAATGGATAGGGGGTTTCTTTTGGGGTAATGAAAATGTTTTAAACTTAACACTGTGGTGAAGGTTGTACAATTCTATGAATATACTAAAACCATTGAATTGTACATTTAAAATGTGTTAATTTTATAGTATACAAATTATAAATATCTCAATGAAGATGTTAAGAAATAAAACTAAGATTACGCTAGATGATTCTTAAGGTCTCTTTCATTTCTAGAATTACATAATTTCAGAGAGTAAACTCATCACAGCTTACATTTTTTCAACTGAAAATGCACACCTAACTGCATGGTGACAAAAGAAGAAAACCCACAAGCCAAACTGAGGTAAAGTACAACTCTGAACACTGACACCAGCAGACTTTTAGAAAACATCAGCGAACAACCCAGAATAATTGCAAATGTGAAGGCTCTTTTTGGGCAAATATTTTAGGTAGACTGTGAATGTAAGATATCCACAGAGACAGGTATTTCAAGTAGAAGCCACTGCCACAAATAAATGATAGGTATTACATGCAGTGGTTGAAAATGATGATTAGTTATATAAGTCTTTTCAATCTCACCCACCCCGATAGGTACCAATCACCATTAGTAATGTCACCTTCAGATATAAAACAGAGATTAAAAAGGCCAAATATAATATCCTATAAAAGACCAATGACACCTGACTTTCTTCTAATAGGTTATATGTCATCACTTTTGCATTTACGTATATAAAATGCCCCACTGTGAGGCCCTACTGACTATGATACCTACTGACTCTGCCTGGTAAGAAAGCACTCTGAAAAGGTCACTCTCCGTAGCAGTCTTCTGCATAGTCACATGGACCTCAGTGGAGCAACTCTGCATTAATTTGACATATAACTTCTCCAGACCCTGGAAAATAAACCACAATACAATGTAATGATGAGAATAACCACAATTGTTACTAATAACTGCCACAGCTAAAAATCAATGGTAACTTACAGCCATGGCAGCTTGAAAAAATTCATCAGCGATCACAGCATTTCCACCATCCACCCATCCTTTTCCTGTTTTCATATTCAGCTGGAAGAAAGAAGTTAGAAAATAATTTTTAAAAACTCACACCTCTTCAAAACTGACTGAGGATTATATTGGAGAAAATATTTAATCCTCTGTTCATATTCAGTAGTGTAATCCACAGAAAACAAAAAACTAACAGCATTTATTAGACTTCTGTGCTCTGCTCAGAACTCCATAATTAAAGAGAAACGGTCTTAAGAAAAGCAATAATAAAAAATTAATATACTTGAAAACACATCTTCTAAGAAAATACTGAAAGAAAACATTGAGATAATTTAGACAGGAAGAGAAAGTTCTAAAACTTAATGCCTGGGGCTTCCCTGGTGGCGCGGGGCTTGAGAATCTGCCTGCTAATGCAGGGGACACGGGTTCGAGCCCTGGTCTGGGAGCATCCCACATGCCACGGAGCAACTAGGCCTGTGAGCCACAACTACTGAGCCTGCGCGTCTGGAGCCTGTGCTCCACAACAAGAGAGGCCGCGATAGCGAGAGGCCCACGCACCACCATGAAGAGTGGCCCCCGCTTGCCACAACTAGAGAAAGCCCACGCACAGAAACGAAGACACAACACAGCAAAAATAAATTAATAAACTCCTACCACCATCTTAAAAAGAAAAACTTAATGCCTCACATACTTGAAGAAAGTTATATGATAAGCACTAGACTGTAAGTCAACATACCTCGGTTCTAGTTTTTAACTACGTCTCTAATAAAATTTTTCTTAATCCAGCAAACGTTTATTATGTATCCTTTACATGCCAGGCACCCTGAAGAAGCTCACAGTATTATAACTGACAGACACCTAAATAAATAGTTAAGTAATATGCACAAATACTGTGGAAGCAAACAAGGACTGAATCAAGATAGAGGATTGAGCACACACTACAGCCACCCCTTCTATTATAAATCCCTAGAAATGATGTGTATATAGTACATACTATGATATATATATATAATATATACTATAAATTTTATATACTATGAACCCCTAGAAAGGATATATATATATATTTATATGATATAGTGTATATATATATATCCTTTCTAGGGATTTATATATATTTTCTAGAAATAAAAGAAAAATATACATATTTTTCTTATTAATAATAGTCCTGAAAAATAAGGGGCATTTTCAGTTGATATGAAATTATGAAGAACCTCTGAAAAACAGCAAATGGAATGAGGCAAAATCCCATATCCTAAAATGCACGAAAATGCAAAATGTGGAAACATTCTGGATATGAACAGGAGGAGTATCAGGCAGTAGGCTTCATCCCCAACAGATATATTCTCCCCTCCTCCCCAGAAAGGAACAGTAAGTACAATCACTTAGGCTAGAGAAAAACAGAGTTCCAGGTGGCTGACAACACAGGTCAATGCAAAACCTCTGGTCTTAATTCTCCATCAGTCACTGGATTCAGTTACAGTAAATAGTGTGACACAGAAGACTATCAAGGAATCTCAAATTAAATATAAGCAAGAATCACCAAATGTTTGAGGGTAACCAATAATATGAAAGGACATCACACTCAACAAACAGAATACCTAAGGAAATAGAATTAAGACAGCAAGTAGATGGAAACATAAAAAGAGAAATACCATTATTATCCACAGAATTAAACAGTAGTCATAATCGATAAAATGCTCCTTTTAGGTTCCATTCTTTGAAATCAATAAAGCCAAAAATGCAAATGTGAGAGGTAACAGAAGTTGGAAGGGTAATGGTGGGGAAAGGGAGAGAGAATGATAAAGGTACTAATATCTTCACAGAGTTGAAAGTAAAGATATACTCTCCAAAACTGATGGAGAAATAAAAACTTAAATATATTAAAATAAATAAATTTCAATTAAAATAATAATAAATAAAATAAATTAAAAACAGTATCATTAACAAAAACTGAAAGGAGTAGGGGAGGTAATATATGATGAGATAAATCTTCATCTATCATAACAGAAAGAAACAGATCATATACGGAGCTGATAAATCAAGATTTAATTATTGTAGGCTGAATTGTGTCGACCCCTCCCACCAAAAAATTCGTAAGTTGAAGTCCCAGCTCCCAGTACCTCAGAATGTGACTGTATTTAAAGATAGGGCCTTTAACAAAATGATGACGTTAAAATGACACCATTAGGTGTGCCCCAATCCAATCTGACTGGTGTCCTTTTAAGAAGAAATTTGGACACACAAAGGGACACCAGGTGTGTGCCCACACAGAGGAAATGCCATATGAGGACACAGAGAAAAGGCAGCCATCTGCAAGCCAAGGAGAGAGGCCTCAGGAGAAAACAAACCTTCCAACACCTTGATCCTGGACTTGATTTTGGATCATGATCTTGGACACAATTGTGGGAAAATAAATTTCTACTGTTTAGACCACCCACTGTATAGTATTTTGTTATGGCACCCGTAGCAAACTAATACAGTGATACAACCATATGATTAAGATATATGAAAGTAAACGTGAGAAGTAAAAACAAAAATGGTTACAAGCAATAGCCTTAAAATAGGAAAAGATATATGCACAAGGCAATTCACTGCAACATCCAAATGTCCATCAAAGAGGGCTGCTTGAATATGACAAGTTACATGCACCAACTGAATGCTATGTAGCTAAAAAAAAAACGAAAACGCGTATCTCTATATACTGCTATGGAGTGATCTGTCAGATATAATGTTAAATTGGGTAAAAAAAAAGGTGGAGAAAAGTATACATATGGAATACTACCAATTATCTAAGACACTCGGGGCAGGCAGAGATATGAATAAATACCTATTTGCTTATATTTAAAAAGCAAAAGTAGAGAGAGGAAACAAGATGGTGGAGCAGAAGGACGTGCTCTCACTCCCTCTTGTGAGAACACCAGAATCACAACGAGCTGCTGGAAATCATCGACAGGAAGACACTGGAACTCACCAAAAAAGATACCCCACATCCAAAGACAAAGGAGAAGCCACAATGAGACGGTAGGAGGGGCGCAATCACAGGAAAACCCAATCCAATAACTGCTGGGTGGGTGACTCACAGACTGGAGAACACTTATACAACAGAAGTCCACCCACTGGAATGAAGGTTCTGAACCGCATGTCAGGCTTCCCAACCTGGGGGTCCGGCAACGGAAGGAGGAATTCCTAGAGAATCAGACTTTGAAGCCAAGTGGGATTTGTACCACATGAAGGAACAAGATAACCCCCCCAAAAAAAATCTAAATGAAGTGGAGATAGGCAACCTTCCAGAAAAAGAATTCAGAATGAGAGTGAAGATGATCCAGGACCTCAGAAAAAGAATGGAGGCAAAGATCGAGAAGATGCAAGAAACATTTAACAAAGACCAAGAAGAATTAAAGAACAAACAAACAGAGATGAAGAATACAATAACTGAAATGAAAACTACATTAGAAAGAATCAATAACAGAATAAGTGAGGCAGAAGAACAGATAAGTGACCTGGAAGACAGAATGATGGAATTCACTGCTGCAGAACAGAATAAAGAAAAAAGAATGAAAAGAAATGAAGACAGCCTAAGAGACCTGTGGGACAACATTAAATGCAACAACTTTCGCATTATAGGGGTCCCAGAAGGAGAAGAGAGAGAGAGAGGACGAGAGAAAATATTTGAAGACATTATCGTCGAAAACTTCCCTAACATGGGAAAGGAAATAACCACCCAAGTCCAGGAAGCGCAACAAGTCCCATACAGTATAAACCCAAGCAGAAACACGCCGAGACACATAGTAATCAAATTGGCAAAAATTAAAGACAAAGAAAAATTATTGAAAGCAGTAAGGGAAAAATGACAAATAACATACCAGAGAACTCCCATAAGGTTAACAGCTGATTTCTCAGCAGAAACTCCACAAGCCAGAAGGGAGTGTCACGATACTCTTTAAGTGATGAAAGTGAAGAACCTATAACCAAGATTACTCTACCGGGCAAGGATCTCATTCAGATTCTATGGAGAAATCAAAAGCTTTACAGACAAGCAAAAGCTAAGGGAATTCAGCACCACCAAACCAGCTCTACAACAAAAGCTAAAGGAACTTCTCTAAGTGGGAAACACAAGAGAAGAAAAGGACCTACAAACACAAACCCAAAACAATTAAGAAAATGGTCATAGGAACATACATATCGTTAATTACCTTAAACGTAAATGGATTAAATGCTCCAACCAAAAGACACAGGCTTGCTGAATGGATACAAACACAAGATCCATCTATAAGCTGTCTACAAGAGACCCACCTCAGACCTAGGGACACATACAGACTGAAAGTGAGGGGATGGAAAAAGATATTCCATGCAAATGGAAATCAAAAGAAAGTTGGAGTAACAATACTCATATCAGATAAAATAGACTTTAAAATAAAGAATATTACAAGAGACAAGGAAGGACACTACATAATGATCAAGGGATCAATCCAAGAAGAAGATATAACAATCATAAATATATATGCACCCAACACAGGAGCACCTCAATACATAAGGCAACTGCGAACAGCTATAAAAGAGGAAATTGACAGTAACACAATAATAGTGGGGGAATTTAACACCTCACTTACACCAATGGACAGATCATCCAAAATGAAAATAAACAAGGAAACACAAGCTTTAAATGACACAATAGACCACATAGATGTAATTGATATTTATAGGACATTCCATCCAAAAACAGCAGATTACACTTTCTTCTCAAGTGAGCACGGAACACTCTCCAGGATAGATCACATCTTGGGTCACAAATCAAGCCTCAGTAAATTTAAGAAAATTGAAATCACATCAAGCATCTTTTCTGACCTCAATGCTATGAGATTAGAAATGAATTATAGGGGGAAAAAACGTAAAAAACACAAACACATGGAGGCTAAACACTACTTTACTAAATAACCAAGAGATCACTGAAGAAATCAAAGAGGAAATCAAGAAATACTTAGAGACAAATGACAATGAATAGACGACAATCCAAAATCTATGGGATGCATAAAGATCAGAGCAGAAATAAATGACATAGAAACAAAGAAAACAATAGCAAACATCAATAAAACTAAAAGCTGATTCTTTGGGAAGATAAACAAAATTGATAAACCATTAGCCAGACTCATCAAGAAAAAGAGGGAGAGGACTCAAATCAATAAAATTAGAAATGAAAAAGGAGAAGTTACAACAGACACCGCAGAAATACAAAGCATACTAAGAGACTACTACAAGCAACTCTATGCCAATAAAATGGACAACCTGGAAGAAATGGACAAATTCTTAGAAAGGTATATAACCCTGCAAGACTGAACCAGGAAGAAACAGAAAATATGAACAGACCAATCACAAGTAATAAAATTGAAACTGTGATTAAAAATCTTCCAACAAACAAAAGTCCAGGACCAGATGGCTTCACAGGTGAATTCTATCAAACATTTAGCAAAGAGCTAACACCCATCCTTCTCAAACCCTTCCAAAAAACCACAGAGGAAGGAACACTCCCAAACTCACTCTATGAGGCCACCATCAACCAGATACCAAAACCAGGCAAAGATACTACAAAAAAAGAAAACTACAGACCAATATCACTGATGAATACAGATGCAAAAATACTAGCAAACAGAATCCAACAACACGTTAAAAGAATCATACACCATGATAAAGTGGGGTTTACCCCAGGGATGCAAGGATTCTTCAATATACACAAATCAATCAATGTGATACACCATATTAACAAACTGAAGAATAAAAACCATATGATCATCTCAATGGAAGCAGAAAAAGCTTTTGACAGAACTCAACACCCATTTATGATAAAAACTTCAGAAAGTGGGCAGAGAGGGAACCTACCTCAACATAATAGAGGCCATATATGACAAACATCATTCTCAATGGTGAAAACCTGAAAGCATTTCCTCTAAGATCAGGAACAAGACAAGGATGTCCACTCTCACCACTATTATTCAACATAGTTTTGCAACTCCTAGCCACGGAAATCAGAGAAGAAAAAGAAATAAAAGGAATACAAATTGGAAAAGAAAAAGTAAAACTGTCACTGTTTGCAGATGACATGATACTATACATAGAGTACCCTAAAGATGCCACCAGAAAACTACTAGAGCTAATCAATGAATTTGGTAAAGTTGCAGGATACAAAATTAATGCACAGAAATCTCTGGCATTCCTATACACTAATGATGAAAAATCTGAAAGAGAAATTAAGAGAACACTCCCATTTACCACTGCAACAAAAAGAATAAAATACCTAGGAATAAACATACCTAGGGAGTTAAAAGATCTGTATGCAAAAAACTATAAGACACTGATGAAGAAATTAAAGATGATACCAACAGATGGAGAGATATACCATGTTCTTGGATTTCAAGAATCAATACTGTGAAAATGACTATATTACCCAAAGCAATCTACAGATTCAAGGCAATCCATATCAAATTACAAATGGCATTTTTTACATAACTAGAACAAAAAATCTTAAAATTTGTATGGAGACACCAAAGACCCCGAATAGCCAAAGCAGTCCTGAGGGAATAAAACAGAGCTGGAGGAATCAGACTCCCTAACTTCAGACTATACTATAAAGCTACAGTAATCAAGACAATATGGTACTGGCACAAAAACAGAAACATAGATCAATGGAACAAGATAGAGAGCCCAGAGATAAACCCACGCACCTATGGTCAACTAATCTATGACAAAGGAGGCAAGGATATACAATGGAGAAAAGACAGTCTCTTCAATAAGTGGTGCTGGGAAAACTGGACAGCTACATGTAAAAGAATGAAATTAGAACACTCCCTAACATCATACACAAAAATAAACTCAAAATGGATTAGAAACATAAATGTAAGACCGGGCACTATAAAACTCTTAGAGGAAAACAGGCAGAACACACTTTGACATAAATCAGAGCAAGATCTCTTTTGATCCACCTCCTAGAGTAATGGAAATAAAAACAAAAATAAACAAATGGGACCTAATGAAACTTCAAAGCTTTTGCACAGTAAGGGAAACCATAAACAAGACGAAGAAACAACCCTCAGAATGGGAGAAAATATTTGCAAACGAATCAACGGACAAAGGATTAATCTCCAAAATATATAAACAGCTCATGCAGCTCAATATTAAAGAAACAAAGAACCCAATCCCAAAACTGTCAGAAGACCTAAATACACATTTCTCCAAAGAAGACATACAGATGGCCAAGAAGCACATGAAAAGCTGCTCAACATCACTAATTATTAGAGAAATGCAAATCAAACCTGCAATGAGGTATCACCTCACACCAGTTAGAATGGGCATCATCAGCAAATCTACAAACAACAAATGCTGGAGAGGGTGTGGAGAAAAGGGAAACCTCTTGCACTGTTGGTGGGAATGTAAACTGATATAGCCACTATGGAGAACAGTATGGAGGTTCCTTAAAAAACTAAAAATAGAATTACCATATGATCCAGCAATGCCACTACTCGGCATATACCCAGAGAAAACCATAATTCAAAAAGACACATGCACCCCAATGTTCACTGCAGCACTATTTAAAGTAGCCAGGGCATGGAAGCAACCTAAATGCCCATCGACAGACAAATGGATAAAGAAGTTGTGGTACATATATACAATGGAATATTACTCAGCCATAAAAAGGAACGAAATTGAGTCATTTGCTGAGATGTGGATGGATCCAGAGACTGTCATAGAGAGTGAAGTAAATCAGAAAAAGAAAAACAAATATTGTATATTAACGCATGTATGTGGAACCTAGAAAATGGTACATATGAACTGGTTTGCAAGGCAGAAGTTGAGACACAGATGTAGAGAACAAACGTATGGACACCAAGGGGGGAAAGTTGCGGTGGGGTGGGGATGGTGGTGTGCTGAATTGGGCGATTGGGATTGGCATATATACACTGATGTGTATAAAATTGATGACTAATAAGAAGCTGCTATTTAAAAAAATAAAATTAAATTTAAAAAAACTAATACTAAACTTTCTTTGGGTTATTTGTATGGAAATATGTTAATATAAATGTTTCAGACATTACATGAAATTCCTAAAAATCTTATATGTTCTGGTATAATGTTATAAGTCATAATTCTAGTTATTACTTTAAAATGTATATGTCAGAAATAACTAGATTTCCTTGTCAATTGCATTATTATGAACTTCCATCAAATCTTTAACTGTGGTCATTTTTAAGTCTTTTGTCATTTACAGACAGTTCTGCCTGTACTCTGATTCTTTTGCAAAAATGTTCCTATAGGGCTTCCCTGGTGGCGCAGTGGTTGACAGTCCGCCTGCCGATGCAGGGGACACGGGTTCGTGCCCCAGTCCGGGAAGATCCCACATGCTGCAGAGCGGCTGGGCCCGTGAGCCATGGCCGCTGAGCCTGCGCGTCCGGAGCCTGTGCTCTGCAACAGGAGAGGCCACGACAGTGAGAAGCCCGCGTACCACAAAAAAAAAAAAATTTTCCTATAAAAGGGTTTCATCTTCAAGGAATTCATGGAAAAGACTCTGATAAGTACAGGTTTCTGGTAACTGACTATACTGCTGAACTGAATGAATAAGCATTTTCTGAACTCTAATGGAAAACTGATGAATTCATAAAAGTGCTAACAACAGATCAAGATGAAATAAATATTAATTACATGGGAGTGAGTGAACTGATGAGGATGATGATAATTTTTGTGACTTTCTGTTTGAATAAAAAAATGTGATGTAACTTTATGTAAAAAGAACTTAATGCAAAACAATGTCACTCTTCTCACATATTTTCTCTTGCTTTGGAAAATATAGATATTTTCTGCTAAAAATGTGATTTATGCTGACACGTAATACCTTGATTATTGTTATTATAAATGAATTAATAAATATTTTTAAGTTTCAAAAAAACAATAGGAGAGAAAGACAAATAATCTATGTTATCACTTATATGTGGAATCTAAAAGATAAGACAAACAAATATATATAACAAAACAGAAACAAACTCACAGATATAGAGAACAAACTAGTGGTTACCAGTGGGTAGAGGGAAGGAAGAAAGGACAAGAAAGGGGTTGGGGATTTAGAGATGCAAACTATTATGTATAAAATAAATAAGCAACAAGGGTATATTGCACAGCACAGGGAAATATAGCCATTATTTTGAAATAACTTTAAATGGAGTATAATCTATAAAAATATTGAATCACTATGTTGTACACATGAAACTCCTATTGTAAATTAACTATACTTCAATAAAATACATAAAGTCATACATACACGCATACATACACACATATCAAAAGGATAAACAATAAAATAAACAAAATAGTTACCAACAGGGGAAGGGAGGGAACAGAGTAAAGAGGACAGAGATAGAAGCTAGACTTCTCTGAATATACTTCCTTTAGATTTGACTTGACCTCAGAACCATGTCAGTATTTTACATAATTATAAAACAAAATTCAGGGACTTCCCTGGTGGTGCAGTGGTTAAGAATCCGCCTGCCAATTCAGGGGACATGGATTTGATCCCTGGTCTAGGAAGAGCCCACATGCCGCAGAGCAACTAAGCCCGTGCACCACAACTACTGAGCCCACACGCCACAACTACCGAAGCCCACGCATCCTAGGGCCCACGTTCCGCAACTACTGAGCCCACGTGCTGCAACTACTGAAGCCCACGTGCGTAGAGCTAGTGCTCCATAACAAAGAGAAGCCACCGTGATGAGAAGCCCAGGCACCGCAACAAGAGTAGCCCCCGCTCGCCACAACCAGAGAAAGCCTGGGTGCAGCAACAAAGACCCAATGCAGCCATAAATAAATAAATAAAATAAAACAAAATTCAATCAAAATGGGTAGGTGGGAGCAATCACAAAAATCAAAAGCAAGCAGAAGCAAATAAACCTAGCTATATATCAAGTCGATAGCTTAATCATAGGGAAAGGAATTATTTCAGGTAATTTTAAGATATTTTAATAATATGAACACAATATTTTGACTGTACATCCCTAGTGAGGTATATCCTAAGAACGAAAGTGCAAAAAAATTCCTAAACGTTTTTAGAAATCATTCTTAGTAATAATATCGATATTGCTATATCCTGAAACTGTTTCAAAAATACATTTTCTAGGATAAAAGAGGTTATTCATTACTTTAATGTTAGGCACCAAGATTTTTAGCACCAAAGACACACAAATATAAAATCAAGAAGCTAAGTAAAACCCTATAATCCTAAATATCAATTGGAAATATCAGTATGAACTCATTATATACTTTCTCTCTTAAAAAATATATATGTCATAGCTCTGTCCACTAAAAAGGTCTAGAAACAATAATCAATGCAATAGTAATGAGCATTTGTGACGTCCAGACTGTGGGTTCTAAACAACGTTCTCCACTAAAAGAAAGCAGAGCTCCTTAGAGGAATGGCTGATTCCAGGTCTAGGGTAGGAACTATACAAGATAAGCCTGGATATCTTGCCATATCGGAAACCAAATGAAACTATTAAAGACTGCTGAGGTCGTGCCAAAAGGACTCAGAATCACTTAAAGAAGCTCCTTCCAGCCCAAAATAGGACATTGTGCTTCAATAAGCATAATAACTACAATGAACTGAAAGTCATTAAATATGTTAAAATCCATGAGTTCACAGTAATACTTTAAAAAAAAAAACCCACTCAGTCATCATTTAAGGATGTTACAGAATCAACTCATTATTCTGAAAACTGTTAAATAAAGGGGAAGAGTCAGGACTTTCGTATACAAAATATACTTCAGAGTAACCAAATAGTTGATGAAAGTTTCTCTCTATTCCAGTTAATAAACAAAATGACTACAGAATTAGAATATGCAGACCCCCACAGAAATAATGGATCTGGGGACAATAATCATCAAAGGACACTAACACAACAGAAAAGAGACAAGTAGACATTAGTGCCTCCTGATGGAAGTACACCATACCGCCTATGAATTATTCTTGACAAAAATGAACCTGAATCAGATCAAGCTTCTAAATCTAACTACCAGTTTACAGGAAAAACAGAGGACAAAGTACTACATTAAATGACACCATAAGGATGCAGTTATCAGAATCCAGAATTTAGGTAAACTATAGAACATATTAACAAAATACAAGGTGTGGACTTTAATCCTGATTCTAAAAAACCAACTGGAAAGAAGTGGGGGGAGGGAGGTGGGAAGAGTTGGGGGGAGGGAAGACTAGATATTTGATGATTTTAGAAAAATCTTTATTGAATTTTATCAGGTATGATAATGGATATTGGGTTTGAATAAAAAAGATATCCGGTCTTTTAGAGACATGTACTGAAATATTTATGGGAAAAATAATGCTTCTTTGGATTTATTTCAAAATAATCCATGGGGCCAGGGGTTTGCTGTTAGAGGAGATATAGAAGAAACAAGAGTGGTCATGAGTTGATGATTACTCTAGCTGAGTGATAGGTAAATAGGGGAATCATATTATCTTTTCTACTTCATGTGTACATTTGAGCTTTTCAATAAAATATTGTTTTAAAACACTAGGAAAAATACTTTCCACTAAAAAAACATACTTGCCTCTAGGAAGCAAGACAGGGGGTAGAAAGGGATGGAGCAGAAAACTATTACCTTTTATTATTTTCCTTACTTTTCATAAATCCTGAATTATAAGTTCAATATTTAGTCCACTAAATCACTGTAATAACAACTACAGTACTGCTGAGACCTTTAATTGTAATAGATATAATTATTATAAAAGTAACATTGCCAGAACTAAAGGATATAACCCCCTTCCAGGTTTACACTAACTTCAACCATCTACACAGGAATAATGACTCTCTCACTGAATCTGCACTTTCTCCTGATTTAATTAGGACTTACCAAAATTTGTCTTTGAATAGCTTCTTCTGAAGCAGCTGAGCCTTCACACATACACATCAACTTGCAAGCAACGTGCCGTACTGCAAAACAGTAATTAGATACCCATAAACACAAAACATTCATTCCCCTTTTATATACACATATAAAGAGAAAAGAGGAGTGAAGTGAAACCACTTTTGTTGTTAAAAATAAGAACTTTAAAGGTCTTTTTAAAAAATCAATTATCAAAAGTAAATGACCTGAAAACTACCAAATGAATCATGGGCTTAATGCTTTAGTCAGACAGATATCTAATTTTCAAATTTTAATTTCTGCCTGTCTTAAATCCCAAAGACTCACATGATGCTCTTGTATGTACCATGCTGGCAGCAAAATAATTCTAAGTAGAATTGGAATCTAAAGCTATTCAACATCTGACAAAATTCCTGAACATCAGAATAGTTTAAGATTATTCTCCTGAAATGTGAAACGGTCTAAATATATTATTTTCTGCAGATGAGGTAAAAGTTCTTGAAGCATAACTTAGAAAATACAGGTATCGTCATTACACAGTTCATTTACCCTGAAAATAGGAAAGTTTGAATAATTGTAACCTCTTTAGTTGTGTGGTTTCTTTCATCATAAAACATACCCAATTTATTAAAGATGACTTCACATATAACTGAACTAGTTGTCTTGATGTTATTAAATCTCAGCAGCCATTCTACTTATGCTAACACCATTTTTAATTAATATTCCAATGAAAAAGAGAAGATTTGCCCAGCTTAAATTACGGGTAATTGAAGTAGTCAAATTTTTTTTTTTTTTTTTTTTTTTGCGGTACGCGGGCCTCTCACTGTTGTGGCCTGTCGCGTTGTGGAGCACAGGCTCCAGACGTGCAGGCTCAGCGGCCATGGCTCATAGGCCCAGCCGCTCCGCGGCATATGGGATCTTCCTGGACCAGGGCACGAACACGTGTCCCCTGCATCAGCAGGCGGACTCTCAACCACTGCGCCACCAGGGAAGCCCCATGTAGTCAAATTTTTATTAACATTACAAAATGTAAAATTTATTCATCCCTCAACAAATTTAATTTGTTTCTGGGAAAAAAACTTTCAGTAAAATAATTTCTAAACATGTATTTACATTGTCCTGCATTTCCAGTTTTGTTTTGTTTTGTTTTTCTGAGGTACGCGGGCCTCTCACCGCTGCGGCCCCTCCCACCACGGAGCACAGGCTCCGGACGCGCAGGCCCAGCGGCCACGGCCCACGGGCCCAGCCGCTCCACGGCACGCGGGATCCTCCCGGACCGGGGCACAAACCCACGCCCCCCGCATCGGCAGGCGGACTCCCAACCACTGCGCCACCAGGGAAACCCACATTTCCAGTTTTGAAAATGTTTCCTTTATTGTTTTCAAAGTTTACTAATTCTTCTGTACTCTCAAGGACCCTGATCTCAATTATTTTCCCTCTCCAAAGATATCTTCAGTGCTTCCCTCTCAATTTACTCCTTTCCCTCTACCTTCAAATATATCCATCTCCCTTCCTTGAAAAAATTCAACTAACCCCACTGTGCTTCAAGCTTCCCTCCCATTTCTCCTCTTCCTCCCATTGTCAAACTTCTTGAACTGAATGAGCTACTATGTTTTATTGCTACTCCCTCGTCTCCTTAATGCCCTGCAATCTGTTTTGCATCTTTACCACTTTACTAAAGCTGCACTCCCAAAGATCACCTTCCCTGACTTCACAGCTACATTTCACAATGATCATAATAACCTTTTTGAAAAATACTACTTCCTATGCCTCACTCTATCCTGGTTCAGCATTGAGCAGTGTCCCTCTGTGGGAAATGTCTTAGTCTAAGAACTTTGCTCCAGCCCCACATTCTTGATCCAGCTGTGTATAGTTATCACCAATAAAGCCTTCAGGCCAAAGGCACCTGAGGCTCAGACAGAATGCTACTTCAGTATAAAGATGTTGTCTTTGTTGCTGTTGCTCTACCCTTGTCTTCTCATCAGCCTCTTCTTGGCCCCTCTATACTATAAACATCTTGGTTAGGTGCTTGCTGACTGACTCCTTGCATCTGCCTTACTCTGCTCCATCAGTGCCCACAGCTTGGTATTTGAATTGACTTTAAACAACATATAAATTTGCATCCTCTGGCATTTGTGAATTCTTTATTTTTACTGTTTATTTAGCTTTAACCCATTCCTTCCTAAATCCTCAAGCATAATGTATGCCTGGTATTTTTGCCCTGGAGTCTTACCTTGTCCCTTTCACCTACTGCCTGCCATAACATGGTTTGACAACCCTATAAAAGATTATGTACTCGGGCTTCCCTGGTGGCGCAGTGGTTAAGAGTTCGCCTGCCGATGCAGGGGACACGGGTTCGTGCCCCGGTCCGGGAAGATCCCACATACCGCGGAGTGGCTGGGCTCGCGAGCCATAGCCGCTGAGCCTGCGCGTCCGGAGCCTGTGCTCCGCAACGGGAGAGGCCGCAGCAGTGAGAGGCCCGCGTACCAGAAAAAAAAAAAGAGAGAGAGAGACAGTATGTACTCAATAAGTGGGTAGCGAGTCTCCTCTAGAATATTTTGACTGTTACTTGTGGTATCCCATCCTTGCTCTTTTTCTTCCCAGTCCGTAACTGGAAGAATTAAGGTTAAAATCTCAGTACTCTGTTCTCTCAACACCATTGGTTCTTAATATTTGGTATGCATGAGAATTCCTGAGAAATTTTTTCAAATTACAGACATGCCCAGGTTTCATCCTAAACCCCCCAGATCAAAACCTCCAATGGTGGAGCCTGGGCATCTGTATTTTAAAAGGCTCCACAGGTTACTCTCATTTATACCAGTATCTAAGAACCACTGCTCTTTATTTTCTCCCTCAGAGAACTCAACAATTCTTGTGGCTTCAACAGTCATCTCCATGTGAATAACCATCAAATCTACAGGCAGCCCGACCTTTCTCACAAGCTCCAGTCTCACATCTCCAACCTTATTGTCACCTCAAATACAACAGGTCTAAAACTAAAGTTTAAGAGTCATTCTTCTACTTCTGCCTTTCCTATTTCTGTTCATTGTTCCATAATTCTTCCCAATAATAATAAATTGTAGTGCATAAATCTTAATGACGTTTTGATCACAACACAATCCAGGCACACTGAATTTGTTTTTGAGACAAAGTATCTTCCAATCAACAGATTTTGAGAATAAAACTTTTTAAAATCAGAGGCTTCCTGCACTACACCCTGTTTTCCACTGTATCTTAAAAGTATTATACACGTAATAAGCACCCAAATATCTAAGAACTGCTACATACAGAGTAAGTACATTAGGAAAGGTCGGTCCTAGGGCTGCAGCTCCCACTTCATCTACCAAATCCCCACTATTTAACAAGCAGTGAAAAACAGCCAGAGCAATGTTCCTTGATATGCGGAATGCGAGAAGTTTAGAATTAAAGCATTTTAACATCGCACAGTTCACCTGTGTACTAAATTTCTCCCACAGATGAATTTCCAACTCTTCCCTCCTCACAACTATAAGATCTAAGGCTTCTAGGAGCAATGATATCAACATTTATCTGAGAGTTAAAGAGACAGAACTGTTCTCTAAACATCCTAATAGAGGAGTGGGCTAAAAAGTCAGTATATTATTGACTGTATCAACCACTAATTACCCTATACATACACTGAAGTCGTATACAGTTTGGTTTATATTCATAAAGATAAATACTTAGTATTAAATTCTATTTGTTGCATACAGACAAAATTCATTTGTCTACAAGCCAAGCACTCCAGAGATTCACCTCTTGGTTTGTTGCCTCAATGTATCCTTTATAATGGGACATATACTTTCCATAAATGCATTAACTGTCCCTATCCTTGATGGAAATCAGTTAACTGTCAGCACACTAGACCCTGCCCATTTAGCTAAAGCACTCAAACTCTGCCAGACAGTAGATCACATTTAACACATCTAAGCAGCTGAATATGGTTTTGGGGTTTTGTTTTGTTGTTATTATTCTTGTTTGCTCTCACAAAAAACTTCTATAATTTTTCTCAGTAACTCAGTCCAATGTTCATTAACCCACCTCATGAAGACACTATTCTTTACAGACTTTTTAATCTGAATTCCTCACATAGCAACATTTTTCATTATTTTATTAATTAATGGAGAGGAAAAACTACTATTTGATGGTTCTTCAGAATCCTGAAGATTCTGATCATCTCTCCTCCAAGGAAATAATCCACGTCCTTTGAAATTTTTCAAGTTCTCATTTTCCTGCCTCATTTTTCACCAGCAGACTATTTCTTGCAGTTACGCTTTTAAATTTCTATTAATAAGGAGCTAAGCTCTGAAAAACCACAAAACCAAGGCAGGGTTTGCTTGGAAACCACTGCTTATGGGTTGTTTTGTTTAGTTTTCTTTTAACAAATCTGCATCTAAGAACAGGTCAAAATATTATTTAAACTGCAGGAACACAATCTCATGTATAATAAGAATACTCCTCATAATATGAGTCACAAAACATATACGTACATTTAGCGCTCTGCTCTTCACTTAAACCCAAAGCTCCTTTCTTGATAATTGCCCAGTTCCACAGGTTTACTGCCATTTCTTCAATCTGTACAACAGAAACATTTTCTTAGCCACTTAAAATACCGTCCACCTCCAATAATATTTTCTTTCGTGCATGTTTCACGTTTATGTGACTACTGTGGGTCATTTACAGGTCCTCCATAATCTAGTCCCATTTTAACTTTTCTCCCAAAAACTTACCCACAGAATAATTATCTTATTGTCCCATGAACACAACTTGTTCATTCCTGCGTACCTTTATTCATACTGTTGGCTTCACCTGATATACCTCCTCCCATGATCTTTATGTAACTCAAATCCAAATTCACCCGCACCAAGAACATACATAAAGTTTTCAGCAACCATTACAGTCTTCATTGGTCTCTCTCTTCTTTGAATTCCTATATTAACTAAGTTTTACATAATTGAGCAATTAACTATGCTACTGTGTATCATTTATTCTTTGTTTTTATTGTTACTCTCATTTCCCAACTAGACTCCCTGAAATCAAAGATCATATCTCACTCAATTTATGTAGCACTTATACTACCTGCCAAAGTGCTAAATAAAGAATACATATTAAAATAATAAGATTTATTGTTTTATTATGTTCTGTTCTAGGGATTATGGGGGCAAAGATTCTAGTAGCTTCTTCTGGTTTTATCTATCAGATGGAACACAGTCAACTGGACGGAAAAATAAATCAAGCTCATAGTATCTCAGGAATAAAATTTGCAGTAGATTGGTTTCTGGCAAGAGATCTCTGAAGGCCAACAGTTGGTCCTGGGTGCTACTATTGCCTCAGACCAATATGCCATAGCTCTGGTCTAAATCTTCTGGTGTGCTATAGTGACTATGATAGAAGCTATATACCATTATCTTATCATAAACATATTGGTAGTAATATGACTAAAAGGAATAACTGGAAAAAAATTAAACTCAGTTTGTGTACAATAACGGTGCACAATTGTATTTTAGTTTATTTCCTCAAGACCACTTTTTCCCCCTACAATTCATTTCCCTGATGAGCTTCCCTTTAAATGGATTATTTATGTAGCATGGCCATCATTTCACTACTATTCTGCAGCTAATTATTATGCTCATCTCCATCTCTCTCACACAGTATCCCCACGCCACAGTTGACCTAATGATGACTTTCATATGAAATATTATTTGTTTCATCAGAAGCACATGGAGTTAATATTTGACTTAAAATTTCCCAGAGGAACAAATGGTATTTAGGTGGAAAAATAAACATGCACAGTAAAACAGCTCAAAGCTGCCACTTTGGGTATTTTGGAAAGCAATTTCACAACATGAGCCAAAAAATGTTCATACCTTTTTTTTTCTAACATTTTTATTGGAGTATAATTGCTTTACAATGCTGTGTTACTTTCTGCTTTATTACAAAGTGAAACAGTTATACATGTACATATGTGCCGATATCTCTTCCCTCTTGCGCCTCCCTCCCTCCCACCTCCCGATCCCACCCTTCTAGCTGGTCATATAGCACCAAGCTGATCTCCCCGTGCTATGTGACTGATTCTCACTAGCTATTTATTTTACATTTGGTAGTGTACATATGTCCATATATACACTACCACTCTCTCACTTTCTCCCAGCTTACCCTTCCCCCTCCCCACGTCCTCAAGTCCATTCTGTAGTAGGTCCGCCTCTTTATTCCCGTCTTGCCTCTAAGTCCTCTTTTTTTTTCTTTTAATATATATATTTATTTATTTTTGGTTGCCTTAGGTCTTCACTGCTCCTCACGGGCTTTCTCTAGTTGCGGCGAGAAGGGGCTACTCTTCGTTGCAGTGCGCAGGCTTCTCATGTTGCAGGGCACAGGCTCTAGGCGTGTGGGCTTCATTAGTTGTGGCACGCGGGCTCACTAGTTGTGGTGCACGGGCTTAGGTGCTCCGCGGCATGTGGAATCTTCCCAAACCAGGGCTCGAACCCATGTCCCCCGCATTGGCAGGCGGATTCTTAACCACTGCACCACCAGGGGAGTCCCTGCACCTAGGTTCTTCAAGACAAATTTTTTTTTTGAATTCCATATATATGTGTTCTCATACGGTATTTGGTTTTCTCCTTCTGACTTACTTCACTCTGTATGAGACTCTAGGTCGATCCACCTCACTACAAGTAACTCAATTTTGTTGCTTTTTATGCCTGAGTAATATTCCACTGTATATATGTGCCACATCTTCTTTATCCATTCATCTATTGATGGACACTTAGGTTGCTTCCATGTCCTGGCTATTGTAAACAGAGCTGCAATGAACATTCTGGTACATGACTCTTTTTGAATTATAGTTTTCTCAGGGTATATGCCCAGTAGTGGGATTGCTGGGTTGTATGGCAGTGCTATTTTTAGTTTTTTAAGGAACCTCCATACTGTTCTCCATAGTGGCTGTATCAATTTACATTCCAACCAACAGTGCAAGAGGGTTCCCTTTTCTCCACACCCTCTCCAGCATTTATTGTTTGTAGATTTTTTGATGATGGCCATTCTGACCGGTGTGAGATGATATCGCATTGTAGTTTTTTGTTTTTTAATTAATTTATTTATTTGTATTTGTTTTTGTTTTTGGCTGTGTCGGGTCTTCGTTCTGTGCATGGGCTTTCTCTAGTTGCAGCGAGTGGTGTGTGGGCTTCTCATTGTCGTGGCTTCTCTTGTTACAGAGCATGGGCTCTAGAAAACAGTCTCAGTAGTTGTGGCACACAGCCTTAGTTGCTCTGTGGCATGTGGGAATCTTCCTGGGGCAGGGATCAAACCCATGTCCCCTGCATTAGAAGGCAGATTCCCACCCACTGCAACACCAGGGAAGCCCCTCATTGTAGTTTTGATTTGCATTTCTCTAATGATTAATGATGTTGAGCATTCTTTCACGTGTTTGTTGGCAATCTGTGTATCTTCTTTGGAGAAATGTCTACTTAGGTCTTCTGCCCACTTTTGGATTGGATTCTTTGTTTTTTTGATATTGAGCTGCATGAGCTCTTGTAAATTGTGGACATTAATCCTTTGTCAGTTGCTTCATTTGCAAATATCTTCTCCCATTCTCAAGGTTGTCTTTTCACCTTGTTTATGGTTTCCTTTGCTGTGCAAAAGCTTTTAAGTTTCATTAGGTCCCCTTGGTTTATTTGTTTTTACTTCCATTGCTCTAGGAGCTGGGTCATAAAGGATCTTGCTGTGATTTATATCATAGAGTGTTCTGCCTATGTTTTCCTCTAAGAGTTTGATAGTTTCTGGCCTTACATTTAGGTCTTTAATCCTTTTTGAGCTTATTTTTGTGTATGGTGTTAGGGACTGTTGAAATTTCATTCTTTTACATGTAGCTATACAGTTTCCCAGTACCACTTACTGAAGAGGCTGTCTTTTCTCCATTGTATATTCTTGCCTCCTTTATCAAAGATAAGGTGACCATATGTTCATGGGTTTATCTCTGGGCTTTCTATCCTGTTCCATTCATCTATATTTCTGTTTTTGTACCAGTGCCATATTGTCTTGATTACTGTAGCTTTGTAGTATAGTCTGAAGTCAGGGAGCCTGATTCCTCCAGCTCCGTTTTTCTTTCTCAAGATTGCTTTGGCTATTCAGGGTCTTTTGTGTTTCCCTACAAATTGTGAGATTTTTTGTTCTAGTTATATGAAAAATGCCAGTGGTAGTTTGATAGGGATTGCATTGAATCTGTAGATTGCTTTGGGTAGTAGAGTCATTTTCACAATGTTGATTCTTCCAATCCAAGAACATGGTATATCTCTCCATCTATTAGTATCATCTTTAATTTCTTTCATCAGTGTCTTATAATTTTCTGCATACAGGTCTTTTGTCTCCTTAGGTAGGTTTATTCCTAGGTATTTTATTCTTTTTGTTGCAGTGGTAAATGGGAGTGTTTTCTTAATTTCACTTTCAGATATTTCATCATTCGTGTATAGGAATACAAGAGATTTCTGTGCATTAATTTTGTTTCCTGCTACTTTACCAAATTCATTGATTAGCTCTAGTAGTTTTCTGGTAGCATCTTTAGGATTCTCTATGTATAGTATCATGTCATCTGCAAACAGTGACAGCTTTACTTCTTCTTTTCTGATTTGGATTCCTTTTATTTCTTTTTCTTCTCTGATTTCTATGGCTAAAACTTCCAAAACTATGTTGAATAAGAGTGGTGAGAATGGGCAACCTTGTCTTTTTCCTGATCTTAGTGGAAATGGTTTCAGTTTTTCACCGTTGAGCACAATGTAGGCTGTGCGTCTGTCATATATGGCCTTTATTATGTTGAGGTAAGTTCCCTCTATGCCTACTTTCTGGAGGGTTTTTATCATAAATGGTTGTTGAATTTTGTCAAAAGCTTTCTGTGCATCTACTGAGATGACCATATGCTTTTTCTCCTTCAAGTTGTTAATATGGTGTATCACATTGACTGATTTGCATATATTGAAGAATCCTTGCATTCCTGGGATAAACCCCACTTGATCGTGGTGTAAGATCCTTTTAATGTGCTGCTGGATTCTGTTTGCTAGTATTTTGTTGAGGATTTTTGCATCTATGTTCATCAGTGATATTGGCCTGTAGTTTTCTTTTTTTGTGACATCTTTGTCTGGTTTTGGTATCAGAGTGATGGTGATCTCGTATAATGAGCTTGGGAGTGTTCCTCCCTCTGCTATATTTTGGAAGGGTTTGAGAAGGATAGGTGTTAGCTCTTCTCTAAACGTTTCATAGAATTTGCCTGTGAAGCCATCTGGTCCTGGACTTTTATTTGTTGGAAGATTTTTAATCACAGTTTCAGTGTCAGTGCTTGTGATGTTCGTATCTTTTGACATAGTAATTGCTCTTCTGAGACTCTATCCTTTGGAAATAATCCAAAATATGGAGGGGATAACCTCTGCACTGAATAGTGTTCCATAAATCATTATTTACAATAGTGAAAAGTTAAGAACAACATACGTGTCCAATAATAAAGAAATACACAGAAAAAATACGCTAAATCCACTAGAAGGAATATTATTCATCCATTTAAAATAGTGGTCACATTGGCACAAGAATAGACATATAGATCAATGGAACACAATAGAGAGCCCAGAAATAAATCCATGTACCTATGGTCAATTAATCTATGACAAAGACAAAGGAGGCAAGAATATACAATGGGGAAAAGACAGTCTCTTCAGCAACTGGTATTGGGAAAGCTGGACAGCCGCATGTAAATCCATGAAGTTAGAACACTCCCTCACACCATATGTAGAAATAAACTCAAAATGGCTTAAATGCTTAAATAGAAGACATGACACCATAAAACTCCTAGAAGAGAACATAGGCAAAACATTCTCAGACATAAATAATAGCAGTATCTTCTCAGATCTGTCTCCCAAGGCAAAAGAAATAGAAGCAAAAATAAACACATTAGGGACTTCCCTGGTGGCACAGTGATTAAGAATCCGCCTGCCAATGCAGGGGACACGGGTTCGAGCCCTGGTCCGGCAAGATCCCACATGCCACGGAGCAACTAAGCCCATGTGCCACAACTACTGAGCCTGCGCTCTAGAGCCTGCGTTCCACATCTGTTGAAGCCCGCACGCCTACAGCCCATGCTCCGCAACAAGAGAAGCCACCGCAATGAGAAGCACGCGCACCGCAATAAAGAGTAGTCCCTGCTCGCCGCAACTAGAGAAGGCCCGCGTGCAGTAATGAAGAACCAACGCAATCAAAAATAAATTAATTTTAAAAAATAAACAAATGGGACATAATTAAACTTAAAAGTTTTTCCACAGCAAAAGAAAAAAAAAACCATCAACAAAATGAAAAGACAACCTAAAGAATGGAAGAAAATATGTGCAAATTATGGAACTGATAAGGGCTTAATTGCTAAAATATACAAATAGCTCATAAAACTCAGTATCGAAAAAACAACCCAATCAAAAATTGGGCACACAGGGAGATCAACTCGGTGCTTTGTGACCACCTAGAGGGGTGGGATAGGGAGGGTGGGAGGGAGGGAGATGCAAGAGGGAAGAGATATGGGGACATATGTATATGTATAACTCATTCACTTTTTTATAAACCAGAAACTAACACACCATTGTAAAGCAATTATACTCCAATAAAGATGTTAAAAAATATATAAATGAAAAATAAAAAATAAACATTTTTTAAAAAATAAATAAATTGGGAAGAAAACCTAGACATTTCTCCAAAGAAAACATACAGATGGCCAACAGGCACATGAAAAGATGCTCAACATCAATATTAGATAAATGCAAATCAAAACTACAGTGAGGTATCATCTCATACAAGTCAGAATGGCAACTACAAGTTATCAATAAGTTTACAAATAATAAATACTAAAGACAGTGTGGAGAAAACTGTTGGTGGGAATGTAAATTGATACAGCCACTATGGAGAACAGTATGGAAGTTCCTTAAAAAACAAAAATAGAGTTACCATATGATCCAGCAATGTCACTCCTGGGCATATAATTCAAAAAGATATATATACCCCAATGCTCATAGCAGTGCTATTTACAATAGCCAAGGCATGGAGGCAACCTAAATGTCTATCAACAGATGAATGGATAAAGAATATGTGGTATATGTGTGTGTTTGTGTGTGTGTGTGTGTGTGTGTGTGTGTGTGTATGTATACATACATACATACACAATGGAATGTTACTCAGCCATAAAAAAGAAGGAGAGAGCTCCCTGGTTGCCTAGTGGTTAGGACTCCAGGCTTTCACTACCATGGCCTGGGTTCAATCCCTGGTCAGGGAGCAGAGATCTCACAAGCCATGCAGCATGGCCAAAGGAAAAAAAAAAAGAATGAAATAATGCCATGTGCATAATGTGAAGTAAGTCAGACATAGAAAGACAAATATCATATGATATCACCTATTTGTGGAATCTAAAAAAAAAATGATACAACTGAACTTATTTACAAAACAGAAATAGACTCACAGACAGAAAACAAACTTATGGGGCTTCCCTGGTGGTCCAGTGGGTAAGACTCTGTGCTCCCAATGCAGGTGGCCCGGGTTCAATTCCTGGTTAAGGAACTAGATCCCGCATTCATGCCGCAACTAAGGAGTCCACATGCTGTAACTAAGAAGTCGGCATGCCGCAACTAGATCCCACATGCTGCAGCCAAGATCCCAAGTGCTGCAACCAAGATCCAGCACAGCCAAAATAAAGAAACAAATAAATATTTAGAAAAAAAGAAATGTGGGGGAGGGATAAATTAGGAGTTTGGGATTAACAGATATACACTACTGTATATAAAACAGGTAAACAAGGACCAACTGTATAGCTCGGGGAACTATATTCAGTGTATCGTAATAACCTATAATGGAAAAGAATCTGAAAAAGAACATATATCTGAATCACTTTGCTGTACACCTGAAACTAACACAATATTATAAATCGACTATACTTCAATAAAATTCTTTTTAATTTTAAAAAAATGACATTGCAAAAAAATGAAAGAAAGGGTAAGATTAATTCTGACTATAAACACTGCATATTCACAAAATGCAGATTTATTCGGCTAATATATACTGAGCACCTAATATGTGGCAAGACTTGTGCTAGGTTTATATAAATGTGTAATGATAAACACAATAAATATATGCAGCAAACAGAGGTAAATAATATGATGATTAGGCTTTCTAGAAAGAAAAATTCAAGGTACTTCTAAAACCAAACAGAACTTCTTGCAAAATAAGACCAGACTCTTACTCTGAACCTCATAACCTCTTTTCACTAACAACTTAACAGAGTAAAAAGAGGTTATAATCTAAAAAGAGACTTCCTTTTTTTTAACATCTTCATTGGATTATAATTGCTTTACAATGGTGTGTTAGTTTCTGCTTTATAACAAAGTGAATCAGTTATACATATACATATGTCCCCATATCTCTTCCCTCTTGCCTCTCCCTCCCTCCCACCCTCCCTATCCCACCCCTCTAGGTGGTCACAAAGCATCGAGCTGTTCTCCCTGTGCTACGTGGCTGCTTCCCACTAGCTATCTATTTTACATTCGGTAGTGTACATATGTCCATGCCACTCTCTCACTTTGTCCCAGCTTCCCCTTCCCCCTCCCCATATCTTCAAGTCCATTCTCTAGTAGGTCTGCGACTTTATTCCCGTCTCGCTCCTAGGTTCTTCATGAACTTTTTTTTTTTTAGATTCCATATATATGTGTTACCATATGGTATTTGTTTTTCTCTTTCTGACTTACTTCACTCTGTATGACAGACTCTAGGTCCACCCACCTCACTACAAATAACTCAATTTCTTTTCTTTTTATGGCTGAGTAATATTCCATTGTATATCTGTGCCACATCTTCTTTATCCATTCATCTGTTGATGGACACTTAGGTTGCTTCCATGTCCTGGCTATTGTAAATAGAGCTGCAATGAACATTGTGGTACATGAGTCTTTTTGAATTATGGTTTTCTCAGGGTATATGCCCAGTAGTGGGATTGCTGTGTCATATGGTAGTTCTATTTTTAGTTTTTTAAGGAACCTCAATAGTGGCTGTATCAATTTACATTCCCACCAACAGTGCAAGAGGGTTCCCTTTTCTCCACACCCTCTCCAGCATTTATTGTTTGTAGATTTTTTAATGATGGCCATTCTGACCAGTGTGAGATGATATCTCATTGTAGTTTTGATTTGCATTTCTCTAATGATTAATGATGTTGAGCATTCTAAAAAGAGACTTCTATGTAAAAAAATACACTAACAACTTTAGAACTAATTAACAAATTTAACAAGGTTGCAGGATACAAGATCAATACACGAAAAACAATTACATTAGCAATGAATAATCTGAAAATTAAATTACGAAAACAGTACATCTATGATAACATCAAAAGAAATGAAACGTAGAAAATTTAACAAAAAACTACAAAACTTACACTCCAAACTAAAAACGCTGAAAAATTAAACAATAAATGGAAAGACACGCCATTTTATGGCTTAGAACACTTAATATTGTTAAGTTGGCAATACTCCCCAAATTGATCTATGGATTTATGCACTACCCATCAAAATTCCAGCTGTCTTCTTTGCAGAAATTGGCTAGCAGATCCTAAATTTCATATGGAAATTCAAGGGACCCCAGAATAGTCAAAAGAATCTTGAAAGAGAAGAACAAAGTTAAAGGACTCACATTTCCAATTTCAAAACTTTCTACAAAGCTACAATAATCAGGAGAGTGTAGTACTGGCATAAGGACAGACATATAGATCAATGGAATAGACCTGAGAATCCAGAAATATACACTCATATTTATGGTCAATTGATTTTTGATAAGGATACTAACACAAATTTAATGGGGAAAGAACAGTCAACAAACATACTGGGACAGCTTGATATCCACATGCAAAAGAATGAATTTGGATCCCTTCCTCATATGATATGCAAAAGTAAACTCAAAATGGATCATAAACCTAAAGGTAAGAACTAAAATTATAAAACTCTCAGAAGAAAACATAACAGTAAGTCTTCACGACCTTGGGTTAGGAAAAGCCTCCTTAGATATGACACCGAAAGTATAAACAATAAAAGAAAGACTTGATAAGTTAGACTTTTACAAAATTTTAAACTTTTTTGCTTCAGAGGATACAATCAAGAAAGTGAAAAGATAACTCACAGAATGGGAGAAAATATTTTGCAAGTCACGTATCTGATAAGTGACTTGTATCTGGAATATATAAAGAACTCCTACAACTCATAATAAAAAGACAACTCAGTTTAAAAATTGGCACAGGATCTTAATAGATATTTCTCCAAATAAAATATGCAAATGACCAATAAGCACATGAGAAGATGCTCAACATCATCAGCCATCAGGGAAACAAATTAATCACAATGAGATACCACCTCACACCCATTAGGATGACTACTATCAAAAAATAGAAATAACAAGTGTTGGTAAGGATGCAGAGAAACTGGAACCCTTGTGCACTACTGATGGGAATTTAAAATGGTGCAGCCACTATGGTAAACAGTATGGCAGTTGCTCAAAAAAAAAAAAATAGAATTACCAGATGATCCAGCAATTCCACTTCTGGGTATATACCCAAAAGAATTGAAAGCAAGGACTTGAACAGATACTTTTATACCCATGTTCACAGCTGCATTATTCACAAAAGCCAAAAGGTGGAAGCAGTTCAGGTATCTATGGACTGATATATAGATAAACAAAATGTGGTATGTACACATAAAGGAATATTATGAAGCCTTAAAAAGAACAGAAATTCTGGGGGAGGGGAAAAAAAGAAGGCAGAAATTCTGACACATACTACACCATGGATAAATCTGAGGACATTATACTGAGTGAAATATGCCAGTCACAATGTGAGAAATACTGTATGATTCCACTTATATGAAGTACCAAGAGTAGTCAAACTTATAGAGATAGAAAGTAGAATTGTGGTTGCCAGGGTCTGGGGGAAAGGGAGAATGGGGAGTTGTTGTTTAATAGGTATAGAATTTCAGTTTTGCAAGATGAAAAGAGTTCTGGAGATTGGTTGCAAAACGATGTGAATGTACTCAATACTACTGAATTTTACATTTAAAAATAGTTAAGATGGTAAATTTTACATTATGTATACTTTACCACAATTAAAAATAAAACAAACACAATGAGATACTACTTCACACTCACTAGGATGGCTATAATCAAAAAGCTAATAATAAGTATTGGTGATGATGTGGAAAAACTGGGTCAATTTTTGACCCAATTTGATATGCTGCCGGTGGGAATGTAAAATGGTACAGTCACTTTGGAAAACAATCTGGCAGTTCCTCAAAATTTAAACAGAGTTACCATATGACCAGCAATGTCACTCCTAGGTATATACCTAAGAGAAATAAAAACATAAAAACCTGTACATGAATGTTCATAGCAGCATCATTCATAGTAGCCAAAAGGTGTAAACAACCCAAACGTTCATCAACAGATGAATGGATATACAAAACATGATATATCCGAAGAATGGAATATTATCAGCCATAAAAGGTAATGCAGTACATGGGACTTCCCTGGTGGCGCAGTGGTTAAGAATCTGCCTGCCAATGCAGGGGACATGGGTTCGAGCCCTGCTCTGGGAAGATCCTACATGCCGCAGAGCAACTAATCCCATGTGCCACAACTACTAAGCCTGTGCTCTAGAGCCCACGAGCCACAACTACTGAAGCCCACGTGCCTAGAACCCGTGCTTTACAACTAGAGAAGTCACCGCAATGAGAAGCCTTCACACCGCAACAAAGAGTAGCCCCCCGCTCGCCACAACTAGAGAAAGCCCACGCTCATCAATGAAGACCCAACGCAGCCAATCAATCAATAAATAAAACTCAAGCTTTCAAATGGAAATTAGAATTAAAAATAAAAGTAATGAAGTACAGATACATGCTACAACATGGAAAAACCTTGAAAACATTATGCTAAGTGACAGAAGTCAGTCCCAAAAGACCACATACTGTATGATTCCATTTATATAACATGTCCAGGATAGGCAAATCCACAGAGATGGAAAGTAGACTAGAGGTTGCCTAGAGCTGGAGGAGAGAGGAGGAAATGGAGAGTGTCTGTGAATGGGTGCAAGGTTTCTTTTGGAGGTGATGAAAATGTTCTAAAGTTAACTGTGGTGATGGGTGCGCAACTCTGTGAAATACTAAAAATCACTGAATTGTACACTTCAAATGGGTAAATTATATGGCATATGAATTATATATAAAGTTATATATATAAAGTTATATATATATGAGACGTATTTACAACAAATTTCATTCTCACCTTTCCATGTGTGCAATCACCAAAATGGAAGGATCTGCCCAAGGTAAACATTCCCAAAAGTATTTCAGAACCGCAAGGCAATTTCTAAATTAAGTGACAGACCTCCAATTAAACACTAGAAAAAAAAACCCAAAAAAGCACCACTGAAGCCTTATATTCAACTGAGTTCCCCGCTACCAAGTACCACGTAGTTTCTTACTTTGCTGAAGAAGGAAGGAAAAGAGAACTATTATTATTTTTTTTATGTATTAATTTTATTTATTGGCTGTGTTGGGTCTTCACTGCTGTGCGCAGGCTTTCTCTAGTTGCAGCGAGCAGGGGCTACTCTTCGTTGTGGTGTGCAGGCTTCTCATCATAGTGGCTTATCTTATTGTGGCACATGGGCTTAGTTGCTCCGTGGCATGTGGGATCTTCCAGGACCAGGGCTCGAACCCATGTCGCCTGCGTTGGCAGGCATATTCTTAACCACTGCGCCACCAGAGAAGCCCAAGAACTATTATTAAGTGACTAACTGCTATGCACCCAGGACCTTAAATATGTTATTTTGTTTACTATTCACAACAACACTGGGAGGTGGGTTTTATTATGCTCCTTTTAACAGATGAGAAAACTGAAGCCTAGACAGATTAAATAGTACATATTAAATTTGAGGCATATTTTTCCATTGGTTTCTAAAACAGTATTTTCCCTAAATGTGCCATTAGGCTTGATTTCCATGTATTTAGATTTCATGTTAATCATGAAGTCTATTTTTTTACTTATACATTAATTAAAACAGTGAATCATCAAAACTTATAAACAAAATCATCAAAACTTATAAACAAAGTACCAACCTGAGAGTCCTGCATTTCAGCCATAGACTCCCTGTTGATATTTGCTATGTCCGCGAAGAGTCTATCAATTGTCTCAGGTATCATAGATGAACCGTCTTTTATAAGCAGGTTTTCAACCATTTCTGAAATAACAATAAATGATAAAAGTGCTGTGAACTATCACCACTGGCTGAAAGTAGCAAATCATTCTGAAATCTGTTCCTAGACCTTTTGTCAAATGAATACAGCATGGAGAAACTTCAATACTCCTTAGAGTAAAACCAAACTGGAGATAAAGTTTATTCTAGCTAAAGACAAAGTATAATTTTCAAATAACATTTGTATTTCCTGGAAGTCACTTGTTTATAACTTAATCATCATTACTCATTCTCAAAGTAAAATGCATTGACTTCACAAATAGTCATGTTATTATAGGTCATCTTAAAACTACAGAAGAGAAATTAACAATGTCTTCAAAATTACAAAATGTAGAAATTCTGAAGGGAGACTTAGATACATGCCCTGTAAAACTAAAATACTTATTAATACTTTAAAGCATTAGACAGACATACGCTGAAGTCTTGACCTTACTTTGAGAGAAAAAAAATGACATGCTCAATTAGCAACAACATTAACCAGTTACTGAATCTGTACAATGATGTCACCATTTTCTAAACGGTCTTGAGCTCCAGACCCGATATAGCTGAATCTTATTAGGCCATAGAATTCCTTAAAACCCAAACATGATGTAGAACCATAACTGATGCCTTTCATATTATCAAAATTGAGGTTTTTCCAAACTCGTGTAACAGAGGTCTCCATAACCTACATGTCTCTAATTTCTTGCAACATTTCTGAGCATTAACTAAAAAGAATGTTGTTAACATTCATAACAATACCATAAGAGCACCTTCTGGAAGATTTTTAATCTGCTACAATAAACAGGTTTTTAACCTGCTACAACGAACAATAAATCTGCTAACTGAAAAATCTTCAGGACTTTGCTGGTGGCACAGTAGTTAAGAATCTGCCTAACAATGCAGGAGGTACGGGTTCGAGCCCTGGTCCAGGAAGATCCAACATTCTACGGAAGCAAATAAGCCCGTGCGCCTCAACTACTGAGCCTGCACTCCAGAGCCCGTAAGCCACAACTACTGAGCCCGCGTGCCTAGAGCCCATGCTCTGCAACAAGAGAAGTCACCACAATGAGAAACCCGCACACCACAACAAAAAGTAGCCCCCACTCGCCGCAACTAGAGAAAGCCCGCGAGCAGCAACAAAGACCCAACGCAGCCAAAAATAAATAAATAAATAAAATATTTCTTTAAAAAGAAAACTTTTCAGTTAAATATCAGAAAACAGATTCACATAGAGACTTCACAAAGAAACTTATTTTCAAATACACTCAAACATTTTTTAAAGCTCATAGACTCTTTAGTATCCACTGCATGATCAAAGATATTAGGGAAAATATACCATACATATTTCATATGCCTCAAGTAATGATACATATGAAAAGAAAAACCTCTAGCTTCCTTACTCCCATAAATTGGTTAACAGAAGGACTAATATTAAATATCTTGATTCATCTAAGATTAGGGAAGCATTAGGCTGAGAAATATATATATTATAGTCCTTGCTCAAAATATTGATAACAGAACTAGGAAAGTTTAGACTGGGAGAAAATATTTGCAAATCATATATCTGATAAGGGCTTAATATTCAAAATATATAAAGAAATCATACAACTTAATAGCAAAAGAAAATCCAATTTAAAAATGCCTGAATAGACCCTTTTCCAAAGAAAACACAGTGAAGGCCAACAGGTACATGAAAAAAAAGATGTTCAACATCATTAATCATCAAGGAAATGCAAAGCAAAACCATAATGGTGCAAATAATTGGTGCAGCCACTATGGAAAACAGTAGGCAGGTTCCTCAAAAAATTAAAAATAGGACTACCATATGATCCAGCAATTCCACTTCTGGGTATTTATCTGAAGAAAATGAAAACACTAACCTGAAAAGACCTGTGCAACCCCATGTTCATTGCAGCATTATTTACAATAGCCAAGATGTGGAAAGAACCTAAGTCTCCATCGATGAATGGATTAAAAAAATGTGCTAAATATGTACAATAAAATGTTATTCAGCCATAAAAAAGAATGAAATCTTGCCATCTGCAACAGGTATGGACCTTAAAGGCATTATACTAAGTGAAATAAGTCACACAGAGAAAGACAAATACCGTATGATCTCACTTACATGTGGAATCATTTTTTTTAAAAAAAGGCTCAGAGATACAGGAAACAGACTGGTGGTTGTCAGAAGCAGGAAGTGGAGGGGGGGCCAAATGGGTAAAGGAAGTCAAAAGGTACAAACTTCCAGTTATGAAATAAATAGGTCATAGGGATGCAATATACGGCATGGCAACCATAGTTATTACTATACTGTATATTTTAAAACTGTTATGAGTAAATCTTGGGAGAAGTTTCAAGATGGCAGAGGAATAAGACGTGGAGATCACCTTCCTCCCCACAAATACATCAGAAATACATCTACATGTGGAACAATTCCTACAGAACATCTACTGAATACTGGCAGAAGACCTCAGACTTCTCAAAAGGCAAGAAACTCCCCACCTACCTGGGTATGGCAAAAGAAAAAAGAAAAAACAGACACAAAAGAACAGGAGTGGGACCTGGACCTCTGGGAGGGAGCTGTGAAGGAGGAAAGGTTTCCACACGCTAGGAAGCCCCTTCGCGGGCGGAGACAGCGGGTGGCGGAGGGGGGAAGCTTCAGAGCCACGGAGGAGAGCACAGCAACAGGGGTGCAGAGGGCAAAGAGGAGAGATTCCCGCACAGAAGATCGGTGCCGACCAGCACTCACCAGCCCGAGAGGCTTGTCTGCTCACCCGCCAGGGCGGGCGGGGTCTGCGAGCTGAGGCTCGGGCTTCGAAGGTCGGATCCCAGGGAGAGAACTGGGGTTGCCTGCGTGAACACAGCCTGAAGGGGGCTAGTATGCCACAGGTAGCCAGGAGGGAGTCCAGGAAAGAATCTGGAGCTGCCAAAGAGGCAAAACACTTTTTCTTGCCTCTTTGTTTCCTGGTGCGCAAGGAGAGGGGTTCAGAGTGCACATAAAGGAGCTCCAGAGACGGGCGCAAGCCACGGCTATAAGCGCGGACCCCAAAGACGGGCATGAGACGCTAAGGCTGCTGTTGCAGCCACCAAGAAGCCTGTGTGCAAGCACAGTTCACTATCCACACCGCCCCTCCCGGGAGCCTGTGCACCCCGCCACTGCCAGGGTTTCGGGATCCAGGGATAACTTCCCCAGGGAGAACACATGGCGTGCCTCAGGCTGCTGCAACGTCATGCTGGGCTCTGCCGCCGCAGGCTCACCCCAAACTCCGTACCCCTCCCTTTCCCCCCAGCCTGAGTGATCCAGAGCACCCGAATCAGCTGTTCCTTTAACCCCGTCCTGTCTGAGCGAAGAACAGATGCTCTCAGGCAACCTACACAGAGAGGTGGGTCCAACTCCATAGCTGAAGCCCAGGAGCTGTGCTAACAAAGAAGAGAAAGGGAAATTTCTCCCAGCAGCCTCAGGAGCAGCGGATTAAATCTCCACAATCGCCCCACAGATACACCAGAAATACATCTACGCGTGGAACAACTCCTACAGAGCATCTACTGAACGCTGGCAGAAGACCTCAGACCTCCCAAAAGGCAAGAAACCCCCCACGTACCTGGGTAGGGCAAAAGAAAAAACTAAACAGAGACAAAAGGATAGGGACGCGTCCTGCACCAGCGGGAGAGAGCTGTGAAGGAGGAAAAGTGTCCACACACTAGGAAGCCCCTTCGCGGGTGGAGACTTTGGGAGGCGGAGTGGGGGAGCTTGGGAGCCGCGGAGGAGAGCACAGCAACACGGGTGCAGAGGGCAAAGCGGACAGATTCTAGCGCAGAGGATCGGGCCGACCGGAACTTGCCAGCCGAGAGGCTTGTCTGCTCGCCCGCCGGGGCGGGCGGGACTGGGAGCTGAGGCTCCGGCTTTTGTCGGAGCGCCGGGAGAGGACTGAGATTGGCGGCGTGAACACAGCCTGCGGGGCGTTGGTGCACCGCGGCTGGCCGGGAGAGAGTCCGGGGAGAAGTCTGGAACTGCCGAAGAGGCAAGAGACTTTTACGTCCCTCTTTGTTTCCTGGTGCACGAGGAGAGGGGATTAAGAACGCTGCTTGAGAGAGCTCCAGGGACGGGCGCGGGCCGCGGCTAGGGGTGCGGAGCCCAGAGACGGACGTGGCTAGGGCCGCCCAGAGCGGCTAGGGCCGCTGCTGCCGCCACCGGGAGGCCTGTGTGCGAACACAGGTCACTGGCCACGCGCCCTTCCGGGGAGCCTGTGCAGCCCGCCACTGCCGGGGTCCCGGGATCCAGGGACAACTCCCCCGGGAGAACGCACAGGCGCGCCTCAGGCTGCAACGTCTCGCCGGCCTCTGCCGCCGCAGACCCGCCCCACACTCCGTGCCCCTCCCTACCCCCGGGCCTGAGTGAGCCAGAGCCTCCGAATCAGCGGCTCCTTTAACCCCGTCCTGTCTGAGCAAAGAACAGACGCCCTCCGGCGACCTACACGCACAGGCGGGGCTAAATCCAAAGCTGAGCCCCTGGGAGCTGTGAGAACAAAGAAGAGAAAGAGAAATCTCTCCCAGCAGCCTCAGAAGCAGCGGATTAAAGCTCCACAATCAACTTGATATACCCTGCATCTGTGGAATACCTGAATAGACAACCAATCATCCCAAATTAAGGAGCCCTGTGGATGAAAGGCTCTTGGGGCTGCAGCCAGGAGTCAGTGCTGTGCCTCTGAGGTGGGAGAGCCAACTTCAGGACACGGATCCACAAGAGACCTCCCAGCTGCACATAATATCAAACAGCAAAAATTTCCGAGAGATCTCCATCTCAAGGCCTGCACCCAGCTTCACTCAACGACCAGCAAGCTACAGTGCTGGACATCCTATGCCAAACAACTAGCAAGACAGGAACACAACCCCACCCATTAGCAGAGAGGCGGCCCAAAATTATAATAAGTCTACAGACACCCCAAAACACACCACCAGACGTGGACCTGCACACCAGAAAGACAAGATCTAGCCTCATCCACCAGAACACAGGCACTAGTACCCTCCACCAGGAAGCCTACACAACCCACTGAACCAACCTTAGCCACTGGGGACAGACACAAAAAACAACAGGAACTACGAACCTTCAGCCTGCAAAAAAGGAGACCCCAAACACAGTAAGATAAGCAAAATGAAAAGACAGAAAAACACACCGCAGATGAAGGAGCAAGATAAAAACCCATCAGACCTAACAAATGAAGAGGAAATAGGCAGTCTACCTGAAAAAGAATTCAGAATAATGATAGTAAGGTTGATCCGAAATCTTGGAGATAGAATGGACAATAGAATGGACAAAATGCAAGAATCAGTTAACAAGGACCTAGAAGAACTAAAGATGAAACAAGCAACGATGAACAACACAATAAATGAAATTAAAAGTACTCTAGATGGGATCAATAGCAGAATAACTGAGGCAGAAGAACGGATAAGTGACCTGGAAGATAAAATAGTGGAAATAACTACTGCAGAGCAGAATAAAGAAAAAAGAATGAAAAGAACTGAGGGCAGTCTCAGAGACCTCTGGGACAACATTAAATGTACCAACATTCGAATTATAGGGGTTCCAGAAGAAGAAGAGAAAAAGAAAGGGACTGAGAAAATATTTGAAGAGATTATAGTTGAAAACTTCCCTAATATGGGAAAGGAAATAGTTAATCAAGTCCAGGAAGCACAGAGAGTCCCATACAGGATAAATCCAAGGAGAAATACACCAAGACACATATTAATCAAATTGTCAAAAATTAGATACAAAGAAAACATATTAAAAGCAGCAAGGGAAAAACAACAAATAACACACAAGGGAATCCCCATAAGGTTAACAGCTGATCTTTCAGCAGAAACTCTGCAAGCCAGAAGGGAGTGGCAGGACATATTGAAAGTGATGAAGGAGAAAAACCTGCAACCAAGATTACTCTACCCAGCAAGGATCTCATTCAGATTTGATGGAGAAATTAAAACCTTTAGAGACAAGCAAAAGCTGAGAGAGTTCAGCACCACCAAACCAGCTCTACAACAACTGCTAAAGGAACTTCTCTAGGCAAGAAACACAAAAGAAGGAAAAGACCTACAATAACAAACCCAAAACAATTAAGAAAATGGGAATGGGAACACACATATCGATAATTACCTTAAATGTAAATGGACTAAATGCTCCCACCAAAAGACACAGATTGGCTGACTGGATACAAAAACAAGACCCATATATTTGCTGTCTACAAGAGACCCACTTCAGACCTAGAGACACATACAGACTGAAAGTAAGGGGATGGAAAAAGGTATTTCATGCAAATGGAAACCAAAAGAAAGCTGGAGCAGCAATTCTCATATCAGACAAAATAGACTTTAAAACAAAGACTATTAGAAGAGACAAAGAAGGACACTACATAATGATCAAGGGATCGATCCAAGAGGAAGATATAACAATTGTAAATATTTATGCACCCAACATAGGTGCACCTCAATACATAAGGCAAATACTGACAACCATAAAAGGGGAAATCGACAGTAACACATTCATAGTAGGGGACTTTAACACCCCACTTTCACCAATGGACAGATCATCCAAAATGAAAATAAATAAGGAAACACAAGCTTTAAATGATACATTAAATGAGATGGAGTTAATTGATATTTATAGGACATTCCATCCAAAAACAACAGAATACACATTTTTCTCAAGTGCTCATGGAACATTCTCCAGGATAGATCATATCTTGGGTCACAAATCAAGCCTTGGTAAATTTAAGAAAATTGAAATTGTATCAAGTATCTTTTCCGACCACAACGCTATGAGACTCGATATCAATCACAGGAGAAGATCTGTAAAAAATACAAACACATGGAGGCTAAACAATAAACTACTTAATAACGAAGTGATCACTGAAGAAATCAAAGGGGAAATCAAAAAATACCTAGAAACAAATGACAATGGAGACACGACGACTCAAAATCTATGGGATGCAGCAAAAGCAGTTCTAAGAGGGAAGTTTATAGCAATACAATCTTACCTTAAGAAACAGGAAACATCTCGAATAAACAACCTAACCTTGCACCTAAAGCAATTAGAGAAAGAAGAACAAAAAAACCCCAAAGTTAGCAGGAGGAAAGAAATCATAAAAATCAGATCAGAAATAAATCAAAAAGAAATGAAGGAAACGATAGCAAGGATCAATAAAACTAAAAGCTGGTTTTTTGAAAGGATAAACAAAATTGATAAACCATTAGCCAGACTCATCAAGAAAAAAAGGGAGAAGACTCAAATCAATAGAATTAGAAATGAAAAAGGAGAAGTAAGGACTGACACTGCAGAAATACAAAAGATCATGAGAGATTACTACAAGCAACTCTATGCCAATAAAATGGACAACCTGGAAAAAATGGACAAATTCTTAGAAAGGCACAACCTGCCAAGACTGAATCAGGAAGAAATAGAAAATATGAACAGACCAATCACAAGCACTGAAATTGAAACTGTGATTAAAAATCTTCCAACAAGCAAAAGCCCAGGACCAGATGGCTTCACAGGTGAATTCTATCAAACATTTAGAGAAGAGCTATCACCTATCCTTCTCAGACTCTTCCAAAATATAGCAGAGGGAGGAACACTCCCCAACTCATTCTACGAGGCCACCATCACCCTGATACCAAAACCAGACAAGGATGTCACAAAGAAAGAAAACTACAGGCCAATATCACTGATGAACATAGATGCAAAGATCCTCAACAAAATACTAGCAAACAGAATCCAACAGCACATTAAACGGATCATACACCATGATCAAGTGGGGTTTATTCCAGGAATGCAAGGATTCTTCAATATACGCAAATCAATCAACGTGATACACCATATTAACAAATTGAAGGAGAAAAACCATATGATCATCTCAATAGATGCAGAGAAAGCTTTTGACAAAATTCAACACCCATTTATGATAAAAACCCTGCAGAAAATAGGCATAGAGGGAACTTTCCTCAACATAATAAAGGCCATATATGACAAACCCACAGCCAACATCGTCCTCAATGGTGAAAAACTGAAAGCATTTCCACTAAGATCAGGAACAAGACAAGGTTGCCCACTCTCACCACTCTTATTCAACATAGTTTTGGAAGTTTTAGCCACAGCAATCAGAGAAGAAAAGGAAATAAAAGGAATCCAAATTGGAAAAGAAGAAGTAAAGCTGTCACTGTTTGCAGATGACATGATACTATACATACAGAACCCTAAAGATGCTACCAGAAAACTACTAGAGCTAATCAATGAATTTGGTAAAGTAGCAGGATACAAAATTAATGCACAGAAATCTCTGGCATTCCTATACACTAAGGATGAAAAATCTGAAAGTGAAATCAAGAAAACACTCCCATTTACCATTGCAACAAAAAGAATAAAATACCTAGGAATAAACCTACCTAAGGAGACAAAAGACCTGTATGCAGAAAATTATAAGACACTGATGAAAGAAATTAAAAATGATACAAATAGATGGAGAGATATACCATGTTCTTGGATTGGAAGAATCAACATTGTGAAAATGACTCTACTACCCAAAGCAATCTACAGATTCAATGCAATGCCTATGAAACTACCACTGGCATTTTTCACAGAACTAGAACAAAAAATCTCACAATTCGTATGGAAACACAAAAGACCCCGAATAGCCAAAGCAATTTTGAGAACGAAAAATGGAGCTGGAGGAATCAGGCTTCCTGACTTCAGACTATACTACAAAGCTACAGCAATCAAGACAGTATGGTACTGGCACAAAAACAGAAATATAGATCAATGGAACAGGATAGAAAGCCCAGAGATAAACCCACGCACATATGGTCAACTTATCTTTGACAAAGGAGGCAGAAATGTACAGTGGAGAAAGGACAGCCTATTCAATAAGTGGTGCTGGGAAAACTGGACAGCTACATGTAAAAGTATGAGATTAGATCACTCCCTAACACCATACACAAAAATAAGCTCAAAATGGATTAAAGACCTAAATGTAAGGCCAGAAACTATCAAACTCTTAGAGGAAAACATAGGCAGAACACTCTATGACATAAATCACAGCAAGATCCTTTTTGACCCACCTCCTAGAGAAATGGAAATAAAAACAAAAGTAACCAAATGGGACCTAATGAAACTTAAAAGCTTTTGCGCAGCAAAGGAAGCCATAAAGAAGACCAAAAGACAACCCTCAGAATGGGAGAAAATATTTGCAAATGAAGCAACTGACAAAGGATTAATCTCCAAAATTTATAAGCAGCTCATGCAGCTTAATAACAAAAGAACAAACAACCCAATCCAAAAATGGGCAGAAGACCTAAATAGACATTTCTCCAAAGAAGATATACAGAGTGCCAACAAACACATGAAAGAATGCTCAACATCACTAATCATTAGAGAAATGCAAATCAAAACTATAATGAGATATCATCTCACAACAGTCAGAATGGCCATCATCAAAAAATCTAGAAACAATAAATGCTGGAGAGGGTGTGGAGAAAAGGGAACCCTCTTACACTGTTGGTGGGAATGTAAATTGATACAGCCACTGTGGAGAACAGTATGGAGGTTCCTTAAAAAGCTACAAATAGAACTACCATATGACCCAGCAATCCCACTACTGGGCATATACCCTGAGAAAACCATAATTCAAAAAGAGTCATGTACCAAAATGTTCATTGCAGCTCTATTTACAATAGCCCAGAGATGGAAACAACCTAAGTGTCCATCATCGGATGAATGGATAAAGAAGATGTGGCACATATATACAATGGAATATTACTCAGCCATAAAAAGAGACGAAATTGAGCTATTTGTAATGAGGTGGATAGACCTAGAGTCTGTCATACAGAGTGAAGTAAGTCAGAAAGAGAGAGACAAATACCGTATGCTAACACATATATATGGAATTTAAGAAAAAAAAAAAAGTCATGAAAAACCTAGGGGTGAAACAGGAATAAAGACACAGACTTACTAGAGAATGGACTTGAGGCTATGGGGAGGGGGAAGGGTAAACGGTGACAAAGCAATAAAGAGGCATGGACATGTATACACTACCAAACGTAAGGTAGATAGCTAGTGGGAAGCAGCCGCATAGCACAGGGAGATCAGGTCGGTGCTGTGTGACCGCCTGGAGGGGTGGGATAGGGAGGGTGGGAGGGAGGGTGACGCAAGCGGGAAGAGATATGGGAACATATGTATATATATAACTGATTCATTTTGTTGTGAAGCTGAAACTAACATACCATTGTAAAGCAATTATGCTCCAATAAAGATGTTTAAAAAAAAAAAATAAATCTCCACAATCAACTTGATGTACCCTGCATCTGTGAAATACCTAAATAGACAACGAATCATCCTAAATTGATGAGGTGGACTTTGGGAGCAATGATATATATTTTTTTCCCTTTTTCTCTTTTTGTGAGTGTGTATGTGTGTGCTTCTGTGATTTTCTCTGTATAGCTTTGCTTTTACCATTTGTCCTAGGGTTCTGTCTGTCCATTTTTTTTGTTGCTGTTGTTTTTAGTATAGTATTTAGCACTTGTTATCATTGATGGATTTGTTTTTTGGTTTGCTTTGGTTGCTCTCTGCTTTCTTTCCTCCTCTTTTTTTATTACTTAAAAAAATTTTAAATTATTTTTTATTTTAATAACTTTATTTTATCTTCCCCTTTCTTTCTTTCTTTTTATTCTCCCTTTGATCCTGAGCCGTGTGAATGACAGGCTCTTGGTGCTCCAGCCAGGCATCAGGGTTATGCCTCTAAGGTGGGAGAGCCAAGTTCAGGACACTGGTCCACAACAGACCTCCCAGCTCCACGTAATATCAAACGGCGAAAATCTCCAAGAGATCTCCATCTCAACACCAACACCCAGCTTCACTCCACGACCAGCAAGCTACAGTGCTGGACACCCTATGCCAAACAACTAAAAAGACAGGAACACAACCCCACCCAGGAGCAGAGAGGCTGCCTAAAATCATAATAAGGCCACAGACACAACAAAACACACCACCAGATGTGGACCTGCCCACCAGAAAGACAAGATCCAGGCTTATTCACCAGAACACAGGCACTACTCCCCTCCACCAGGAGGCCTACACAACCCACAGAACCAACCTTAGCCACTGGGGGAGACACCAAAAACAATGGGAACTACGAACCTGCAGCCTGCAAAAAGGAGAACCCAAACATGGCAAGTTAAGCAAAATGAGAAGACAGAGAAACACACAGCAGATGAAGGAGCAAGGCAAAAACCCACCACACCAAACAAATGAAGAGGAAATAGGCAGTCTACCTGAAAAAGAATTCAGAATAATGATAGTAAAGATGATCCAAATTCTTGGAAATAGAATGGAGAAAATACAAGAAACGTTTAACAAGGACCTAGAAGAACTAAAGAGCAAACAAACAGTGATAAACAACACAATAAATGAAATTAAAAATTCTCTAGAAGGGATCAATAGCAGAATAACTGAGGCAGAAGAACGGATAAGTGACCTGGGAGATAAAATAGTGGAAATAACTAGTGCAGAGCAGAATAAAGAAAAAAGAATGAAAAGAACTGAGGACAGTCTCAGAGACCTCTGGAACAATATTAAACGCACCAACATTCGAACTACAGAGGTCCCAGAAGAAGAAGACAAAAAGAAAGGGACTGAGGGGCTTCCCTGGTGGCACACTGGTTGGGAGTCCGCCTGCCGATGCAGGGGGCGCGGGTTCATGCCCCAGTGCGGGAGGATCCCACGTGCCGCGGAGCGGCTGGGCCCGTGAGCTGTGGCCGCTGAGCCTGCACGTCCGGAGCCTGTGCTCCGCAATGGGAGAGGCCACATCAGTGAGAGGCCCGCGTACCGCAAAACAAAAACAAAAACAAAAAAGAGAAAAGAAAGGGACTGAGAAAATATTGCAAGAGATTATAGTTCAAAACTTCCCTAATAGGGGAAAGGAAATAGTTAATCAAGTCCAGGAAGCACAGAGTCCCATACAGGATAAATCCAAGGAGAAACACGCCAAGACACATATTAATCAAACTATCAAAAATTAATTACAAAGAAAAATATTAAAATCAGCAAGGGAAAAACAACAAACAACATGCAAGGGAATCCCCATAAGTTTGACAGATGATCTTTCAACAAAAACTCTGCAAGCCATAAGGGAGGGGCAGAACATATTTAAAGTGATGAAGGAGAAAAACCTACAACCAAGGTGACTCTACCCAGCAAGGATCTCATTCAGATTTGATGGAGAAATTAATACCTTTACAGACCAGCCAAAACTAAGAGAATTCAGCACCATCAAACCAGCATTACAACAAATGCTAAAGGAACTTCTTTAGGCAGGAAACACAAGAGAAGAAAAAGACCTACAATAACAAACCCCAAACAACTAAGAAAATGGTAATAGAAACATACTTATCGATAATTACCTTAAATGTAAATGGATTAAATGCTACAACCAAAAGACAATACACTGGCTGAATGGATACAAAAACAACAAACCGTATATATGCTGTATAAAAAGACCCACTTCAGGGCTTCCCTGGTGGCGCAGTGGTTGGGAGTCCGCCTGCCGATGCAGGGGACGCGGGTTCGTGCCCCGGTCCGGGAGGATCCCACGTGCCGCGGAGCGGCTGGGCCCGTGAGCCATGGTCACTGAGCCTGTGCTCCGCAACGGGAGAGGCCGCGGCGGTGAGAGGCCCGCGTACCGCATAAAAAAAAAAAGAAAAGAAAAAAAGACCCACTTCAGACCTAGGAACACATACAGACTGAAAGTGAGGGGATGGAAAAAGATATTCCATGCAAAGGGAAATCAAAAGAACGCTGGAGTAGCAATTCTCATATCAGACAAAATAAGACTTTAAAACAAAGACTATTACAAGAGACAATGAAGGACACTACATAATGATCAATCCAAGAAGAAGATATAACAATTGTAAATAGTTATGCACCCAACAAAGGAGAACCTCAATATATAAGGCAAATACTAACAGCTATAAAAGGGCAAGTCAACAGTAACACCAGCATAGTAGGGGACTTTAACACCCCACTTTCACTAATGCACAGATCATCCAAAATGAAAATAAATAAGGAAACACAAGCTTCAAATGATACATTCAACAAGATGGACTTAACTGATATTTATAGGACATGGCATCCAAAAACAACAGAATACACATTCTTCTCAAGTGCTCATGGAACATTCTCCAGGATACATCATATCTTGGGCCACAAATCAAGCCTTGGTAAATTAAAAAAATTGAAATCGTGTCAAATATCTTTTCCGACCACAACGCTATGAGACTAGATATCAATTACAGGAAAAGATCCGTAAAACATACAAACACATGGAGGCTAAACAATACACTACTTAATAACCAAGAGATCACTGAAGAAATCAAAGAGGAAATCAAGAAATACCTAGAAACAAATGACAGTGAAAACACGACAACCCAAAACCTATGGGATGCAGCAAGAACAGTTCTAAGAGGAAGTTTATAGCAATACAATCCTACCTTAAGAAACAAGAAACATCTCAAACAAACAACCTAACCTTACACCTAAAGCAATTAGAGAAAGGAGAACAAAAAAACCCCAAATTTAGCAGAAGGAAAGAAATCATAAAGATAAGATCAGAAATAAATGAAAAAGAAATGAAGGAAACGATAGCAGAGATCAGTAAAACTAAAAGCTGGTTCTTCGAGAAGATAAACAAAATTGATAAACCATTAGCCAGACTCATCAAGAAAAAAAGGAAGAAGACTCAAATCAGTAGAATTAGAATTGAAAAAGGAGAAGTAACAACTAACACGGCAGAAATACAAAGGATCATGAGAGATTACTACAAGCAACTCTATGCCAATAAACTGAACAACCTGGAAAAAATGGACAAATTCTTAGAAATGCACAACCTTCCAAGACTGAACCAGGAAGAAATAGAAAATATGAACAGACCAATCACAAGCACTGAAATTGAGACTATGATTAAAAAACTTCCAACAAACAAAAGCCCAGGACCAGATGGCTTCACAGGAGAATTCTATGCAACATTTAGAGAAGAGCTAACACCTATCCTTCTCAAACTCTTCCAAAATATAGCAGAGGGAGGAACATTCCCAAACTCATTCTACGAGTCCACCATCACCCTGATACTAAAACCAGACAAAGATGTCACAAAAAAAGAAAACTACAGGCCAATATCACTGATGAACATAGATGCAAAAATCCTCAACAAAATACTAGCAAACAGAATCCAACAGCACATTAAAAGGATCATACACCACGATCAAGTGCGGTTTATCCCAGGAATGCAAGGATTCTTCAATATACGCAAATCAATCAATGTGATACACCATATTAACAAATTGAAGGAGAAAAACCATGTGATCATCTCAATAGATGCAGAGAAAGCTTTCGACAAAATTCAACACCCATTTATGATAAAAACCCTGCAGAAAGTAGGCACAGAGGGAATTTTCCTCAACATAATAAAGGCCATATATGACAGACCCACAGCCAACAATTATTCAACATAGTTTTGGAAGTTTTAGTCACAGAAATCAGAGAAGAAAAAGAAATAAAAGGAATCCAAATCAGAAAAGAAAAAGTAAAGCTGTCACTGTTTGCAAATGACATGATACTATAGAGAATCCTGAAGATGCTACCAGAAAACTACTAGAGTTAATCAATGAATTTGGTAAAGTAGCAGCATACAAAATTAATGCACAGAAATCTCTGGCATTCCTATACACTAATGATGAAAAATCTGAAAGTGAAATCAAGAAAACGCTCCCATTTACCACTGCAACAAAAAGAATAAAATATCTAGGAATAAACCTACCTAAGGAGACAAAACATCTGTATGCAGAAAATTATAAGACACTGATGAAAGAAATTAAAGATGATACTAATAGATGGAGAGGTATAACCATGTTCTTGGATTGGAAGAATCAACATTGTGAAAATGACTATTCTACCCAAAGCAATGTACAGATTCAATGCAATCCCAATATACTGCCATTGGCATTTGTCACAGAACTAGAACAAAAAATCTCACAATTCGTATGGAAACACAAAAGACCCCGAAAAGCAATCCTGAGAAAGAAAAACAGAGCTGGAGGAATCAGGCTCCCTGACTTCAGACTATAGTACAAAGCTACAGTAATCAAGACAGTATGGTACTGGCACAAAAACAGAAATATAGATCAATGGAACAGGATAGAAAGCCCAGAGATAAACCCAAGCACATATGGTCACCTTATCTTTGATAAAGGAGGCAAGAATATACAATGGAGAAAAGACAGCCTCTTCAATAAGTGGTGCTGGGAAAACTGGACAGCTACACATAAAACAATGAAGTTAGAACACTGCCTAACACAATACACAAAAATACACTCAAAATGGATTAAAGACCTAAATGTAAGGCCAGACACTATCAATCTCTTAGAGGAAAAAATAGGCAGAACACTCTATGACATAAATCACAGCAAGATCCTTTTTGACCCACCTCCTAGAGAAATGGAAATAAAAACAAAAATAAACAAATGGAACCTAATGAAACTTCAAAGCTTTTGCACAGCAAAGGAAACCATAAACAAGACCAAAAGACAACCCTCAGAATGGGAGAAAATATTTGCAAATGAAACAACTGACAAAGGATTAATCTCCAAAATTTACAAGCAGCTCATGCAGCTCAATATCAAAAAAAACGAACAACCCTATCCAAAAATGGGCAGAAGACCTAAATGGATATTTCTCCAAAGAAGATATACAGATTGCCAACAAACACATGAAAGAATGCTCAACATCATTAATCATTAGAGAAACGTGAATCAAAACTACAATGAGATATCATCTCACACCGGTCAGAATGGCCATCATCAAAAAATCTACAAACAATAAATGCTGGAGACGGTGTGGAGAAAAGGAAACCCTAATTGCACTGTTGGTGGGAACGTGAATTCATACATCCATGGTGGAGAACATATGGAGGTTCCTTAAAAAACTAAAAATAGAACTACCATACAACCCAGTAATCCCACTACTGGGCATATACCCTGAGAAAACCACTATTCAAAAAGAGTCATGTACCAAAATGTTCATTGCAGCTCTATTTACAATAGATAGGACATGAAAGCAACCTAAGTGTCCATCAACAGATGAATGGATAAAGAAGATGTGGCACATATATACAATGGAATATTACTCAGCCATAAAAAGAAACGAAATTGAGTTATTTGTCATGAGGTGGATGGACCTAGAGCCTGTCACACAGAGTGAAGTAAGTCAGAAAGAGAAAACCAAATACCGTATGCTCACACATATATATGGAATCTAAAAAAAAAAAAAATTGGTCATGAAGAACCTAGGGGCAAGATGGGAATAAAGACGCAGCCCTATTAGAGAATGGACTTGAGGACACAGGGAGGGGGAAGGGGAAGCTAGGACAAAGTGAAAGAGTGGCATGGACATATATACACTACCAAACATAAAATAGCTAGCTAGTGGGAAGCAGCCCCATAGCACAGGGAGATCAGCTCGTTGCTTTGTGACCACGTAGAGGGGTGGGATAGGGAGGGTGGGAGGGAGGGAGAGGCAAGAGGGAAGAGATATGGGGACATATGCATATGTATAACTGATTCACTTTGTTATAAAGCAGAAATTAACACACCTTTGTAAAGCAATTATACTCCAATAAAAATGTTTAAAAAAAAGAGTAAATATTAAAAGTTATCAACACAAGAAAAAAATTTTCTAACTATGTATGGTGATGGATGTTAAACTAGACTTATTGTGCTGATCATTTTGTAATATACACGAATATTGAATCATTATGTTGTACACCTGAAACTAATATAATGTACGTCAATTATACCTCAATTTAAAAAATAATTAGGAAAGTTTTTAAACAATGTTTTTAAAAATCCAAATATCTTTTAAAAACAGATTTCTTGAAATGTTTTTAAAAAGAAAAAATCCAATATAAATTTTTTAATTTGACTTCCTTTTAAATAAAATCCAAATATATTTTATTAGAATACCAATTATAAGTCCTAGTGACATAGTATATGAGACTGTGAAGGCGTTAATTTTGATTTGTGAATGTTCTCTTAATATTTTATATAATTCATTCTTTGTCAAAATAATTCTGGTCCTTTCAAAACATATTTTCAGTGTCATTCAGTTGAGCAACTTGACTAACACCAGCTGAGGCAATGAGAGCACTGCAGTTCTTGAGGATAAAATGCAGTCAGCAAAGCTGAGTAAGTAATAGAGATCACATAGCTGAATGGTTGAGAGTTACACTATGAAGGAGAGACTTGCTTCTGGGAGAAGCTCAGAAAAGAGCTTGTATAAATACAGCCTATTCCTGAGATGTGAAAACAACACTCTGTATTAAGGTTATATCAGGCAATATTGTACATTTTGAAAAAAACGATTAAATTATCTTCCTGGCTACTGAAATAAACTATGATTTACAACATGATTGCAGTCAATTTTTTTTTTAATTTTTTTTGCGATCCGTGGGCCTCTCACTATTGTGGCCTCTCCCGTTGCGGAGCACAGGCTCCGGACGCGCGGGCTCAGCAGCCATGGCTTACGGGCACAGACACTCCGCAGCATGTGGGATCCTCCCGGACCGAGGCACGAACCCGTGCCCCCTGCATCAGCAGGTGGACTCTCAACCACTGCGCCACCAGGGAAGCCCCCAGTCTATTTAATTTAAATGAGATTCATCCTAGTTAAAACTGGGGAGTCACTCTACTGAGGCAGCCACGTTAATCTGTACCAATTAATTCTGATTAGATAGACAGCATTCTAGGTACAGTATAATAGAAAATAAACTTCTTCCCTTTCCTTGAGGAAGGGAGCTTCTGTTACAACATGGAAAAAAATCTATCAACAGTCCTGCCAAGTCTCTCCCAGTGACCTCCATCAACTCAACCAGTCATTCAAAAGCCAAAGCAGTTCAAAGACTTGCCAGGGTCAATTCAAGATTTTACTCCAAATCACAATGATTACTTGCAATTTCTTCAGTGAGAAAAGAACCAAAAATGACAATAAAATTAACATTTGCATAATGCTTTACAGTCTCAAAGCTTTTTCACATGCATTCTCATTTAATCATCAATCTACTCTGTAAAGGAGATACTTTTATAAGACGCAGGAACTGAGATATAACAAAGTATAGTGACTTCTCAAAGGTGACAGAAAGAGGAAGTAGCAAACTAGGAGCTGAACTCAGGCTTTCTAATTTGAAATCCTGTCCTTCCACTATACTAGGCCTATTGAAAAAGGCCTGGAAGAACTGACTTGCCAGGACTCTGAGACAACTAAAAAACAGTAGAAAGAGAAAAAATGAGCCAACACCATTCAGAGTGTTGAGGATACTGGGAGAGGGAAGGGTAAGCTGGGACAAAGTGAGAGAGTGGCATGGACATATATACACTACCAAACGTAAAATAGCTATAATTCTGATTGTAAGCTAAGAAAAACTATTCCAGCAGAGGCTACTTTTAATGAGGACAGTCAAAATGTCCAAAACAGTATCAAAAGGGCATGGCAAAAAAACTCAAGCAAACTCAGGACAAACAGGTTTAGTGACAGATAAAACCACACTGTAAATCATACTTTCTATCTAATGGTCAGAGAGACGATCATTTTTCATATACAATGTTCCAGGAGGACCCAACTGACAAACTGGGTATGGCACAAGAGAATCCAAGCAGCGAATCATAATGCACAAGTCAGATGAAACTGCATGAACCATAGTTCCAAGAGAATTATTCACAGCAGTGTATTGTAGTTCTGAGCAGCATCTTGGTCCTGGAGAGCAACTAGGAAAGGATGCAGGGCAGGCTAGCTCCATGAAAATCATGAGTCAGTAAAGATACAGTTCTAAAGCTCAACAGGTGCCTACAGTATGCCCCTAGCATGTTAAATCTCAAATCTGATGGCCAGTATGACTTCATTCCAAACCAGTCTCTTCCCTACAACATAATACTGTTATTCTTTCTTGCCCTGTACAGAACTGGCTCAGGGACTGAAACAAACCTAGACCTGGGCTCATTAGGAGATAAAGCTATGTAAAATTTTGGAAGGCAACTGGCTGGATGGTGGCGGGAGGTAAAAAGGCAAGAGCTGACTATATCATGCTAACCAAAAAAGGAATTTCCAACTTGATTCTGGTGAGGAAAGACATCCAGTCACATCCAGGGTACTAAACTTTAAAGACTAAAGGGTAGAATTATACTTACATTGAACAAACCATAGCAGTAGGAGGAATATCTCAAAAAAGCCACAACTCAGTCCTCTAAACCAAATGCACATTGTATAAATGTTGCAATGAATCTGGTATTTTATTTCTTTCACACTCCTATAAAATGCAAGGTCAATAACCAATCTCAATTTGCCAATTCATCCAATCCTACCCCTAAGCATCTGTATATATTTACAAAGTATCTGTATGTATTACTCTTTTATTCTCATTACATCATCTTACCCATTGTAGCTGAACCCTACTGCTCTTGACTGAGTCTTCTGTTCAGCTAATATCTGCTTTGTTTTAGTTACCATGGTTACCAAAGGCTATTTCTGTCTATTTAACAACTTAATTAATTAACTTGTTTACTGAGTGTTAACAATGCACTAGGCACTGAAGACAGACTTATCCAAGACACCTTCCCAGTAGATTCACATCTAAATCAGACCAAAACATACATGGAAACGTTGGGAATGCAGTAAGTAGACTATAACAACACAGTTGGAAGGTTGAAGTGGATTAGCTGAGTACATTATAGCAACTCTCACCAAAGAGGTCTTTGAAGGAAGAAAGAAACCTAAGTTGATTCAACTGTCTTTGTGATTTCTTATCTCTATACTATTGTAAACTACACATAATACACATAAAACTTGCTTGCAAAAGACGTCAAATATTTAATGAAACCAAATGCATGACGGCTAATCTTCCACACAAGATATCTTTAGCCTTTCCATTCCTAACAGAATGCACTAGTTATTTAGAGGATTGCTAAGCAAAATGTCATAAACAATTAAGCATCTTATGAACTGCTTTTTTTTTTTTTTTTTGCGGTACGCGGGCCTCTCACTGTTGTGGCCTCTCCCGTTGTGGAGCACAGGCTCCGGACGCGCAGGCTCAGTGGCCACGGCGGCTCAGCGGCCACGGCGGCTCAGCGGCCACGGCTCACGGGCCCAGCCGCTCCGCGGCATGTGGGATCTTCCCGGGCCGGGGCACGAACCCGTGTCCCCTGCATCGGCAGGCGGACTCTGAACCACTGCGCCACCAGGGAAGCCCCATGAACTGCTTTTGATGGTGATAGAATAACACAGGAAAGTTTTATCTGAGCCCATGTGCATTTCCAAATCATCATCAGAAATATATAGCATCATTCCTGGTGACAGTGTTACTATCCTTGTGGGCAATATGAATGAATGAGACAAGAGTTATTTCATTCATTAATTCAATAAACATTTAATGATATCAAGTATTCTGCTAAGCACCAAGAATAATGTAAACAAGACACAGTTCCCTCCCTTGAGGAGCTTACACACATTTCCACACAAGATGTATGGTATACACATGTATCAATCAACCAATTTTTTAGAGCTCTAAGTCACCTTAAAATTCTAGTAACCCACTCTAATTTTACAATTAATTAAAAGAAGCTACAGGAAAGTTAATTAACTTGCCCAAGATCAAAGCTATTAGTAGTACAGCATGAACAAAATCCACAACTGTACTTTCTGCTTTGGCTGGTGTCTATATTTCTCCTTGTAAAAGTTAATACAACAAACATTTATTGAATGCTTGGTATCAGGCAGATACTAGGGATCTTACTTACTAGGAATACAAAGATGAGTGAAACAGTCTATACCATCAAGCAGATCATACAATATTAACAGAAATTAAAATGAGAAAACTTACAATATAATAAGTGCTGTGAGTGCAAGACACTACAGAAATATAAAGGAAGAATTAAGTAACTACCCGTTTGAGAGTTGGGATATAGGAATGGCAGAATAGGCTTCACTGAGTGCTATTTGAGGTGGGTCTTGATGGATCACTTAAGAGTTTGCCAGGCAACATACCAAACACAAGGAAAAACATGCAGGTGTGGAAAGCACAATGGGTTCAAATAACCATAAGTAGTTATGTATGGCTGGAAAAAAGGGTAAAGGAAGATTACAGGAAATACCATTAGAAAGGTATGTAGGGGCCAGAGCTTGAAACACACTGTATGGTATACTAACAAAGTTCCACTTTGTTAGTTAACACTGTCTCTTTATTTCATAAACTATATTATTTCTACCTAATATGTGCATACCAGATGACTCCAACAAGTATATCAACAAGATTTCTGCACAGGCCAAACAGACGCTGTGCTTATGACTCTGAGCTACATGGCACACTCTTGGGACACTTCCTAATAATTCCATCACTCCTAATCTGAGGATCCCACTGTGGCATTTAAAGGAATGGGAAAAAATTGTTGAGGGAGGCTTTCAAATGAATAAAGTCCTTTGAGATTCAATGAAAGTCAATTATCTTGAGTGAGTTTTCCTACTAAACTTTTCAGTCTAGACCTGCAGTCTAACATGGCAGTCACATGTGATTACTGAGCACCTGAAATGTAGTTAGTCCAAATTGAGATGGGCTATAATTGTAAAGTACACACCAGATTTCAAAGATTTAGTATAAAAAATGTAAAATATCTCAGTAATTTTCTATATTGATTACATGTTGAAATAATATTCTGGATGTGTAGGGCTATAAACAGAGTATCAAAATTATTATTACTATTATTATTATTTAAAATAATTGTACCTGTTTCTCTCTGCTTTTTAAATGTGGCTACTAGAAATTTTTAAATTACACTGTAGCTCACATTATATTTCTATTGTACAGGGCTGGTCTAAAGTATATACTGTCATTGGCTTCTGAAGATTTAATGATACAAACTTGTTAATACCTACTTCCTTAACAGTTGTCACAGATTTAACAGAAAAAAGAAAGTAAAAACTTGGATTTTTTTTTTCGCCGGCCTCTCACTGCTTTGGCCTCTCCCGTTGCGGGGCACAGGCTCCGGACGCGCAGGCCCAAAGGCCATGGCTCACGGGCCCAGCCGCTCCGCGGCATGTGGGATCCTCCCGGACCAGGCCATGAACCCATGTCCCCTGCATCGGCAGGCAGACTCTCAACCACTGCGCCACCAGGGAAGCCCCAAAACTTGGTTATTTTAATAGACCATAAGGATATTTATATTAGAGCAAATACAAAGATGTTCGAAATCTAGAAAAAGGAGAATTGTCTTCAAATTAACAACAGGAAAGGGAGTTCCAAAGCTTGATAAACAGTTGCCATTCTTTAAGAAGAAATAACGCTCATGTTGAGGTGGAAAACTGGCCTGAATTATCTTGGTACTACTATTCAACAACACTCAACTTTTTGCTATTCCCATGTTAAGTCACCTTCTATTTTGTATGGTCCTGGTGCTTGTCAAGATGAGGAACTTTTTCTTTCTGAATCAAGCAGGACAGTTTTAGGAAACACCCCCAGCCCAGATGCTACTGTTTCTTAAATTAAGAATTTGGGCCTTTCAACACCTGTCCTCCAAAAAGGAAATAATCTGTAAAACCTGGTTACAAAAGCACTTTACATCTCAGCAAATCCATTCCTAGATATTCTCCCCAAGAGAAATGAAAACCTAAATCACTTAAAACTTATACATGAATATTCATAGCAACTTTAGTCATGATAGTCGAAAATGTCCACCAACCGATGAATAAACAAATTGTGATCTAGTCATTCAGTGGAATGCTACTAAACAATAAAAAAGAATTAACTATTTATATATGAAACAATATGGATGACTCTCAAAACGATTATGCTTAGTGAAAGACACCATAGCGGGGCTTCCCTGGTGGCAGAGTGGTTAAGAGTCCGCCTGCTGATGCAGGGGACACAGGTTCACGCCCCAGTCCGGGAAGATCCCACCTGCCGCGGAGCAGTTAGGCCCATGAGCCATGGCCACAGAGCCTGTGCTCCGCAACCAGAGAGGCCACAAGAGTGAGAGGCCCGTGTACCGCAAAAAAAAAAAAAAAAAAAGGACACCATAGGAAAAAAGAGTATATACTGAATGATTTCATTTATAAACTAATCTGCAGTGACAGAAATCAGAACAGTGGTTGACTGGGGTAGAGGGTTGTGGGTAGATTGACAGCAAAGGGGTATGGTAGAATTCTCTGAGATGAAAATGTTCTATTTCTTGATTGTAATGGCGGTTATACATGTTACATTTGCCCCCCCCCCACACACACACACACACACAAAAAAAAAGCATCAACCTATATACTTAAAGTGTGTGAATTTTGGACTTCCCTGGTGACAGAGTGGTTAAGAATCCGCCTGCCAATGCAGGGGACACAAGTTCAATCCCTTGTCCGGGAGGATCCAACATGCCGTGGAGCAACTAAGCCTGTGTGCCACAACTACTGAGCCTGTGCTCTAGAGCCCGCAAGCCACAACTACAGAGCCCACGCACAATTACTGAAGCCCACGCACCCTAGAGTCCACGCACCGCAACTACTGAAGCCCGCGTGCTCTAGGACCCATGTGCTGCAACTACGGAGCCTGCGTGCTGCAACTACTGAAGCCCATATGCCTAGAGCCCATGCTCCACAACAAGAGAAGCCACCAAAATGAGAAGCCCGCACACTGCAACGAAGAGTAGCCCCCACTAGCCACAACTAGAGGAAGCCCGCATGCAGCAACGAAGACCCGATGCAGCCAAAGAATAAATAACTGTTTTTTAAAGTGTGTGAATTTTATTGTATGTAAAGTATACCTCAATAAAGTTAATTTCTAAGAAAGAAAGAATAAGAAAAGAAAAGGAAAAGGAAAGAGGAAGTTGAGGAGAGAGAAAGAAGGAAAAAGTACTACAGAGCTGAAATCCCTGGAGGCTGTAGGTCAGGAGCAGGATAGCATAGTGTGGCATCAAACTTTGTTCACCATCAAGAAGGCAGCCTCAACGGTGAACAGGAGGTTCATCCACTTTCGCCACCCTCACCCATTTCCCTCATCCCCCCCCAAAACTGTAACTATGTGAGGTGACAAATGTCTTAACATTATTTCCATAATCACTTTGCAGTACATACATATATAAAAATCACTATGCCATACACCTTAAACTTATACAATATTATATGTCAATTATATCTCAATAAAGCTGGGAGAAAACGTTGAATAGGAGTTGGTAACAGACATTCACGTACAGACAGCCCCAAGAACCCTTCAAAGAGATGAACGAAAATTCTAAATCTAGAGATAAAACCAAGTATAGAACAAGACAGTTGCCAGGCTTTGTCAGGCAGGTTGAATAGGCATTCTCAGAATACTAGAGCAAATCAGGCAGGTGGAATAAGCATACTCAGAGGACTAGAGCTCATCAATGAATTTGGTAAAGTTGCAGGATATAGAAATAATACACAGAAATCTCTTGCATTCCTATACACTAACAATGAAAGATCAGAAAGAGAAGTTAAGGAAACAATCCCATTTACCATCGCATTAAAAAGAAAAAAAATAACTAGGAATAAACCTACCGAAGGAGGCAAAAGACCTGTACTCAGAAAACTATAAGATACTGATGACAGAAATCAAAGATGACACAAGCAGATGGAGAGCTATACCATATTCTTGGAAGGGAAGAATCAATATTATCAAAATGACTATACTACCCAAAGCAATCTACAGATTCCATGCAAACCCTATCAAATTACCAATGGCATTTTTCACATGACTAGAACAAAAAATTTTACCATTTGTATGGAAACACAAAAGACCATGAATAGCGAAGCAATCTTGAGAAAGAATAATGGAGCTGGAGGAATCAGGCTCCCTGACTTCAGACTATACTACACAGCTACAATAATCAAAACAGTATGGGGCTTCCCTGGTGGTGCAGTGGTTGAGAGTCCGCCTGCCGATGCAGGGGACACAGGTTCGTGCCCCAGTCCGGGAAGACCCCACATGCCACAGAGCGGCTAGGCCCGTGAGCCATGGCTGCTGAGCCTGTGCGTCCAGAGCATGTGCTCCACAACAGGAGAGGCCACAAAATTGAGAGGCCCGCATACCACACACACACAAAAAAAAACAGTATGGTACTGGCAGAAAAAAAGACAAATAGATCAATGGAACAGGATAGAAAGCCCAGAGATAAACCCACGCAACTACGGTCAACTGATCTATGACAAAGGAGGCAAGAATACACAATGGGGAAAAGAGAGTATCTTCAATAAATGGTGCTGGAAAAACTGGACAGCCCCATGTAAAAAAATAAAATTAGAACATTCTTTAACACCACACACAAAAATAAACTCAAAATGGATTAAAGACCTAAATATAAGACCGGATACTATAAAACTCTTAGAGGAAAACAGGCAGAACACACTCTGACATAAATCTCAGCAAGATCTTTTTTGATCTACCTCCTAGAGTAATGAAAATAAAAACAAAAATAAACAAATGGGACCTAATGAAACTTAAAAGCTTTTGTACAGCAAAGGAAACCATAAACAATACAAAAGGACAACCCACAGAATGGGAGAAAATATTTGCAAGAAGCGACCAACAAGGAATTAATCTCCAAAATATACAAACAGCTCATGCAGTTCAGTATCAAAAAAACAAACAACCCAATCAAAAAATGGGCAGAAGACCTAAGTAGACGTTTCTCCATAGAAGGCTACAGATGGCCAACAGACACATGAAAAGATGCTTAACATCACTAATTATTAGAGAAATGCAAATCAAAACTACAAGTTATCACCTCACACCAGTCACAATGGCCATCAAAAAATCTACAAACGATAAATTCTGGAGAGGGTGTGGAGAAAAGGGAACCCTCCTCCTACACTGTTGGTGGGAATGTAAATTGGTGCAGCCACTATGGAGAACACTACGGAGGTTCCTTTAAAAAAGTAAAAATAGAGCTATCATATGATCCTGCAATCCCACTCCTGGGCATATACCGGAAGAAAACCATAATTCGAAAAGATACATGTACCCCAATGTTCACTACAGCACTATTTATAATACCTGGGACATGGAAGCAACCTAAATGTCCATCGACAGAGGAATGAAAGAAGATGTGGTATATATATATATACAATGAAATATTACTCATCCATAAAAAAGAACAAAATAATGCCATTTGCATCAAAATGGATGGACCTAGAGACTGTCATACTGAGTGAAGTAGATCTCAAAGACAAATATCATGTGATATCACTTATATGTGGAATCTAAAAAAATGGTACAAATGAACCTATCTATAAAACAGAAATAGAGTCACAGATGTAGAAAACAAACTTATGGTTACCAAGGGGGAAAGAGGGGGGAGGGATAAATTGGGAGATTGGGATTGACATACACACACTACTATATATAAAATAGATAACTAGGGGGCTTCCCTGGTGGCGCAGTGGTTGAGAGGCCACCTGCTGATGCAGGGGACGCGGGTTCGTGCCCCAGTCCAGGAAGACCCCATGTGCCGCGGAGTGGCCAGGTCCGTGAGCCATGGCCCCTGAGCCTGCGCATCCAGAGCCTGTGCTCCGCAACGGGAGAGGCCACAACAGTGAGAGGCCTGTGTACCGCAAAAAAAAAAAAAAAAAATAGATAACTAAGAATCTACTGTATAGCACAGGGAACTCTACTCAATACTCTGTACTGACCTATATGGCAATAGAATCTAAAAAAGAGTGGACATATGTATAACCGATTCACTTTGCTGTACAGCAGAAACAAACACAACATTGTAAATCAACTATACTCCAATGAAAATTAATTTTAAAATAAACAAATATTTTTTAAAAAGCATACTCCAGCTTGCTGCTTAATGAACTGATGTCAACCTGAAGTTTTTATTTTTTTAATATTTATTTATTTATTTGGCTGCATCAGGTCTTAGTTGTGGCATGTGGGATCTTCAGTGTGGCATGCGGGATCTTTAGTTGAGGTATGCGGGACCTTTACTTACGGCATGCGGGATTTTTAGTTGCATCATGCGAACTCTTAGTTGCAGCATGTGGTATCTAGTTCCCTGACCAGGGATCAAACCCAGGCCCTCTGCATTGGGAGCGCAGAGTCTTAGCAACTGGACCACCAGGGAAGTCCCTAAGGTGAAGTTTTTAATGACATAACATTCTGTCCTTGGCCCTCTCCTATTTAACAAATTTATCTATGATTTGGATGAAGAAGTTGAGAGAGAAACAGATAACAAATAAGACAGAAGATATAATCAGGAACAAAAATTAAATCTCCAGTTATAGCAATGACATTAATGTAAGAAAAAATTAAAGCCCTGCACTTATGTCTCCAAAACTAACTGCACCAATATATGACAGGCAAGATGTAGCTTAATAGAAGCATGTATTAAAAAAAGACTGAGGGGGCTTCCCTGGTGGTGCAGTGGTTGAGAGTCCGCCTGCCGATGCAGGGGACACGGGTTCGTGCCCCAGTCTGAGAAGATCCCACATGCCGCGGAGCGGCTGGGCCCGTGAGCCATGGCCGCTGAGCCTGCGCATCCGGAGCCTGTGGTCCGCAATGGGAGAGGCCACAACAGTGAGAGGCCCATGTACCGGAAAAAGAAAAAAAAGACTGAGGGTCTTCTGGGGACCAAAAGCTCAAAATGAGTCATTAGTGTGGTGTGACTGCCACCACTCAATAAAAGAAAAAAAAAATCAATCTTAGCTATATCAGTATCTAAAGACGATGATCATTCCTAAATCTAAAGAGAAAAATTATTTTGAGCTGATCATATCGAACCTAGAGAATTGTGTTCTGTTCTGGGTACCATACTTTAAGGAATAACATGAAAGGAACAGAGCATGTTCAGAGGACAGCACACAAAATGATGAGAGGACTAGAAACCATGTAATATGAGAAATGACTAAAAGAACTAAAAATGCTGAATCTGAAGAAAAGACTTCCCAGGGGACACAACTACCTTCAAATAGTTGAAGAGCTGACATGCAGAAAAGGAGTTATAATTATTTAGACCCAGTGAGTATAACTTAGACCAATTTGTATTCCTTTTTGGCCTTGAAATTGATTGGAATTGATGGTACAAAAAGAGGGATGTTATGTCAATTCTCCCTGAGAAGAAAATAAGCTAAGCCATCACATGGCCCTTTGTGGTCCATTTTTACAAAATCTGACTGAAAAGGCTGTGTACACAGAAAAGAAAACTCAAATGGTCCATAAATTTATGAAAATATATCCAAGTTCACTAGTTGACAGAGAAATGCAAATTAAAACACCCATGTAATATGATAACATGAGAGAAAATAGAACTGGCTGATAGGTTTCTGGGAACTCTCTGCACTATCTCTGTAACTATTCTGTAAATCTAACATTACCCCAGGATAAAATGTTAATTAAAAACACTACCACCAGACTTCCTTGGTGGCGCAGTGGTTAAGCATCCGCCTGCCGATGCAAGGGACGTGGGTTCAATCCCTGGTCCGGGAAGATCCCGCATGCCGCAGAGCAACTAAGCCCGCACACCGCAACTATTGAGCCTGCACTCTATAGCCCGCGTACCACAGCTACTGAAGCCCGTGCACCTAGAGCCCGTGCTCTGCAACAAGAGAAGCCACCGCGATAAGAAGCCCGTGCACCACAACTACTGAGCTTGCACTCTAGAGCCTGCAAGCCACAACTACTGAGCCCACGTGCCACAACTACTGAAGCCCGCACACCTAGAGCCCATGCTCCGCAACAAGAGAAGCCACCACAATAAGAAGCCTTCACACCACAACAAAGAGCAGCCCCCACTCACCGCAACTAGAGAAAGCCTGCGCGCAGCAATGAAGACCCAATGCAGCCAAAACTAATTAATTAATTAATTTTAAAAACCCTTCACTCATGAACAATTTCTAAAGTCTGGCAATACCGAATATTAGCAATAATATAGGGAAAGAGAAAACAAGAGGGAGTATAAATTGTTAAAACTACTGTGGACAGCAATTTGGTAATATTTGTTAAGTTAAACATGCTTGTAGCTTTTGACCCAGCAGTAAAACTTCTTAATGTACACCCGAGAATAGCACTGCCACTATAGAGCAGCCACTAGCCACATGTGACTATTGAGTGCTTGAAATGTGGCAAGTCCAAAATGAGATATGCTCTAACTATAAAATACATACCAAATTTCAAAGACTTTGTACAGAAAAAAAAAAGAATGTAAATATCATTAATAATTTTTATATCAATTACATGTTGGTATGATAACATTTTGGATGTACTGAGCTAAATAATCTGTATTGTTAAAATTAATTTCATCTGTTTAACCTTTTCTAATGTGGTACTAGGAAATATAAAATTATCTGTGTTTGCACTGTGTTTCAACTGTACAGCACTGCCCTAGAGCCTCATCCACTAGTGCTCAAGAAATAAATTTAGTGAGTCATAACCAACATTTTGTAAATGAAAAAGCATAGAATAGGAAATATCATAGTGTGCTGTGTGTAATAAGGGTAAAATGATTTCATTAAACTTTTGATACTGGGATGTGATGTAAAATATAATATTTCCTTGCCATAGGTGGCAGTCAAAAATTTTTGAAAGCTCCTAATAAACACTACAAAACACAATGTTGTAATGCTGTTGAGATTAGATAAATTGTGGTACACTTATATTCAATGTATTATTACTAGTCAGCGGTGTAAATAAATGAACTAGAGCTAAAATATCCATATGGGTAAATATCCAAAACATAATACTGAGCAAAAAATACAAGTTGCAGGGAAAAAACTATACAAAATGATACAATTTATGTAATACTTCAAATGATGAAAAACAGGCACCTCAATCTTTTCATTCTTTGGAACAGTGAAATATCTGAAGCATATGACAAAATGTGAAGATTCAACAAAACTTAGTGGTAGTTTTAGAGGCGTTCATTATATTATTCTCCTTACTTTTCTGTGTGCTTCAAATATTTATGTAAATACCAGGTCTCAAATACCATATACTTAAAAGTCATAATCCCTATTCAATACTTATATCTTTAAGATAGTATATCCTAAATTAAAACTTCTGGTAGGTGGTAGTGGGCTTTGTTGCTGTTTTAAAATGACAAGCATTAACAAAATACTGACCTAAACTTTCTTAAAGCATAGATTTGTAGCCACCCTGGTTACAACATATTTCATTATTATATAAACGTGAATGCAAATGTACCACAGGTCTAATCATGTCCCCAGAAAAAAAGAAGTATGGTGAACTCTCCCATATCTGGCATGGTCGAGGAATCTGGGGTCTAGTCCATCGAATTGCTTCTGTTTACTAAGAACTCCCACAAATATCATCCATAGAGGGCTTCCCTGGTGGCGCAATGGTTGAGAGTCCGCCTGCCGATGCAGGGGACAAGGGTTCGTGCCCCGGTCCAGGAGGATCTCACATGCCGCGGAGCGGCTGCGCCCGTGAGCCATGGCCGCTGAGCCTGCGCATCCGGAGCCTGTGTGCTCCGCAACGCGAGAAGCCACAATAGTGACAGGCCCGCGTACCACAAAAAAAAAAAAAAAAAAAAAACTAAAGCTTCACAGGATATAATTTATTTTTAACTGATGATTATGGAAAGGCACTTCAGGATCTAGCCGTAATTTTTTAATGTACTTTTAACGCAGGAGATTTCTATTTCAGATTAAACCAGTGTTATTATGCATGCCACAAAAATCCTGAGAAAACAAGCTGTGAATTGTGAATTCTATTTCCCTACGCTAGTTTATAAAAGGGTTCCGGTGTCTTAAACATCAACACTGCTTTCCGATACCTATAGGAGAAAACTTGGAGCTGTGGATAGGCCAAAGAGATAAAATTAGGAAAGAAAATACATTCAGAAGATCTTAGATAAGGTAGCGAACAGTCTGACATTTTCTAGTGCAAAGCTAAATACCTTTAAAGTCCATGAAACGAATATCAACGGCGTCCATTTTTAAATCTCCGGTTCAGGCCTACGAAATAAGAAAATATTTTAATATTCTGTCCTTTATTCTCCAGCTTCTCAATAAATTTCTTTTCAAAGTTTTCCTGTTAGTTGTTACCCAAAAAAAATGCTGAGGAAATTTTAAAACCCAGAAAAAGCAGTTAATGAGAGGCAGCAGCAAGCGGTCCGGCAACGGGACTCCGGCCACGGGTTTCCGGCTCAGGGGAAATTTTCGTCGGACTTCTTTTCTAAGGACAATCCGCCTAATTGGTTCAAAATCCCCTGACCCCGACGCACATACGTTCTAAGCATCCAATCACTGACGGTCCTTCGCCCCCCCACCCACCCACCCCCGGGCCGGCGCACCACTCCACATACTTCATCCAAGTCCCGCGCCGTCGCACCACTCCACATACTTCATCCAAGTCCCTCCGCCGCACCACTCCCCATACTTCAAGTCCCAAAACCCTGTCTTTCCCCGTCTTCCTTCACCGGAGAGTCAGCTCCATAGTTCAAAATCACTGCCTCAGGGCCACTTTAAAAAGTGTTGACCTAACGACCGCATCTCCTTGCTAGTTAGAAACAACTAACCTGTACACCTCCGCCAGGACAGCCGACGCCACAGTGCTCCCTGCGCAAACCAAGTCCCCAGTGCCAGTGAAGACGCTTGGAAAGCTCCTCCCCCCATAGCGATGTCAATGAGAGGCCTCTCCCAATTGACGTTTTCCCTTCATCTCGAAGCCTGAGTTTCTGGGCACAGTCCAGGCGTGAAGTTCTGGGGATGCAGTTCAGAGAGCCGGGGTGAGAATCAATGAAAGTGAGGGAGTATAGTGCAATACTGAAACATACTGCAGTTACTGCGGGAAGAGTGCAGATGGCGAGGGTTACAGGAAAGAGGAGAGCAGGCCTTCGAAAGAAAAAAAGAAAAGGGACAGGGCTTCCCTGGTGGCACAGTGGTTGAGAGTCCGCCTGCCGATGCAGGGGACACGGGTTTGTGCCCCGGTCCGGGAAGATCCCACATGCCGCGGCGTGGCTGGGCCCGTGAGCCATGGCCGCTGAGCCTGCGCATCCGGAAGCCTGTGCTCCGCAACGGGAGAGGCCACAGCAGTGAGAGGCCCGCATACTGCAAAAACAAACAAACAAAAGAAAGAACAGGGACAGAGGGAGGGAGGAAGAAACGGAAAGTAAACAGTGTTGCCCAATGGTTATTCAAGAGTGCAAAGGTCAGAAATATAAGAAGTTGAGAAGGCCTTCCCTGGTGGCGCAGTGGTTAAGAATCCGCCTGCCAATGCAGGGAACACGGGTTCGAGCCCTGGTCCGAGAAGATCCCACATGCCGCGGAGCAACTAAGCCCGTGCACCACAACTGCTCAGCCTGCACTCTTAAGAGCCCGTGAGCCACAACTACTGAAGCCCCTGCACCTAAAGCCCGTGTTCCGCAACAAAAAAACCCACCGCAGTGAGAAGCCTGCACACCACAATGAAGAGTAGCCCCCACTCACCGCAGCTAGAGAAAGCCCACACACAGCAACGAAGACCCAACATAGCCAAAAATAAATAAATTTATTTAAAAAAAAAAAAAGAATCCGCCTGCCAATGCAGGGGACACGAGTTCGAGCCCTGGTCTGGGAAGATCCCACATGCCTCAGAGCAACCAAGCCCGTGCACCACAGCTACTGAGGCTTCACTCTAGAGCCGGAGAGCCACAACGACTGAAGCCCACGCGCCTAGAGCCCATGCTCCGCAACAAGAGAAGCCACTGCAATGAGAAGCCCACGCACAGCAACAAAGGGTAGCCTCCGCTTGCTGCAACTAGAGAAAGCTTGCGAGCAGCAATGAAGACCAAATGCAGCCAAAAATAAAAACTAATTAATTAATTAATTAAAAAAAAAAGTTGAGGAGACTGAACAACCCTGTAGTTCCAAGACATGTTTCTGCTGCCCTGCCATTGTCAAATCTGAAGGAAACTACACAGTGACTCCCCTGCAGGCTCACAGCAAGGGCAGGGGTCCTACCCAACTCCAAACAAATGGTTTCAGGGATAGTGTGGAATATATATATGTGAACATGTTTGATTCCAGCTAAATCTATGAGTGATGCTTGCAACCAAGGAGTTGGCCTCTACTGAAATCTCCACTCAGAGACAACAGTGTTAAGGCATGAGGCCTCCAAATTTGGGGACACGCCAAATCAAAGCATTAACAAGCCTCCCACCCCTTCCCTCACATATCCCTCTTTTAAGCCTTGTGCACCTCAGTCAAGCCAGATGTGGAGCTGGCTAACAAGATGAAGAGAAGAGATTGTGGCTTCAAGTCTGGGAACACTAACAGAGTTGCCTCCTGACCCTAAGAGTCTCAGAGTCAGTCGTTATTTATCGTGGAAAAGATGGGATTTCTAAAAATAATTTCTTTTCCCTCTTCAAAATTTTCTGCATCTAGATCACATAGTATAGTGAAGAAAAGGGGGGAAACAGGAAGTACTGCTATTAACTACTTTTCTTTTGGATCCTCCTCTATTAAATCCTGCAACTTAATATATATTTCACAATCCTAGATTGCTAAATTAGGGGAAGAAGTCTGGTGGTATCCCATAATTGACTGAATCCTCACGCACTACATACTGCGTGAGCTGGCGCTAGCTACTTAGAATCTCAGCGCGCCTCAATTTCCTCATCTGTAAGATGGGAATAAAAGTAAAAGTAATTCTAGGCTTCTGGTTCAATGGAATAGTGTACATAAAGCATCTAGAACAGTGGCTGGCATATGGTAGGTACTTAAAGAATATTAGTTCCCATTATCACTCCCCATTTCCTGGTTGGCAGTTAAGGGCTCCCAACTTCTATCATTCCACCCAAGCTCCTGGCTCTAGCATAACTCCTTTGTTCACGGATGAACAGATGAAGAAACAGGACAATAATTAGACCTCAGCTCTCAAGCCCACAGGGGTCCTTTTAGAGCTCTTAGTGATTAATAATGTCTGTAGTAGAATGGATATTATATTATCCAAGATTATATCAGGCATACAGGAATCAAATGACTCTGTTGATTAATACTGACTGCAAATAAGACTCCAAAGTCAGGGCTACTCACTGAGCTGACACCACTGCACTGAAAGGGCCAGTGGAATAAAGGAAAATATGCAGAAAGGGTAAAAAACCCTTATGTTGTATGGGTGGCCCCAATGTTTTTGGTTTTGATCTAGATGGCCTCTCTAGATGTTAAAAGTAAATGAGAATTAAGAGACAGAAAAAAAAAGTCAAAGAGAGAAGAGGAAAAGAGATCATAAAAGAAGCAGTTACATATTGGGGAGGACATGCAAGAGTGAGTAGTAAAATACCATTAAGCAGCACTCAACATGCTGTAAATTATCTTACCTTACCCCTAGCATAAACTATAAATTTTCCACTGCAACCCTTTAACAATTTAGTGCAGAAATGTTGAAAGAGATTGTTACATAAGGCAGGTGAACAACTTGGACTCTAATGAGCGCTTATTAAGACTCTCATTAATAGACTGGATTAAAAGAGAGTAAGCAACCGAGAATGCAAAGTAGTGCAGAAGGTAGCATTACACCTTGTTAAAAGAAGAAAAACACCTCCAGAGTAAATACGCAATTATAGTCTGGAAAATTCTAAAAACAAAAGTAATAATAAAGTAAGGGACAGGGGCTTGTTCTACCAGATATTAAAACTACCGTAAATACAACTGTATGGTAATAGTGCATGCAGACAGATAAATGGAACAAAATACAGTCCACAAACAGGCCCGAGTATATATAGAAATGATTCAAATCAGTGGAGAAAAGAGCTGGTCCGGAAAAAGTATTGAAACAACCGGATAGCCATTTAAAAAAATAAATAAAACCAGATCCCTGCCTTACTTCATATACCAAAATGAACTCTGGATTCATCAAAGATTAAATTGAATCATAAAACTTCTAAAGGAAGTTTGGGTGAGTATTTTATAAACATGACAAGATCTAAACGTGACCTGAAACCAGAATCAAAAGGAAAAATAATGATAAGTTTTACCACATAAAAATTAAAATCTTCTGAATGGTACTATAAGCAAGGTTGAAAGACAAACCACAGATAAGAAAAAGATTTTTTCAACATATATAACAGATAAACAGTAAGAGCTCTTAAAATTAAAAAAACAAATAGTCTAGCACATAAATCAGCGAAGGACATGATCAGACAATTTGCACAGGAAGAAATATAAATAGCCAATAAACACATGAAGAGATGTTCAACCCCACCAGTAATCAAAGAAACGCAAATAATAAAGCAAGGTGAATTTTTTTCATTTATCGGATTGGCAAAGGTTAAAAAGATTAACAAAACCTCAAATTGACAAGATGCACAAAACAGGCACTCTTGTGCACTGTTGGTTAGGAGTACAAATTACTGCAAATTTTCTGGAGGGCAGTTTGGCAATTGGTATCAAAGTCTTAAATGTGTGTACCGTTTCCCAACAATTCCTCTTCTAGGAATTTTCCTAAAGAAGAAATTGGAAAATTTTGCAAAGATAGATTAACAGAAATGTTCACTGAGGCGTTGTAAATCTCTTATGTGTTCACCTAGTTAAATGTGGACTATTTATACAACCTAGTGTACATTAGTACCATATAGTGGCATACTTATACAGCCTTTAAAAACACTGCTGTGAAAACAACGTAGAGGTATAAAACTTGGGAAATACCTATATCCTACCATTGAGTTTAAAAAAAGAAAAAAGTTACCAACTGCTCAAAAAGGTGTAGGGACTTCCCTGGTGGTGCAGTGGTTAAGAATCCGCCTGCCAATGCAGGGGACACGGGTTGGGGCCCTGGTCCGGGAAGATCCCACATGCCGCAAAGCAACTAAGCCCGTGTGCCACAACTACTGAGCCTGCGTGCCACACTACTGAAGCCCACATGCCTAGAGCCCGTGCTCTGCAACAAGAAAAGCCACCGCAGTGAGAAGCCCCTGCTCGCTGCAACTAGAGAAAGCTCGCACACAGCAATGAAGACCCAATGCAGCCAAAAATAAAAATCAATTAATTAACTAATTTTTAAGAAGTATGATTTTATAGATTTGAGTGACTAAAAAAACTACTACACATACAATAGATAAGCAACAAGGATTTACTGTATAGCACAGGGAATTATAGCCAATATATTATAATAACCTATAAATGGAAAAGAATCTGCAACAAAGCTGAATCACTATGCTGTACACCTGAAACTAACAGAATATTGTAAATCAACTATATACTTCAATTTAAGAAAACTATTGGGATGGTCTCCACCTGGGTGTGAATGGGAAGAGACAGAAGTGGCTACAGCGACCAACCAATCCCACTAATATGTAAACTGTCTCACAGAAAAGATAAACACTTATGTATGCATATTTGAATGAAAATGTCTGGACGAGTATTTACCAAAATATTAACAATGTTTATCTTTGAGTGTTGGGATTTGGGAGAATCTTTACTTTCTTCTTGATATCTTTCAGTTTTTCAATGTCCTACAATGAACACATTTTTATCATTAGGGGAAAAAAAGAAAAGCTATTTCCATTAAAAGAAAAATCCACAGGAAGATAAGGGAGTTTTTATCTGATGGGCATGCGTTTTTGCAATAAAGTATGAGGCAAAGTCAACAGCAGACAGTAGGAGGGAGAGATTTGAAGAATGTGAGGAAGGTAAGAAACAGTTGTCTCAGAGAGCAGGGGAATCAGAGAGAAAAAGATGATTTCCGGCACAAATCCTCTTTGAGGGCCTGATCAAGGTTGATGATCATTAATCTGCCCAGCTGTGTGATTGCCTCCAACAATCCTGAGCTACACAGGTGACAGTATGGAGAAGATGTTTGGATTCCTCCGGGTGGGGTGGAGAGGACTCGGGAGTATTGCCTAGTGAGGTGAAGATATTCGCAAGAGTGATAATGATAATAAATTCAGAAATTTAAGTGGTAAAGGGAACAAGCAAAGATTGGAGGAAACTGATAAACACAGAGAAGGTGTATCTGGGGAGCAGGGGAGTGTGAATTGGAGGATTCACGAGGTCAAAGAATTGTTGCAGTGGGGTTACTTGAGCAAATGAGCTGGAGCTTGGGAAGATGTAGACAGAGAATTTGATGTTTGAAATAGTGATTTCAGAGGTGACATTCTGGCAAAATCTAGGATATAACCATATGAGTAGGTAGCTGAGGTTAATTCATTGAAACAAATCACAGACCCACTCTCTCCTTCACATATTATAACACTCTTATCCACACACTTCCTGCCTTTTACTTGCAGGCCCTGGAATTGAGTTCTAGAGTGACTGGAATCTGCCTTTCCTGCCTTCTTTTTCCACTTCACCACTTCAAAATCCTAGGCTCTGGGCAAACTGAATTATAAACTTTCCCATCTTCTTGCCTTTGTGCACAAGGTTCCCTCTTCCTGAAATGCTCTCCCACCATATATGAAATTACGTATTTTACCCATCCTTTAAAGCACAGCTTAAAAGCCTCAGCTTCCATGAAGACTTCACAGAACTCCTTCATGTGAATTCCCATGGTACTTCGTTCAGACCTCTCTTAGACCTCTATTATTTCCCACTTTGTGTCTGTACTTATTTGGGCCAATTTTATCTCTGGCTCCTTGAGGAGATCAAGGTTAGACCATGCCTAAAGCAATTTTCTACTCCAGCGTCAAGCATAGTGTCCTACGGAGATATTATTCACTGTGTTAACTGTTTCCAAAATATGGTGTATGCAATTATTTTAGGTGGTGCACAGCCAAACATTTTTTAATAGTTGGATATTTTAATGTGTATTAGGAAAATACTTTGTTTTCCACTTATGATAGTGGTAAATGTTTTCTTTTTTAAAGAAGTGTATTTAAGCTTAAAATTTGGTGTTTTTTTTTAAATAGTACAGGAATTACACAAAAAGAGAAAAATTCATGACGGCTATACTTACCTGTCTGAGGTCTGGGAAACACGGCACTGAATGAAAAAAGACCTAGAGTACCAAATCAAAGAACTACTCCTTCCTCCACAAAAGATTTATTTAAACAGTAGTGCCGGGATTTATCGCTCTCTCCACTGACAATCTCCTTTAAGCATGTAAATGCAAGAATTGCCCATCTTGAAACAAAACAAAAAACCCAAACCTCTCCTTCAGCTCCCTCCAGCGGTGCCCTGAAATGCTCGCCTATAGCCCAGGTCCTCTTCCTCACCCTCCATTCACAATCCACTGCAGTCCCCCCCACCATCTTGACAGAAACTGTTCTTGAAGTGATCAATTACCTACTAACTGACAAAACCAATGAACCCTTTCTGTCCTCATCTTATTTAACTCGGCTCTCTAGGCAGCATTTGGCATTGTTGACTGCTACCTGAGAGGTCCCTTCCTCCCTAGACTTCCACATCACTCTCCTGTTTCCACCTCCTCCTACACTGAGTCCTCCTCCTCCTGTATCACTTCAATGTTAGAGTTCCTCCAATCTTTTACTATCATAGTGATTTTTAAAAGGAATTTAAAAACTAATGTTTGGGGACTTCCCTGGCGGTCCAGTGGTTGACTCCACGCTTCCACCACAGGGGACATACGTTGGATCCCTGGACAGGGAACTAAGATCCCATACGTGCAACCAAAAAAAATTTTTCTTTTTAATTTTTTAAAAAATAAAATAATGTTTGTACCTGGTGAAAAACTGAAAAAGTACAGAGGAGAAACCAGAGGTTTCTGGTTAATTTTTCAAAAAGAATAAAAGGTATAAATGCATCCTCTTTTGCTCTTTCACACAAATATTCTGCACCTTGGGGTTTTTGTTCCATTTTGTTTTGTCTCTACTTAAAGTGTGACTTGGAGCTCTTTCCATATCACCTCTTGGCACATATAATTCTATCTTTTTTTTCTCTTTTTTTGAGTAAATGCCATGTTGTTTTATTTAACCTAGATTTATAATGAGCTTTTATGTCCAGGAAAGCAAGATCTCATCTTTTAAATGGCTGTATGTCTTCCACTGAATTAATATAACTTAACTAGTTCCTGGCCAGTGCACATCAGGTAGCTTCCAAGTTTTACGCTATTATGAATAATGTTACTGTAAATATCCTCATATACGTAAATTTTTAATTCCTATAAATGAAATTGTCAGATCAAAAAGAATGTGTTTTTAATTCTGGTATCATCAAATTACCCTCCGCAAAAGTCACAAGAATGTATATCCCCATCATGTATAAGACTGCCTGTTTACCCTCACTTTTGCCAATGCCTTGTCATCGAAATTTGTTTTGCCAGTCTGGAAGGTAAGAACTGAATTCTCATGGTTGTTTTAATTAGCATTTCTTATTGAGTGAGGTTCAGTATCTTTTTTTATATTTGTTGGTATCTTATATTCTTTTTCTGAACACTATAACCTGTACTCATTTTTCTGTCAAGTTATTCATCTTTCTTATTTTTTATGAGTTCTTTGTACATAAAGGAAATGATATCATTTGTGCTTCAAAAGTTTGATTGTTTATTTTGCCCCAAGGCAATCTTTAGCCCCACACACAGCTTCCATTACATACTCATTTGCCCTCTGAGTTGATGATTCCTAAATCTGTAACTCTAGCCTAGCTCCAAGTTCCAATGGGTGATTATGTATCTTCACCTATATGAAGCTAAACTCATGTACATGTTTATAAACTCAGCATATCTGGAACTGAATTTATCTTTCCCCAGATATGCTCTTCCTCTTACGCTCTCCATCTTGGCTAATAATTTGACCATTCACCCAGAAAGTTCACCCAGAAATCTAAGTCGTCCACTTCTTTCTTAGCTCCAACATCCAAATGACCAAAAATCCTGAAATATTTTGCCCAAATGACTATGATGCTCTTCTAACTAATTACTGCTAGCAATGTCACACAGTGGTTAAAGAGCACAGGCTGCAGAGTCAGAACTGGGTGCATATCCCGGCCCTGATCACTCCAAGTTATGTGACCTACAGCATATCTCTTACCACAAACCTGTTTTCCTCATCTGTAAAAAATAATTACCATAACATCTACTTCATTGGGTCATTGCAAGAACTAAAAAGAGATTATATGCACAGTATCTGACATAAAATAAATACTGAATAAATGGCAGCTATTATCACACTGCTCTAACTTCCCCCACCCTCTTCCAAGCCATCCTCCTTGCTGCTGCCAGACTAATAAATCCAACCACCCCTTTTGCTTGGAATCATTCAGTGACAACACCCCCTCCCCCGCTCCACACACACACACCATTTTAAGATAACATCTGAATTCCTAGGTAGGGTATACAAGGCTATTCGTGTGGTCTCTTACCTTTCACCACAACCCCATATATGCTGCCCTCCAGCCACATTAAACTATGTCATACCCCCAACACAGTACACCTTTTCACACTGTTCACTGGCAGATAAGCCCTCCCCCTCAGTCCACTTCATAAACACCTACTCAAGGGAATTCACTGGCGGTCCAGTGGTTAGGACTCCGCGCTTTCACTGCAGAGGGTCCGGGTTTAATCCCTGGTCGGGGAACTAAGATCCCACAAGCCGCAGGGTGCACTCAGGTCAAGCACATCCTTCTTTGTGCCTCTGCAGCTCTCGGCACTTACCCCTGCCCTGAGACAAATCGCATTGTTTCCTGTTTACCTGCTTGTCTCCCCCACTAGATCGTGAGTTCCTTGAGGGCAGGGACTATGTTTTATTCATGTTCGTATCCGCAGCACCCAGCACGGGCCTAGCATTTTACAGGCGCTCCTCATATGTTTGCTGAGTAAATGGAGGAATGAATAGTTCTTGGTCTGAGCAGCTCTAACCTCTGTTTCCTTACAACAACCAGTAGCTATACATATACACAGTCCTTTACCCATCCTCTCCTATTGTCCACCCCTTCCCAGAAGTACTAAACACCACAGCCAAAATTTCTGTTGTCCAGGTAGTCATAGGAGTCTGGGACTGGTCCAACTAGGAGGGGTGGAACAGAAGACAATGGTCTCAGTGTAGGCCCTGACCAATGCCAGTGTTGAGATCAGAGTCCACCCCCAAATCCTAGAGACGAGTCTTGCTGTCTACTGATTCAGAACCTAACCTTTTGTGTAGCAAGGGGAAAACATATCTCAAGATCGTTCCTTGAAGTGTGACTAGACTTGATGGCTACTTACACCACCCTACTCAAACCCCAAGCCAACAAGAAAGCACACACAGGCACAGCAGATACTTTTGCGGTGACGGCAGCAAACAAAGGACACTTATCTGAAGCTCTCCACACTGAAAGTCAGGCTCCATATCATCTCCAGTAAGCAAAGAACAAGACATAGTTTCTATTTCTAGTTTCTTTTAATAATTTTTTAAAAGCCAGTAAGCAGCTACAGATACAGTTAAAAAGTAGACGAGTGAAAAAAAAAAGACAAGAAAGAGCAGACACATCCTTCACTCCACAATAAATACAGAGCTCTATCTGTGTTGCCCCACCAACATCCCATGGGAAGCCTAGCTCTCTGTGTGGTCAGGAGTACTCTCCATTATTGTGCGGGGAGAACAGACAGCATTCAGGTGTGATGATGTCAAATCGAATGTGTACAGGCACTGCTGAGATCCAGGTCTACAGTTTTGGCCCTAGACTTGAGTGGGGGTTGGTCACTCTTAACCTCTTCCAGGCTGTGCTGCATCCCATAGCCGAAGTAGATAGCAAACCCTAGTAGGGAAAGGTAGCTGTGAGGTAGGGAAAATAGTGGCCTGTAAAAGCTTACTAGGGCTCCTACTCAAGAGGGAAAGGAGGTGGGAAAGGAGACCCGAGAGGCCTACTCTTCCCAAGTGGATACCTACCAATCAGCATCCAGACCCCAAATCGGGCCCAGGTACCAGCTGTCATCTGCATCATAAGGTAAATATTCACAAAGATGCTCATTAGTGGGAGGAGAGGCAAAGCAGGTACCTGGGAACAAAGCAAAATCTTCTTTGTACAGACCACAGGGTGATATAGAAAGAGATCCCTAACCTACTCAAGCCAGGAAAGGGAGAGTCCGACTCCTCCTCATGCTGTGTATTTCAGTGTCCATTCATGTAGTGTACCTCATATGGGACTCCAAGAATATGCAGAATTTGTGGAAATGTAAAAGGAAGGGTCAGAGAAGACATCTTTGGCCTAGGTATCTCCTATATCTTTCCCTTCTTGTCCAATGAAAGAATATGTATGAGACTGCAAGGTATCTGGAACGTATTCTTCCAAGATGGGTTGGTGGAGGGGAAAAAAAGAGGTCATTTACCTTAAAGTGAAGTGGAGTGGAGCTCTGTGGCTGTCTCCAGATGACTCCAGTGATCCCAGTAATGAGCATCAGGAGCAGCACAAACACTGCAATCCACACTGGGTCTCCAGAAAGCAGTGGAGTGGACCACTGGGCCAGCACCAGGCAAAGGACACTCAGCAGTAGAGCTTCAAGGGTCAAGTTGAGAAACATCAAAACCAGTTCTTGAGAGCAACATATTAAGACATTAGGCACCCCGCTCCAAGGAGGGTCACCCTCTCTCAGCCACCAAATGCCACACACTCCCCTCCTTCCCATCGTGCTGACCCAAGAGAAAAATGCCAATGCTCACCAAGTAGTGAGGAACAAACATAGACAACTTGGCCAGAGAGTGGAGTGGGGATGGAGTTGAGTGGACAAAATAGTCCCTGTAGGGTCAGCTTCTCTGCTTCATGGATCTTCTCCTCCTGCAACTCCACTTCACCTTCCTCATTCCTCATCTCCTGGTCAGGCTGATACCTGAGACAAGAGGAAGATGGCAGTATTAAGAACAACCCTTAACCACTATACCATCTTCTCCCAGGCAGCTTAACCTTCCTCGTCACCATTAAGGGTAGCCACTCTTTTTGGCAGGGAGGGATGTCCCTATTCCTCAAGGAAAGTCAGGATGATGAAGGAAGAGAAGGAGGAGCAGGTCCCCATCACTCCTCATCTCAGACTCAAAACCCAAACCACAGCATGCAGAGGAAAGGAGTCTCACCTGAGGATGAGAACACAAATAGCCACCAGGGAGTAAGCAAGCAGGGTCCCAATTGACATGAGGTCCACCAGATCAGTGAGTTCAAAGAGGAATGCCATGAATGCTGAAATTGATGGGCAGAAAACATGAGCAAAGGCAAGAGCAAAGTGAACGGAGTTGCTGAAACAACGAGGGGAAGGGCAAAGAAGAGTTTTCACCTGCGATAATGCCAGAGACCACAGTGGCCACGATGGGGGTGTGTGTGCCGGTGTAGATCCGGGCAAGGACACGAAACAGGAGGCCATCCTCTGCCATCGCGTAGATCACCCGAGGCATGGGGAACATAGAGCCCAAGAGGCTGGAGAGAAGTACGCCCAGAGCGGCGTTGACGGGGCATCTCTCTCCTCAGGACTGTGAGCTTAACGAGTCTCCACCTTCTGCTCACAGCCGTTTTAGGGACTACTTAAGGGCCTTTTAAGGGGTATTCTCTGGTGTGGAACGCTATCACCTGAGACTCTGACAGCAGAGGAAAACAAACATTTGACACTGACCTGGTAGAAAGAGCACAGAGGGATCCGATGGCTACAACATAGCGGGCAGGGTCCCATCCAGTATAGAGAAAGGCCTCAGGCAAGGGGCTCTCGGGTTGAAGCTGATAGTAAGGCATCATGAGTGTGAGTGCCGAAGAGACACCAAAATAGGCCAAAAAGCAGACGAAGAGTGAAATCACAATGCCTGTGGGGATGGAACGCTGGGGATTCTGGGCCTCTTCCCCTGCAGGAAGGGGCACAAGGTTCTGAATCAGAGAAGCAGGCTCGCTCCTCTACCACTCCAACCCGCACACCGCCTGAGCACACGCAGATGCCCAAGCCCCAGACAGAACGGAATGACTGTGTTACCAGTGGTAGCAATACAGTCGAAACCAACAAATGCATAGAAACAGGTCGCTGCTCCACGGAGAATCCCCTCGAAGCCGAAAGGCACAAACCCTCCAGAGCCCAGAGGGCCCAAGCTAAAGTGAAAGAAGGGGTAGAAAAGGTAAGAGCGTGTTCAGCCAACTCTTGTTCCTTTTCTCTAAGGCCCAACTATTTAGCTGGGTCTTCAAGGCCTAGGCTCCCATTCCTCCCCACTGCCAATCCAGAATCCCTCAGCGCAGATCCCTCTGTTCCCCGTCATGCTCCCAGCTCTGCATCTCCTGAATCTCCTAACCTATAGGTGTCATTGAGTCCAGCCACGGCCAGTTTGTAGTCCTCTTCTGTGAGCTTCCAGTTGTGCAGATCTCCCTTAATGAAGCCAGAGATGATGACAAAACCGAGAACCAAAAGATTCACCACCGTGAACACTTTGGTAACCAGGGCTGACTCACTAGCCCCCAGAGCCAGCAATCCTGTGGGAAAGAAAGGCCTCAGTCCAAGCTTTGTTTCCTTGCCTCTATGTGCAGACCTTTCCTTCCCAGCTTCTTCTTTCTCACTGCTCTCACCTCCACAAGCTCCCAGGCCTAGTCCCCACTAGCCCCACCCCCGTCACTGTCCCTGTCCCTTGCCTCACCGGTGAGCAACAACACAAGGCCCATAGCAAAAAAGTCTGGATATTCTGCGAGGACATGGGGAACGTGCAGTGAGATGCTCCCCTGCAGGGTCTGAGAGATGTGGTTCCCAATCAGGTTGTCAAAAGCTGAGCTCCAGGCCCGGGCCACACTGGCTGTACCTGGTGGACCAGAGGCAGAAACACGGGGTCAAGTTTCCTCTCTCCTCTCCTCCCTCCCCCAGACCAGTCTCACAAGAATACCTGCTATTTTCACCTACTCTTACCTTTTAAGAACCAAAGCCAGTCAATTAAGGACACCAAGACAGAGGTAAGTAGAACAAACAATTTCTCCACAACTTCAACCCTCCCAGCCCCCCAACAAATACACGCATTTATGGATATTTAAGTCCTGTGAATGAACACCTCACTTCACCACTCCACCCAGATTTCCTGACTCCATGCCCCTTCATTGGTTGTGCAGTTGCCCCCTGCCCCACCATCTCACCGATGACATAGGAGAGGATGAGGTTCCAGCCAGTGGTGAAGGCCCAGAGTTCACCCACAGTGACATAGCTGTACAGATACGCAGAACCAGAACGGGGAACCCGAGCACCAAACTCCGCATAGCACAGCCCAGCCAACATAGAAGATAGGGCAGCCACCAAAAAGCAGATCACAATGGATGGTCCTGCTTTATCTTTGGCCACCTCGCCAGCCAGGACATACACGCCTGCACCCAATGTGCTGCCCACACCTAGGGCCACTAAATCCAGAGTGGTCAGGCATCTAGCAAGGCGAGTCTCAGCCATGCCTGGCTCCAGTGTACGTCTGCGTACCAGCTTTTGACCAAATCTGCAAAGCGCCTGCCACAGCATTCTGGCTGGAATTGAAGAGGATGCTAGGAAGGATCTGGTGAAAAACAAGACAAAAGACCTTCAATAGGGCTCATTATCCCTAAGCTCTAAGAGTGAATTACAATACCCACTCCACCAAGTAAAGGAGCTGGGGGGGGGGATGGGAGGAGGATGTTGAAGGGACAAAGGCAAGTCACTTTTCCTCTAACCTCAGTTTCTTCATATGCAAGTAGGAATAACAATACCTCACAGGTTTGTGGAAGGACTAATTTCAGAAAAGGCATGTGAAACCTCCCGATAGTTCAGTGGCCTGGCACCTAGTAGGTGATCAATCAATATTAGTCTCTTCTTTCTTTGGCGGGGAAACTATAGCGTTTATCCTAGACCCCAACCCAGGAGCCAGAGAAGCTCAATTGTGTCCGTTCCCTGGCCTGTGGTTCTTTGGGGATTAAACAGAACTCAACCCAGTAAAAGCCAGCAGCTCTGGGGAGAACCCCCTTCTCACACCCAATATCCACATTCCTTTTCGGCGCTCGCCCCCAGGGCTTCAAATAAGCAAGGTTCCTAGATCTCCCGGAGGGAGGGGGGACCGACCTCGGCTACAGATCAAAAGTGAGCACCGACTCAGTTCCATCCTGCCTCTCCAAGCCCACACTGTGTAACTGGCGCTGCCATCGCCCAGGGGGGTAAGCAAATGTTCCCCCACTTCCTCCCGCCCCGCAAGGCTGACCAGCAAGGATCAACAGTGAGGCGGGGCTTCGACATCTAAAGATTTGGAGACGCCCCCAGAGAGGGGCCCCTGAGCAGCCAGAAATTGCTCACACCCGAGAGGAGGGGTTCCGCCCTATGCCCCGCGACTCAGCTCCCAGTTTCTTATGCCCCCATCTAGAAAAGGTCTGGGGCTGAGGTGGAAATGGGAGCCTTGGCTCCCAGGGCTGGGGTCTCGCCAGCAACAGGTCACGGCCGTGTTGATGCAACTGCATGCCATGGTTGCCAGAGAATCCTAGGTATGCCCAGACCCTCGCCCGCCCCCTCCGACACACTTGTCGGCCTCCAACGCTTACCGGGGAGCTTTTGCAAGCCCAGAGCGCGGAGCGTCTCGGATAGGGTTCGGTGAGGCTGAGTTCAGCCGAGTTGGGTTGGGGATGCCGAGCTCGGTTGCTCAAGCTTCAAAGCTGCTGCTTGGGGTCGTTGCGCGCCAAGCGCCCGTTTTATACACCCGGAGGCGGAGCCGGTAACGTCATGAAATCCCACCCCCAATCCTCCTCGCTAGACCACACACACCCCTCTCTCTCTCGCCCGCCCCTCCCTCCCTCTCTCTCTTTCTCTCTCTCTCTCCCCAGCTTTGCAAAAGGGATTGCGTGGGGCCTGACATTGCTTCCCACTTGCAAAAGCAAGACGAGCGTGGCAGGGAGCGAGAAAGGGGGGAGGGCAGCCTTTTCCCATTCTCCTCGCTGAGCGTCAGAGCCGGACAATAAGAGGCTTCCTGGCCTGAAACCCCAGGGGATTTTCTACCTTTGTGCCTTGATAGTCAGAATCGGTGATTGGCAGGAGTGGGGGAGGGGGGTGAGAGGTGGAGGGGAAAACAGCACCGGGGAGTCTCCAACTCAACTCTCATTCTTACTAAGCTTTCTTTTCTACATGAGGTTACCTCACCCCTGAAATCTTTCCCAAGGACCCTACCAGATTGTGGACAGCCATCTGACGCCAACCCCTCAGCCCTGACCCTCAACTGTGGGTGTTTCCTAATGCAGTCAGCAGGAGAATGGAAGATGATTTCAACTACCACCTGTACACAGATAATTAATCCCATCTAGATTTCTAGGCCCCAGTTTCTCCATAGTGTACCTCCAGCTACCTATAAATGTTAAACTAAATATTAACTATGAAATTCTGACAATACTGAAATATTAGAGGAGGGAGCTTATTTAATTCCATTTTACTGATGAGTAAACTGAGGCTCAGAGGCATAACTTGCCTGACATACACCATAATTATTTGTTGACCACCTTACTGGTAAAACCTGGTGTATTGGACTTCAATACCGGCCTCTATGTGTACCATACCTCACTTAAATGCACAAGAAAAGGAGGCATGGCAGCAAGCAAAGCCAAACCAGGAGAAGCACCAGCATGGAGACAAGCCCTTTTAGGCTAGTTTCTGGGAAACAGAAGAGGAGCAGAAGAATCAAAGAAAGATCACACCGGGTATCAGACCCTAAAACCCCATCCAGCCTAATCAGTTCTTAGAATGGAGCACCAAGGGTTGTGAAGGTGTGGTTCTCTTCCACCAAGACATCTCAGGGATTAAGGATGGGCCTAAATATCCTTGTTTCCTTTAAATAATCCATTATGAATATGTCACCAATAAATCTATCTAAAATATAAATCCTTTTTGAAGTAACTGGTAGTTTCAGCTAGCTGCAGCTCCATTTTGGCTTTCCTTAAGTATTCATTGAGCACTGACTATGTATAGCATCTAGCATAGCAATGAAGAGACTACAAAGGATACAGAAAATAAAATCCTGGCCCTCGTAGTCTTAAAAATCTAGTTAGGGAAAGAACACACACACAATACAATTGAAACTGTATTACCTAGTAGTTAGGAGTGCAGTCTTTGGCGTTAGACCTAGGTTAAATTTCCAGCTCAGATACTGTGTGGCCTTGAGCAAATTACCTAACATCTCTGAGCCTCAGTTTTTGGATATGATATACACGTTTCACAGGGTGGTTGAGATGCTTAGATGAGATTATGAAGTCAACTCTTCCTGCCTGGCACATGGGAAGTATTCACTAAAAACTTAATTCATATTCAGAATAATACTTTGGTGTGTATGATAATTATTTGGTTACTTAGATTAGATGATTGATTCAATTATGAGATTAATCAACAAGTTGCTGTTGTAAATATTCAGGGAAAGAAGTCCTTGGTACAGACTGGAATACTAAGAAGTAGTAACTAAGTAGAAACTAATAAGGCCTCTTAGTTTGCAAGGGGTTGAGGCATGAAGTAAAGTCAGGGTCCCATGTAGAGACTAGCCTAGCATGTGCAGGTTAACAGTGGACTTAATGGGCATTCAATTATTCAATAAAAACTTGATCAGTTAATTAGAAGCATTAGGAGGTGCTCTCCAATTGTAGCGTTCCAAGATTTTATGCAACTCTTCTCATTCACCTACCTATCCCTTTCATGAATTTGTAGGATTCAACCATATTTCCTTCCTCAGCTTTTATTTTTCCAGAAGTTCCCTGATGTCCTCCACCATTATGGATTTCTCCAGCTTCATTAACTCTTTCTTGTGGTATAATGGCCAGGTGCAAAACATTGAATTTTTTTGTTTGTTTTTATTATAAAACAATTTAACACTAATGAAAACTGCAAAAAAAGAAAAAACCCACCCAATATTATCATATAATTTTGCATGCTTCTGTTTTCATGATCAAATAAATATTTTTCAAATTACTTCTAGTATTCAAAATTGTCATTGTTAGTGGTTGCATAATATTCCATAGCACCGATGTACCATTATTTATTTAACCATTTAAACATTTATTCAGGTTGTTTCCAGTTTTCCTTTGTTCTAAGAAACACCTTCATTAATACAATGTCTCTAGTTGAATTACTTTCTTAGGCTTCATTCCCAGGATTGGGATTACTGAGTCAAAGATAACGAACATATTTGTAAATTTTGATACTTGTTACAGTGCTTTCCCAAAGGATTTTTATCAGTTTACAGTGCTATCAGCCATGTTACAGCAAAGCAACATTACCACAATCTCACCAGCATAGCTATAATTTAAACAAGTCATTTGCTAATAAAATAAAAGTAGAAGTGCATTCTGTTTAGAATTACTATTTCTTTTGGAAATTGTTTATTCATATCTTTTCTTTTTCCAACTTAGTTATTTGGGTCCTGATGCTTTCCTCATAAATGAGAATTAATTCTTTATATAGATATTAACCTTTCTTCTGTAATATTCGATTCAAATATTTTCCTATGTTTGTTGCTTTCATTTACAGAGCTTAAAATTTTTTAACTTTTTATTGAGGTACGGTATACACAGAGAAATGTGCACACTGGTATCGTAAGTGTACAGCTCAATGAATGCTCACAAAATGAACACACTCCTGTAACAGCACCCACATCAAGAAACAAACCATTATCAGTGCCCCAGAAATTCCCTTCATGCTTCCTTCCAGTAACTACTTTCCCTTCTGACAAGGGCAACCTCTGTCCCAACTTCTAACAGCCTAGATTTTTTTTTTACCTGTTTTTGTTCTTTATATAAATGGAAACATATAGTACGTACTCTTTTGATAATTGAGATAAAATTCACATACCATAAAATTCAACCTTTTGGGGCTTCCCTGGTGGCGCAGTGGTTGAGAGTCCGCCTGCAGATGCAGGGGACACGGGTTCGTGCCCCGGTCCGGGAAGATCCCACATGCCGCGGAGCGGCTGGGCCCGTGAGCCATGGCCGCTGAGCCTGCGCGTCCGGAGCCTGTGCTCCACAACGGGGGAGGCCACAACAGTAAGAGGCCCGCATACCGCAAAAAAAAAAGTAAAATTCAAACTTTTGAAGTGAACAATTCACTAGTTTTTAGTATAGCCACAGAGCTGTACACCCATTACTACAATCAATTGTATACATATTCATCATCCCAACAAGAAACCTTGTTCCCATTTCCAGTCATTCCCCATTTCCTCCCAAACCCCTCACTCCAGCCCTAGGCAACCACAATTCTACTTTCGGTCTCCATAAATTTGCCTATTTTTCTAGACATTTTCACCTAAATGGAAGCATGCAGTATGTGGTCTTTTGTGAACCAGCTTCTTTCATTTAGCATAATGTTTTCAAGGTTCATTGATGTTCTACCATGTATAAGTACATACTTCATTCCTTTTTATTGCCAGATAATGTTCCATTGTATGGGAAAAAAAACGTATTTATCCATTAATCAGCCAATGGACATTTGGGTTGTCTCCCTTTTTTTTTTGCTATTATGAATAATGCTGCTATGAACATTAGTATACAAGTATTTCTGTGGACATATGTGTTACATTATTTTGAGTACATACCTAGGAGTAGAATTGCTGAATCATATGGTAACTCTATCTTTAATCTTTTGAGGAACTGCCACACTGTTTTCCACAAAGGCTGCACCACTTTACATTCCCACCAGCAGTATTATGAGGGTTCCATTTATTCGACATTCTCACCAACACTTGTTATAATCCATCTTTTATTTTATCATAGCCATCCTAGTAAGTGTGAAGTGGTATCTTATTGTGGTTTTGATTTGCATTTCCCTAATGACTAATGATGTTGAGCATCTTCTCATGTGCTTATTAGTTCATCCATTTTTAATTGGATTGTCTTTTTTTTTTTTTCTTTTTTGCGGTATGCGGGCCTCTCACTGTTGTGGCCTCTCCCGTTGCGGAGCACAGGCTCTGGACATGCAGGCTCAGCGGCCATGGCTCAGGGGCCCAGCCGCTCCGCGGCATGTGGGATCTTCCCGGACCGGGGCATGAACCCGTGTCCCCTGCATCGGCAGGCGGACTCTCAACCACTGCGCCACCAGGGAAGCCCTGGATTGTCTTTTTATTGTAGAGTCTAGACACTAGATCCTTATCAGATATAAGATCTGCTAATATTTTTGCCCATTCTATGAGCTGTCTTTTCACTTTCTTCATAGTGTCTTTTGATACACAAAAGTTTTTAATTTTGACAAGTCCAATTTATCTATTTTTTCTTCGATTGCTTCTGCTTTAAGTGTCATATGTAAGAAACCATTGCCTAATCCATGGTCACAAAGATTTACACCTATATTTCCCTCTAAGAGTTTTATGGTTTTACCTCTTATATTTAGGTCTTTGATCCATTTTTGAGTTAATTTCTGTACAAGGTGTGAGGTAGGGGTCCAAATCCATTTTTTTGCAAATGGATATCAAGTGTCCCAATACCATTTATTGAAAAGACTATTCTTTCCCCCATTGAATTGTCTTGGCACCCTTGTCAAAAATCAGCTGACCAAAAATGTGAGCGTTTATTCCTGGACTCTCAATTCTATTCCACTGAGTTATATGTCTGTCCTTATGCCAGTCCCACACTCTTGATTACTGTAGCTCTGTAGTAAGTTTTGAAATTGGAAATGCAAGTCCTTTAATTTTGTTCTTCTCTTTCAAGATTCTTTCGACTATTCTGGGGTCCCCTGAATTTCCATGTGAAATGTAGGATCTGCTTGCCGATTTCTGCAAAGAAGACAGCTGGAATTTTGATGGATATTGCCTTATATCCATAGATTAATTTGGATAGTATTGCCATCTTAACAATATCAACTCTTCTGAACTGTGAACATGGGATGTCTTTCCATTTTTTAAGGTCTTTTTAATTTCTGTCAACAATATTTTATAGTTTTCAGAGAGTAAGTTTTGTACTTCTTTTGATAAATATATTCCCAAGTATATTATTCTTTTTAATATTATTGTAAATAAAATGTTTCCTTATTTTTTTCATTGATCCTATAGAAATATAATTGATATCTGTATATTGATCTTGTACCTTGCAACCTGGCTGAGCTCACTTATAAGTTCTAATAGTGTTTTAATGGATTCCTTAGGACTTTCTATATACAAGATCATATCATCTGCAAACAGAGATGGTTTCACTTTTTCATTTCCAATCTGAATGCCCTTTATTTCTTTTCCTTACCTAATTGCTCTAGCTCAAATTTCCAGTACAGTGTTGAATGGAAGTGGTGAGAGTAGACATCCTTGCCTTGTTTCTGATTATAGGGGGAAAGCACTCCGGTTTTCACCATTAAGTATGATGGCTAGCTGTGGGTTTTTTTTTTTTTTTTTTTTTTTTTTTTGGCTGCGTTGGGTCTTCCTTGCTGCGTGCAGGCTTTCTCTCTAGTTGCAGCAAGTGGGGGCTACTCTTTGTTGCAGTGCATGGGCTTCTCATTGTGGTGGCTTCTCTTGTTGCGGAGCACGGGCTCTAGGCACACGGGCTTCAGTAGTTGTGGTGCACAGGCTTTGTTGCTCTGTGGCATGTGGGATCTTCCCGGACCAGGGCTTGAACCCATGTCCCCTGCATCGGCAGGCAGACTCTCAACCACTGCACCACCAGGGAAGCCCATGGAACTCTGATATTTTTTAAAAACAACTATAAAGGACATTATTGGGGCTATTGGGGAAATTTGAATGTGGACTATGTATTAGATGATGATAGTGTATCAGTACCAGTTTCCTGTGCATGATAATGGTATTGAGGTTATGTAGGAGAATGTCCTTGTTCTTAGGAGACACGTGCTGAGTATTTAGGGATGAAGTGTCACAAATGGGTCAGCAAAAATAATGTGCATATGTGTGTATGCACGTGCATGCACATGAGAGTGTGTGTAGAGGGAGAGAAAGAAAGCAAATGTGGCAAACACTGACAATTGGTGAATTTAGGTAAACAGTATATGGGTATTCATTACACTACTAAAATTATCCATAGGCTTGAATTGTTTTAAATTAAAAGTTTTAAATGGGGCTTCCCTGGTGGCGCAGTGGTTGAGAGTCCGCCTGCCGATGCAGGGGACACGGGTTCGTGCCCCGGTCCGGGAAGATCCCACATGCCGCGGAGCGGCTGGGCCCGTGAGCCATGGCCGCTGAGCCTGCGCGTCCGGAGCCTGTGCTCCGCAACGGGAGAGGCCACAACAGTGAGAGGCCGGCGTACCGCAAAAAAAAAAAAAAAAAAAAAAAGTTTTAAATGATCACCCTCTTATAGATGATATCTCACTTTTTCTACTTAACCCTGTAATCCATCTGGAATTTACTTTGGTGTTTGAAATGTGATATTATATATATTATGTATATAAATAATTTGAAGTTTTGTCAAAATACAAATCAGTCGGCCTAATACAATTTGTAAGGCCAACTGGCCCGAGGCAGGGGAACACAATCAGATTCACAGGTTGCATCAGACCGAAACTCTCCGGACCACCCAGTTCCAGAAACTGACCTGGAGACTTTCGGACCACCCAGTTCCAGGAAATGACCTGGGGACTTTGAACCCGGCCCAGCCTTCCCGCCTTTCGAGGGGCGGGACTAACGGTCCCCCAGGATACCCGAAAAGACCACCAAATAAGGAATACCCTGTGCCCTCCCAGATTCACCACACCCCTTTCCCTTCTGCCCCTATAAAATCTTGCCCAACCCTCGCCCGGGTGCGACTTCTCTGGCCCCTTTCTCTGGGACCAGTGAACCTCGCCCCGGAGTGCTCCCTAATAAAGCTCACTTGAAGCTTTCTTCTGTTTCGCGGTGCCGTTTGTTAAGATCCGACCTTACACAATTCATTGGTCATTTTTTCTCGACTGTCTGATTATGTCTACTTTATCATGTAGTAAATTCTCAAATATACTAGCATATAGCTCTGGATTCTCTATTTTTCACTGATCTATGTCTGCTTTTATGCCAGCACATTAAATTTAGTTTTTAATTTAAAAATTACAAAAGCAAAACATGTAAGACAGAAAATAAAAATCCACTTCCACCTACTGTGAGATCTCCACTGTTAACAGTTTGGTTTGCTTTCTTCTAGATTCCGTGCCTATACAAGAAAATATACACATAATTTAAATACAGACAGCTTTTTTTTTAGTTAATTAATTAATTAATTTTTGGCTGTGTTGGGTCTTCCTTGCTGTGCGCGGGCTTCCTCTAGTTGCGGCGAGCGGGGGCTACTCTTCGTTGGGGTGCACGGGCTTCTCATTGTGGTGGCTTCTCTTGTTGCAGAGCACGGGCTCTAGGCGAGTAGGCTTCAGTCGTTGCAGCACGCGGGCTCAGTCGTTGTGGCACACAGGCTCTAGAGCACAGTCTCAGTAGTTGTGGCACATGGGCTTAGTTGCTCCACGGCATGTGGAGTCTTCCCCAACCAGGACTCGAACCCGTGTCCCCTGCATTGGTAGGCGGATTCTTAACCACTGCGCCACCAGGGAAGTCCCCAGATAGCCTTTTAAAATACAAATATGATTATACTATACATGTTCTTCTGGGTTTTTTTTTTTCTTGAAAATATATTTTGAACTGCTTTCCAGATCAGTATTCATGGGCCCCCCTCACTTTTTAAAATGGCTGCCTAGTGTTCCACAGTAGGGGTGGCCCATAATTTATTTAACCAGTCCCCTATTTATGCACATTTATGTGGTTTCTAGTTTCTTTTCCCAGCACATTTTAAATAATGGGTGCTTTACCATATTTTAACATTTGTTAAGGCAAAACTTACTCCTTTTACAAAGTACTCCAAGCAGTTTATTTTTCAAAGTGAGACAGTCATTTCACAGTCATTTCTGCTATCTTGCTTGTTTTGAAAATGAAAATTTTGTTCCAAAGCGATTGATTTACCAAGGCGACAATTTTAGCAGAAATCCCACTTTTGAAGCCATCCTGCCTATAGAGAGGGTGCATTCTGATTTGCCCTCTGAGGGTGGCCTAGGTTGCCCGACCAGGTGAGTTAAGTCTCTCTAATTCAGGGCAGAGAATTAAAGAAAATTAAAAGGCCCACTTGACTGCAGCTCTAAAGTCACGTCCACTCAACAGTTTCATCAGTAAGAATGCTGACATTTTAATCTCCATTTACTGGTCTCCTATGCCTTATTTCTCAGTTGGTTAGAAATTATGAAGGGGGAAAAGGAAGCATTATGTATTGACTCCTTTAAAACCTTAACATCCACTACTCAGGTAGTGTTAATCTCTTGTTCTTCTGGTTTTGTTTGTTTGTTTTTGTTTTTTCCAACAAAAATTAGAAGGATTTTAATATCCAAGTCTTCTTTTAGAAAGCAAAATTAATGCAATGCAAATAAGAACATTTAACTAATAAAATTAACAACAAACCAAAGTAATTTTGTTACATAAATTAACCATTTATTATAGGCTAGCAACATTTCAAAAGGTGGTGCTTCTACTGGTCCTTCAATTCCTTCAGACTTCTGATGGCAGACTTTACTGTGACAGCAGAAGTGGTGGTGTGGTCCAAACACCACCAGCTACCGTTTTCATGCAGGAATCACAGTGCCAAATGCCCATAGCTCATCTCTTCATCTTGGTTTTGCCACCGAAGGAGCAAGTGTACTTTGCGTGCTGGCTGATTTCAATTTTCTTCACCATTTTCCTGAGGGAAGCACCGTAACGGGTCCCGTATTTACCCACGATTCCGACCTTCTTGGTGCGTTTAGCCATGTCGCCAAAACCTAGGTCCGAGCCCAGAGAGCTTTTTCTTCTGTTTATATATCTAACATAGTACTTCTTCTATAAAAGAATAATCGTATTCAGGGACTTCCCTGGCAGTCCAGTGGTTAAGACTCCATGCTTCCCATGCAGGAGGTTCAGGTGTTCGATCCCTGGTTGGGAAACTAAGCTCCCACATGCCACATGGCCAAAAAAAAGAATAATCGTGTTCATATTTTTCGTATCCCCCCTAGGCAGGCCTTCTCAAGTATAAAGATCATTTTATGCTTCTAACCCAGCACCTGGTATCTTGCTAAGTTGCTGGTCTTTAAAAAGGATATTTCCTTTTGAATTACCTTTGAAATAAAAGCTTCTCAAAAACGGTTTTCGAAGTTTCATTAGATTCCATCCACTAGTTGCTCATCTATATGCTTACTTATTAGCCTTTTAATAAGCTCTTAATATTAGGAATGCTAACTCTAATGAAAACCATGTTGCCCCGCATCTAGATTATGTCTCCTTAATTACAGGTTCTGCAAGTTTGCCTCATGGAGGGGAGCCCGTATGATTCAATGACCTTTGAACTAGATAAGAGAAAATGCACCCAAAGGTGGATGCTAGAGTTGGATGAACCAGCTCCTGATGAACGGGCAAAAGTATGCAGTTTCAGAGCTGAGAGCAGCGTGGGAAGAGAGAGCCCAAAAAGAAAGCAATAAGAAGGCACAGATATACTAAAGTGTAAAAATGGAGGTGATTATAAAGGTATCTGGAAACAGTTGCTTGGAATCTGTGTGCTCATATGAGACATAATATCATAGTTGGGTGAACCTGGAAGACCACAGCAATACAAGGTTCCTGCTTTGACATCTCTTACAGTGTGGTCCCATAGAAAGAGAAAATTAGTAGTCTAAAGTACATGATGTGGATGCTTTGATTTAAACATCTTCTCAGGATGGGAATTCATAGTTAGATGTCAAAGAAAGGGCCAGATGAAAGGTTCTACAAGGGTTTCATTGTAGGGTAGTGGATAGTGGTGTTATTGCAGTCCAGAAATGAATCCCCCGGTTTTCAGATTAAAAAAACAAGTTTAAAAAAAATCTTTTAATTGAGGTACAATTGACATAACATTATATTCGTTTCAGGTGTACAATGTAATGATACAACATTTGTATGTATTGCAAAATGATCACCACAATAAATCCAAGTTAACATCCATCACCACACACAGTAACAAAATTTTTTTTTCCCGTGGTGAGAACTTTCAAGATCCACTCTCCTACTTTCAAATATGCAATACAGTATTATTAACTATAGTCACCATGCTGTACATTACATCCCATGACTTAGTCATTTTATAACTGGAAGTTTTACCTTTTGATCCCCTTCACGCATAAAAACAAGTCATTTTAAATTATTTTACTCAAAAGAGAACCAGTCAATAGGGTCAACCTCACTAGAGCTTGACTTATAACAGAATGCCACTTATAATTTAACAATTGATATCAATTTTTCTGCCACATTTATCTCCCCTTGTCTTCTGTTCTTGAAGGTAAATTGATTTAGTCATAGAATTAAGGGAAAAAGGAATGAATTTTTAATGTAACTTTTATTGCATTTTTCCATTATAGAATACGTGCTCGTAGAAAATTTAGAAAATACAAAAATACATAAAGAAGAAAAATTTTAAATTATTCATAACTCCCAAACCCTAAGAAAACCATTATTAATATTTTTGAGTATTTCCTTCCAGTCTTTTTCAGCATATGTTTATACGATTAGAATCACACTAAATATTATATCCTGCACTTTTATTCATATTGTAAAACTTTCTCCCGTTGTATGGACTGAACTGTGTTCCTCCAAAATTCACATGTTAAAGCCTTAACTCCCAGGACCTCAGAATGTTACTCTATTTGGAGATAGGGCCTTTCAAGTTAAAATGAGGCCATCAGGGTGGGCCCTAATCCAATCTGACTAGTATTCTTATAAGAGGAAATTTGGACACACCAGGGATGGGTGCACACTGAAAAATAAAGTCATGTGAGAACACAGCAAGAATGTGGTCATCTGCAAGCCAAGGAGAGAGGCTTCAGAAGAAACCAGACTTGCCAACACCTTGATTTTGGACTTCTAGCCTCTAGAACTATGATAAAATAAAAATCTATTGTTTAAGCTGCCCAGTCTGTGGTATTTTGTTATGGCAGCTCTAGTAAACTATTACCCTTAGCATTGAACATTCTTCAAAATCTACTGTAATATCCTTTTGAAGTATTCTAAAATAACTATTATGGTAAATTGATGTTGTTCTCAAATTTTCACTATTATAAAGAATGCTTCAATGAATAGGAAATTGGATATTCTTAGATATATTTTTCATCAAATAAGAATAGTTGGATTAACTCCTGTACTGTACTCTGGAGAAAATTATGTCTGCTCTCAAGGTCAAGCCTGGTGATATACTCACAAATTCTTACTTTTGGTTCCATTATTTCTATTCTTCTCATAGAATACCAACTTTCTGGCAACCTCAAACAGATTATATTGATAATACAATTAAATGAATTCATTTTCTTTACATCGGTTACATTCCAGACTTGAGGATTAGCCTTTGATACCCTCTGTTAGATCTGAGAATTACTCTGAGCTCTTCCTTAGGTTAGGGAAGATATTCAGGTTTCCCTGATAAAAATTTAGGGAATGTCCTTGCCTCGTAAGTAATACACTACGCTCAGAGGGTGTCAGTTCTTGATTCCACTCCCAACTCTTGGGGGTTCGCTATCACAAAGTAGGAAATAAGCACTGATGTAGATATCAGAAAGAGGAGGAGCTGGCAATAATTCCCTACCCTGTGAAATGTATTTAGCCTATTCTACCTGTGACTCAGGTCCTCAGGCTCCATTAGTTTCTGCCATGAGAGTGTCTTTGTGATATTGTGATTTGGTCTTTGCCTCCTTTCTTGAACAGAGATCCTAAAATCCTTGGAATTCCCTAAAAGAGGAGCGCAATCAAGGTGTCTTTTGTTATGTTAATGAGTGACTTTTGGACCTAGCCTAAGAATGGGGGCTGGTTGCCAGGAGAAACAACTTTCAGTCCCACCCTCTGACCTTGGGGGAGGGGAAGGTTCTGGAGGGTGAATCAATCACCAATGGCCAATGATTTAATCAACCATGTCTATGTAATGAAGCTGCCATAAAAACCTCCCCAAAAAGGGAATTCCCTGGCAGTCCACTGGTTAGGACTTGGCGCTTTCACTGCCGAGGGCCTGGGTTCAATCTCTGGTCGGGGAACTAAGATCCCGCAAGCTGTGTGGTGCGGCAAAAAAAAAAAAAAAAAGCCCCAACAGACGGAGGTTTGAAGAGCTTCTGGGGTCTGGGTGCTCTCAGAGAGGGCACAAATCTCTGTGCCCTTTCTTCATACCCTATGTATTTCTTCCATCGGGCTGTTCCTGAGTTGTACCTTTTTATAATAGACTGGTAATCTAGTAAGTAAAATATTTCTCTGAGTTCTGTGAACTACTCTAGCAAGTAATTAAAACCAAGGAGTGGGTTTTGGAACCTCCATTCTATAGCTGGCCGTTCAGAAGCACAGGTGACAACCTGGACTTGGAATTGATGTCTGAAGTTGGAGGCGGGGCAGTCTTGTAGGACTGAGCCTGTGGGATCTGATGTTATCTCCAGGTACATAGTGTCAGAACTGTGTTGAATTTAGGACACCCAGCTAGTGTCTGAGAATTGCTTGGTGGTATGGGAAAAACAACACGTGTGCGTGTTGTAACTGGGTGCAAAATTATAGTCTTGAACTAAATGTACCTGTCAAGCACAGCTAGGTCAGGAAAGGGGCCACCATAAGCTGCAATGGACATAGGGAGGCCTATGATCATAACTCTATCCCTAAGTGACAGAATAGGGGCAGAATTCACCTTAGAGGGGGCTTGAAATTTTCATGGAGACCTCAAATCGTATCTTCCTTCAACCTCTTCTGTTTAAGTCCTATGAAGCATTTCCTGTTATTCATCACCTCTTCTTTCATTTTATTCATACAACAAAAAGAATTATTGAGCTTCTATTACATGTCAGGCACCGCACTAAGACATGAAAAGTCAAGGTCCCTGTCTTTGAGGAGTTCATAGTCTAGTAGGGAAAGATGAGCGTGTAAGCAGATAATTACAACACGCTGTAATAATGCTATTACACAGTAAGTCCCCTACATACAAACGAGTTCTGTTCCGAGAGCGCATTCGAAAGTCCAACAAAGTTAGCCTAGGTACCCAACTAACACAACCGGCAACATAGTACAATACTGTAATAGGTTTATAATACTTTTCACACAAATAATACATAAAAAACAAACAAACACAAAAATAAAGAAAACATTTTTAATCTTACCTTGAAAAGTACAGTAGTACAGTACAACAGCTGGCATACAGGGGCTGGCATCGAGCGAACAGGCAAGAAGGGTTACTGACTGGAGGAGGGAGAGGAGGTGGGAGATGGTAGAGCTGAAGGATCGTCAGCAACAGGAGACAGAGGGCAAGCTGCAATTTCACTCACGCCTGACATTGATGGCATGCATGTTCACATCTTTGAAAGTTCACAACTTGAAGGTTCGTATGCAGGGGACTTACTGTATCTCAAAAGAAAGAACAATCCACAGTGTATTAGGGGAAAAGGACAGAGAAAAGCCATCCAGGAAGAACTCAAAGAAGAGGATATAAAACCTATCAAATAATCTACATGCTAGAACACTGATTCCAAACCAAGAAGGTGGGATTTAATGGTAATAAATACTTAAATGTCATATATTCAATTTTAAAACTTGACTTTGAAGGAATAAGATGGAGTAAACTGGCTTAAAATGATATGAAGAAAACCTGGAAGCTCTAAATGGGTCAACAATTTAAGTAAATCAGTTTTCTGTTGCTGTGTAACAAATGACCGCAAATTTAGCAACTTAAAACAATCCCATTTATTACTGCATAGTTTCTGTGGGTCAGAGTCCCAGCACAGATTGGCTAGGTCTCTGCTTAGGATCCCAGTAGGCTGAAATCAAGGTATAGGCCAGGACTGGGGCCTCATCTGGAACTTGGGATGCTCTTCCAAACTCACATAGTTGGCAGAATTCAGTTTCTTATGGTTGTGGGACTGAGACTCTCAGCTCCTAGAGGCCACCAGCAGTTCCCTGCTACATGGCCCTCTCCATAGGCAGTTTATTTCCTAGCAGTTTGCTTCTTCAAAGCTAGCAGGAGAGTTTCTCTCATTCTAGTTTGCTGAGATAGAGTCTTATATAACCTAATGTAATCATGAGAGTGACATACCATCACCTTTGCCATATTCTATGGATTAAAAGCAAGTCACAGGTTCTACCTGCACTCAGGGGAGGGGATTATACAGGGTGTGACAAATTGGGGGTCATTTAAGGGTATGTCCACCCCAGTAAGGCAGGTACTAAATATTATAAGAGAAGCACAGTATCCATCTTGTTCATTCAAACCACATTTACAGACAACCTACAATGGGTAAGGAGCTATGTTAGGCACTGGAGATGCAGACATGAAGAAAAATCGTCCCTATTCTGTAGAACAAATAGGTAGCTATCTAGAAACAAATAAGTTGGATTCATAGATATATCCTGTACCAAAATACAATAAAATAAATTCCATATGGATAAAAAAACTTAAATATAAAATGAAACCATAACAGTACTAGGAAAAATCCTACACATCTTTTTTTTTTTTAATCTCAGAGCAGGGAGGGGAGGTGCAGCAGGAAAAAACTACTGCAAGTCCTTAAGGCCCTTGCCCAGCTAGCCTGTAGGGCAGAGGTTCCACACTGGCAAGCCTAGAAGACCAGAGGCTACCAGCCCTTTTCAGTGCCCAGCTCATAAAACAGGGGTGTCACTCCAAGAGGCCACTGTCCCTGACCTGATCTCCAGAGTAGAGGCTCAGAGACTTAGCTCAGGAGGAGAGGCAGTTCTCAAGAGCTATAAAAAATCCATTTTGTTGTGCAGTGGAGGCTAACACAACATTGTAAAGCAACCATACTCCAATAAAAATTAATTAAAGAAAAGGTGGTTGAAGCACACACACACACACACACACAAATCCACAGGTAACATCATACTTAATGGTGAAAAACTGAATGCTTTCCCCCTATAATCAGGAACAAGACAAAGATGTCTACTCTCACTACTTACATTCAACATTGGAAGTTTGAGCTAGAGCAATTAGGCAAGGAAAAGAAACAAGATGCATGCAGATTGGAAACAGTCACTATTTGCAGATGACATGATGTTGCATATAGAAAATCCCAAGAAATCCACTAAAAACCAACAGAACTAATAAGTGAGTTCAGCTGGGTTTCAGGGTACAAAATCAATATATAAAAGTCAATTGTATTTCTATACAGGAGCAATAAACAAACCAAAAATGAAATAAAAAAGTAACTCCATTTATTTATAACAGCATCAAAAAGAATAAAGAATAAAATACTTATAATACATTTATCAAAAGAAGTACAAAACTTACATTCTGAAAACTACAAAATATTGTTGACAGAAATCAAAGAAGATGTTAAAAAATGGAAAGCCAGGGGCTTCCCTGGTGGTGCAGTGGTTGAGGGTCCGCCTGCCGATGCAGGGGGCGCGGGTTCATGCCTCAGTCCGGGGAGATTCCACGTGCCGCGGAGCGGCTGGGCCCGTGGGCCGTGGCTGCTGGGCCTGCGCGTCCGAAGCCTGTGCTCCGCGACGGGAGAGGCCGCAGCGGTGAGAGGTTCGCGTACCGCAAAAAAAAAAAAAAAAAAAAAGAAAGCCATCCCATGCTAATGGACCAGAAGGCTTGACATTAAGATGGCAATACTCTCCAAATTTATCTATGGATATAAGGCAATACTCATCAAAATTCCAATGGGCTTCTTTGCAAAAACTGACAAGCTGATTCTAAAGCTCATATGGAAACTCAAGAGACCCAGAATAGTAAAAATCATCTTTAAAAAGAAGCACAAAGTTAGAAGACTCACACTTTCCAATTTCAAAACTTACTACAAAGCTACAGTAATCAAGAGAGTGTGATACTGGCATAAGGACAGATATATAACTCAATGGAATAGAATTGAGAGTCCAGAAATAAACCTTCACATTTACGGTTAACTGATTTTTGACAAGGGTGCCAAGATAATTCAATGGGAGACAGAATAATCTTTTCAACAAATTATGTTGGGACAACTAGATAGTCACTTGCAAAAGAATGACTTTGGATGCCTATCTCACACCATACACAAAAATTACCTCGAAATGGATCAAAGATCTAAATATAAAAGCCAAAACTATAAAATTCTCATAAGAAAACATAGGTGTAAATCTTCATGACCTTGGAGTCAGCAATGGATTTTAGATATGACACCAAAAGCACAAGCAACAGAATTAATAGATAAATTGGATTTCATCAAAGTTAAAAACTTTTGTTCTTCAAATGACACCTTGAAGAAAGTGAAATGACAACCCATAAAATAGGGGGAAATATTTGCAAATCATTTATCTGATAAAAGATTTGTGTCTAGAATATATAACGAAGTCTTACAATTCAATAATAAAAAGATAACCACTTCGCATCCACTAAGACGACTATTTTAAAATAAAAAAAAAAACAAAATAACAAGTGTTGTTGTGCCTTGCTGGTGGAAATGTAAAACGGTACAGTTGCTGTGGAAAACAGTATGGTGATTCCTAAAAAATTTAAACATAGAATTACTATATGATCCAGCAACTCCACTTCTGAGTATATACCCAAAAGAACTGAAAGCAGGGACTTGAGCAGGTATTTGTACACCTATGCTCATAGCAGTATTATTTACAATAGCCAAAAAGGTGGAACAACTCAAGTGTCCATTGACAAATGAATGGATAAACAAAATGTGGTATATACATACAATGGACTATTATTCCACCTTAAAAAGGAAGGAAATATTGACATGTGCTACAACATAGATAAACCTTAAAGACATCATGCTAGAGGAAATAAGCCAGTCACAGAAGGACAAATATTATATGATTCCATTTATATGAGGTTCCTAGAGTAGTCAAATGAATAGAGACATAGAGTAGAATGGTAGTTTCTAGGGGATGGGGAGAGGTGAGAATGGAGAGTTATTATTTAATAGGTACAGAGTTTTAGCTGGGGAAGATGAGAAAGTTCTGGCAATGGGTGGTGGTGGTGGTTGTACAACACTGTGAACATACTTTATGCCACAGAACTGTACGCTTTAAAATGGTTAAAATGGTAAATTTTATGTTATGTATATTTTACAACAATAAAAAATAAGATAAATAACTCAGTTTTAAAATGGGCAAAGGATCTGAATAGACATTTCTCCAATGAAGATATGCAAATGGCCAAAAAGAACATGACAAGATACTCAACATCACTAGCCATCAGGAAAATGCAAATCAAAACCACAATAAGGGGCTTCCCTGGTGGTGCAGTGGTTAGGAATCCACCTGCCAATGCAGGGGACACGGGTTCGAGCCCTGGTCCAGGAAGATCCCACATGCCGCGGAGCAAGTAAGCCTGGGTGCCACAACTACTGAGCCTGCACTCTGCAGCCAGCGAGCCACAACTACTGAAGCCCGCGTGCCTAGAGCCTGCGCTCTGCAACAAGAGAAGGCACCGCAATAAGAAGCCTGTGTACCTCAACAAAGAGCAGCCCCCGCTCGCTGCAATAAGAGAACCCACTGCAATAAGAAGCCCGCGCATTGCAACGAAGACCCAACGCAGCCAAAAATAAAAATAAATAAATAAAATAAATTTATTTAAAAAAAAAAACACACTGGCAGTCCAGTGGTTAAGACTCCACACTTCCACTGCAGGGGCCGTGGGTTCGATCCCTGACAAAAAAAAGCCCACAGTAATATACCACTTCACACCCACTAGAATGATCAAAAAGACAGATAATAACAAGTATTGGTGAAGATGTAGATTAATTGGAAGCCTCATACATTGCTGGTGGGAATGTAAAATGGTGCAGTCTTTGTGGAAAACAGTCTTGGCAATTTCTCCAAAGGTTAAACATAGAATTACTATATGACCCAGCAAATGTACACCTAGATATATACCCAAGAGAAATGAAAACATATGTCCACAAAAAAACTTGTACACAAATATTGATAGCAGCATTATTTATAATAGCCAAAAAATAGAAACAAATGTCTATCAATTGATGAATGGAAAAATAAAATGTGGTATGTCCATACAGTCAAATATTATTTCTCATTATAAAGAAATGAAGTACTAAAAAAAATACTAAAAGAAAGAAAAAGAAATGAAGCACTGCCACATGTTATAACATGAACCTTGAAAACTGTATGCTAAGAGAAAGAAGACAGTCACAAAAGAGCATACACTGTATGATTCCATTTATATGAAATATCTAGAATAGGCACATTTATAGATATGGAAAATATATTAGTGGCTGCCAGGGGCTGGGAGGGTTGAGAGGAATGAGGAATGACTGCTAAACTCTGTGAATATACTAAAACCCATTTAAATAGGTGAATCGTATGGCACATGAATTATAGCTCAATAAAGCTTTTTTTTTAATATACAAGTGAATTTTTGTGTGTGTGTGTGTGTGGTACACGGGCCTCTCACTGCTGTGGTCTCTCCCGTTGCAGAGCACAGGCTCCGGACGCGCAGGCTCAGCGGCCATGGCTCACGGGCCCAGCCGCTCCGCGGCATGTGGGATCTTCCCGGATCGGGGCACGAACCCGTGTCCCCTGCATCGGCAGGCGGACTCTCAACCACTGCGCCACCAGGGAAGCCCCAAGTGAATTTTTTTTAATGAGGGAGATCTTTAGGTTTGTGGATGTATACAAACATATATATATATCTAATAGAATAGATGTAGATACATACATAGATCTCCAATACATATGGTTAAGTGAATAAAGATGTAAGACAGCATATAAGATTACATCATTTCTCTAAAAAAGAAGAAAAATTATATACATATATAATATATATATGCACAGTTGCTGTTATATACATAGTTTATCTCTACTGCTTTTCTCAACTGGGGTTCAGAGATTAAAGCCCTATAGAACATTATTTGTGTGAATATTTTCTTAATTTTCCCAAGAACTGTACATAACTAATGCCATTCTAGATGCACGGGTGATAAGTTTATTCATTACATACAACGGATGCCTTAGGGCAGGGGTCCCCAATCCCTGAGCCATGGACCGGTATCGGTCCTTGGCCTGTTAGGAACCAGGCTGCACAGCAGGAAATGAGCGGCAGGTGAGCGAGCGAAGCTTCATCTGTATTTACAGCCGCTCCCCATTGCTCACATTACCGCCTGAGTTCCAACTCCTGTCAACATAATGGTGAGTTGTATAATTATTTCATTATATATTACAATGCAATAATAATAGAAATAAAGTGCACAATAAATGTAATGCGCTTGAATCATCCTGAAACCATCCCCACCCCTGGTCTGTAGAAAAATTGTCTTGCATGAAACCGGTCCCTGGTGACAAAAAGGTTGGGGACCACTGCCTTAGGGCATTAGGGCTGGGCTGCAAAGGGTGTATATGCAGAAACTGAAAACTCTGGTTCCCACTGGGATGGGAATGGGAGGGAAATTTTTCCTGGTATGACCTTTTATAACTTTTGAATCTTGAACCAAAAAAGAAATATTAATAGGGACTTCCCTGGTGGTCCATTGGTTGGGACTTTGTCTTCCAGTGTGGCAGGGGGTGGGGTGGGGGGGCGGGGTGCAGGTTCAATCTCTGGTCAGGGATCTGGGATCCCACATGCCTTGCGGCTAGAAAACCGAAAGGTAAAAAAAGTGGAGGCAATATTGTAACAAGATCAACAGAGACTTTAAAAATGGTCAACATCAAAAAAATCTTAAAAAAAGAAATATTAATAAAAATTTTAAGTTAAGTTTATGAAAAAAGGAAGAAAATAAAGTTAACTAAAGCTGGATATAGAATTAATGAAGTATACATTTTTCTCACAATACAGTAGATCCTAAAGCATGTTTACTAGCTGAGGGCAAAAATCTGTGATGAAGATAAAAAAGTTTAAGAGATGAGAAAGAGAAGGAATAATATTGGCCAAGTCAGGACCCTGTAGAGATGGGAGGATATAGGACGCCGAGCACAGGCAGAAGATTATTGGCTTTTCACAAAGGGAGGTAAACAGGAAAGGCTGAGCACAAATTTTGTAACTATATTTTGAAGTAGAAGAGCTGGTATTTGGCTTCAATTTTCTTTATTAAGGGGAGGCAAGAACATCTTCAAAATGGGAGGGAATGGAGACGGAGCAGGCAACCTGAGAAGAGAGGTGAGGGAAAGTTTGAAACAGCATCTATGGGGAATGGGAGCAAAATCTAGCTAGTAATAGTGAAAGGATTGCTAGGTCACTGTGGTTCCTTTGGGGGCTTTGTGCATTTCACTTGGGGCTCCACATCTAAGAAGGGCTCTGCCAGCTACATGTAAGTTCAACAAAGATGGGAAGTTTTCTGGAAACCTTGTCATATGAGAACTGGCTAAATAAGCTAGAACTACTGAACTTAAATAAAATGAATCTAAAATGGGCAGATGGGAAAGGAGCCACGAACAATAGTCAAATATGTGATGGTTTGCCACATAAAAAAAGGTCAGAATTAGGAAACCTTCTAGCTCTAAGATTCTGTGATTTGCTCCATACTACTGTTATCTTCCCAAACAGACTATAAGCATTCACTGGCTGGTGAATGAATCTGCATAAGGACTGAAAGCAGACCACCACTGGAGTGATGGGGGTTAGAATGTAGTAGATTAAAGGGTGAATGAAAGGGGAGGAAAGGAAGACAATAAATACAGACTGCTCTTTTTAAAAGCAGAGCTATGAAGGAAGAGAGAAAAATAAATTGAACTAAAGAGAAATGCAGAATTCAGGAAGGGCACAGTGATAATATCTAATAGCATTTCATCGATTCAAAAATGCACATTTCTGGACTTCCCTGGTGGCGCAGTGGTTGAGAGTCCGCCTGCCGATGCAGGGGATGCGGGTTCGTGCCCCGGTCCGGGAGGATCCCACATGCCGTGGAGCGGCTGGGCCCGTGAGCCATGGCCGCTGAGCCTGCGCATCCAGAGCCTGTGCTCTGCAACGGGAGAGGCCACAACGGTGAGAGGCCCGCGTACCGCAAAAAAAATAAAATAAAAAAAATTTTTAAATGCACATTTCTTCATGTTTTTAACATTTCTGAAATTGGCATGCAGTTTATAATTAATGGAATGTCACAATTGCTGTTGGCCAGGCAGCAGTTGTGATATAATTGTCATTGCCTGACACCTTCTGGTAAGATCGAGAAAGTACCAGCATCAAAACTTGCAGAATGGTTGTCAGCGACGTGGAAGAAAACCCTGGACAAAAGTAGAATACTTCTTTCCCCCCACCAGAAATACTGTATTGCCAATATCCTTAATGACAAAGAATAATATTGTGAGGAAAATCCAGAACATATTGACTGAGCCAAAAAGTAATTCAGAAGACTCAGATTCCAAATGTGAAGATGTTTTAGAAATACCTTAACCAATTTTCATTTCAGGGTTCTTTGTAACATATGTACAAGAGTTATAGATGATAAAAATCCATTTCTAAACAAGTCTTAAAGAACGCTCCCAATAATTATAAAGTATAAATTATAAAAGCTAAAATAGTATTGTGTTATAATTTATTTGGCTGTATTTTTTCTTTCTTTTTTGTTTATTTAATTTTTTATTGAAGTATAGTTGATTTACAATGTTGTGTTAGTTTCTGGTGTACAGCAAAGTGAAATTTTTTTCTTTCTTAGTGGTGCATAAAACAAGGGTATGTCTTATAGTCAATGCTGTTTCAGATTAGATGAAATACAAGTTCTACATCTTGAATTAGAGTACCATACTAGTAGGTGTAAAAAAAAAAGCTCAATTATAGGGCATTAAAAAATGTATTCAGGCTCCCCTGGTGGCTCAGTGGTTGAGAGTCCGCCTGCCGATGCAGGAGACACGGGTTTGTGCCCCGGTCCGGGAAGATCCCACATGCCGTGGAGTGGCTGGGCCCGTGAGCCATGGCCACTGGGCCTGCGCGTCTGGAGCCTGTGCTCCGCAACGGGAGAGGCCACAACAGTGAGAGGCCCGCGTACCGCAAAAAAAAAAAAAAAAAAAAAAAGTATTCATTCATTTATTCAAGAAATATTTACTTAGAGTTTACTACATGCCAGGCACTGGACGCTGGATATACAGTGGTGAATAAGACAGACATTGTCTTCACTCTCACTGAGCTTAAGTGCTAGATAAGACAGCAGTTCCCAGACTGGTCCCTCAAAATTAGTTCCTTAAGATACTCCAAGAAAAAAAATAGTTCTGTGATCAGATTAGTTTGGGAAATGCTGCACACTAAATTCACTTTTTCACAATGTACATTATCACACTAAAGGCTTTTTAAGCTTTTGTTTCACTCTGCACATCCCAAACTTATTAATTATGTAAACCCAGAGTCAGAATTGTGATGCATAATATAAAATGAACTCATACAAATCAACTCAAAAAAGACAAACAATATGGGCGAAGGACATCAACAGGCAATTCACAGAAGAAATTGGTTAATGACTAATACATCCGAAAAAATACTCAACCTCACTCATATTTAAGAAATACAAATTAAAATAATGAGAGCGCATACTTCTGCCCATTTGAGTGGCAAAAATGGAAAATGATAAATGACAAATAGTGTTGTGAAGATGTGGGGGGAGGATACTCTCATTCACTGATAGTTGGAGTGTGATGTGGGTCTATGTTTTAAGAGTACAATTTGGCAATATCTACCAAATTTACTTTATGAATTTATCCTACAGAAATACTTGCATGGGTGCTCAAAGATGTATGTACAAAGGATGTCTACTGCAGCATTGTCTGAATAGTGAAAAAACTGGAAAGAACCCAAATGCCCATCAATTGGACCTTTAATAAACCATATTACATCTACACAAAGGTCTACCATGAAGCCATTATAAAGATAAGAGAGTTCTAATTGAAGATATCTGAGTAAAGATGTGTGCTTATCTCTTCCCTTTTGACATCCATTAAAATGATAATAAAGGAATAAGGCCTTAACAGTGAAAAAAATGGGCTTAACGAATTTCTGGAAGATTGGAAATGTGTCAACTGATGAAACAGAATGGAACAAGGCAATGTACCTGGCAGAATCCCAGAAAGGCTCCTATTTCAGAGCTGGCAAGTATTCAAGGTCAAACTAAGAAGGGAGTCTGAAAACTATGGGGTGAATTGAAAGCCTGTCTATGAAACAAATGTCCTCACTGGTTCCCCATGATCTCCCCACCCATCATCCTCACATTCAGCATAGTTCATCCAATCTTTACCTCCCAGCAAAAAAAGAAAAGAAAAGGAAGAAAAAGAAAGAATGAATGAACGAAAGAAAGCAAGCAAAGAGAGAAAGGAAGAAAGAAAAGAGAGAAACAAAAAGAAAAAATAAAAGAAGACGAGGACTCAGTAGAAATAAAATAAACACCTGGAGAAAACCAAAGGGTAGTATAGGTTTTGGTGCTCCAGTGCAAATGAAAACGCTTCTTAATCTGGCATTTGGGGTCTCCCCGCCTAAAGGCAACTTCCAAACACAAGTCTAAATAGAAGGCTGCTAGTCACAAGCCCTGACCAGTTACAAAGACGTCTAGTCCAATCCCTTATTTAGAGGAGAGAACTAGTAAGAAAATGGATCTACATACATAAAGCAGAAAAACCTATATCAACTGCCTATTCTTTCATTTATAAATATGAAGAGACAATTAAAGACCATCAGACATATGAAGAAAAACAGCATTATGAAAAGAAAGGCCAAGAGAAGCAAGCAGAATTAACCCCAGAGGAAACAGATAATTCAGAGAAGAGAAGATTTTAAGGGCCTACTAAGACCAAAGGGGAAAAAAGACCCATACTTAGACACTATATCATTTTATACCATCAGAAATAGAGAAAATTATAAATGCTTCCAGAAAGAAAAAGCAGGTTACCTGTAAAGAAACAAAAATCAGGTTTCTCATTAGCAACACTGGATGTTAGAATAACTCTCTAAAATTCTGAGGGAAAATTATTCTGAACCTAGAATTTAAAACCTAGCCAAATCACCAATCAAGTATGAGTACAAAAAGATATTTTCAGAAATGTAAAGATTCAAAAGAATAACTCTTGCACAGCCTTTCTTAGTTTGTTACTCTAAGATGTACTTCAACAAAACCAGGGTAAATCCCAGAAAGAAAAAGACATGGGAAACAAGAAATAGGAGACTTAACTCATGAATCCAGTGACAAAAACCCTCTAGGATGACAACTGGGAAGTAGGCCTGGAAAGCAATCAGTCCAATTTAGAATAAGAAACCAGAGTGCTACAGAAAGAATGTCTTCAAGAAGAATGAAATTGATTCCAAGTGATGGATAAATTAAGAAGCTAGAAAATATTAATGATTAGAAAAAGTGATCTCTTTCCTCAAAAAGAAAATATAAAAGGCAATTAGAAAATCCAGGAAAAACAAACAAAACTATACAGGAGAATAATAACAGAAATATGAAGCATTCCTGGTTATATGGTGGACTAGGTATCTGAACAAAACCTCCGACAGAAAACCACTTAAGACACTGGATAAAACATAAAGCACCTTATTAAAAGCATCAAAGAACTGGTAAGATAAAAAGAATTAATAAGATAAAAGGGAACCCATATAGACATGTGATGCACTGAAGCTGTTTTGCCCTGGGAGCATTTGCAAAACCTGGTGACCTTCAGCTAAAACATTTGTGGACTCCTAGGTCCCTCCAAGGTGGGGAGTCTAAAAAAAGCCTTCTTCCTGTACCCCTGGATTCTAGCTTTCTGAAAGAATGCTCTTTTACCCTACTCCTCGAAAAACTCCCACAAATAATTTCCTGAGGAAAATGAGCAGCTCACTCTCAGAAATGAGTAAAACACACCTCTCTCACCAGAAAGCCTATTTTTTTAATATTGAAAATACCAATTTTGACAAGAATGTGGAGTGATAATTACTGATAATTACTAATGGCAGTGTAAATTGGTATAATCACTTTGGAAAACTATTTGGTAGTATCTAATAAAGCTAAACATGCATTTACTTTACAACTCAGCAATTCTACTTCTTAGGTAAACATTCAACAGAAATTAATGTATATATCCATCAGAAGACATGTATAAGAACACTCATAGCAGCTTTATTAATAAAAGTCAAACATTACCAATCCACCAACAGGAGAATAAATGAATAAACAGTGGCATATCCATACAAAGGAATATACTTAGCATTAAAAAGGAACAAACTATTGATACAGGCAACAACATGAACGAATCTCAAAAACATTACACTGAGCAAAAGAATCCAGACACAAAAAAGTATACATACTGTTGATTCCATTTATATGCCATTCTGGAAAAGGCAAATCTATAGTAACAGGAAGCAAATAAATGGTTGTCTGGTGCCATGAGTGAGAAGGATTGACTGGGAAGGAGCACAAGGGAACTTTCTGGGATGATAAAAATGTTTTCTCTTGACAGTGGTGGTAGTTACACAGGTGTATTTATTTGCCAAAACTCATCAAACTATATGTGTAGAATAGGTACACTGTATTATATTTTATTTTATGTAAATAATATTTCAGAAAGTTGATTAAAAACTTTAAAAACTTGTAAAAATGAGAGATATAATAATTGCAATTAAAACTTAATGGAGGGACTTCTCTGGTGGCACAGTGGTTAAGAATCCACCTGCCTATGCAGGGGACACGGGTTTGAGACCAGGTCCAGGAAGATCCCACATGCTGCAGAGCAACTAAGCCCGTGCGCCACAACTACCAAGCCTGCGCTCTAGAGTCCGCGAGCCACAACTACTGAGCCCACGTGTCACAACTACTGCAGCCCACATGCCTAGAGCCTGTGCTCTGCAACAAAGAGCAGCCACCACAATGAGAAGCCCACACACTGCAACAAAGAGTAGCCCCTGCTTGCTCCGCAACTAGAGAAAGCCTGAGCACAGCAACGATGACCCAAAGCAGCCAAAAACAAATAAATTTTTTTTAAAAAAGAAAAAAAACAAGGGACAGGGCGATTCTTGGAAGGTGGAAAAGAAAAAATAGGGACTTCCCTGGTGGCACAGTGGTTGAGAGTCCGCCTGCTGATGCAGGGGACACGGGTTCCTGCCCTGGTCCGGGAAGATCCCACATGCCACGGAGCAGCTAGGCCTGTGAGCCATGGCCGCTGAGCCTGCGTGTCCGGAGCCTGTGCTCCGCAACAGGAGGCCACAACAGTGAGAGGCCCGCGTACCGCAAAAAAAAAAAAAAAAAAAAAAAAAAAAAAAATAGGATAGCCAAACCCAAAACCTATGGACAATATCTGCAACAAAACTAGGTAACAAGATACCCCCATGAACCTCAAAATATGAGGAAAGGGGACAAATTACCAGCACCTATAAGACATATGTGGGTTTCAGCAAAAGGAAGCAGAGGGAAGCAATGGGGCATCTAAAAGACCAGAGAATCCCTAAATAGCCAAAGTTACTAAGTGGAAAGCTCAGAGGGACAATTTAAGGACAGCAGCTAAAACTGGGAGAGATTTTGCACATGATTATAGCAGGGCAGTGGTAAGACCCAAAGAGGCTGGAACAATCTGGGCCTGGAGTAGTGTGAGCCCCATGAACTCTCAAAACTAACCAGCTAAAGCTCTATCCTAGGATAAAGCCCACACTGAGGAGAAACTTCTGGGAGTAGAATCCAAACTAGGCAGTGCAGCAACAGAAGGTCCAGATGAAAATAGGAGAGGGGAGCAGCACCATGATATCATTTGTTTTCATATTACACAAAAGCAACAGAAGAGGGAGCTCAAAAGCCATGAAATTTAAAAATCTACTCTAAATCCAACCTTCTTGTAAAATTAAAAAAAAAACAAAACTTTTCATGTAAAAATGAGCAGAAAAGGATCAAGGTTATATTTATTATAATGGAAAAAATAAGGCTTATAACATCCCTTGACAACAAAAACATGGCAGATAAATAACAAAATATGAAAACTATAACCTACTATTTTAAAACAAGTAAAAAGACATTAAGAAAATGATACGAGATGTGAAAGAACAACATAATGCAGAATTAGAAAAACTCAAAAGTTAGATGATAGAAATAAGGAAAGAATTGGAAATAAAAGAAAAAATCAGAAATGAATTCGAAACTAGAAGGAGCACAAGAGTGAATAAACGCAACACACAATGCCTTAAGGAAAAAGAAAATGAAAAGAAGGAAAAAATTTAAAACTAAAAAGAAAAGAGAGATAGAAAATTTGAGGAAAAGTGACAAATTCAGAAGATAAAGAAAATCCAACATACATAAAGAAAACCAAAGCAAGGGAAAAAGAATGAATAATAAAGACCATAGGAAAGTTTTCTTGAAATAACTTTTGACACACTTGAAACAACATTTAAGAAGGGAATTTGTGGGGCTTCCCTGGTGGCGCAGTGGTTGAGAGTCCACCTGCCGATGCAGGGTACACGGGTTCGTGCCCCGGTCTGGGAAGATGCCACATGCCGTGGAGCGGCTAGGCCTGTGAGCCTAGTGAGAGGCCCGCGTACCGCAAAAAAAAAAAAAAAAAAAAAAAGGGGGAATTTGTGTAACTGAGAAGATTAACCCAAAATGATCATATTGTAGTAAAATTACTGGACTTTAAGGAAAAAAATCTTATGTACCCAAGTAAAGAGAACAAGGGAAAGAAAATCAGCCAGTCATCAGATGTATTGACAGAAATGGTTTATGCCAGAAGAAAATTAATTTACATATTCAAGATATACAAGGAAAGAAAATGTGAGGTAAAGAGTTCATATCCAGCTAAACTGACTGGTGTGAGCTGAATTGTGTCCCCCCCCCGCCAGTGTTCTTATGTTGAAGCCCAGTATCTCAGAATGTTAACTATATTTGGAGGCAGGGCTTTTCAAGTTGATTAAGTTAAAATGGGGCCATCAGAGTGGGCCGTAATTCAATCCCACTGTCCTCATAAGAGGAAATTTGGACACAAAGAGAGATACCAGGAATGTATATGCACATAGCAAAGATTATGCAAGGACACATTGAGAAGTTGGCCATCTGCAAGCCAAGGAGAAAGGCCTGAGAAGGAATCAAACCTGCCAACACCTAGGTTTTGGACTTCTAGCCTTCAGAACAGTGAGAAAATAAATTTCTGTTGTTTAATTCACCCAGTCTGTGATATTTTGTTACGGCAGCCCTAGCTAACTAATACACTGACTTTCTAGATTAGAGCCTACAAATATTATCAACATGTAATCACTCAGGAAATATTGGTCTTGTGAACCCTATCTGAGGAATCTACTAGAGAATAAACTTCAGAAAACCAAAATAACTAGAAAGACACTGACATAAGGACTGGTAGTGAGCATTAAATAAATATAATAAACACACACACACACTAAGATTCAATGAACGTTCTACGTAAGAGCATAGAATATAATTGCTACAGAAGGGGGGTAAATGGAGAGATGACATGCAAAAGAAATGTTTAATTGTTTTTGTAATCATACTGGTGGTGGTAGTATTAATATTGTTATTCTGAGACAGTTGTGTATGTCAGTGGGACAAAGCAAATGAGTAATTATGTGATATTCTATTATTCCCTGTATCTTTGGGAACCGAGATTCTCAAGTTTGAAAGAAAGGAGATTCAAATAAAACACAGGAGTTAACTAAAATCCCGTAGGCCTGACTTTGAATTAAAATATCTGTGTGAACTCATGAGGCATTTTTTCTTAAAAGGCTTAGAAATAGTGACCAGCCCTGCACCTATGAGCACCACTAGTATCTAGACTGTGGCCTTGAAATACCATTTCCCACTGAAAAGAAACCAGGGCTTTTTGGAGAAGTGGCTGATTCCAGGTTTGGGGCAGGAAATGTGCAAGGTGAGTCCGAGATATCAAACATATTCAAATCCATGAGTTCATAATGATTTAATTTTTGTTTAAAAAATAAATAAAATCATACATATCAGCACTATGCAAAGGGCCCCTATAAATGTACAGCAAATAGTTAACAGAGCTTATCTCTTGGGACTAGGATTATAGAAAATTTTTCTTTCAAAGTCACAACTTTCTAGGTTGTCTGTTTAAAATTTAATGAGCACACATTACTTCTGTGATTAGTGAAAGCAGTGATTAAAGAAAAATAATTTAAAGACTGTGATAATCACATAGTTCTCAGGAATCAGTTTATAAAACGAAGCATTCTCATTGACGTAACCAAAATTGAGCAATGACTAACACTTGGCTTTGGTAAATGGTATGAATAAAGTTTCCTAATCTCACTTTTAGAATGTTGTTGTATTATTGTTCAAAATTCATAGTTTTGAATAGCTAGCAGACTATTGTTATCAATAAAAATTCATATACCCTCACAAATGGATTTCTGATCAGGTGGTTCAGTAGTTAAAAAAAAAAGTAGAACCCTGCTTTAAGTTTTAGCCATTTCTTCCCTTCTGCTTTGGTGGGATGTGAGGATCAAAGGGAAAAGCTTCACAGAAACATTCTTATCTTTCACCATTTAACCTATGTGCCATGGATCTCAAAAGTGGTCTCTAGACCAGCATGCGTAAATTCTCAGGCCCCATCCAGGCCTACAGATTCAAAATCTCTGGGAAGTGAGGCCCAGCAAGCTGTGTTTTTTTTTTAATTTATTAAATTTATTTATTTATTTTTGGCTGTGTTGGGTCTTCGTTGCTGCACATAGGCTTTCTCTAGTTGCGGTGAGCGGGGGCTACTCTTTGTTGCGGTGAGTGGGGACTACTCTTTGTTGCGTGCGCAGGCTTCTCATTGCAGTGGCTTCTCTTGTTGCTGAGCACGGGCTCTAGGCTCATGGGCTTCAGTAGCTGTGGCACGCAGATTCAGCAGTTGTGGCTCGCGGGCTCTAGAGCACAGGCTTGGTAGTTGTGGCGCACGGGCTTAGTTGCTCTGCAGCATGTGGGATTTTCCCAGACCAGGGCTCGAACCCGTGTCCTCTGCATTGGCAGGCAGATTCTTAACCACTACTCCACCAAGGAAGCCGAAGCTGTGTTTTAATAAGCCTTCTAGACAAGGTTACCAGATAAAATACAAAATGGCCCAGTTAATTTTGAATTTCAGATAAACAACAAATATTTTTTTCCTATAAATATTTGCAATATTTGGTACATAATTATATTCAAATTAAAATTTAATGGGCGTCTTGTTTTTGTTTGGTTGGTTTTTATTATTTTTTCAACATCTGGCAACTTGACCTCCAAGTAATTCTGACCCATGCTAAAGTTTGAAAACCACAGGGGTAAAGGTAAGAACACGGGGCCTTGGATTCGGATAGATCTGACTCCACCATTTTGTTAATAATGGATGGAATCTCACAAATATGACTGGTATCTCCATGTGACAAAGGAGACCATGGGGGAGAGAGCCAACCAGCCTCAGGGACTGGAGTAAAGTTTGTTAGCAGAAAGGGCCTGGACTTTACCAGAAAGTTCAAAAACACCCTGAGTGACTGCTACTCTAGTGCCCATGGGGTGCGGTTCTCATACAAAGCATAACTTTAGCCTAAATGGGAGAAAGGGCTGGGGCGGGGTTGGGGGACCCAAGGAAGGGAAAAACAGAAATATACAAGAGAGGAAGGAGAATAAAGGGCACAGAAAAGGTCTATGACTTAGAACTGGCCAACGTCAACTTGTATTCATTTCAGCTTCTCTACCACTGACTTTGTAGGGAGAAAAGACTGGGGAAGAGTCCCTCTCTTTGAGTATAAAGAGGCTCCTGGGCAGCACCAGCCCTGTTCTGTGAGCCTCTAAAGCAATGATTCTCATCCAGGGGTGATTTTAACTGTCCACAATGTCTGGAGACATTTTTGACTGGCACCATGTGGTGGGGTGGGAGGGTGTGCTACTGACACCTAGTGGGTAGAGGCCAGAGATACTAGTGAACATCTTATATGCATAGGACAGCCCCCCACAACAAAGAATTACCCAGCTGCAAGTATCAAATTTCAAGGCTGAGAAACCCTGCTCTAAAACAGGTCAGTGCCCAGAAAGAGCTACCCTCTTTGCCACAGCCTCACCCCCTTACCCCAAACCACAGACCTGCGTTTGCACTGCACCACATTTTATACATGCACATTCCCATAATGAGCAGGCTACTAAATTCTCTAAGCCTTTGTATCCAAATCTATACAATGTGGGTAAAATTATTTACCTCATAGGGTTATTGCGGGGATTAAATGAGGTAATTTAGCTCTTTAGGTTCAAACACTTATTGAGCATCGACACTATGTGCCGGGTGTTGAGGGTACAGACACAGTCCTTGCTGTTAAGGATTTAAGTCTAGTGAGTTCTAAGGCCCAGAGTAGATTTTCAAACATAGGCTAATTTCCTTCACACTCAGCCCCTACCCATGTCCTTCTCTTTCATTATTAGACAGGAGCCGAATCCTCTCTCTTCCTTGCCAGAGAACTAGAAGGAAGAGCAGAATTAATACCTATTATGAAGAGGAGTTACATCACAAGTTTGTGCTATTTTGCTGATGCTTCTCACCATGAATTCTAAACACAGCACTGAAGCGAAAGTATTGTTCTTAATATCTAAAGAGGCTAGCATCTGCTCTGTTCTCAAAATTGACTATTACCCTTGAACGTGGTCAGGAAATAAAAAGCAAGCTCACCCTCTTTCTGACCCTGACCTGCGTGGCTCCTACATCCTGCTCTGGGAGGGCTTCAATGAGCCAGGTAAGGTTATTGGAATATTAGAAAATTTAGGTGCTCTCCCAGCATTCCCATTTGTTCATGAAATGGAATGAGAGAAAGGGATGAAAGGGAGGACCCAAGCATCATATCCAGGTTTGGGGGTTGAGAAACTAAGTGATAGTGGTGCCATTTACTGAGATTGGAAAGTTTTGGGAAGCAACTTTGGAAGGGAAATCAGGAATTCCACTTTGGACATTTTAGAAAATCTCTCTTCCTCTTGCCTCTAACCTCTCCTTCTCTCAGCCTGTACAAATGATCAAGTCTCTTCTCTTAAAACAAATGAAGCCCTCCCCAAACCTTATAATCCCTTTAACTGCTACCTTCTCTCCCTCCCTTTAGGTCTGAACTTCTTTAAAGGATCATCTATTTCTCACTATATCTACTTCCTTACCTCTGAGTCTCTTCTCAACCCCTGCAATCTGGTTTCTGACCTCACCATATTATTGGAACTACATTCACTAAAGTGAAAAATAATGCCCTAATTGCAAATCTAACAGATACTTTTCAGTCCTAATCTCACTGGGCCTCTCTGTAGCCTTGGACATGGCTGATCACATTCTTTTCTTTGATGATCTCTCCTCCCTTGGTTTCCCTGGCATCACTCTCTCCTGCTTCTCTCCCTCCTCTGTAACTTTTCCTTCTCGCATTCTTCCTGACTCTATCTGCTGCTTAAATGTATTTGCAGGGGTTCTGTTCAGCTCTTTCCTCACTTTACACTGTTTTCAAGGATGATCCTATCATTTAGATCCCATTTAGATGATTTTGGCTCTCATCTATAAACTGTCAACTCTCAATTTGCTATCTCCCAACTCTAATTCTCTTTGGAACTACAAACTCATATTCTGAGTTGCCTACTAGACAGGTCATCTAGATGCTCCTAGATGACAAACTGAACACATTCAGAATTCAATTCTAAACAAGGCAATTTACAGAAGAAATTCAAGTTGCCAAAAACATATGAGAAGATGCCCAATCTCACCTAGTAATCAGGAAAATGCAAATTAAAGCAATAAATGCAATGTTTCTCACCAAGGCTGGCAAAAATTCACAAGAATGATAACATCCAATGTTGTCAAAGATTAGGGATAATAGGGACTCTCATACACCTCTGGTAGAAGTAAGACTTACTGTAACCTTTCAGGAAAGTAATCTGGCAATATCTATTAAAATATGAAATACATGTATATATATATCCCTTATATACCAAAGAAATTGCCACACAGGTCCATAGGGTGCATGTATGAGTATGCTCATCACATTGTTGTTTGTGTTAACAGGAAGGTGGAGGTAATCTGCTTGTCCATCACTGGAGAAGCTGATAGGGAAAATATGGTAGACATATACCTTGGAGTACTATACGGCAGTTAGAGGGAATGCCTTAGATGCTTTTTTTTCTTTGTTTTTTATTTTATTGGAGTATAGCTGATTTACAATGTTGTGTCAGTTTCAAGTGTATGGCAAAGTGATTCAGTTATACATATACATATATTCATTCTTTTTTAGATTCTTTTCTCATATAGGTTATCACAGAATATTGAGTACAGTTCCCTGTGCTATACAGTAGGTCCTTGCTGGTTATATATCTTCTATACAGTAGTGTGTTTGTGTTCATCCCAAGCATCTGATTGGAGTGGCTTCTACAACAGTGTGCAGAGTGAAAAAAAAACATTGGAATGTCTAACACAATATGATTTATGTAAATTAAAATAATATACACATAAACTAACAAATTGCATTTTATAAGAATATATTCAAACAAAAGGATATACATTAAGGAATGGTTGCCTGAGGGGTGAAGAGGGGTGGGAGTGGAGAATGGGGCTAAAAGAAAACATACAAACAAGGGAGGAATCTTGCATGGGCCAACGATGACAATATGTTATAAACTGAGGAATATGATTCCCTCAGCCCACAGCACTGAGGACATCCCCCCAATTAATAACACACTCTCTTTGATCTTACAGTCTATTCCCAATTTTTGCCACTAACAATAATGCTGCAATAAATATTCTTTATATGTATATTTTTGTATTAGTGATTATATGTCTGTAGCATACATTTCAATTGTGATATCTCCACATATAGAATAGTATGCGGCTATTAGAAAGGATGAATTACAAAGAAATCCATGCTAAGACACATCATAATTGAACTTCTGAAAATGAAAAACAGAAAAAATCCTGAAGTCAGCCAAAGAAAAAAGATGCACTACTTATAAGTGGACATCAATTTGAATGATAACAGATTCCTCACCTGAAACCAAGCAGGCCAGAAGATAGTGGCACAAAATTTTTCAAGCACAGAAAGAGCAGAACTGTCAGATTAGGGCAGGAAACACATAAGATGAGCCTAGAACACCTTGTAGAGCCAGAAAGTAAGAAAGTGCTCAAAAGGAAAAATAACCACAATGATAGGGGTATGTCAAAGGGACACAGGAGCCAACTAAAAGAGCTCCCAATGGCAAAAGCTAGAACAATTTGAGCAACACAAAAAAGTAGTATTGGGGCTTCCCTGGTGGCGCAGTGGTTGACAGTCCGCCTGCCGATGCAGGGGACATGGGTTCGTGCCCCGGTCCGGGAAGATCCCACATGCCGCGAAGCGGCTGGGCCCGTGAGCCATGGCTGCTGAGTCTGCGCGTCTGGAGCCTGTGCTCCGCAACGGGAGAGGCTACAACAGTGAGAGGCCCGCGTACCGCAAAAAAAAAAAAAAAGTAGTATTGGATTATAATCCAAAGTATAAAATAAATACCCATGAGTCTATACTGATATAATGATTGACTGATTGGATGGATAAATACATACATACAAACATACATTTATTCATACACACATACATATATATATGGGGGGAAAGAGACAAATCTCCCAATCAAAATTCTAAATAATTTATGTAGATAGTTTGCTCTCAAGGAGGTAGAGCAAAACTCTACTCAAGTTTGGGTGCACACAGTGACTTCCAAGAGTACAATATGGGAAGGGCGATAGAAGAGTAACTTTACTGTGGAGAAACCTGACAAACACCAACTCAGCCAGGTGCTCAAGGTGAATATCTAAAGTGATAAGTCATTCTGATAATATGTACCCTTGATATGATGCAATGAAAATGGTACTTCACCTCTGTGGTCTTCCTCCACAAAACCCATAACTCCAGTTTTGTTATGCATCAGACAAATTCCAGCAGAGGATATTCTATAAAACAGCTTTCCAGTGATCCTCAAAACTATCAAGGTCATCAAAAGCAGTACAAATCTGAGAAACTGTCACAGCCAAGAGGAGCCTAAGAAGACATGATGACTAAATGTAATGTGGTATCCTGGATGGTTCTGAAACAGATAAAGGACATTAGGTTGAAACAAAGGAAATTTGGATAAAGTATAAACTTTAATAATAAGGTATCAATATTGCTTCATTAATTGTAATAAATGTACCATACTAATGTACTAATATAAGATATTAACAATAGGCGAAATTGAATGTGGGGTATATGGAAGCTCTCTGTACTACCTTCTCAATTTTTCTGTAAACCTAAAACTGTTCTAAAAAATAATTATTCAAAAAAAACCCTGTCAACCACAAATTCTATGTCTGGTAAAACTATCCCTGATACAAAGGAAAACTGAGAGAATTTGTTGCTAACAAACCTGCCCTTAAAGAACAGCTAAAGGAAGTTCTCTAAACAGAAAGGAAATGATAAAAGAAGGAGGCCTGGAACTTTAGAAAGGAAAGAACATCAGAATGGGCAAAAATAAGGGTATACTATCCTCTTAAGAAACCATGTTTGATGGTTAAAGCTAAAATTATGACACCGTCTGATGTGGTGTCTCAGTATATGTAGAGGAAATACTTAAGACAATTATACATTTTTAAAGTGGATACAGTAAAGGGATCTAAATGAAAGTAAGGTCTCTCTACTGCACTTGAAGTAGTAAAATACCAATATCAATAGACTGTTATAAGTAACATATTTATATTACAATTCCTAGAGCAACAACTAAGAAAACTATATAAAGCAGTGTGCCCAAAAATACTATAAATAAATCAAGATAGAGTCCTTAAAAATGTTCAAGGAAGCACAGGAAAGCAAAAAAAGAGAAAGAAGAACAGGAAACAGAGGAAACAAACAGAAAAGAAATAATAAAATGGCAGACTCAAGCCTTAACATATCAATAATTACTATTATAGGTTGAATTGTATCCCATAAAAAGATATATTGAAGTCCTAACACCCGTACCTGTGAATGTGGCCTTATTTGGAAATAGGGCTGTCTTAGTTCAGGCTTCTATAACAAAGTACTACAGAGTGGGTAGCTTATAAATAACAGAAATTTATTTCTCACAGTTCTAGTGGCTGGAAGTTTGAGATCAGGGTGCCAGCATGGTTGAATTCTGGGGAGAGCTCTCTTCCTGGTTGCAGACTGCTGACTTGTATTCTTACATGGCAGAAAGGGCAAAGGGAGCTCTCTGGGGTCTCTTTTGAAAGAGCACTAATTCTTATTCATGAGGACTCTACCCTCATAATTTATTCACCCCCAAGGCCCCCCACCTCCAAATACCATCACATTAGAAATCAGATTTCAACATATGAATTTTGGGGGAACAGGAAGATTCAGTCTATAGCAAGTGTCTTTGCAGATGTAGTCAAGTAAAGTTGAACTCATCAGGGTGGACCCTAATATAATATGACTTCTGTCCTTATAAGAAAAGGGTTTCATTAGGTCCCATTTGTTTATTTTTGTTTTTATTTCTATTTCTCTAGGAGATGGGTCAAAAAGGATCTTGCTGTGATTTATGTCAGAGTGTTCTGCCTATGTTTTCCTCTAAGAGTTTTATAGTGTCTGGCCTTACATTTAGACCTCTAATACATTTTAAGTTCACTTTTGTGTATGGTGTTAGGGAGTGTTCTAATTTCATTCTTTTACAAGTAGCTGTCCAGTTTTCCCAGCACCACTTATTGAAGAGGCTGTCTTTTCTCCATTGTATATTCTTGCCTCCTTTGTCAAAGATAAGGTGACCACATGTGCGTGGGTTTATCTCTGGGTTTTCTATCCTGTTCCATTGGTCTATATTTCTGTTTTTGTGCCAGTACCATACTGTCTTGATTACTGTAGATTTGTAGTATAGTCAGAAGTCAGGGAGCCTGATTCCTCCAGCTCTATTTTTCTTTCTCAAGATTGCTTTGGCAATAAACAAAGCAAAAAGACAACCCTCAGAATGGGAGAAAATATTTGCAAATGAAGCAACTGACAAAGGATTAATCTCTAAAATATACAAGTAGCTCATGCAGCTCAATATCAAAAAAATAAACAACCCAATCCAAAAATGGGCAGAAGACCTAAATAGACATTTCTCCAAAGAAGATATACAGATTGCCAACAAACACATGAAAGGATGCTCAACATCCCTAATCATTAGAGAAATGCAAATCAAAACTACAATGAGGTATCACCTCACACCAGTCAGAATGGCCATCATCAAAAAATCTACAAACAATAAATGCTGGAGAGGGTTTGGAGAAAAGGAATGCCTCTTGCACTGTTGGTGGGAATGTAAATTGATACAACCACTATGGAGAACAGTATGGAGGTCCCTTAAAAAACTGAAAATAGAACTACCATACGACCCAGCAATCCCACTACTGGGCATATACCCTGAGAAAACCATAATTCAAAAAGAGTCATGTACCAAAATGTTCATTGCAGCTCTATTTACTATAGCCAGGATATGGAAGCAACCTAAGTGTCCATCAACAGATGAATGGATAAAGAAGATGTGGCACATATATATACAATGGAATATTACTCAGCCATAAAAAGAAACGAAATTGAGTTATTTGTCATGAGGTGGATGGACCTAGAGTCTGTCATACAGAGTGAAGTCAGAAAGAGAAAAAAAAATACCGTATGCTAACATATATATATGGACCAAAAAAAAAAAAAAAAGGTTTTCTGAAGAACCTAGGGGCAGGACAAGAATAAAGACGCAGATGTAGAGAATGGACTTGAGGGGCGGGGGAAGGGTAAGCTGGGACAAAGTGAGAGAGTGGCATGGACTTAAAAGTACTACCAAATGTAAAATAGATAGCTAGTGGGAAGCAGCCGCATAGCACAGGGAGATCAGCTCGGTGCTCTGTGACCACCTAGAGGGGTGGGATAGGGAGGGTGGAAGGGAGACACAAGAGGGAGGGGATATGGGGATATATGTATATGTATAGCTGACTCACTTTGTTATACAGCAGCAGCTAACACAGCAATGTAAAGCAATTATACTCCAGTAAAGATGTTAAAAAAAAAAAAAAGAAAAGGGAAGCTCCTCCTCTTGACGATGGTAAGAATCCCATATGGAGTATATCGGTGGAGTAGAGAGATGTAGCTCAGTGGGGTACCCTGCAGCGCCTCGCAGGCACAGCTCCTCCAAAACCGTGATTGGTCTGGCCTGGGTGGGGAAGGGGGGCAACCTGGGACTGAACCCCCTCCGGCAGCTGGCCCTCTCCTTCTTCTCTCAGCACTCCCCGGCTCTCAGCGGCACACTTGTTTTTCCACCCAAATCGCTCCCTTCTCCCCTCTACCCGCTCCCAAGTCCCCAGAGCCCCTGCCGGCCTCCACCCCCTGGCCCCACGGTGCTCAGTCCCCGCCCCTGCCACCTTGCCTATGCACCCCTGCCCAGGCGCTTCAGTCGCCTTGCTCTAGCCACCCCACCCCCAACCAAATCAGGCAATCTCCAAGATGTGAATAAAGCAGAGGGGGAGCGGACAGCAAAATGAAGGCTGCCCACCGCCACAGGACAGGTATGTAGGTGACCAGGAAAATGACCAAAGAAACACACGCAGGTGAGGACAGCTATATTGTGTGCGTCAAACCTGTGGTTATGACCTCAGATGACTCCAGCGGGTGGGATGGTTTCCACAGGAAGGAAGGTGGGATCGGTAAGGTCACGCACCCGGATGACAAATCGGCTTTCTCATCCATGGTGAACGACAGAAAGACAGACTGGTGGTATTGGAACGCTATTTAAGAAACGAATTGGCCTACACCAAAGCCAACCCAACCTTTCATCATTGGAAGGTCAAACAATAGTAAGTTTTGACTTACTGTCTGAAGCCTTGAGTGAGGAAAGCAATCGAAGACCTTATAGAAAGCTCAACATCATCTTCCACCATCCGTAGTGAAGGTGAGCTTTGCGATGACGTTTTTACAACAGCTACAGACAGTTCTTCTATCAATAATCCGTCTCAGAAGAAGGAACAACTTATTCGGACAATCTCCTCCCTCACATCCTGTGAGCACCAGAGGATTTATACCCTGGGTCACCTCCACGACACATACCCCACAGACCATTATCACCTGGAACAGTTGATGGCAAGGCCCTACTGCCAGGTGAGCTTCCTGGACGACTAGGAGATCGTGCACATCAACCCAGGGAGAAGACCTGGATGACGCACACTACGAGGATTACCGGTGCCGGCGAGGGACAAATACCTGAACCCCTTGGAAGACGCGGGCTCGTACCTGCGCTTCGCCAAGGACAAGGTCCTTAAGCACGACTACAATTACCCCCATGAGGACTCCTCAGACTTTGGCATCAGCGCGGGGCCAGCATGATCAAGACACAGCCATTCCGGGGCAAGTCCCGGTGGTGGAAGGAGGACAGGGAGCGCTCCGAGTGGGCGGTGCGCGTACTGCCAGGACGCTTTCAACCATGAGGAAAACCGGAGGGGCCACTGTCAGGACGCGCCTGACTCCGTGAGAACTTTGCTTCAAGCGGTGAGCTGTATGTGGTGAGGACAGCATGCTCTATCACTGTATGTCGGACCCTAGGGAGACTATACAGACCTGTGCCTGTGCAATACGAGCTACGAGTTTTGCCTCCCGTGGATGGCTCTTACTGACTTGTGTTTCTTGGCCCCCTGTTCTTGCTGTTACCTACCCCTTCGGGCCTGCTACCACTGCGGAGTGATGTGCAGGTGCTGTGGAGGGAAGCGCAAAGCGGAGAAAGAGGGAGGTGGGGGAGGGGGGAGAGGGAGGGAGAGAGAATATGACCTCATCTTTATAAAAATTAATCATCGAGCTTCCCTGGTGGCGCAGTGGTTGGGAGTCCTGCCAATGCAGGGGACACGGGTTCGTGCCCCGGTCTGGGAAGGTCCCACATGCCGCGGAGCGGCTTGGCCCGTGATCCATGGCCCCTGAGCCTGCGCGTCTGGAGCCTGTGCTCCGCAACGAGAGAGGCCACAACAGTGAGAGGCCCGCGTACCACAAAAAAAAAAAATAAAAAATCATCGTATCTGTGTGCATAAATACACACACATGAAGAAGGTGTGAAAGGCTGCACAAATTGGTACCCTCAATGTTACAAGGGGAGGGGAGGGGAATATGAAAGGGGAGATTTTTAACTTTATCTTCTTGCATTTTTTATTTCACTTGTTACAGTGAGAACATACTGTATTTGTAACTTAAAAGAAAATTTCAATTAAATAGATTTTCGAGAGAAATTTTTTCCCTCAAACCTAATTTTGCTCTTGTTCTCTGCTTGGGTGAACTGGTACCATCATTCACTTCCAAGACAAGAGACCTACAAGTAATTCTAGATCTTTCCTTTTCTGTAATCTTCCACCCTTCCACTTAATTAGTCACCAAATCCAGATTTTAGTTCATAAATATCCTTACCTTCCTCTAATTAATAAATCTTGTCTATTCTAGTTCCTAAATCTCTTTTAAAGTCCTTCCCCTCTTTACCATCCCTGCCAATAAGGCTTTTTTTAGTTCAGAACTTCATCATCTCTCGGTATTTCAATAGCCTTTAAAGTAATCCCCTGTTTGACTCCTCCATCCACTCTCTCTCATATAACGCTCTCAGAATTATCTTTCTAAACAGTTATAGTGTACCACTGTTGGGAGACAAATGAATACATTTTTATTTTAATAGGCATACTTTTTATTTTAATATTCATAAGAAAATATATTAAACTCATGATTTCAAAGATATTATTGCCTAGATTTAAGAAATTAAAATGGTGAAGGTAGAATATGAATAAGTGAAGTTGGAAAACATTGGTCTATAAGGATAAAGTCCACACTCCATGAATCTTTATGATCTAGTCCCATCCTACCTTTCCAACTTTGTCATCATAAATGTACCATTTCAATTAGGGAAAACTTTCTGATGGCCCCCAAACATGCCATGTTCTTTCATCCCTCTCTGCCCTTCCTCATGCTGTTCTCACTCATTCTGCTTAGTAAACTTTTCCTTTTCCTTCAATATTCAGCTCAAATATTTCTTCTGTGAGGATCTTTTTTTTTTTTTGGATGTGAATGCTTATAGCAGCTTTATTCATAATTACTAGAAGCAACCAAGATGTTCCCCAGTAAGTGACTAAATAAACAAACTGTGGTACATCCAAATAACGGGATACTATTGAGGGATAAAAGGGAATGGACTATCAACCCATGCAAAAACATGGATGAATCATAAATATATATTTCTAGGTGAAAGAAGCCAGTCTGAAAAGACTACATACTGTATAATTCCATTTATATGACGTTCTAGAAGAGGCAAAACTATAGTGACAGTAAAAACATCACTGGTTTACAGGAATTTGGAGAAGAGGAGGAGGGTTGAATAGGTGAAGCACAGGGGAATATTTGTGGACAGTGAAACTATTCTCTATGATACTGTAATGGTGGATGCTTTACACGTTTTTCAAAAGCCATAGAACTTTATAGCACAAAGAGTAAAACTTAATATATGTAACTAAAACAAAAAATCATTTAGGAGATCAAGAGATACAAGGTCAGAATGCAGAATATGAAAAAAGAATCTGTGTTACAAATGTATGAAAGAACCTTCCTGAAGTGGGTGGGGGCAAAGGTGCAAACCTAAGTAACTTTGTAAATGAGTTGTATCTAAGAATATAGGCAAAAGGGATTGTACATAGCACTCTATTCTGGTTGATAAAGTTGTTTCCCCTGAGGGTACAGGCTAGCAATTCTGAAACCACTATACATGTATACTGGAATTAAACAATTAAGTACCTGATGGTGGATTATAGGGGCCAGTTTTCTTACTGTTGGAGTGAGAGGGTACAGATAAGCAAAGGGAAGAAGCTAAAATGATCCACAGGGTAATAGATATGAATTGGAGACATTAGTAAGAACTCATGTTTAGCTTAATACAGATACATGTATAAATATTTATATATATATGTTGTTAAATTAATTAAATAAGGAGGCCATTAGACTGATGTGGCTCTAATGCCATGGTGGCCTATGTAAGCAGGCCAGAATCTAAGCCTATAAACGCCTCAAGGTTTCAAAATCACAGCGATAAGGACAACCAATCACACACAGCCAACTAGACTTTAAGTAATAGCCAATCAATAATTTCCTTACTTTGCTTCTGTCTTTTCTCCACAAAAGTCTCTCCCCCCACCTCCTATAGTTAGAGCGACCCCAACCACCTCCAGTTTGGCGCTGCCCAATTCAAATTGGTTTTTACTCAAATTCCCCCAAATTTTAATATGCCTCAGCTTACCTTCCAACAGCTCTGGTGTCCGTAGAGGGAAATGAAGGAGACCCTGATGGTCCTCGGGAGCAATGAGCAAACAGGTGAAGGCACCCGCTGAGCTCCTTGAGCCGCCCCCCTCCCGCTGCCTCTGGAGGTGGTGGGCAAGCCACTACCTCTTCCCAGCTCCGCAGCCTTTGCATTATGAGCTTGTAGACTCCACCTGAGTTTCTTTTTTCCGGATTGTCTCCGGAAACCAGCAGGAGTCGACTGGGTCTGGCCCCAAAACCAGACTGGCTGAGGATTTTTTTACGGACAGCACCCCCCACAGCACCTCTATTCTAGTACTTGCACTTTATAATATGGCAATTATTTGTTCATATTTGTGTGTTCCCCACCAAATTATGAACTCTTCCTGGACAGGGACTAAATCTTACCCAAATCCTTATCTCAAAGTCTCACCAAATACCTGGCCTAAGTAAGTACTCATAAAATTTAAGTTGAATGAAAAAATTGAAGTCTGGAACCTGGAGCCAAGGAGAACATTCCCTAATTCCAAATCTGCTTTACATGTTACTGTAGCTTCCTGTCTTCTTTTAAATATCACCCTGGTCACCTAGAAAAGAACACAAAGGCCAGAGTCATAAAGGTTTCAGGGATAGGTACAGAAGAGATTAGAAGGGTTTAAGGTGGGGCCAAGCGGCACTAAGTTGACTATAATGTCGAGCCGTTTCAGTTTCTGTGGACCAAGCCTTCCTTCCTATCTTCCCTGTCTATCTGGTTTCTGACTATCTGGGGTGAGTTAAACCCACCAAGAATTTTGGCCTCAGCCTACCTCTGGGTAGCAAAAAGTGCCCTGGACAGGAGGTAACAGAATGGACATTGCTCTGCTGAGGTTTCATTTCCATGTTGACTTTGGAGCTCTCTGGACTGGTATTTCACTTCTAGATAAATCACAGTAGTTGTAAAAGTTGTTAGTGGTGGTGGGGGACAGAGAGACAGGCAAGAGAGGAGAGAGAGAACTAAGATTGACTATTATCATACAAACCTCACACAGAAAACATTTAAGCACTTTCACTTAAGGTCATCCCTAACAATAGCCCCACTTCCTGTAGGAATACTAACTGGGCAGGCAGAGAGAACTGGGGAAAGGCCGCAAGTCCCCGAAGTGACAGTCTTGGAGTGATCCCTCTATATGCCTGTTCTTCCCTTCATACTAAATATAACCGTTATGGTTTACCATCTCTGTGTGCTTTGGTTACAGCACCTTGACAAAGGAATTAAGTGCATAATTGGGTTGATGTTTCCAGCTTTCTAGGGGCTCCTTGTCTTGGGAAACCCCACAGATACAGTCCCCACAATCCAAGAATAAGCAATATGGCATTGACCTGCCATAAAACTGTTAATATAAAAGGGTTTTTATTGAAAATTAGTTTTTGCTTTTTTAATTACTGTTTGGGGAGTAGGAAATGGTGCCAATAAAGAAGCAGTAGATAAAAAGGGAACCTAAGTCCCTTTACTAAGCTTTTCTTCCTTCAGCCACTTGATTCTGAAAGCCAGAAAAGATTAAGCAAATGCGTGGACAGGGGTTGAGGGGTGGGGAATGGCTCACTATAGAAAATGTGAAGGTACATGGCAGACATAGGAACTACAAACCTGAGAGCTCACTAAGCATTAATATCCAATATTTTAGAAGATACTTATCATTTTATTTTTTTAATTTTTATTTTATTAGTTTTTTAAATAAATTTATTTATTTATTTTTGGCTGCGTTGGGTCTTCGTTGCTGCGTGAGGGCTTTCTCTAGTTGTGGCCAGTGGGGGCTACTCTTCGTTGTGGTGTGTGGGCTTCTCATTGTGGTGGCTTCTCTTGTTGTGGAGGATGGGCTCTAGGCACACGGGCTTCAGTAGTTGTGGCACGTGGGCTCAGTTGTGGCTCACGGGCTTTAGGCATGTGGGCTTCAGTAGTTGTGGCACGTGGGCTTAGTTGCTCCACACCATGTGGGATCTTCCCGGACCAGGGATCGAATCCATGTCCCCTGCATTGGCAGGTGGATTCTTAACCACTGTGCCACCAGGGAAGTCCAGTATTCATTATTTCTAAAGTTGGAGTCACCAACATTGCAGATGGTTAGATTCCACCTTGGGTTCTACCAGAGCCTAGCTGATCTGGAGGAATAGAAATACCCCATCCAGCCCCCTCTAGCTTTCCTGTTTCACCTAAGAAGGGGTGGGGTGTGGAATGAAAAAGCACTTATAAAGATTACAGCCCAGGAAATAGGAATATAGAATCCTTCCCATCTTCTGATGTCATACCACCACATCAGTAAGACTCATGTCTAAAACAGGGAATTACAATGGAAAGAACTGCACATCTCAGACCTTGTTTAAGAAGGACTCTTGGGCTTCCCTGGTGGCGCAGTGGTTGAGAGTCCGCCTGCCGATGCAGGGGACACGGGTTCGTACCCCGGTCCAGGAAGATTCCACATGCCGCGGAGCGGCTGGGCCCGTGAGCCATGGCCGCTGAGCCTGCGTGTCCAGAGCCTGTGCTCCGCAACGGGAGAGGCCACAACAGTGAGAGGCCCGCATACCACACACACACAAAAAAAGAATAAAAAAGAAGGACTCTCCAGGGAAACTCAAAGATGACAGGGGAGACAAAAAAACAGACACTGTAGGAAATTTTACCTCTGACACAGCTACAGTAAACAGTAAACTCAGCCTAACTCCTAGCCAAATAAACATACAATCTCACACTACATGCCAATTTACCTGAGTTCCTTTTACCTAGTACATCATATGTCTACCTTTCAACAACACATTACAAGGCATACTAAAAGGCAAAAAACACAGTATAAAGAGACAGAGCAAGCATCAGAACCAGACTCAGATATGGCAGAGATTTTGGAATTACCAGAACAGGAATTTAAAATAACTATATGCTAAGGGCTCTACTGGAAAAACTGGACAACATACAAGAACAGATGTGTAATGTAAGCAGAGAGAATGGAAACTCTAAGAAAGAACCAAAAAATAATGATAGAAATAAAAACCACTGTAACAGAAATGAAGAATGTCTTCTATGGGTACATCAGTAGATGAGACATAAATGAGGAAAGAATCAGTGAGTTTGTGGTATATACAGAATGGATAAACAACAAGGTCCTACTGTATAGCACAGGGAACTATATTCAATATCCTGTGATAAACCATAATGGAAAAGAATATTAAAAAGGATGTATATATATATATATATATATATATGTATGTATGTATGACTGAGTTACTTTGCTGTACAGCAGTAATTAACACAACATTGTAAATCACCTGTATTTCAATAAAAAATAAATTAAAACAAGAATCAGTGAGTTTGAAGATATGTAAATAGAAACTTCTAAAAATGGAATGCAAAAAGAAAAAAGAATGAAAAAGATGGAATATGAAAAAATTGTGAGACAATTATGAAAGGTATAATATATGCATAAAGGGAATACCAGAAAGAGAAGAAAGAAGGAAAGGAACAGAGGAAATGTTTGAACTAATAATGGCTGAGAATTTTCCAAAATTAGTGACAGATAACAAACCACAGATCCAGGAAGCTCAGAGAACACCAAGCAGGATAAATACCAAAAAAAAAAAAAAAAAACTACACACAGGCAAATCATATTCAAATTACAGAAAATCAAAGACAAGATCTTTAAAGAAGTCAGGGTTAAAAAACACCTTACCTAGAGGTACAAGGATAGAATTACATCAGACTTCGCTTCAAAAACCATGCAAGCAAGAAGAGAGTGCAGTGAAATATCTAAAGTGTTGAAAGAAAAAACCCAACCTAGAATTCTGTATCCAACAAATTTATCCTTCAAAAGATAACAACAAAACCAACCTAATTTAAAGATAGGCAAAAGACTTGAATAGACATTTCTCCAAAGAAGATATACAAATAGCCAAAAAACACATGAAAAGATGCTCAACATCACTAATCATTAGGGAAATGCACATCAAAACCACAGTGAGATACCACTTCATACCCATTAGGATATTAGGATGGCTATTATTTTAAAAAATCAAAAGATAATAATAAGTGTTAGTGAGGATGTGGAGAAATTGGAACCCTTGTGCATTGTTGGTGGGAATGTAAAATGGTGCAGTATAGAGGTTTCACAAAAAATTAAACATAGAATTACCATATGAGTCACCAATTCCACATCTAGGTATATACCCAAAGAGAACTGAAAACAAGAACTCGAACAGATATTTGTATACCTGTGTTCATAGCAGCACTACTCACAATAGCCAAAAGGTGAAAACAACACAAATGACCATCAACATATGAATGGATAAACAAAATGTGGTATATATATATATACAATGGAATATTATTCAAACTTAAAAAGGAAGGAAATTCTGAACACGCTACAACATGGGTGAACCCTAAAGACAGAATGCTAAGTGAAATAAGCCAGACACGAAGAGACAAATATTGTATGATTCCACTTACATGAGGTACCTAGAGTTGTTAAATTCATGGAGACAGAAAGTAGAATAGTGGTTTCCAGGGGCTGAGGGAGGAATGGAGAGTTATTGTTTAATGGGTACAGAGTTTCAGCTTGGGATGATAAAAAAGTTCTGGAAATGAATAGAGGTGATGGTTATACAAAAATGTGAATGTAATTAATGCCACTGAACTGTACAATGAAAAATGATTAAAAGGGTAAATTTTAGGCTATGTACATTTTACCATAATAAAAAAGGGAAAAATGAGACAGATCTGTAATATGAACAAGGAAGTATTTCTACATAGTTTCTGTTGTAGAAAAACGAAAAGACATGTAGAAATACTGTTGTAATCTTAAAAGCCTATAAAAATTGCTTGTAGAAATGCTTTCTTTAGTTACCTCCCAGTTCTAAAGCTGTATCTTGATTAATTTGATTGTTTCCTATGTTTCCATTAATAACACACTTGTAAACCACTTCTACAGATGGCTAATCTCATCTCTTAGATGACAATTCTTATTAAAATTTCAGTAAGTAATTTTTTTCCAAGCTTTTAGCTTCCAACATACTCATTATAGCACTAATTATTTTACCTGGCAATATCTATACACTAATCAATTCCCAGTGAGAATTATAAGACAGTCATGTCCAGTAGCAAGAAGGAACAAAAAAACTAGAATCCCTAAAACAGATGGTTAGTGATATGCTTTCAAATCTAGAATGTATGGAAAATGAAAATGTGACTCCTTGGTGATTCCCAGAAGAAATAACATTAACATAATACACTGTGTGGCTTATCAAATAAGTACTGTAGAAACCTAACTGGGACCATTTGGAATCTGACAGATGAAAGTCTTGTGGAAGTGGTTAGATCGAGTTTGGCTCTATGCACAGCTATTACACACAGAAAAAAAGGGCCTGAAGAACATATACCAAAATGCTAGTATTGATTATCTCTGGGGAGTAGGGTACCCAAGTTCTCTATCTTTTCTGTTTGTTTATCTGTATTTCCTGAAGTTCCTAAAATAAACATGTTAACTACTATAATAAAAAAACTCCAAACAATAAAATTTATTAAGGACGTCACCAAAATGGTGACATAGGAGACCCTGGCCTCCATCACCCAACAAAGATCAACAATTAGACAGCTATCCATTAACAAAAACAGCTGTGGGAGAGCTCTGTAGTCCAATTAAGAAACTTTGGCAACACAGTAGAAAAACAAAACCTGAGAATAACTGCCCAAGAAGAGAAAAAAGATAGTTTCATTTTGCCTGCATCATCACATCCCCCAAGTAAGCATTGTTCAGTACCAAGAGGGGGTTTCTCAGGTAGAGGGTTCCCCTCACCAGAAAAGGAAGAGTGGGATGGGCGACCAGTTTCCAGCCTTTTGGGCACCACATGAAGGTCCCACTTCAGTTTCATTCCACCCAGACCATCAAAACTGAGACATACAGAGATGGCTAGGAATAAGGAAAAAACAGGGGCTACCAATACAGTCATTCAGTGGCAGCAATCGCAGTTCACAGTGACCTGCCCTGCAGACAAACAGCAGATTCTGCCACTGAAGAAACTAAAGGCCAACCCAGCCGCTGAAGACCCTCTAAAGATTTCACCATCTTTGCTCCATAGGTACTCACATTTGCTGATGCTAGTCACTGGAGTCCCTCTCCACACACACCCCACCAGAGCCTGGAAACTATAAAACTCCTTGAAGAGAACATAGGCAGAACACTCTCTGACATAAATCACAGGAATATTTTTTTGGATCTGTGTCCTAAGGCAAAAGAAATAAAGCAAAAATAAACAAACAGAACTTTATTAAACTTAAAAACTTTTGCACAACAAAGGAAACCATTGACAAAATGAAAAGACAAACTATGGAATGGAAGAAGATATTTGCAAATGATATGACCAACAAGGGGTTAATATCAAAAAATATATAAACAGCTCATACAATTCAATATCAAAAAACAAGCAACCGAATTTAAAAAATGGGCAGAAGACCTGAACAGATAGTTTTCCAAAGAAGATATACAGATGGCAAACAGGTGCATGAAAAGATGCACAACATCACTAATTATTAGAGAAATGCAAATCAAAACTACAGTGAGATATCACCTCATACCCGTCAGAATGGCTATCATCAAAAAGTCTACAAACAATAAATGCTGGAGAGGGTGTGGAGAAAAGGAAACCCTTATATACTGTTGGTGGGAATGTAAATTGGTACAGCCTCTATGGAAAACAGTATGGAGGTTCCTCAAGAAACTAACAGAATATCAGAGATACCTGCACCCCAATGTTCACTGCAGCATTATTCATGACAGACAAGATATGGAAACAACCTAAGTGTCTATTGACAGATGAATGGATAAAAAAGTTGTGGGATACACACACAGACACAGACACAGACACAGACACACACACACACACACACATACATACATCCGATGGAATATTCAGCCTCAAGAAAGAGAAATTCTGCCATTTGCAACAACATGGATTAACTTTGAGGGCATTATGCTAAGTGAAATAAGTCAGACAGAGAAAGACAAATACTGTATGCTATCACTTATATGTGGAATCTAAAAAAGCTGAACTCATAGAAACAGAGAGCATAGTGGTGGTTTCCAAGGGCTGGGGAGTGGAGAAGGAGAGATGTTCAAAGGGTACATAATTCCAGTTATAAGATCAATAAATTATGGGTATCTAATATACAGCATTGTGATTATAATTAATAATATTGTATTATATACTTTAAAGTTGCTAAGAGTAGATCTTAAATATTCTCACCACAAGAAAGAAATGGTAATTATGTGGCTGGTGGTAATCATTTTGCAATATGTAAGTGTATAAAATCAATACATTGTACACCTTAAACTTATACAATATTATATGTCAATTATATCTCAATAAAGCTGGAGGAAACAATTAACAGAGAGACAGTTCATTTTTTTTTGCATTTCTTTTATTTATTTTTAAAAATTTACTTATTTATTTATTTATTTTTTGCTGCGTTGGGTCTTAGTTGCTGTGCACAGGCTTTCTTTTTAGTTGCAGCGAGCTGGGGCTACTCTTCGTTGCGGTACGCAGGCCTCTCATTAAGGTGGCTTCTCTTGTTGCGGAGTACGGGCTCTAGGTGTGCGGGCTTCAGTAGTTGTGGCACATGGGCTCAGTAGTTGTGGCTTGCGGGCTCTAGAGTGCAGGCTCAGTAGTTGTGGCGCACGGGCTTAGCTGCTCTGTGGCATGTGGGACCTTCCCGGACCAGGGCTCGAACCCTTTTCCTCTGCATTGGCAGGTGGATTCTTAACCACTGCGCCACGAGGGAAGCCCAGAGACAGTTCATTTAATAGTAATTGAACTGAGTTGCATTTTCTAGTAGCTTTTTCAACTAAGGGAGTAAACAAAATCTTCTAGGACAAAGTAACACGGTAGATCAGACCCAGAGAGAGACTGATTGTACTCTATGATAAGTATTCTCTAGAATATAAAAGGAAGTTATGGACAGGAGTCCAAGCTTTTGTTCTCTTGTGTCTCTCTCTCTCTTGCCTCTTCTCTGGTTTTGTTCCACACTCTGAGCATCCTAAGCCAACTTATATGTGGTGGTCACCAGAAGATTCTGTAAGGAAGACTGTCTCTCTAGACTCTGTCTCTATCAATTTTCCCCTTTCACCTCTATTTTTTTTTTTTTTTTTTTTTTTGCGGTACGCGGGCCTCTCACTGCCGTGGCCTCTCCCGTTGCGGAGCACAGGCTCCGGACGCGCAGGCTCAGCGGCCATGGCTCACGGGCCCAGCTTCTCCGCGGACTGGGGCACGAACCCGTGATCCCTGCATCAGCAGGTGGACTCTCAAGCACTGCACCACCAGGGAAGCCCCACCTCTATTTTTAACATTTTCTTTTTTTTTTTATGGAACATTTTCTTGTCTACCTACAGACATACTTAACTTTCTCCACTCGAAACAAACTACAAGCACTTATATCCACCCTATTTCATCACAAACTCCTATCCTTTCTCCCTCCTTCCATTCATAGCCAGATTTCTGGAAGGATTAGTCTATATCCACTGTCAGTACTTTCTCCTTTTCCATTCATTCAATTCACTACAGTCTGGCTTCTGCCAAGATTCCATAAAACTATAAAGGAAAGCTTCCTGGTTGCTGAATTCACTGGCTTGTAGTCACATTGCCTAAAGCTATTTATTGTTTTTATTTCTCAAAAGTTCTTCTTCTTGGTTTCTGGGACACTACCGTCTCCTCATTCTTCTTTCTTGCCTTTGTCAGACGCTCCTCTTCTGTCCAATCCTTACTCATTGGGGTTAAGAAGTTCATCTGCTTACACAGCTTCAACTATCAACTATACAGTGATAGATCCCCAAATTTTGTGTGTGTGTGTGTGTGGTACGTGGGCCTCTCACTGCCGTGGCCTCCCACTGTGGAGCACAGGCTCTGGACGCACAGGCTCAGTGGCCATGGCTCACGGGCCCAGCCGCTCTGCGGACTGGGGCACGAACCCGTGTCCCCTGCATCGGCAGGCGGACTCTCAACCACTGCGCCACCAGGGAAGCCCCTAGATCCCCAACTTTTTAATACTAGCCCCAAATTCCTGCTTAAGCTTTCCAAGTTACTTGTAAACATCTCTACCTATAGACTACAAGGGTACCTTAAGCGCCACTGGTCTGAAATCAGACTTGTGTTCTCTACTGCCCCAATCCTCCACAATATATTGGATTCCTTAATTATATTCTCATTCTCAGTCACAAACCAGGTTCCCAAACTAGAAACCTTTGCTTTTGCCCCAACTACCTCTTCTTCCTAACCCTGCATATTCAATCAAGCAGCACGCAATTCTATTGATTCTACCTCAGAAATATAATTCTGCCAAACCTGGCCTGCACTGCCACAATCTGGGTTCAGGTTCTTATAATAGCAGTTTGAACTACTTACTACAACACCTGCTAACTAGTCCTGTCACCATTCCCTCCCCACTCCAGACCAGTTCAGCTTCCACACTGCTTTCAAAATGATCTTTACAAAACAAAAACAAAACCACTCTTTTGACTTCCAAATTCCTACAGGATAAAATCCAAACTCCTTGGTCTAGCATATTAGGATCCAGTCTACCTTATGAGCCTCACTTCCTACCCCACCACCAACTCCAGCTATGAAGCTTCTCACCATTCCACAAACACACCAGGCCCTTTTATGTCCTCATGTCTTAACACATTGTATTCCCTCTTAGAACGTCCTTCTCTTTCTTCCTCACCTGACAATGTCCTAGGTGTCTAAGAAGGGGAATTTGCTTTTTTCCCTACAGCATCTTCCACATGTCTGACATGTAGACAATCTGCAATAAATACCTATAGCATGAATGAATGACAGATTTCATGCTTCAACCTAACACTTCACCTTCAGCCATACAGAATTTCAAATCCCTGCATACATGCTATTACCTCCATGCATTTGTACACACTATAACCTTCTAACTCTCAGGGAAAAAATGTGTACATGTCTTCTCAGGAAACACAAACTAGCTATCATTTATTGAGCAGTTTTACTAAGAAATTTATGTTCATTAGCTTATTTTAATCCTCAATCAATACCGTCATATGGGACTTCCCTGGTGGTCCAGTGGTAAGACTCTGTGCTCCCAATGCAGGGGTTCAATCCCTGGTCGGGGAACTAGATCCCACATGCATGCCACAACTAAGAGTCTGCGTGCTGCAACTAAGAAGTCCGCGTGCCACAACTAAGAAGTCTGTGTGCCGCAATCTGAGTTTGCATGCTGCAACTAAGAGTTGGCATGCCGCAACTAAGAAGCCCTCATGCTGCAATGAAGATCCCACATGCTGTAACTAAGAAGTCTGCATGCCACAACTAAGAGTTCACATGCTGCAATTAAGAGTTGGCATTCTGCAACTAAGAAGCCCCCATGCTGCAACAAAGATCCCATGTGCTGCAACTGACCTGGCACAGCCTAAATAAATAAATATTTTTAAAAATACTGTGGTATTATTATCATTTTATAGATAAAACCCCCTGAGATTTAGAGGAGTTAAATAACTTTTCCATCTTGTAAATTGTGGGATTTAAATACAGCCCTTCAAAGGCTGAACCTTTAACCATTGTGCTTCAGACAATGTGTATTACACACAAATGATTGCTCTGCCCTCTATGTTCCTATAGCATTCTGTTCACCGCTCTGTAATGGCAGTTACTACACTGGAATGTAATATTTCTGTTTATACAATATCATCCCCATTAGACTGTAAATCCATAGTGATAGCAACAAAGTCCCACTAATCTTTGTATCCCCAGTGAGTTTAGCACATTGTAAGCGCTCAATAAATGTTTACTGTGTAAATGAATTCCAAAACCTCTCTTTGGCAGTAGCCTTTTTGTTGCTGCCTTGCTTTTCTTCTTCTTGCCGTATCCTTTCAACACTTAACTACAAGAATTGAATGCGAACAACTTGGTAGTGTTTAATAAAGATCACTTTTCATATACTAAGTGAATTTGTCTGAAGTGATCAACAGAGGAATAGATCAGGAGTGCTTCTTTATTTTTGGACTTTATTCTGTAACATTATTGATCATGTTAATACTGTATTTTAAAAAACATTTTCTTGTATTTGATGCAAAAACACATAATAGTGATGATGTGTTTTATTTTAGGAATCAAGGTTTTCAGTCTAAAAGGAAAGGAAATACAATCAAAGAATCAAGAATTTAGGCACTGTTGAGGATTACTGTTGAGCTTGTTAATCATGTTAGTATTAACTCTTTTACTGGTATTATGAAGAATATAGAAACTGTTAAGGAGAGCAGTTAGGAGACATTTTCTGACTCAAGGGGAATATTAGTAGAATGAACCTTTTAAGTTCTGACCTTGAGTCAGAAGAAGCCATGCGAAATATCCAAAATTCAACTGGATCAAATTTTAAGGATGCTTAAGAGCTATATAGTCCTATGATTGTGAAAAATGCCCAATTCCATCAGGTGCTATACGTTAAAATTAAATGCAAAAGACATTACTATAGAACATCAAGTTTAAGAGTCTCTGGAGACATTTACATATATTTACTTTTTTAAGCAACATGTATACATTTATATATCTTAAAATTTCAAAACTCAATAAATTGATCAACTTGGGTAGGAACTGCAGACTTTAGGGAGAAAAAAAAACTAACATAAAAATTGAACCCAGGGGGGCTTCCCTGGTGGCGCAGTGGTTGAGAGTCTGCCTGCCAATGCAGGGCGCACGGGTTCGTGCCCCGGTCTGGGAAGATCCCACATGCCGTGGAGCGGCTGGGCCCATGAGCCATGGCTGCTGAGACTGCACATCCAGAGCCTGTGCTCCACAATGGGAGAGGCCACAACAGTGAGAGGCCCGCGTACTGCAAAAAAAAAAAAAAATTGAACCCAGGGAAGCCAGCTAGGTGATCACTCCCTATTTATGTACCTAGATATACAGTATTTATGTATTAACTTTTTCTTTTTTTGTCTGGAGTATTTTAAAGCAAATCCCAGACATCGTATCATTTCATTCAATTATCTCCCCACCTTAAAGTTATGGAATCATTAACATAATCATATATCAAGTTTAGTGTTGCCCATTAGGGCCTCAAACAAGGTTTCTCAGCCTCCCACCCCAAGTGTCTGCTAGTAAATAGCTTCACTTAACTAGTATTTTAACTGCCTTCTTAGATGGGTAAACGTCTTTTAACTTGGGAAGCTTTAGAATAAAGTATAGAAATATTTAAGAGACCCATTATATGAATATTTTTGTGTTAAAAAAGATGGCTTTGCATATTTGATGTTTTATATGTTTGTCACCAGAGGGTGGATTTGTTTTGGTAGAATGGCAGCTTTGTAACCAACTTGAAATGCTTTTTTTTAAAATAAATTTATTTATTTTATTAAAAAAAATTTTTTTTGGCTGCATTGGGTCTTTGTTGATGCACTTGGGCTTTATCTAGTTGTTGCAAGCCAGGGCTACTCTTCGTTGTGGTGCGTGGGCTTTTCATTGTGGTGGCTTCTCTTGTTGCAGAGCATGGGCTCTAGGCACATAGGCTTCAGTAGTTGTGGCTTGCGGGCTCTAGAGCACAGGCTCAGTAGTTATGGCACATGGGCTTAGTTGCTCCACGGCATGTGGGATCTTCCCGGACCAGGGCTCGAACCTGTGTCCCCTGCATTGGCAGGCAGATTCTTAACCACTGTGCCACCAGGGAAGCCCAACTTGAAATGTTTGAGCAGTTTACATTTTTTTAAGGTGAAATCTTACTAAATTATTCTTTTTTTAATCTAGATTTATTGAAGCATGATTGACAAAGAAAATTGTATATAGTTAAAGCTTACAATGTGATGATTTGATATATGTATACTCTGTGAAATGATTACCACGATCAGGTTAATTAACACATCTATCACTTCATATAATTATCTTTTTTGTGTGTGGTGAGAATATTTAAGATCTACTCTCTTAGTAAATTTCAAGTATACAACACAGTATTATTAACTATGGTCACCATACTATATGTTGGAGCCCCAGAATTTATTCATCTTATAACTGAAGGCTTGTACGCTTTGACCAATATCTCTCCATCTTCCCCACCTCCAACCCCTGGTAACTACCATTCTACTCTCTGTTTCTATGAGTTCAACCTTTTTTTCCCCCACATATAAGTGAGCTCATACAGTATTTGTCTTTCTCTGTCTGGATTATTTTACTTAGTATAATGTTCCATATGGTGTCAGGATTTCCTTCTTTCTCATGGCTGAATAATATTTCACTGTGTATATATACCACATCTCCTTTATCCATTCATCTGTTGATGGACACTTAGGTTATTTCCATAGTTTGGCTGCTGTGAATAATGCTGCAATGAACATGAGAGTACAGATATCTCTTTGAAATTCTGATTTCATTTCCTTTGGACATATACTCAGGAGTGGGTTTGCTGGATCATATCATAGTTCTATTTTTAATTTTCTGAGGAATCGCCGTACTATTTTCCATAGTGGCTGCACCAATTTACATCCCCACCAACAGTGTACAAGTGTTCCTCTTTCTTCAAATCGTCGCCAACACTTGTTATCTCTCATCTTTTTGGTAAAAGTCAGCAGTACTTCTTGAATTAACTTCCTCTTTCAACAGCCTAATCTACTGATGCCTTTTCTTCAAGCTATTAATGTTCTCAAGCCTTTGCCTATCTTAATAAATATAGTGCTCCTTCTACCACACTTTTTTGTCTAACTGCTGCCTCCTTTCCCTATTGCCCTTTCCTTCTGCCAAACATCTTCAAAGATTGGTCTGTATTACCACACCTCCCATTCACTTTTTTAAAATTTGGAAATACTCTAAGCAAACAAAAAAAAGGGTAGAAAATAATATAATGAACATCCATGTACCCACAACTCAGTTGGTTAAATACTAACATTTTGCCAAATTTCCTTCCTATTTTTTAAAGAAATAAAACATTACTGCTATAGTTTATGTATCATGTGTACCTATCATTCCCTATTCCTCTTTGTACCTCCCCAGAGGTAACCACTATTCAGCCTTTGGTATTTCTTATTTCCATACATGTTTTGATATTTATACTACATATGTATATATTCCTAAAAAATATGTAGTCATGGAAGATATCGGATCAATGGCCCCCAGTGAACCATGCCTCCCTGAATCCACACCCTTGGGGAGTCTCCTCCTGCATTGACTCTGGATTTGGCCACGTAATTTGTTTTGGCCAATGGGATATCTACAAATGTGATGCAAGCAGAAGCTTGAAAAGCACTTGTACATCAGAGCTTGCTATCATATGAACGGATCCAAACCTTCTGGAGATGTCACATGGAAGAAAATCTAGGCAGCCTGGCTGACAGCCTGCCAACTGCCAGACATGTGAGTAAGGTCATCTTAAATCATCCAGCCCCTACAAAGTGGTCAGCTGACTGCCACAGCATGAGTGAGCCTAGGCAAGACCAGTAGAAGAAATGCCCAGTTAAGTCTAGTCCAAATTGTCCACAGAATTTTGAGCAAACAAAATAAATGTTGGTTTAAGCGACTAAGTTTTGGGGTGGTTTAGCTTTATATTAGTGGTATCATATTATACATGGCATATCACAAGCACATATAACAATTTGCTTTTAAAGCTGGCAGACTTTAACCAACTGATCAACGTTAGTGTCACCAGTAATGGCACAAATAGGTATCACATGACTCCTGATATCATGCACTGAGAAGGACACAAATTACTTCTGTGGTATTCCCATCCACATGCATGATTGAATCTAATCATGTGGAAACGTCAGACAAATCCAAAATGAGGGGCACTCTACAAAATAACTACTCTATACTCTTTTTTTTTTTTCTGGCTGCGCCGCATGGCTTGCGGGATCTTAGGTCACCAACCAGGGATCGTACCCATGCCCCCTGCAGTGGAAATGCAGAGTCCTAACCTCTGGACCACCAGGTAATTCCCTCTGTACTCTTAAAAAAAATACCGATGTCACGAATGACAAAATCTAAGAACTCTTCCAGATTAAAAGAAACTCAATTTGGTGGTTCCTCAAAAAGTTAAATATAGAATTACCGTATGACCCAGCAATTCTACTGCCAGGTATATACCCCAAAGAACTGAAAACAGGTGCTCAAACAAAACCAGGTGCACATATGCTCACAGCAGCACTATTCACAATTGCTGAAAGGTGGAAACAATCCAAATGTCCATCAACAGATGAATGGATAAACAAAATGTAGTACATCCAAGCAATGGATTATTATTCAGCCACAAAAAGGAACAAAGTACTGATACATGCTACAACATGGATGAACCTTGTAAACATTATGCTGAGTGAAAGAAGCCAGACACAAAAGGTCACATATTGTATGATTCCATTTGTATGAGAGGTCCAGAATAGGTAAATCCACAGAGACAGAAAGCAGACTTGTAGCTGCCAGGGGCTAGGTATTAGCAGGGGGAAGAGAGGCAAATGGGGAAATACTGCTTAATGTATATGGGGTTTTATTGGGGGGTAATGAAAATGTTTTGGAACTTGATAGAGGTGGTGGTTGCAGAGCACTGTGGATGTACTAAATGCCACTAGATTGTTCACTTTAAAACAGTGTTATGTGAATTTCACCTCAATTTTAAAAAAAAGAAACTAAAAGAGACATGACAATTCAATGCAACGTGTTATCCTGGATTGGATCTTGGACATTTTTTTTTCTTTTGCAATAAAGGACATTAGTGGGACAATTGGTAATTTGAATAAGGTATGTAGATTAGATAGTAGTATCGCATTGATGTTAATTTCCTTATTTTGATAATTGTCTTGTAGTTATATAAGAGAGTGTCCTTGTTTTCAGGAAAAACACTCTGAAATATTTAGGGGTTGAGGAGCACTATGTCTACAATTTGTGTGATTCAGAAACAAATGAAGAGAGTGAGAGAAAAGAGAGGAGGAAGAGGAGGAGGAGAAGGGAGAGAGGGGAAATGATAAAACAAATGTGGTAAAATATTTACAATAGGGACTCTGGGTGAAAAATAAGATAATTATATTTACTACTTTTACAACTTTTCTGTAAGTCTGAAATATTTCAAAATAAAAAGTTTTCACTATGTCAAAGAGATATCTGCACCCCAATGTTCAAATAGCACTTGACTATCTTCCACCACTCACAAAAATTAACTCGAGGGAATTCCCTGGAAGTCCAGTGGTTAGGGCTCCACACTTTCACTGCAGGGGGCAGTGGAAGTCTGATCCCTGGTCAGGGAACTAGGATCCTGTAAGCCACGCAGCGCAGCCAAGATAAACAAATAAATAAATCAACAAAACTCTTTAAAAAAGTTAACTCGAATTAGATTAAAGACCTGAAACCATGAAACTCCTAGAAGAAAACATAGGAAAAAAGCTACTTGACATGGGTCTTGGTAGTGAATTTTTGGAAATTACACCTAAAGCACAAACAGCAAAAATAAAAAATAAATAACTGGGACTACATCAAACTAAAAAGTTTCTGTACAGCAAAATAAACCATCACCAAAGTGAAAAGACAGCCTACGAATGAGAAAATATTTGCAACCATATATCTGATAAAGGGTTAATATCCAAAATATATGACGAACTCACACAACTCAACAGCAAAGAACCAAGTAATCCAATTAAAAAATGAGCAAAGGACCCAAATAGATATTTTTCTAAAGAAGATCTGCAACTAGCAGGTACGTGAAAAGATGTTCAATATCACCAGTCATTAAGGAAATGCAAATTAAATCCACAGTGAGGTATCATCTCAGGCCTGTTAGAATAGCCATCATCAAAAAAGATAGAGGGGACTTCCCTGTTGATCCAGGGGTAAAGAATCCGCCTTACAATGCAGGGGACACGGGTTCGATCCCTGGTCAGGGAACTAGGATCCCACATGCTGCGGGACAACTAAGCCTGCGTGCCACCACTACTGAGCTCGTGCACCTCAACTAGAGCCCGTGCGCCTCAAACTACAGAGCCCACGCGCTCTGGAACCTGCGCACCACAACTACAGAGCCCATGTGCTCTGGAGCCTGCGTGCCACAACTACAGAGCCCATGTGCCCTGGAGCCTGCGCGCCACAACTAGAGAAGAGAAAAGCTGCATGGCACAACTAGAGAGAAGCCCACGCACCACAATGAAGAGCCCGCATGCCACAACTAAGACCCGATGCAGCCAAAAATAAATAAAATAAATAAATCTTTAAAATAAAGATAAGAGATAAGAAGTGTTGGTGAATCTGTAGAGAGAAGGGAACCCTTGTGCACTGTTTTTGTTTTTGTTTTTTTAAATTGATTAATTTATTTATTTTTGGTTAGGTTGGGTTTTGTTGTTGCGCGTGGGCTTTCTCTAATTGCGGTGCATGGGCTTCTCACTGCGGTGGCTTCTCTTGCTGTGGAGCACAGCCTCTAGGCGCACGGGCTTCAGTGGTTGTGGCTCACGGGCTCAGTAGTTGTGGCTCGCGGGCTCTAGAGCACAGGCTCAGTAGTTGTGGTGCACAGGCTTAGTTGCTCCATGGCATGTGGGATCTTCCCAGACCAGGGCTCGAACCCGTGTCCCCTGCATTGGTAGGCGGATTCTTAACCACTGCGCCACCAGGGAAATCCCCGTGTGCACTGCTGATGGAAATGTAAATTGGTACAGGCACTATGAAAAACAGTATGGATTTTCCTCAAAAAATTAAAAATAGAACTACCATATGATCCAACAATTCCACTTCTGGGAATGTATCCAAAGAAAACAAAAACACTAATTCGAAAAGATATCTGCACCCCCAAGTTCATAGCAGCATTATTTACAATAGCCAATGTATGGAAACAACCTAAGCATTCATCAAAGAATGAATGGATAAAGAAGTTGCAATATATATGTATAAAAAACTCATATATATATTATTCAGCTATATATGAATATTATTAAGCCATAAAAAGAAGGAAATCCTGCCATTCATGGCAACATGGATGGATGGTCCAACATGGATGGACCTTATGCTAAGTGAAATAAGTCAGACAGAGAAAGACAAATACTGTATGATCTCACTTACATGTGGAATCTAACAAAACAAAACAAAAAACCAAATTCATAGAAAAAAGATCAGATTTGTGGTTATGAGAGGCAGGGGGTGGGGGAGGGGGAACTGGACAAAGGTGGTCAAAAGGTACAAACTTTAAGTTATAAGATGAATAAGTAGGGGCTTCCCTGGTGGCGCAATGGTTGAGAATCTGCCTGCTAATGCAGGGGACATGGGTTCAAGCCCTGGTCTGGGAAGATCCCACGTGCCGCGGAGCAACTAGGCCCGTGAGCCACAACTACTGAGCCTGCGCTCCGCAACAAGAGAGGCCGCGATAGTGAGAGGCCCACGCACCGCGATGAAGAGTGGCCCCCGCTTGCCACAACTAGAGAAAGCCCTCGCACAGAAACGAAGACCCAACACAGCCAAAAATAAATAAATAAATAAATAAATAAATTTTAAAAAAAGATGAATAAGTAGTAGGGATGTAATGTACAACACGATGATACTATAGTTAACACTGCTGTATGTTGTATCTGAAAGTTAAGAGAATAAATCCTAAGAGTTCTCATCACAAGGAAAAAACCACTTTTTTCTCTCTTTTTTTTTGTATCTATATGAGAGGATGGGTATTAACTAAACTTATTGTGTTAAGTCAAATAATTATGCTGTACACCTTACACCTATACAGTGCTAGATGTCAATTGTATCTCAAAAAGCTAGGAAAAACAAAAAAAATTTTTTTTAACTTACTGTAAGTTACCCAGATGGGGGAGAGGGAGAACATATAGTGAGCTGCTGAAGTGCTAGTAATATTTTATTTCTTGAATTCAGTAGTGGTTATACAGGCTTTCATTTTATAATTATTTGTTAAACTGTAAATACATGTTATATGAATATTCTATATGCATATTTCACAATTTGAAAAGTAAAAATGAATAAATAAATATCCTAATGTAAAAATGAAGAACAGAACGCCATAAACATATACTTGTCTTTCAAAGAGAAAAGAAGTCTCTGCTTCTAATATACCCAGGTTCTTTTATGGTGATGGGTGCGACACAAGCACTGCCCTGAAAGACTGGGTGGTGATGGATATTTTGCTAGCCCTAGCCTTTCTCCTACTTCTCTGGCCAATCCTTCTTTTAGTTTTCCTTCTCCATTTCCTCTGCCTCATTCCCCACCCACCTTAAATGCCTGTTTTCTACGTCTTATCCTCAATTCTTTTCTTGTCTCATGATCCAAATTCTCGCTGAATGACTGCATCATTTCTCATGGCTTCAGCTAATAGCTATAAAACTGACAAATCCTAAATCTCATAAATTTTAAACCCATATATCCAGGTATCCACCATACATCTATACTTCGATTTTCCACAGGCTCTCAAACTCAACATATACAAAAATGATGTTATCATCTTTCACATCCTCCACAAATCTCAAATCTTGTCCTCCTGAATTCTTTTTTTTTTTAACATCTTTATTGGGGTATAATTGCTTTACAATGGTGTGTTAGTTTCTGCTTTATAACAAAGTGAATCAGTTATACATATACATATGTTCCCATATGTCTTCCCTCTTGCGTCTCCCTCCCTCCCACCCTCACTATCCCACTCCTGAATTATTTATTCAGTGAATGGTACTCAAGTCTGGAGCACAGGATTCATCCTTTACATCTATCTCAATTAGTCCCCACATATGATCTTCCAGAGCTTCTTGACTTGGCCCTAAATTTCTGTCAAATCTGCCCCCATCTCCCCATCTTCACTGCCACTGCATAGGTTCAAGCTCTGAATTTTTTTTTTTTTTTTTTTTTTGCGGTATGTGGGCCTCTCACTGTTGTGGCCTCTCCTGTTGCGGAGCACAGGCTCCGGACGCGCAGGCTCAGCGGTCATGGCTCACAGGCCCAGCCGCTCCACAGCATGTGGGATCTTCCCGGACCGGGGCACGAACCTGTGTCCCCTGCATCGGCAGGCAGACTCTCAACCATTGTGCCACCAGGGAAGCCCAAGCTCTGAAATTTTTTAACTGAATTGTTCTGGTAGCTGTCTAACTAGTCTTCATGCTTCCAGTTTTGTCTCCTCTACCAATCCAGCCTTCACATAACCACCAGAGTAAATTTTCTAAAATGAAAATTTGACCATGACTGCTCTACTTAAAGTCCTATGGTTTCCCATAGCTTCAAAATAAAGTCTAAATACCTTGGTACAGCATGACCTACAATACTCTTTATGGTCTAGCCCCTGACTCTCTCCAGACTCATTTCTAAGCACTCTCTTATGTTCTCTCATTTCTGTCCCTTTGCCTAGAATCCCATTTCCTCTAATATTTCACTTAGAAACACTAACTCCTACCTTTCCTTCAAAACACAGCTTGATCATCATCTCGTCTAAGAAGTCTTCCTTAACATCCTTCTAAAATGGGTTAGAGGGACTTCCCTGGTGGCGCAGTGGTTAAGAATCTGCCTGCCAGTGCAGGGGACACAGGTTCGTGCCCTGGTCCGGGAAGATCCCACATGCCACGGAGCAACTAAGCCTGTGCACCACAACTACTGAGCCTGTGCTCTAGAGCCCCCGAGCCACAACGACTGAGCCCGAGTGCCACAACTACTGAAGCCCACGTGCCTAGAGCCCGTGCTCCACAACAAGAGAAGCCACCGCAACGAGAAGCCCACACACCGCAACAGAGAATAGCCCCCGCTTGCCGCAACTAGAGAAAGCCCACGTGCAGCAACGAAGACCAAATGCAGCCAAAAATGAATAAATAAATAAAACGTATATTAAAAAAATAAAATTAAATGGGTTAGTTACTTCTCTTATATTCTTTCATTGTATATGATGCTTACTTTTGTCACAGTATTTATCACAAGGTGCTACAATTATCTGTTTACCCATATGTCTCTCACACCAAGCTGTGAGTGTCGTAAGGATAGGGACCATAGCTTATTTTTCTCTGTATTCTTGGGGCCTAGGATAATGTCTGGTACACATGGGTTCTCAATAAGTTCCTGTCAAATAAAATTAACCATTATGGTCAGGGGGCCACAGAGCTCTCAGTCAATAATGGGTTTCATCATAGGTCAAGGAATTCAAATTGATTGTCTAGTCCAATTAGAATTTAGGGGATCCATCAACAGATGAATGGATAAAGATGTGGTATATATACACAAAGGAATACTACTCAACCATAAAAAAGAATGAAATTTTGCCATTTGCAGCAACATGGATGGACTTGGAGGGTATTATGCTAAGTGAAATAAATAAGTCAGACAGAGAAAGACAAATACCGTATAATATCACTTATATGTGGAATCTAAAAAATATCACAAACTAGTGAATATTACAAAAAAGAAACAGGGCTTCCCTGGTGGCGCAGTGGTTGAGAGTCCGCCTGCCGATTCAGGGGACACGGGTTTGTGCCCTGGTCTGGGAAGGATCCCACATGCCGCAGAGTGGCTGGGCCCGTAAGCCATGGCCGCTGGGCCCACGCGTTCGGAGCCTGTGTTCCTCAACGGGAGAGGCCACAACAGTGAGAGGCCCACGTACCACAAAAAAAAAAAAAGAAACAGACTTACAGATATACAGAACATACTAGTGGTTACCAGTGTGGAGAGGGAAGGGGGGAGGGGCAATACAGGGGTAGGGGATTAAGAGGTACAAACTATTATGTATAACATAATGTACAACGCAGGGAATATAGCCAATATTTTATAACTATAAATGGAGTATAACCTTTAAAATTATGAATCACTATATTGTACACCTGTAACTTACATAATATTGTACACCAACTATACTGCCATTAAAAAAGATTTTATAGGATCCTATAAAAAGAATTAAGAATTTTAACCTTTGTACACTTAATCTTATTACTTAAATGATGTACCATCTGAAACAGGCAGATGGTAAAAGCTCAAAAAAAAAGCAACAGTGTCACTGACTTTTAATGGAATTAGAGAGATATATGTTAAAGATTCACTACTGGTTAAAGGAAAGATATAATCAAGCATGCCTGCAAGTACCCATAACAAGTCTACCTTTTGAGTCTGTCCATCCCACTTCACTCCCATTGCCATGTCAGACTCTCATCATCTCTCTCCTGGATTACTGTAATGGCCTCTTGTACTGAGGTGAATAATGTCCCCCAAAATTCATGTTCACTTGGAATCTCAGAATGTGGCTTTATTAGGAAATAGGGTTTTTGCAGATATAAGCAGCTAAGATGAAGTCATATTGGATTAAGGCGGGCCCTAATAAAGCCATGTAAAGACATGCAGAAAAGAAAGCCATATAGACACGAGTATTTACAGGAAAGAGGCAGAGAAAGCTACATAACAGGGAGGCAGAGATTGTAATGATGCAGCTACAAGCCAAAGAATGCCAAGGATTGCTGGGAGCACCAGAAGCTAGGAAGAGACATGGAAGGATTCTTCTCTAGAGCTTTCAGAGGGAGTATAGCCTTGCCAACATCTTGATTTTGGACTTCTAGCCTCCAGAAATATAATACATTTCTGTTACACTAAGCCAACTAATTTGTGGTAATTTGTTATGGCAGCTCTAGGAAACTAATATACCTCCTAACTGATCTCCCTGCCTTGGCTTGCTTCCTTCTAATCCATTTTCTACACTGCCACCAGGATGGCTCTTTCTAAAATACACATGTAGTCATATCACTCCTCTGCTTAAAAGCCTGCCATGGTTCCCCATTGATCCATGCTGATCTTTGCAGCTTCAGCTCTTGCTACTCCATTACATAATCCCTACACATTAATAATATATTACTTGAAATTCTCCCCAAATACTATGGTCATGCACACTTCTGTGCTCCCTCTGCCTAGAATACCATCAAATTTTTGCTTGCTTTGTCTCCACAACCACATATGCAAGGAGTGGCAGTAATGAATATAGAATGTTTTTTCAAGAAATCTGGCTGTGAAGGCTGAGAATCTTTTGTCAGTGACAAATTTTGAAATCAGAGATTCTGGAATCTGCTTTCTAACAAACACTGCTATAAAGGGATCCCTTACTTATATGAAGCCGTTCTCCCAAGTTCTGTCATTGGTCCTCTTCTGTTTTCCCTCTACTATTTTCTCCCTCTGCAATGGCATCCAGCCTATGGCTTCAAATACTATCAATTATAATTGAGACTAGCAAATCTCTATCTCTACTTTCAATATCTCTCCCAAGTTCAGACCACTTGAAGTTGTCCCAAAGTATACTGATGCTCTGTTAATTTTTTCTTCTAGTCATTTTTTCCTGTGTGTTTCATTTCAGATAGTTTCTACTGCTGTGTCTTCAAGTTAACGAATTTTTCCTTTGGTAGTGTCTAATCTGTTAAAGCAATCAAGTATTTTTTTTCTCTGACATTGTATGTATCATCTCTAGAAGTTTAATTTCAGTCTTTTTATGTCCTCCATGTTTCTCCTCAACATGATCACATTTCCTTTACTTTACTGAAAAAATAGAGTACATTCAAAATAATTATTATAATGTCCTTGTCTACTAATCCTATCATCTGTGCTATTTCTGGGTCTGTATCTGTTGATTAATTTTGCTCATATCTTCCTGCTTTGTATACCTCATCATTTGTTACTAGATACAAGACATTGTGGATTTTATGTTGTTGGGTGCTGGAGTTTTTCTTTATTTTTCCTTTAAATACTTTTGCAATTTGTTCTGAGATATAGTTAAGTTACTCAGAAACAGTTTAACCCCTTCAAGGCTTGCTCTTAAGTTTTGTTAGGCAGAACCAGAGCAACCTTTGGTCTAGAGCTAATTTGTCCTCACTACTGAGGCAATACTCTTTCTTAGCCACTTCAGCTTCCCTGAATTCTCAACTCTGCCTCCTAAACTCAGAGAGACCACTAGACTCTATCCAGGCTCACTCTCTCTGAACTGTTGTTTCATATATTTTGTCCAGTTTTGCAGTTATTTAAGGCAGAAGGGTAAATCCAGTCCTTGTTACTCCATCATAACCAGAAGGATAAGTCCTTACCCTTTTGAAAAGATCACTGTATCTACTCTAGAAAAAAATGAATTGTTGAAGGGCAAAAGTGGAAGCAGACAGACTAAGCTATCACAATAATCCAGGTAGAATTTATCATCTAGGTGGGTAGCAGTGGAGATGGAGAGAAATACTAGATTCTGGGTGCATTTTTGTTTGTTGTTTGAGAGTAGCACGTGGATCTGTTACTTACCACTAAACCTTTAACACAGTACCTGCCCATTGTAGATGTTTAATAAACAAAAGGCAATATGTCACCTTTGAGTGACTAGCTCAAAGATAAATAATACAGAGTCACTGTCCACAAGAAATTAACAATCCAGTGCTGAAAAAAGGATCTGAATATGTTACCTTGTTGGCTCAAAAGCCTTTTTTTGATGGCTCCCCATTACTTGCAAAATAAAGTCAAAAGTCAGTACATCATGCAAAGTCCTCTTTGATGAGCTTCTTTCTTTCTAGGCTGTCTGCAACTGGACCCCTACCCTGACAAACTCTCACACTCTAATCTCACCAAACTACAAATAAATAAATCTTGAATAAACAAATAAATGACATTATACAAAAAATACATATATAGTTCTAATATTTTCTAGTTCCTGACTATATCTTAGGAAGACATTAAATTCAGAGAATGAGCATCTCACACCAAGCCACAGCTATTTCGAATTTTTAACAATCTAGAATAGATTATTTACCCTAACACTTGGCTCCCCTTCTCAAATATCCCATTCCTGTTAGTGGTACCACAATTCTTCCAGTCTTTTAGGTAAAAGTCTCAGCCTCATCTTCGGATACAGGGTGCAAAAATAGATCTGTCATTTATTCCATTATAATGTGTCTCATTTACACATCCTTCTTCAACGATAGTGGGATCACCCAGGATCTCATTGCTGCACACCTGGTTTGCATGACAGATTCCTAGCTGGTCTCCCTTTACTGTTTCCCAGTATATCTTACACACAGCTTTGGGAAAATCTTCCTAAAGCACAGCTTTCATCATGCTATTCTCTTGCTCAAGGAACCTCAACAGTTCTCTAGTTGCCTCAAGTCGAAACACTTCATCTTGGTTTTCAAAGTCTTCCATTATCTGCTATCCTTCTGCCAATATACTACTACCTTATTTCCTGTTACTCTCACACTTGTAATTGCCACTAGTTATACCAACTTCTTCCTCACTCTTTCTGGAGCACACCAGGCACATTCCTATCTCCATACCTTTCTTCATACTGTTGCCTCTTCTTAGAATGTCCTCCCACTACCTCTCCCTGTGCCTAAATCCTCCTCATGTTTAATAAACAACCCTAGGGACTTCTCTAGTGGTGCAGTGGTTAAGATTCCGCCTGCCAGTGCAGGGGACACGGGTTTGAGCCCTGGTCTGGGAAGATCCCACATGCCGTGGAGCAATTAAGCCAGTGTGCCACAACTACTGAGCTTGAGCTCTAGAGCCCATGAGCCACAACTACGGGAGCCTGCGCACCTACAGCCTGTGCACCACAATGAAGAGTAGCCCCCGCTCACCACAACTAGAAAAAGCCCACGTGCAGCAACGAAGACCCAACGCAGCCAGAAATAAATTAATTAATTAAAAAAAAAACCTAGTCCCACCTCTTCAGTGATGCTTTTTAAAATTACTGTAATTTGAGAGCACAAGGTATCGCACACCATAGATAGCTTCCAAAGCTCTTGGCATAGCACTGGGCATGAAAAGCTCAAATAAATACCTTCCCAAACTGATGAGCATAAAAATTAACAAGAACTAAATTCATAATATTGAATGAACATAATCTCAATCTCCTTTACTGGCTCTTCATTCTCTTTTCACTTCTTAATTAATAAAAATGGGGATTATAGTAACACCTCATTTAACGTTGTGAGAATTAAAATAAGTACATATAAAGCACTTAGTATAGTGCCTGCCACACAGTGGGCTCTCAATAAATGTTAGCGATTATTATATCACAGTCACCACTCTCCAAACTTGTTTTACTGCTAACCATTTTGTTTGTTTGTTTGTTTTTGCGGTACGCGGGCCTTTCACTGTTGTGGGCTCTCCCGTTGCGGAGTACAGGCTCCGGACACGCAGGCTCAGCGGCCATGGCTCACAGGCCCAGCCGCTCCGCGGCATGTGGGATCTTCCCGGACCAGGGCAGAAACCCATGTCCCCTGCATCGGCAGGCGGACTCTCAACCACTGCGCCACCAGGGAAGCCCTACTGCCAACAGTTTTATTCTTAGTTAATGGTCTCATCACTGACCTAGTCTCCTAAACCAGGGCCCTTTAAGGCTTTAAGCCATTTTAATCCATTTAAAGGCTTTAAGCCCTTCTTAACTCCTCTCGTTCTCTCCATATTTACTTAGTCAGCAAAGGTCTATTGAATCGTCTTCAGAAATACCTCTCTAAATCTATCACTTCCTCTCTTTGTTCAGGACCTCATTTCTCCCTTGAGACAATTCCAATAGCCGCCTAAACTAATCTCCCCTTCCTCTGGTCTTTCCCAGTCTATTCTTCACATTGTAACCAGCTGTCTAAAACACAGTGCACTTTCCCCTTTAAAACTCTCCAATGGGAATGCCCTGGTGGTCCAGTGGTGCTTTCACTGTGGCCTGGGTTCAATCCCTGGTCGGGAAACTATGATCCCGTAAGCCTCGTGGTGCGGCAAAAAAACCCCAAAACAACAACGACAAAAAACAACCTCTCCAATGGCTACCACACAGTTTGGTATACAAGGCCCTTTTGTTTTGTTTTTGTTTTTATTTATTTATTTGGCTGTATTGGGTCTTAGTTGAAGCACGCAGGATCTTCGTTGTGGCATGCAGGCTTCTCTCTAGTTGTGGTGCGCTGGCTCCAGAGCGTGCGGGCTCAGTAGTTGCAGCACGCAGGCTCAATAGTTGTGGCACGTGGGCTCCAGAGCATGCGGGCTCAGTAGTTGCGGTGTGTGGGCTCTAGAGTGCATGGGCTCAGTAATTGCGGCACACAGGCTTAGTTGCCCCATGGCATGTGGGATCTTAGTTCCCTGACCAGGGATCGAACCCGCATCCCCTGCATTGGAAGGCGGATTCTTAACCACTGGACCACCAAAGAGTCCCTACAAGGCCCTTTTGTGTTCTGACCCCTGCCCACCTATCCAACTTTATCTTCTATCAATTCCTTATTCTATACCTATAGTTCAGCTATACTAGTCTATTTTCAGTTACAAGAATGGGCCATGCTGCTTTACCATTTCATGCCTGGGCAATTCAGTTTCTTCCTGAAATGCCCTTCCTTACCTTGTGCACTTAGTAAATGTTTATTCTTTCTCTGTCTTTGTTTAATTGCCTTCTCTCTGAAGATGTATGTCTCTAATTTCACTCTCTGTTGTTACTTTGTCACATTTTCTCTAGTTATGTTTCCCTTACCACTAGATTGTCTTTATTCCTTAAGAGCAAAAGTCACATCTTATTCATATTTTTATTCTCAATGTGTTGCAGTGTCTAGTGAATAAAAGTATCACCTCCAAAGATCCTGATTTAGTAACTGGGGGTGGAACCTGGGAATTGGCTTGTTAAAGAAGCATTCCAGGTGATTCTGATGCAGGTGAGTGGGTCTGTACATGCCCTTTGGGAGGTTCATGAACTCCATGAAATTACATGAAAACTGTGTAAATATATAAATATATGTGCATTTTTCTAGAAAGATCTCCCACAGTTTATATCATCTATGACCTCCAAAAAAGTTTAAAACTCACTGATTAAATGGGAAACATATATTAATTGACAAGTTACAAAACAATTAAGCTAAATGCTAGAACAAAAATATAAATAAGGTGCTGTGGGAACATAGACTAGGGAGCAATTAGGTGTGCCTGGGGCAGCTAGGAAAAGCTTCACATGAAGGTAACATTTGAGCAGAATCTTCCAAAGTGAGTATCAGTTTGCCAAGTGGAATAGAAAAATATTAATATTCTATTTCATATAAATGAAATCATACAGTATGAGGCTTTTTCTGTCTGGCTTTTTTCACTTAGGATTATTCTGCTCATTCATCCATGTTGCAGCATGTATCAGTACTTCATTCATTCATTTTTTTTTCTGAAGTGTTCCATTGTATGGCTATACCACATTTTGCTTATCTGTTAATCAGGTGATGGATATTTGGCTTGTTTCCATTTTGGGCTATGATGAATAATGCTGTCATGAACATTCATGTACAAGTTTACATTTGAAAGCCTGCTTTCAATTCTCTTTAATAATATACCTAGGAGTGAAACTGCCAAGTCATATGAAAATTCTGTGTTTACCTTTTTTAGGAACCCCAACAGAGACTTTTAAGCAAAGAAATGATCAGTAGGATAGTAGCTACAGCAAAGTGTTGAAGAAAGCTGGAATGGGGAAGAGATAGGAGGCATGAAGACCACAGGGATGACTACTGTAATAGTCTAATAAGAGTAGATAAGGGTTTAAATTAAAAAGAGGCTAGAGAAAAGGCAAAATAACAGTGTGTATAATGTTCAGGATAAGGAACAGGGATAAGTCAAGAAGATGACACTGACTTTGCCAGCTTAAAAAACCTGAGGGATGGTGACATTAACTGAAACTAAGAACAAAGGATGGTGAAGAAATTTAAGAACGGTAGTAGAACACAGTGGTTAAAATTAATGGCTCTAGAGCCAGACTGCTTAGGTTCAATTTCAGGCATAGCCACTTACTAGCTATGTGACCTTGGACAGGTTACTTACATTTCCATGTATCAATTTCCTCATCTGGAAGATGGATATAATATGCCACTTCATCAAGGTGCTGTGAGAAATAAAATGAGTTAAAATACGTAAAGCACCTAGTACTCAGCATGTAATAAGTGCTCAATATCATCTACTGTCATGTTATTTTTTTTAACGATTTCAATCTTTTTAATTTATTAAGACTTGTTTTGCAGCCTAACATGTGATCTCTCCCGGAGAATGTCCCCCATGCACTGGAAATGAATGTGTATTCTGCTGTTGTTGGGTGGAAGGTTCTGTACATTAAGTCTCCTACATACAAACTTACAAGTTACAAACTTTCAGAGATGCGAACGTGCATTCCACCAACATCAGGCATGAGTGAAATTGCAGCTTGCCCTCCATCTCCTATTGTTGATGATCTTTCAGCTCTACCATCTCCCAGCTCCTCTCCCTCCTCCAGTCAGTAACTTTTCTTGCCTGTTCACTTGATGCCAGCCCCTGTATGCCAGCTGTTGTACTGTACTACTGTACTTTGCAAGGTACTGTACTGTAAGATTAAAAATGTTTTCTTTATGTTTTTTTTAATGTATTATTTGTGTGAAAAGTATAATATTATACTATATATCCAATTGTGTTAGCTGAGTACCTAGGCTAACTTTGTTGGACTTATGAACAAATTGGATTTACGAATGTGCTCTCAGAAAGGAACTCATTCATATGTAGGGGACTTACTGTGTATGTCTGTTAAGTCTAGTTGGCTTTTTGTTTTTTTATTTGCATAATACTTGGTACATACATAAGAATATATAACATATAAAGCATAAGGTGAAAATCCATGAAGCCACCACTCCCCTTGAGCATGAGAATGTCATCAACACCTTCACTCTCCCCAAAACACACCCCTGTGCCATCCCCACAGGGAAGCATTGTGGCCACTGTGTTGATTCCCTTGCTTTCCTTCATAATTATAGCACATATGTATGAATCCAATGAAATGTATATTTAGTGTTCGGCTTTATAAAAGTGGCATCATATTGCATGAACTTACATGACTTGCATTTATCCTGCACCATCTGAGAAGAATCCATGGTGATGTCAGGGCTGTGGTCCCTGTTCCACTGCCCTGACATTGCGGTACAGTCACCCCTCATGTCCATTATCCATCTTTTTGTGAGTGGGATTTTGGGTGGCTTGCAGCCTTTTGCTCATCTCCATCTCCTGATTTCTCTGTATTCCACTCAAGAGCACCCAAAATGTAAACGACTGAGGGTGCAGAGATGCTCAATGAGACCACATGGTAGGATGACACCCTCAGTTATGCCTAAACCCCCAGAAAGGAGGGCCTGCTATTGTTAATGATGATGATATTATTTGAGATGAAAAATCTAAGTCTTAGATGCTAAGTTTGAAATATTCAGGGAAGAAGAGTCCAGTACACAGTTAGAAATACTAAACTGAATTTTGAAAAAAGAGTATTTAAAGCCACTGGTATAGATAAGACTTCTTACAGAGAATGTGTAAAGCAAAACAAAACAAAACAAAAAACCCCAAGGATAGAAGACAGAAATCTTCCTGGGCTATTCCTTAACTCATCCTCTAAAATTCCCTTGGGTACTAACATTAGCCTGTTCCTCTTGTTATAATCTCTGTAAGTGATCTCTTATATTCCCATGCTTTTAACCATTAGCTAAGTGCTGATAGTTCTTAAATCTCTACTTCCCGCCTTCATCTCTCTTTTAAGCTTCGAATTCTTATATCCTGTTGCCTGATTACTGCCTCTTCTTGAGTGCCCTAAACATCTCTAAAACTGAACTTATTGTCACCCTGGCAACCAAACTTGTTCCTCCTATATTGCTTATCTCAGTCAATGGTACCATTTTCCTCCTTAAGTCAAGCCAGAAACCTGGAAGTCATCTTCTTATTCAACAATGACACCACCAATATATACATATCTTAGTTCTCACTAAAGTTGTATTCTACTCTTATAAAGATCTCTAGAATCCATCTTCTCCAACTTTACAATTGCCCTAGTTCACGCCCTCACCATTTTGTATATGGTATAGCTATTATATCCTCACTGGTCTCCCAGCCTTGGATCTTGGCCAACAACTATTTCATTCCCACCCACCACATAGCCACCATTATTATCGATTTAAAATTCAATTCCATTCTGTTTTCTTAAAACCTACTTGAAGCGCTACAGGGCTCTTTTCCAATAACCACAGCACTGATAGAGGTTAGCAGTCCCCAGCAGCCTAGCCTCTACCTGCTTATCCTCATCTTTAGCCACTCATCACTTGCTACTTCTCAGTGCTGTCTGAAGTTCATCAAAGGAGAGAATTAACCAGCAATATTAACCTACTTTAGGTCTCCCTTGTTAGAACAGGAGAAATAGAAGACATCCTGCAGTATGTTGAGAAGAGATTCAATGGGAAGTGAGAAAGGACACATTCAGATACCCAGTGCCAGTGTTTTGACAAATTTATCCCAAAAATGAGAGTGAAAGGAAAGAGGGAAACTATAGTTTGCGAAGAGGCAGAGTATTTCTTCCTGGATTGAGGATTTGAGTATATTTGTAGATAGGGAGGAAGGAAGCAGAAGAAGAAGGGAGAGGAAGAGGATAAAGATACAAGAGAGAAGAGCATAGCTGATGGAGCAAGGTCATGGAGAAATAGGGAGGGGATCATCAAGAGCAAAGATAGAGAGTGCTTTTCTCTACTTCTTTCACTGTTTAACTTTTTATAATAAACGTTATCATTTGGGGGAAACAAGCAAATTCATTATTTTAAATTAAAAAAGAAAAAAAGGTGGAAGAGTTAGCCTAAGACAGGAAGGCTGGAGTCTGAAGGGAAGAAGGTAAAAAATGGGTGTCACCACTAGTCAGCTTGGAGGTAGAGAGAAAATTCCTCACTTCATAACTAATATATTCTCTGAAGTAGAAGACAGGCTCGTGAGAGAGTAAGAAGGCCACAGTGGAGGGCTTAATAAGAATGGCAAATTCTTAGAAGAGATAAACAGGAGAGTGAGAAAGCGTTGACGATGGATAAGTAAAAGGCTGCAGAACAGTGCAGCAAACCAAGCTGAGCTTGGGAATGCTATTAATTTTACAGTTGCTCCTATCTACGGGACTATGATATTTACTCCATGTCAGGAGCATGAGGGATGAAAGCACATGGCTGCATTTGCCCAAGATTGGGGATAAGTTGAGCTTGTGTAGGGAAATTTAACTTTAACACAAAATACGTGTCTATCCCCACTACTAGCTATACTTTGTTGACCTTTCTATGCCCTAGAGCCTTGTACATATTAGGCTTTCAAATATTTCATACTTAAGGACCATTGATTAGATGGTTTTCACACAAGAAGAAAAAAAAAAAGAATACTAGTCATTGTCCATTCTCCTACATTTCACAACCCAGCTTTTAAGACTTGTTCCCCTACAGGTAGCAGCTTTACCTAACAACTTCTTGTAAAAACTGATAAATATGCAATCTTCAATTGAAGGGATCCTGGCCTTAACGTAGTGTGTTACTTTCTCAGGTCATTTTGGGGCAACCAAAAAGGTTTGTAAATTCCTGCCCACGTGCCTCCCCCAAATTATCACCCATCGCAAACTGTCTTTAGTAGTAGTTTTAGATGCAACCAACTACTACTAAAACCCTCTGGTGTCTGTTAAACACACCTTGTAACAAGTCACTATGCCAGCCAGAAAAGAAGAGGACTGGTAGAAAAGGAGCTCAGGGAAACTTTGAAACAAGTTTTTTAAGCTAAGGGTTTTAAATCTATCTTAGTTCCAACATATCCTAATACTCCCTCTAAGGTTATTTTCTAAAACCTATTTAAATATAGAGAAACTCATGAAGTATCAAACCCCAGAATGCTACACATTAGACGCCTCCCTCATTAAATATAACCACTGGAAAAATGATTAAAAAAATTAAAATGTTACACTAGAAAACATTCACTTAATACAAAACAAAGCAGTGAAGGAAGACTAGAGAAACAAAAAAGAGATGAAACAGAAAATAAAAACGAAAATGGCAGATATAATCCAACTATATCAATATCATTAAATGTGAGTGGATTAAACAATCCAATCAAAAGGCAGTTATTGTAAGATGGATTTTTAAAAGCGATCCAACTATATGTTATATACTGGAGGAACACTGTATTTTATTATCTTTATTGAAGTATAGTTGATTTCCAATATTATACTCGATTCAGTTGTACAACATAGCAACACAATATTTTTATAGATTATATTCCATTTAATGTTATTATAAAACACTGTCTGTGTTCCCTGTGCTGTAAATTATATCCTTGTAGCTATTTATTTTATACATAGTAGTTAGAACCTCTTAATCATCTACCCCTATTTTGCCCCTCCCCTCATCCCTCTCCCCACTAAAAACCACTAGTTTGTTCTCTATATTTGTGAGTCTACTTGTATTTTGTTATATTCATTCATTTATTTTTTAGAGTCCACATATAAGCGATATCATACAGTATTTGTTTTTCTCTGCCTGACTTATTTGATGAAGCATAATACCCTCCAGGTCCATTCATGTTGCTGTAAATGACAAAAAAAATTCATTCTTTTTCATAGATGAGTAATATTCTATCATATATGAATATATATATGTATATTATGTATATAATATACATATACATATATATTTTATATATATATATATATATATATATATATATATATATACACACACCACATCTTCTTTATCCATTGATCTGTTGATGGACACTCAGGTTGCTTCCACATCTTGGCTATTCTAAATAATGCTGCTATGAACCTTGGCGTGCATGTATCTTTTCACATTCATGTTTTCTGGGTTTTTTTTGGATATATACCCAGGAGTGGAATTACTGGATCATATGGTAGTTCTATTTCTAGTTTTTGGAGGAACCTCCGTACTGTTTTCCATAGTGGCTACACAAATATACAATCCCATCAACAGTGTACTAGGGCTCCCTTTTCTCCACAGCCTTGCCAACATTTGTTATTTGTGGTCTTTTTTTTTTTTTTTTTTGCGGTACGTGGGCCTCTCACTGTTGTGGCCTCTCCCGTTGCGGAGCACAGGCTCCGGATGCGCAGGCTCAGCGGCCATGGATCACGGGCCCAGCCACTCCGCGGCATGTGGGATCTTCCCGGACCGGGGCACGAACCCGTGTCCCCTGCATTGGCAGGCGGACTCTCAACCACTGCGCCACCAGGGAAGCCCTATTTGTGGTCTTTTTGATGATAGTCATTTAACAGATATAAGGTGATATCTCATTGTGGTTTTGATTTACACTTCTCTGATGATTGGCAATGTTGAGCAACTTTTCATGTGTCTGTTGGCCATCTGAACATCTTCTTTGGAAAAATGTCTATTCAAGCCTTCTGCTCATTTTAAAATCAGGTTGTATTTTTGATATTGAGTTGTATGAGCTGTTTATATATTTTGGATTAGCCCCTTATTGGTCGTATCATTTGCAAATACTTTCTCCCAGTCGGTTGTCTTTTCATATTGTCAATGGTTTCCTTTGCTGTGCAAAAGCTTTTAAGTTTAATTAGGTCCCATTTTTTATATTTGCTTCTGTCTCCTTTGTCTTAGGAGACAGATCCATAAAAATATTGCTACTATTTATGTCAAAGAGTGTTCTTCCTGTGTTTTCTCCTAGGAGTTTTATGATTTCCAGTCTTACATTTAGATTTTTAATCCATTTGAGTTTGTTTTTGTATGAGATGTGAGAAAATGTTCTAATTTCATTCTTTTACATGTAGCTGTCCAGTTTCCCAGCACCACTTACTGAAAAGACTGCCTTTCCCCCCATTATATATGCTTTCCTACCTTGTCGTAGATTAATTGACCATAAGTGTATGAGTTTATTTCTGGACTCTCTATTCTGTTCCATTGATCTATGTGTCTGTTTTTGTGCCAATAAATCAGTGAGCATGAAACCTCCAGCTTTGTTCTTGTTCTCAAGGTTGCTTTGGCTATTGGGGGGATCTTTTCTGATTTCCATATAAGTTTTAGGATTATTTGTTCTGGTTTTGGGCAAAATGTCATTTTAATAGGGACTGCATTAAATCTGTAGATTGCTTTGGGTAGTATGGTCATTTTAACAATATTAATACTTCTAACCCATGAACATGGGATTATCTTTCCATTTTGGAGGATCATCTTTAATTCCCTTCACCAGTGTTTTATAGCTTTCAGAGTATAGTCTTTCACCTCCTTGGTTAAATTTACTACTAGGTATTTTATTCTTTTTGATACAATTTTAAACAGGATTGTTTTATTACTTTCTCTTGCTGATAGTTCATTATAAGTGTATAGAAAAGCAACAGAGGGCTTCCCTGGTGGTGCAGTGGTTAAGAATCTGCCTGCCAATGCAGGGGACACGGGTTCGAGCCCTGGTCCGGGAAGATCCCACGTGCCGCAGAGCAACTAAGCCCGTGCGCCACAACTACTGAGCCTGGGCTCTACAGCCCGCGAGCCACAACTACTGAAGCCCTTGTGCCACAACTACTGAAGCCCGTACACCTAGAGCCCGTGCTCCGCAACAAGAGAAGCCACTGCAATAAGAAGCCTGCGCACCACAACAAAGAGTAGCCCCTTCTCGTCGCAACTAAAGAAAGCCCGCACACAGCAACGAAGATCCAACACAGCCAAAAAATAAACAAATAATAAATATATAAGTCTGCTTCCCTTTACATATGTTGGTCCCTAATAAATATCTTTAAAAAAAAGAAAAGCAACAGATTTCTGTATATTAATCTTGTATCCTACAACTTTACTGAATTCATTTATTAAGTTCTAATAGTTTTCTGATGGAGACTTGAGGGTTTTTTATATATAGTATCATGTCATCTGCAAATAGTGAGTTTTACTTCTCCCCTTCCAGTATGGATGCCTTTTATTTCTTTTTTTGCCCGATGCTGTGGCTAGGACCTCCAATACTATGTTAAATAGACATGGCAAGAGAGGGCATCTTGGTCTTGTTCCTGTTTTTAGAGGAAAAGCTTTCATCTTTTCACCACTGAGTATGATGTTAGTTGTGGGTTTGTCATATATGGCCTTTATTATGTTGAAATATGTTGCCTCTCTATCCACGTTGATGAGAGTTTTTATCATGAATGGATGCTGAATTTTGTCAAATGCTATGAGATGACCATGCATCTACTGAGATGACCATGTGATTTTTATCCTTCCTTTTGTTAATGTGATGTATCACATTGATTGATTTGTGGGTACTGACCCACCTTTGCATCCCTGGAATAAATCCCACTTGATCGTGGTGTATGATCCTTTTTATATATTGCTGAATTCAGTTTGCTAATATTTTGTTGAGGACTTCTGCATTTATATTCATCAGAGATATTGGCCTGTAATTCTTTTTGTAGTGTCTTGTCTGGTTTTGGTATCAGGGTAATGGTGGCCTCTGGGAATGAATTTGGGAGTGTTCCCTCCTCTTCAATTTTTTGGAATAGTTTGAGAAGGATAGGTTATTAGTTCTTCTTTATATGTTTACTAGAATTCCCCTATGAAGCTGTCTGGTCCTGGACTTTTGTTTGCTAGGAGTTTTTTTATTACAAATTCTATTTCACTATTTATTATTGGTCAGTTGAGGTTTTTACTTCTTCCCAATTCAGTCTTGGAAGGTTGTATGCTTCTATAAATTTATCTATTTCTTCTAGGTTGTCCAATTTTTTGGCATATAACTATTTGTAGTATTCTCTTATGATATTTTGTATTTCTGTAATATCAGATGTTATTTCTCCTCTTTCGTTTCTTATTTTGTTTATTTGGGTCCTCTTTTTTTTCCTTCATGAACCTCGCTAAAGGTTTATCATCTTGTTTGTCTTTGCAAACAATCAGCTCTTGGTTTCATTGATCTTTTCTATTGTTTTTTTGGGGGGTCCTCTATTTTATTTATTTCCTCTCTGATTTATTATCTCCTTCCTTCTGCTGACTTCGGGCTTTGTTTGTTCTTCTTTTTACAATTTCTTTAGATGTTAGATTGTTTGTTTCAATTTTTTCTTGTTTCTAGAGGTAGTTCTGTATCATTACAAACTTCCATCTTGGAACTGCTTTGCTGTGTCCCATAGATTTCTGGACATTGTGTTTTTATTTTCATTTGCCTCAGGTATTTTCTATTTCCTCTTTGATTTATTCATTGACCCACTGGTTTTTAGTAGCATGTTGTTTAGTCTCCACGTGTTTTTGTTTTTTCCATTTTTCTTCCTGTAGTTGATTTCTTGTTTCATACCGTTCTGGTAGGAAAAAATACTTGATATAATTTCTACCCTCGTAAATTTGTTGAGACTTGTTTTGTTGCCTAGCATGTGATCTATCCTGGAGAACATTCCATGTGCACTTGAAAAGAATGTGTATTCTGCTGTTCTGGGATGGAATATCCTGCAGATATCAATTAAGTCCAATTGCTCTACTGTATCATTTATGACCATTTTTTCCTTATTGACTTTCTGCCTGGATGATCTATCCATTGATGTAAGTGGGTTGTTGAAGTCCACTACTATTATCGTATTATTGTCAATTTCTCACTTTATGTCTGCTAATATTTGCTTTATGTATTTAGGTGCTCCTGTATTAGGTGCACATGTATTAATGACTGCTGTATCCTCTTCTTGTATTAATCCCTTTATCATTATATAATGCCCTTCTTTGTCTTTGGTATAGACTTTGTTTTAAAGTCTACTTTGTCTAATATGAGTATTGCTACCTCCACTTTCTCACCATTTCCATTTGCGTGAAATATTTTTTCTATCCCTTCACTCTCAGTCCTTGTGTGCTTTTAGCTCTGAAGTGAGTCTCTTGTAAGGAACATATAGATGGGTCTTGTTTTCTTTATCCAATCAGCCACCCTCTATCTTTCGATTGGAGCATTCAGTTCATTAACATTTAAAGTGATTATTGATAGGTATGTTCTTATTGCCTTTTTATTAACTGTTTTCTGACTGTTCTGGTAATTCTCCTCTGTTCCTTTTCTCTTCTTTTAGTTTCTTCACTTGTTGTTTGATGATTTTCTTAAGTGGTATGTTTGTGTTCCTTTCTCTCTAGTTTTTGTGTATCTACTGTAGGTTTCTGATTTGTGGCTACCATGGGGTTCGTATATGTTGACCTATAACTATATGTACTTGTTTTGAACTGGTAGTCATTTCAATACAAACACCTTCTAAAAGACCTTTTTTTTTTTTTTTTTTTGCGGTACGCAGGCCTCTCACTGTTGTGGACTCTCCCGTTGCGGAGCACAGGCTCCGGACGCGCAGGCTCAGCGGCCATGGCTCACGGGCCCAGCCGCTCTGCAGCATATGGGATCTTCCTGGACCGGGGCACGAACCCGTGTCCCCTGCATCGGCAGGCGGACTCTCAACCACTGCGCCACCAGGGAAGCCCCTAAAAGACCTTTTTTTATTCCCTTCTTTTTTACTGTTTTTACTCCCCTCTCCCACATTTTTATGTTTTTGCTGTCATATTTTATATCTTCATGTTTATTCCTTAACTTTTATTATAGTTATAGTTAATTTTACAATTTTTGTCTTTTAATCTTTGTTATAGCTTATTTATTTAAGTGGTTGATCCACAGCCTTTACTATATATATTTGCCTTTACTAGTGGGATTTTTTCTTTCCTATAGATCCTTACTTCTTGTTGTAGCCCTTTCTTTGCAACTTAGAGAAGACCCTTTAACATTTCTTTTAGGGTCAGTTTAGTATTGATGAACTCTTTTAGTTTTGGCTTGTCTGAGAAGTTCTTTATCTCTCTGCCAGTTCTGAATGATAATCTTGCTGGGTAGAGTATCCTACTTTGTAGGGTTTTCCCTTTTAGCATTTTAAATATATAATGCCACTCCCTTCTGGCCTGCAAAGTTTCTGCAGAAAAATCAGCTGATAGCCTTATGGGGGTTCCATTATATATGACTCTGTTTTTCTCTTGCTGCCTTTAGAATCCTCTTTAATTTTTGCCATTTTAATTATGATATGTCTTGGTGTGGGTATGTTTGGGTTCATCTTGTTTGAGACCCTCTGTTCTTCCTGTACCTGGATATCTGTTTCTTTCTTCAGGCTCCGGAGATTTTCAGCCATAATTTCATCAAATATATTTTTGACCTCTTTCTCTCTCTCTTCTCCTTCTTGGACTACTTTAATGTGAATGTTGGTACACTCTGTGTTGTCCCAGAGGCCCCTTAAACTGTTCTTATTTAAAAAACTTTTTTTGTTTTGCTATTCTGATTGTGTGGTTTCCATTATTCTATATTCTGGATCACTTACACGTTCTTCTATATCACTTAGTCTTCTGTTAATTCCTTCTAGTGTGCTTTTCATTTCAGTTTTTATAGTCTTCAGCTCTGACGGGTTCTTTTTTATATTTGCTAGGTCCTTGTTAACATTCTCACTGTGTTCATCTATTCTTTTCCCAAGTTCAGTTAGCATTTTCTGAGTAATGCTTTGAACTCTTTACCTGGTAAATTATTTATCTCTGTTTCATTAGTTGTTTTTCAGGGTTTTATAAATTTTTCTTTGGTTTGAAACAAATTCCTTTGTCTTCTGATTTTGTTTAATTTTCTCTGTGTCTATGAAATTAGGTGAAACAGTTACCTATCCTGGTCTTGAAGGGGTGTTCTTGTGTGGGGACATCTTTATACAGTCTGCATGTGCCCAGTGGCTTTGGTGGGAGAGTTGGATCTGAAGTGAGCACAGGTCATGTCTTCCCCCAGTGTTTGATGGCAGTTATCACCTTGGTGGGAGGTGGGACTGGAGATGGAGGTGCTAGAGCCAGAGCGAGGGCTTCTCCTATGCTCAGTGGTCGGTACCAGGGTCAGGGTTGGGTGCCAAGGTGCTAGAGCAGAAGCCCTGAGGGTAGGGTCTGAGCTGGCTCTGTTCCTTCTAAGTGTGTGCTCTCCTCACTCCTGGCAACAGCACCTTCGCCCCAGAAGGTAGCAGTGCTGGAGCAAGGGGTGCTGAACTAGGCTCCCGGTATGGGTCACAGCATGTGCTGGGGTGGTCCCAGCACACCAGTCAGAGTTCCAGACTGCTCCTGATCTGCTGCCTCTGTGAGCACCAGTAAGGCTGCCCTAGCCCCGTTCAGATGCAGTGCCAGGTATGAGCCATCTCTGTCCCAACCAAGTGTGCACTTTCCTTGGCAACGTCAGCCTTTGTCCTAGTGCAGAGCTGTGTTGAAGGAGCTAGCCAGGACAGAGCAAGCGCTCAGCATGGGCCAGTGCACACAGTGGGATAGTCCTGGAATGTCAGTCAGAGCTCCAGACTGCTTCTGATCTGCCACCTCTGCGAGCACCAGTAATGGCTGACCTCACCCCATTCAGATGCAGTGCTGGCTCTGAGCTGGCTCTGTCCCCACTAAGTGTGCACTCTGCTCAGCAACAGCAGCCTTCATCCTAGTGGGGAGCTGTGCCAGAGCTAGAGGGGTCAGGGAATGCACTGGGGTGGTCACGGGAAACCAGCCAAAGCCCCAGGCAATTTCAATCTGATTTCTCCACCTTGTTCCTAGGAGCAAGCAAGCATGTGCATGCTCTTCATGAGTAGAGTCTGAGTTTCTTACAGCCCTCCTGTACGTACCACTGGTTTTCAATCCAGCTAAGGGGACTCATATTCCTCTTATCGAACCCCTGGGTTGGGGTGCCCAATACATGGTTCGAACCCCTCCCCAGGGAGGATCTCCTAGCCTGTGATATTCCCTTCCTCTTCTGTGTCCCCTCCTGGAGGCACAGGTCCTGAACTGATTGCTTTTCCTCCCTTCCTAACTGACTCTGTATGGATCTTTCTTTACAGGCTCAATTGTAGAAGAATCTTTCTACCAGTCTCCAGTTTGTTTTCAGTGAGAATTACTCCACTTGTAGATGTATTTTTGATGTGTTTGTGTGGGACGTGAGCTCAGCGTCTTCCTACTCCACCATCATGATCTCCTCCCTACAGGAGAAACACTTTAGATCAAAGATACAAATAGGTTGAAAATAAAAGGATCGAAAAATATATACCATGCAAACAGCAACCATAAGAAAACTGGAATGGCTAGACTAATATCAGACAAAATAGACTTTAAGAATAAAATGTTACTAGAGACAAAAGGGACATTTTATAATGACAAACACATCATGAATATATAATAATTATAATATACACATACCGAACAACAGAACCCCAACGTATGTGAAGCAAAAACTGACAGAATTGAAGGGAAAAAAAGAGAATTCAACAACAGTAGTTGGAGACTTAAATATCCCACTTTTGATAACGGCTAGAACAACAGGACAGAAGATCAGGAAGGAAACTGAAGACTTAAACAACACTATACACAAACTAGACCTAATAGATATCTATAGAACACCATGTCCAACAATAGAAGATTATACATTCCTCTGAAGTGCAAATGGAACATTCTCTAGGATAGACTATATGCTAGGCCTCAGTAAATTTTAAGTGACTGAAATTATACAAACTATATTCTCCAATTACAATGGAGTGAAATTAGAAATTAAGTAACAGAAAAATTTGGAGGAATTAACAAATATGTGGAAATTAAACAATGCATTCCTGGAAAAGCAAGTGTTGTTTATTTTTAATATTTATTTATTTGGCTGCATTAGGTCTTAGTTGCGGAATGCGGGATCTTCGTTGCGGCATGTGGGCTTCTCTCTAGTTGCAGAGCACAGGCTCTCTAGTTGCGGCAAGTGGGCTCAGTAGTTATGGCACATGGGCTTAGTTGCCCCATGGCACGTGGGCTTAGTTGACCCATGGCATGTGGTACCTTAGTTCCCCAACCAGGGATCAAACCTGTGTCCCCTGCATTAGAAGGCGGGTTTTTTTTTTAATAATCCTGGCTTTTATTTTTTAATTAATTAATTTATTTATTTGTTTATTTTTTGCTGTGTTGGGGCTTTGTTGCTGCACACGGGCTTTCTTTAGCTGCAGTGAGCAGGGGCTATTCTTTGCTGCAGTGCGCAGGCTTCTCATTGCAGTAGCTTCTCTTGTTGTGGAGCATGGGCTCTAGGTGTGTGGGCTTCAGTAGTTGTGGCACGTGGGCTCAGTAGTCGTGGCTCGTGGGCTCTAGAGCACAGGCTCAGTAGTTGTGGTGCATGGGCTTAGTTGCTCCATGACATGTGGGATCTTCCCGGACCAGGGCTCAAACCTGTGTCCCCTACATTGGCAGGTGGATTCTTAACCACTGGACCACCAGGGAAGCCCCAAGCAAGGGTTTAAAAGAAGAAATCACAAGGGAATTTAGAAAATACTATGAGATGAATAAAAATGCAAACACAATATACCAAAACTTATAGAATGCCACTAAAGCAATGCTTACAAGAACTGTATAGATATAAATGTCTCCATTAAAAAAGAAAGATCTCAAATCAGCAACTTAACCTTCCATTTGAAGACACTGGGGAAAAAAGAGAAAACTAAAGTGAAAGCAAACAGAAGAAAGAAAATAATAAGGATTAGAATGGAAACTAATAAAATAGAGACTAGAAAAACAATATAGAAAGTCAATGAAATTAAATGTTGAATCTCTGAAAAGATAGAAAAAACTGCCAAACCTTTAGCTAGACTGATGAGGAAAAGAAGATTGAAATTACTAAAATCAGAAAGGAAAGTGGAGACTTCACTACTCACATTAGAAATATAAAAAAGATTATTAGGGAATGCTATGAAAAACTGTATGGCAACAAATTAGATAACCTAGTTGAAATAGACAATTTCCTAGAAAGACACAAAGTAAAATTACTCAAGAACAAATCAAGGACTTCCCTGGTGGCACAGTGGTTAAGAATCTGCTTGCCAATGCAAGGGACACAAGTTTGAACCCTGGTCCGGGAAGATCCCACATGACGTGGAGCAACTAAGCCCATGCACCACAACTACTGAGACTGCACGCTAGAGCCCGCATGCCACAACTACTGAGCCTGCATGCCACAACTACTGAAGCCCATGCGCCTAGAGCCTGTGCTCCGCAACAAAGAGAAGCCACCACAATGAGAAGCCTGCGCACCACAATGAAGAGTAGCCCCTGCTTGCCACAACTAGAGAGAAAGCCCATGTGCAGCAACAAAGACCCAACACAGCCAAAAATAAATAAATAAATTAATTAATTAATTAAAAAAAGAAGAAATTGAAAATGTGAATAGGTCTAAATAATAAAAAGGTTGAAATGGTAATCAAAATGCTTCCCACAAGGAAAAGCCCAGATCCAGATGACTTCACTAGTGAAGTCTACCAAACATTTAAGGAAGAGTTAATACTAATTTTTCATAAACTCTTCCAAAAAAAATAAAAGAGGGGGAACACTTCCCAACTCATTCTATGAGGTCAGTATAACCCTGATACCAAGACCAGAAACACCACTACGAAAGAAAATTACAGAATCTCTTATGACTATAGACACACACACACACACATTAATCCAGCAATACATAAAAGGAATTATAAACCATGCCCAAGTAGGATTTATCCCAATAATGTAAGGTTGGTTTAACATCCAAAAATCAATTGGTGTAAAACATCATATCAATAGAATAAACAAAAACCATATTATCATCTCAATAGACACACACTGACAAACTTCAAAAACCTTTCACGATAAAAAACATTCACTAAAACAGGGAAAAAGGGAACTTCCTCAACCTGGTAAAGGGCATATATGAAAAACCCACAGCTAACATAATATTTCATGGTAAAAGACTGAATGTTGGGGCTTCCCTAGTGGCGCAGTGGTTGAGAGTCCACCTGCTGATGCAGGGGACACGGGTTCATGCCCCGGTCCAGGAAGATCCCACATGCCGTGGAGTGGCTGGGCCCGTGAGCCATGGCTGCTGAGTCTGCGCGTCCAGAGCCTGTGCTCTGCAATGGGAGAGGCCACAACGGTGAGAGGCCGGCGTACCGCAAAAAAAAAAACAAAAAACAAACAAACAAAAAAAAAAAAAAACAAAAAAAACTGAATGTTTTTCCCTAAGTTCAGGAGCAAGACAAGTATGTCTACTCTCACCACTTGTATTCAACACTGTATTGGAGGATCTAGCCAGGGCAATTAGGCAAAAAAAAAAAAAAAAAAAAAAAGAAGAGAAAGAAAAAAGAAAAGAAATACAAAGCATCCAGACTGGAAAAAAAAAGTAAAACTATCTCTATTTGTAGATGACATAGTTTTGTATATAGAAAATCCTAAGAAATCCACTAGAAAATAATTAGACTTAATAAATGAATTCAGCAGCATTGCAAAATATGAGATAAATATACAAAAACTGATGGTATTTCTATACACTTGCAAAGAACAATCTAAATATGAGATTAATGAAACAGTATCATTTATAAACGTTAAAAAGAATTGTGAATAAATATATCAAAAGTACAACATGTATATTCTGAAAACTATAAAACATTGTTAAAAGAACTTGAATAAGAACTAAATAGGAACTTCCCTGGAGGTCCAGTGGTTAAGACTCCACACTTCCATTGCACAGGGCACAGGTACGATCCCTGGTTGGGGAACAAAGATCCCTCATGGCACGGCCAAATAAATAAATAAAATGGTAAAGACCTCATTTTACAAAAAAGAACGAAATAAGTGGAAAGACACCCCATTTCATGGATGACATTTTAACAATATTAGACATAATATTGTTAGACATTTTAACAATATTAGACATAATGTCTAATGTCTAACATAATGTCTGACATTGTTAAAATGTCAGTACTCCCCAAATTGATGTGTAGATTTAAAGTAATCTCCACGAAATTTCCATCTGTTTTCTTCACAGAAATTTATAAACTGAACCTAAAATTCATATGGAAATTCAAGGGACCCAGAAGGTCAAAACAATCTTGAAAAAATGAAACAGGGCTAGAAGAATCACATTTCTCAATTTCAAAACTTACTAAACACAGCTACAGTAATCAAGATAGTGTGGTTCTGGAATTAGGGACAGACATATAGATCAATGGAATAGAATTAAGAGTCCAGAAATAAACCCATGTATCTGTGGTCAATTGATTTTTGAAAAGGGTGCCAAATACATTCAATAGGGAAAGAGTTGTCTTTTCAACAAATGGTGCTGGGAACATTGGATAGCTACATTCAAAAGATAAAGTTGGACCCTTATCTCACATCATATACAAAATTAACTCAAATTGGATCAAAGACCTAAATGTAACATAAATGTAAATATTCATTACCTTGGATTGGGCAATGGATTCTTAGGTATGACACCAAAGACATGAGTAATCAAAGAAAAAAATAGATGTACTGGACTAACAGAAATTTTAAACTTTGGTATTTCAAAGGACATATCAATTAAGTGAAAAGATTTTCCATCAGTAAAAGGATCCATGGCAAGATAGTCCATGCCAGATCCCAGGAGAATAAGACATGAGCTCCCAAAATATAAGCAGGGGCTAAAGAACTTGGACAAGGAGAATAAAGAGGTCATAGCTGTAAACTGCATCTAAATTAATTTTCTTACAGTTTTAAAGTACAAGACATCCAGGATTATGAAGGTCTCTCCAATTGCAATCAACTTATCTAATTTTATTCTTGAAGGTAATCTCACATACCCAAATTCAAAATGCTCAGAGATAACATAAATAAGAGATACCACTTTACCTATGAGAATAACTACTCAGAGAAGGCAGATGCACAGGTACCTGAGATGCACAGGACACTTATAAAGAGACAATTCAGCAGGGAAACTATTTTTAAAGCACAAAAATTTACTTGGGGAGGAGAATTCAGAGGATGATTTATTTAGACAATAATTTGTGTTTTATTCTCTCTTCTGTGAAACATCAAAAAATGAGAGGTATTAGACCCTCCCCATTCTAAATCAGTAGCCACACGAATGTGTCCAGAATCTAGGCTCCCTAAGTCAAGGACCTTAATGACTGTTCTGTGACATAACCTAAAATAAGACATTGACAAACACATGAAAGACAAAAATCCCCCAGTTCCTGCCATCAGATCTTGTTTGAGAGATGGCAGCTCATAAAAAGGTACTGGGATAGAAAGTGGTTAAAACATCTGGGGGAAGAAATAACTCAAATTTAGAGGAAAAGGTTGAGCTTCTCCAGGACAATGAAGAAAGAAGGTACTAGACTTCCAGGGAGTAATGAAAAAAGAAAAAGAAAGAAAGTGGAAAGACAACTCACAGAATGGGAGAAAAATATTTGCAAATCATATATATGTTAAGGGACTTATATCAAAATATATAAATTCTTACAACTTAATACTAAAACAAATAATCCAATTAAAAATTGACAAAGGAGCCTTCCAATTTCTAGTCTGGCATATAAGGAGAAGTCACCACTCCATCTTAACAAGTAAAAAGCTGAACAAACTAAAAAAATCAACAACTCTTCTAGATCTGTCAGTGAGGTAACAAGGCAAACACTGCCCCTAAAATTGCAAAGACAAACAGGCAGATACAGAGAATCACAACTTGACAGAACAGAAACCCATGAGCAGAAACCTCCATGGGAACCAGTACTGGGGTAGAAAACTCTGAACTATTGATGAAATGCTGGAGTATCAGAGTCGACAAGCCTGAGAGATTAAAAAAAAAAGCCAGGGAGACCCAGTCATGGGGAACCCACAACTCTCAGGATTCCAGTAGGAGGAGGAGAAAGTAATCATTTTGAAATATGCTAGACCATTCTGTTCTACCCTTAAGAGAAACTATTTCACCAGAGCCTAATCTGTTGGGGTCTCATCAGAGCCTAACCAACTTAGAGGAAGGGAAATACCCAACTCTTGCCCCCTCTAAACACCCTGTACCACCTAAGTGGGGAGAAAAAACTGAGAGACACATAAGGTTCACAGCCCAGGGACACAGGCTCACTAAAAGACTAAGACTTAATCAGAGGATTATAAAACACTTCTCCTCCCACCGTACCTTACCAGTACATTACTACAGTGCTATTTACCAAAGCTCCTTTTACCTCATACACCATGTCTGGCTTCCAGTGAAAAATTACAGGGCATGCCAAAAGGCAAAATACAGTTTGAAGTGAAAGAGCAAACATCAGAACCAGACTCAGACATACCAGATGCTAGAATTATCAGGCTATGAATTTAAAACAACTATGATAAATATGCTAGGGGATGTAATGGAAAAAGCAGATAATGTGTAAGAACAGATGAGTAATTTAAGCAGAGAGATGAAAATTCTAAGAAAGAATCAAAAAGATTTTCTAGAGATCAAAAACACTGTAACAGAAATTAAGAATGCCTTTGACAGGCTCATTAGTAGACTGCACATGGCTAAGGAAAGGATCTCTGAACTTGAGGATATATCAATAGAATCCTCCAGAAATAAAAAGCAAAGTAAAAAAAAAAGACTTTTTTAAAAAAAGGAAAAGACTATCTAAGAACTGTGGGTCAACAAAAATAAAAGTGTAATATATGTATAATGCGAGTACCAGAAGGAGAAGAAATAAAAAAAGGAACAGAAGAAATTTTTCTCATTCTAAATTGATCTTAAATACCAGTTTGCTCAAATAGCAACAGTGTATTCAATTATGTATGCTTGTGTGTGTGTGTGTGTGTTTATAATGAAGCAAAATGAGTGACAGCAATGATACAAAGAATGGGAGGGAGGAATTAGGATTATTTTGTTATTATAAGGCACTCATGCTACCTGTGAAGCAGTATACAGTCATCCCTAGGTATCCACAGGGGATTGTTTCCAGGAGCCCCCAATCCGTGGATGCTCAACTCCCTTATATAAAATGGCATAGTACAGTTGCCCCTCCACATCTGCGGGTTTCACATCTGTAGATTCAACCAACCGCAGATGGAAATTTCAATATGCAGTTAGTTGAATCCACAGATGCAAAACCCGTGAATACAGAGGGCTAACTGTATAATTATTGGAAAAAATCTGCATATAAATGGACCTGTGCATGTTGTTCAAAGGTCTACTGTAGTGTTATTTGAAAAGTAGACTTGGACTAGCTATAAATGTATATGGAAAACTCTAGGGCAACTACTAAAAAGGGGGAAAAAAGTATAATTGACATACTAAGAAAGGAGACAAAAAGGAACCATAAAAAATGTTCAGTTAAAACCACAGAAGACAGAAAAAGAATGGAAGATGAAAATGGGAACAAAGAACAAGGGCAGCAAATAGAAAACACTAATGAATATGATAAATATTATCACTTTGAATGTTAATGGTCTAAATGTACCAATTAAAAGACAGAGGTTGTTAGAGTGAATAAAAAAATAAGACCCAGCTATATGCTGTCTACAAGAAGCCCATTTTAAATATAGACACACATAGATTAAAAGTAAATGCATGGAATAAAATACACTGTGCTAACACTAACAACAACAAAACAGGAAGTAGTAGCTATATTAATTTCATACAGAGTGGACTCTGAAGCAAGAAAAGTTATCTGGGATAAAGAAGAGCATTACATAATGATAAAAGGGTCACTTCTCCAGGAAGACATAACAATCCTTAATGTATATACAACCTAACAACAGAGCATCAAATTATGTGAGGCAAAAACTAATAGCATTGTAAAGAGAAATAGATAAATCCAATATCTTGGTTGGAGACTTCAACATCCCTCTGTCAGGAATGGACAGATCCAGCAGACACAAAATCAGTGAGGATGTAGTTGAACTCAACAATACCATCAATCAACTGGATATAACTGACATCTATAGACTACTTCATACAACAACAACAGAATATACATTCTTCTCAAGCTCACATGGACCATGCATCAGGATAAAACACACCTTAACAATTTAAAGAACAGAATTTAAAAGAATAGAAATGATACAATTTCTGCTGTCAGGCCACAGTAGAATGAAACCAGAAATCATAACAGAAAGATGACTGAAAAAAATCCCCAAATATATGGAGATTAAACAACACACTTCTAAATAATACATGGGTCAAAGGAGAAATCTCAAGAGAAATTTAAAAATATTTTGACTAGATGAAAATGAAAACATAACTTGGGGATTTCCCTGGTGGTCCGGAGGTAAAGAATCCACCTTACAATGCAGGGGATGTGGGTTCGATCCCTGGTCAGGGAACTAAGGTCCCACATGCCGCGGGGCAACTAAGCCCACGTGCCACAACTACTGAGCTCATGCACCTCAACTAGAGAGGCCATCTGCTGCAAACTACAGAGCCCACACACTCTAGAACCTGCACACCACAACTGCAGACACCATGCGCCCTGGAGCCTGCATGCCACAACTAGAGAAGAGAAAACCCGCACGCCACAACTAGAGAGAAGCCCACGCGCCACAACAAAAGATCCTGAGTGCCTCAATGAAGATCCTGTGTGCCGCAACTAAGACACAACACAGCCAAAAATAAATAAATAAATAAATAAATAAATAATAAATCTTTAAAAAAAAGAAAACATAACTTATCAAAATGTGTGGGATACCACAAAAGCAGTGCTTAGAGAGAAAGTCATAGCATCAAATGCATGAAAGAAGAACAATCTAAAATCAGTAATCTAAGTTTCCACCTTAGGAAACTAGAAAAAGAAGAGCAAGTTAAATTCTAAGTAAGCAGAAGAAAAGAAATAATAAGAATGAGAGCAGAAATCAATGAAACTGAAAATAGAAATCAGTAGAGAAAAATCAATGAAACTAAAAGCTGGTTCTTTGAAAAGATCAATATACTAAATTATACATTGGATTGTACACTTTAAATGGGTGACTTCTGTGGTGTGTGAATTAGACCTCAATAAAGCTATTTTTAAAAATCAGATCAAAACTATAGAAACAGTAAAAAGACCAGTGGTTGCCAGGGGTTAGGAGAGAGGGATAAATAGGAAGAACACAGAAAATTTTTAGGGTGGTGGAACTATTCTGTATGATACTATAATGGTGGCTATATGTCATCATACACATTTGTCAAAACCCACTGAATGTACAATACCAGGAATGAACCCTAATATAAACTATGGACTTTGGGTGATAATAATGTGTCATTGCAGGTTCATTGATTATAAGAAATGCACCACTCTGGGGCAGAATGTTGATTGTGGGGGAGGCTGTGCATGCATGGGGTCAGGAGGTACACAGGAACTCTCAGTACTTATAGCTCAGTTTTGCTGTGAACATAAAACTGCTCTAAAAATAAAGGATATTTAAAAAGAAAAACAAATTTAAATCAGAGACTCTTCAAATAGAATGTGAAATAACAACACAAAAAATCCTGTACCTTTATACTTTCTCTTGCATGGCTCCTTTTTAGGCCTAGCAAAACTAGGTCCATAAAAAGCACAGTCCATGTCCTCCCTTGCTATCTAGACTGAGAAGCCTAACTCCTCCTCCTTAACTTGAATAGGCTGGCCAGAGAGCCTCATTAGGACCTCTGTTTTAGACTCCCTGTGGCACTTCAACTCCAGGCATTCTGTTTCACTCTACCCAGACAAGTGACCTAATGAGTTCAATCCAAAAGGTGATCTGTACTAACTATGGAGAAATCTTTACCTTTTATACTCTTACCATCTTCTCTGTTTTCAGCTAGCATGGTCTATCTACCTGACCTGTCCTTCATTTTGCCATCTTCCCCAAAATTCAAGATCTAAGTCAAACAAACAAAAATATTAAAAACACTAATGACAAATCTAACTAAAAATACTAATGTTAAAAGCACTGTTCTGGAAGGAAAGTGTAGAACACCTAATTTGTTACAAACTCAGGAAACAAAGGAAGCTACCTTCCTTCAAACTGGCCTAATTAGCACCCACTAGCCTGATCTCCAAGATGTTCTGACCCTGAAACTTCTTGCTGCAAACTGTTGACAAGAAATAACTGATTGCATGCCTACCTGTGAAGAATCATTTATCACAGTATTGAACTTCCATCTCATATACTCTCCTTTCCAATGCCTGATAATAGTGACTGTATATTGAGCTCTATGTATGTGCTAGGCATCATGTTTATGCTTTATATATTTTTTCATTTAATTCGTACAATAACCATGTAAGTATAAATAATCTATTTGATAGGTAAAGAAACTGAAGTTTGAGAAGGTTAACCAATTTTCCCATGATCACATAGCTAGTAAGTGAAAGAGCTGGGATTCATTCTCTTAACTATTAAATATTAAAGAAATCTTTAAAATATGATTATCATCTATAGAGAGCTGATGTTTCTTTAGAAAAAGATACTTCATAACTGAATCATTTTACTGTACACCTGAAACTAACACAACATTGTAAATCAACTATAGTCCAATATAAAATAAAAATTTTAAAAAACAAACAAAAAAATAAAATATTGGTATAAAAAGAAAGAAAGAAAAAGATACTTCATTAAAATTAAACTTCTATCCATCTTAACTTCAAAGCATACTTCCTTCCTATTTAACCTTGCCTTCATAGGTATTTTTATTGCAGTTCAATCTAAGTTTCTTCATTCTTGAAGTCAAGCCAGGTCTCAAAACAGACGTAATTCTCCCAGCGTTTTTTTCATGAATACCACTCTAGTGAACTTGTACATAACCCCCAGGGTCATCTCCACCTGTTTTGCTGCTTATGGCCCAAGGCTTAACTTCTACTCTAGGGCCTAAGATTCATATCTAGATTTTTCCATACTCCCCTCCTTTGCTTTTTTTCTTTCTTGTTCTTTTCAGAGAACAAGGAATTAGTCCATAGGGACTACTCACCTGGCTAGACCAGAATGACATAGATTGCCTCATGAACTGGAATTCTGACAGCCCAAGAGCTCAATATCCCAGGTCACAAATGATGAAGAGGACTGTACAGGCAATCGCTTTTCTGTGATCTCTTTCCTGATGGCTACTGGAATGACAAAAAAAGAGAAATATTACATCTATAAGAGTAACCATTAAACTCTTTCATATTATTACAGAGTAGAATCAATAAAACAAGTCCCCAGCATAATCATAAATAATTTTTCTGCTGTTATCAACCAATGCCAAATACACAGTATTAATATAAAAACAGCTATAAGGCTTCTTGCCAGCTAACCAACTCCCCTCCTCCATCCCACTGCCAGCAATTATGCACCTCAGTATCCAATTATTTCAATGTTCTTTCAGTTCATAACAAAGGATAGCTAGAATTGAAAATACACCAGATTACCATCACAGCAGTTAATCTTCTTAAAGTTTTCATAGCTGGAGCTCTACATCTACAATTCAGTCTCATTTTTGCTTTACATTTTCTCTTCTCCTACGCTCCTATGTTTCTTATACATAGACACAATCACATCAAATAGAGTTAGTCAGGGCAACTGAGATCAAAATCCTCACACTAAAGCAGATCCTACACAGTCTTCTATATATAGTGAATTACATATGGTTCTGGAAAAGAATAGATTATTCCAAAAAGTCAATACATTTTTTTTACATCTTTATTGGAGTATAATTGCTTTACAATGGTGTGTTAGTTTCTGCTTTATAACAAAGTGAATCAGTTATACATATACATATGTTCCCATATCTCTTCCCTCTTGCATCTCCCTCCCTCCTACCCTCCCTATCCCACCTCTCTAGGTGGTCACAAAGCATCGAGCTGATCTCCCTGTGCTATGCGGCTGCTTCCCACTAGCTATCAGTTTTACATTTGGTAGTGTATATATGTCCATGCCACTCTCTCACTTTGTCCCAGCTTACCCTTCCCCCTCCCTGTGTCCTCAAGTCCATTCTCTAATAGGTCTGTGTCTTTATTCCCGTCTTGCCCCTAGGTTCTTCATGACCAATTTTTTTTTTTTAGATTCCATATATATGTGTTAGCATACTGTATTTGTTTTTCTCTTTCTGACTTACTTCACTCTGTATGACAGACTCTAGGTCTATCCACCTCACTACAAATAACTCAGTTTCGTTTCGTTTTAGGGCTGAGTAATATTCTATTGTATATATGTGCCACATCTTCTTTATCCATTCATCTGTTGATGGACACTTAGGTTGCTTCCATGTCCTGGCTATTGTAAATAGAGATGCAATGAACATTGTGGTACATGACTCTCAAAAAGTCAATACATTTTTAAAGCTCCAATCTTTTTCTTTGATAGACGGCAAACTTTTTTTTTCAAATGTATTTATTTTTGGCTGTGCTGAGTCTTCGTTGCTGCGCACGGGCTTTCTCTAGTTGCGGTGAGTGGGGCCTTCTCTTGTTGCAGAGCACAGGCTCTCGGCTCGCAGGCTCAGTAGTTGTGGCGCATAGGCTTAGTGACTCCATGGTATGTGGGATCTTCCTGGACCAGGGCTCGAAACTGTGTCCCCTGCATTGGCAGGTGTATTCTTAACCACTGTGCAACCAGGGAAGCCCTACAGCTTCAATTTTCTAACTACGAAACACCTAAACTCATCAGTCTACTGGATACATTCCTATCAAAATTATGATTTACAGTCACCTTCAATTCCAATGGTGGCATTAATAACTTATCAAACCTACACCAGTTCACATTTGTCACAGTCAAAATATTCCAATGCTGTCAAATTGTTTCCCAGCTACCAATACCAGTTCCAGAATTTCCCTAAGATCTAAACAAAATAATTTCAAAAAGTTTCCTTAGTGTACCATCTAACTAATATTTTAAAAATAACCCTAGTTATATTTTAGATTCAAACTAACCACATAGATTCCAATATTATCTTCTAATATACTCCTAATTACACCTATGCTTAAGCAAAAAAAAGAACTATCCACCATTTCCTAAAACCTTCTTGCTTTTGGTCTTGTTCATCCATTCAATCTCTATCTCTTCTCCTTAACTCTGGGTATCCAAAATTCGGTTTCCCTTGCAAAGTTCATAATTGGAAGCTACTCATTTTCCTTTATTCATCCTTCCACATAAGTCAAGACCAAGTTAGCATCTTCTCATGTCTTGTTCGCTGGATCCCCAAAGTATTATTTTAACATCTTCTCTCAACAGCCCTTCTTTCTTCAAAATTTATACTACTCAGTTTTATCATCCTGTTAATGTTAAATGTCAACTTCCAGATCTCTCCCTGACACTCACTGAGGACTTTGGTACCAACGGTTTTCTTTCCCCTTTTCATCCTGAAAGCCTTCACTATCCCCCCTTGATGATCTAACATCCAAACTTTGCAGCTCTATGACATATCCTATTTTAATTTCTTCAGCTCAACTCCATTTCAGTCATCCATTTCTGTAGTGCCACCTGGAATGGCTCTACCTCCAAAACCAGAGTCCACACTCAGAACTACCCATTTTTCTACCTGTCCTACATCTTACACTATTTGAATTTACCCTTCAACTTTCCCAAGGCCTTTGATTCATCAACCCTCTTACCTATTCTCCAAGGCCTCAATGTCCCTTTGGACTTCACTTCCTTCTCTACCTAGGAAAGATTCCATGGACAGTGGGACTTCAATGACAGTAACCAGCGCTCTCAATTCTCCTATCCCCTTGATTTTCCACCATACCTATCCTGCCAATCCCCACCCACAAATCAACCCAACTATCTCTATTTGCTATTCCTGTTTATAGATTACAAACTACTACTGAGTAAAATCCTCTACTCCTGACCACTAGTTTTCCCTCCACCCAAGTGATCTTCCATTGCTATCAGAATGATCTTATAAAACATAAATTAAGCAGGACTTCAGGAATGGCAGAATGAGGGGTTCAGCTAATTGTCTCCCCCCAAAACAATGATACAACTGTACAAATTTGTCAAAAACAACCATTTCAGGATTCTGGAAATAGATCAAAATTAAATAATAAATTAAGAAGTATTTAAGAAAACTTATTGAACCTTGGGTAAGAACAGTGGGAATCTATGGTGTTTTAGCCTGAGGCTGTTCACATTCCCACTTCCCTCCCCAGCTCTACTGGAGCTGATTTTACAAGGGTAGGCCAAGTCAAGCCATAAAATCCAACAACTTGGCTGCTGGAGGGGAATTACTTGTATAGGAATGAGCTCAAAAAAAGTTCTATGCCCAGGGGTGTTGAAAATAATAGCAAACTCCTTAGATCAGAGAAAATGAACATCACAGTTACCTGAGATTACAACATCGGTTGGGGCAAGCAACAGAACAGCAGGCCTGCTGAAAGTTTAGCAGAGAGATCCAGAGAATAAGACAACCCTAGCAGGGCTTGATAAGCTCACTCATATCCCTGGGGTCTAGAAGGCTATACATATGTACATGGCTGCACTCAAGCTCAAGGTACTGGAGAGGGTCCTAGTTACCTACATTTCCCTGTCTGAATGTGAAGCCTTACACAGGTACAGAGGAGACATGAGAAGGCCTAGCAGAAAGCAAAAATCAGGGAAGATTTGTAAACTCCCTGAACTTCGACTATACTTCCCAACCTATACACAATTCCATCAACAAAGGGTGGAAGACAATACTGGCCCAAGGAGTTTAGAGACAATCTCTAACAAATCACTGGCTGAACACTAAGCTATCCTGACCCAGGTATGACACCTAGGAAGCCAGGCTTATAAATAAAAAGAGTAGAAACATTAATAGGTTACAAACTGAAGAGGAGACAGAATCTACAGAATTAGTCGAGGCAAGTCACCACAGAAACCTCAGAGGAGGGGTGGGTAGGGATCAGAACCTGAAATTAACCTTTTGAGGAACTGCCAAGTGTTTTCCAAAGTGGCTACACCCACTAGGATGGCTATGATCAAAAAGATGGACAATAAACAAGTGTTGGCAAGGATGTGGAAAAAACTGGAACTCTCATACACCATTGCTGGGAATGTAAAATGGTGCAACTGCTCTGGAAAACAGTGTGACAGTTCCTCAAAAGGTTAAACTTAGAGTTACCTACCATATGTCCCAAACAACCCAAAATATCCAACAACTGATAAATGGATAAACAAAATATGGTATATTCATACAGTGGAATACTATTCAGACATAAAAGGAATAAAGTAAGTTCTGATACATGTTATAACACGGATGAACCTTGAAAACACTGTGATAGGTGAAAGAAGCCAGACCAAAAGGTCATATATTGTATGACTCCATTTATATGAAATGTTCAGAGTGGACAAATTCATAGAGACATAAAGTAGATTGTTGGTTGCCAGGGCCTGGGGGGAGGGGGAAAAAGGGAACTGACTGCTAACTGGTACAGAGTTTCTTTTTGGCGTGATGAAAATGTTCTGGAATTAGATGGTAGTGATGTTTGCACAACCTTGTGAATACACTAAAAACCACTGAGTTATATACTTTGAAATGGTGAATTTTATGGTATGTGAATTACATCTTAATTTTTTTAAAAAAGCTAATGCTAAGTGAAAGCAGCAAGATGCAAAAGGTTATATAGTGTATGATTCTATTTATATGAATTCTACAGAAAAGGCAAATCTATAGAGGCAGAAAGTAGATTAGTGGTTGGCTAGGGGTGAGAAAGGGAATTGATGGGAAAAGGGTACAAAAGATCTTGTAGTCTGATGGAAATGTTCTAAAGTCAGATTGTGGTCATAGTTGTACAATTATATAATTTACTAAAAATCACTGAATTGTATACTTCAGATAGGTGAATTTTATGGTATGTAAATTATACCTCAATAAAGCTATTGTTAAAAAAGAAAACATAAATAAACTAAGGCTCCTTAGAGAAATGGCAGGTCTCAGGCAGGAAATATACATGATAATCTTCGTGCCAAAAATCAAGCAAACTATAGAAACCTAATGAGTAGTGTGGAAAGGATACAGGAGGTAACATTTGGGCAAGATATGGGACAATTTGAGCATTAACAAGGATAATGAATGCAATCAATTGAAACCCACTGAATGTATTTTTAAAAACACCAGCTCATAATGATAAAGAGAGAACAGACACATACAACTCATTGGATATCATTGAAAGTAAGTAATCAGGGCACCAAGCCTTTATTCTAAAAATTGGCAATAAAGTCCAAGATGAAGAATTAAGCATCTTTCCTGTCCTCTCTGTGCAGGTAACTCGATAGCCATAACTGATGAGGGAAAGTTTATTTTCCGAAGAATTCCAGCTAACTAATGTAGAAGATAAAATTAGGAAATCACCACTTTGAAATTCCTAGTGAAATAATTAATTCTGGAAATGATCATCAATGGATTAAACTATTAGATGAAAGGTTAATGGGAAACATCATAAAGAAGGAATCAGACTGTCACCTGCTCATTAAAGATGGAGCAGACATGAGCCTCCAGATGTGATTCAAAGTGCATTACACACCAACCCCCGTGAAATATTCTTGACAAAAAAAAAATAATTGAACCTGAATATCATCAAGCTTCTAAAGCTAACTTCCATTATAGAAAAATATGGGGTGTATAGAAGAATAAAGTAAATGACAGTGTAAGAAAGATAACAGACAAGTCCAAAATGCAGGATTTTCTAGGACAACTGACACACTTTCTGCGACAAGTCGATGGCTTGAAAAAGAAAAAGTGAGGTGCAGACTTCTTTAGATTAAGAGAGACTTAAGAGGGCTTCCCTGGCGGTGCAGTGGTTGAGAGTCCGCCTGCTGATGCAGGGGACACGGGTTCGTGCCCCAGTCCAGGAAGATCCAACATGCTGTGGAGCGGCTGGGCCCGTGAGCCGTGGCCGCTGGGCCTGCGCGTCCGGAGCCTGTGCTCCACAACGGGAGAGGCCACAACAGTGAGAGGCCCGCGTACCGCAAAAAATAAATAAATAAAAATAAATCATCAAGTTGTACACCTTAAATATATGAATTTTTTTTTTTGGCTGTGCTGAGCGGCTTGCAGGATCTTAGTTCCCCAACCAGGGATCAAACACGGGTCCCCTGCAGTGGAAGCACAGCGTCCTAACAACTGGACCACCAGGGAATTCCCTAAATATACACAATTTTTATTTGTCAATGACACCTTGTCTTAGTCTGTTCATCCAGGCTGCTATAACAAAATACCATATACTTGGTAGCTTATAAACAACAGAAATTTATTTCTCACAGTTCTAGAGGCAGGGAAGTCCAAGATCAACGCACTGGCACATTAAGTGTCTGGTAAGAGCCTGCTTCTTGTTCATAGACAATCCTCTTTTCGCTGTGTCCTCACATGGTGGAATGGGTGAGGGATCTCTCTGGAGTCTCTTTTATAAGGGCACTAATCCCATTCATGAGGGCTCTGTCCTCATGACCTAATCACCTCCCAAAGGCCCCACCTCCTAACACCATCACACTGGGGGTTAGGTTTCAACATATGAATTATGGGGGGTGACACAAACATTTAATCTATAGCAATCTCAATAAGCTGATAAAAAAGATAATAACCAATTGTAATATAAGAACATTGTTTGGATCTTTATATGAACAAACCAACCGTTAGACAACCTTTTGAGATAATCTGAGAAATTTTATAATGGACAGGGTATTAGATGCTATTAAGGAATTATTAATTTTGTAAGATAGCCTAACGACAGCATGGTTATATAAGAAAATGTTTATACTTTTTAGACATGCCTACTGAATATGCACAGGTGAAATAACATGATGTCTGGAATTGGCTTTAAAATACTTCAGCAAATTTTAAGAAAGAAAAAAAGAGATAGCTGAAACAAGATCGGCAAAATCTTGATAATTATTGAATGTAGTTAATGGGTACATGAAGGTCCATTATACAATTTTCTTTACTTATGAGTACATGTGAAAACATTTAATAATTTTTTAAAGTCACAAATCTGACCATGTAACTTCCAAGTATAAAAACAACTTCAATTGTTCCCCAAGGTCCACAGAGATAAAGCTCAAATCTACAGCATGGTCTATAAAGCCCTCCATAATGTGGTCCCCAACCTCATCTCCTACTGCTCCCTAAATTCCAGCCACTAAACCTATTTCATACCTCCATGCCTTTGCATCCACTGTTTCTTCTGTCCTTTGTTATCGCACTTCTTCCCAAACCTTTCTGACCTGAGGAGAGCTTTCTGAATCCAACACAGGTCTCTGTGAAGCCTTTCTTGACCTCCAATATTCAGTCTACTCTGGTTTTGAACCTTATTCTCCTATCACATAATGTCTGGGTTCTCATCTGTAGCCTTAGAGTCTTTGGTGAGGTTCGAACTCCTGTACCCAGGAACTCTTGCACCTAGTCCTTCCATGGCTCTCACTGGTCTGTTTCCCACTGACAGAGCTCAAAGTCACTGTCCTACAGCACAACATTTAAGGAGGCACTCACTCTCAGGGTCAAGCAAGTGTAGCATCGGCACTACAGGCACCTCATTTGCTTCACCCTAGTTCTGGCCCTGGTCCCTCCCCACACCTATGTCCAAGCATTAAAGTCCTTCCTCTTATATTTTACCACTCTAGTCTCAGGTACACTCACCCACATTCACCTCTTTAACTCCCTTCTAATACTTGACATATGGGAAAATGTGCCTCTCTTCATTTGTAAGCTGAAAATTTCCCCTGATTGTGGGCCCTGGTTGCTGAGTATAACAGAAGTGTTGGTATTACATCAGTCACAGAAATGGAAATAGCTTAAATGCTTAGTGAAATTAAACATAAGAACCAGTGCCATCAAATTCTAAAAGCTCTTGAAAATACTCAGTGGACCCCTTCAAATCACCATAAGTATGCATCTACATCTTCTTCCTCTAAGTGAAACTGCCTTTCTCTCAAGTACTAGCACTCAAGTTAAACTTCAAAAACTCATTCAATTTTCATTTGTTTAATAACTAATATTACAAAAATATTTTCTATTTTTCATTGCTTATGTGTAATGTTTAATTTACCCTGTGGATTAAGTAGGCTTTTATCTGCTATTCTGGAAACACAACCACTACTCATAAATGGTTTCTCTGATAAAATTGTCCCAAACTTCAAGTCACTAATTTAAATAAACGTTTAAAAATATAATCACAAAAGAATTAAACATTTACGTCACCAATCATGTACAAACTGTATTTCAGTATACCAAATAGACCTAGTCAGTAAGGGAAAATTCTTTATGAAAGAATTCCAGCTAACAGATGTAGAAAGAATGATAGAACTAGAAAAATCACCAGTTTGAAGCCCCTTATGAAATAACTGATTCACATAATGATCACCACTGGATGCTAAAACTAATAGAAGACAAATAGGGAACTTTACAGTGGGAGGATCAAGTGGTCACCAATCTGCACTCACTGCTCAATCACAGCATCACTAAAAGTGGAACAACCAGACACTGGAATAGCATGTGTGAAGGTTTGGATTCGAGAGCAAGAGAGCATGGAGTTGTCCAAGAATGCAAGAAGGAGTTTAGAATGACTGAGATAAAAGAGTTTGAGATGGAAAGTTTTGATAAATGAAGCGGATGCAGGAGCAAGATGTAGGGCCTTGGAAGCTACTCAAAGAATTGTGGACTTTCTCTTATGGGGACTAGGAAGCCACGGAAGGGTTGTGCTTTAGAAAGTGTTCTCTGGCTACAGTGTGGAGAATGATTTGGGGGTAGGAAAGAGTGGGAGCAGGGAGATGAATTAAGAGACAGTTGCAGTAGTTCAGGTGAGAGGTGATGGTGGCCTGGACAGAATAGTGGCAGTAGGAGTAGAGAGAAGTATATGGATTCAACAGCTATTTAGCAAATAGGACTAAAAGGATTTAGTGGTAGAATAACTAGAGGGAGGATGGTATGAAGGTTTCAGGCTTAGGTGATTGAGTTGACAGTGGTGCCATTCTCTGAGATAAGGAACACAAGAGGAGGAACAGGTTTAGAAGGAAAGGGGAAGAACAAGCTCAATATGGGAAATGGTGAATTTGAGATGCCTATCCACATAGGCAGAAGGATACACAGGGTCTGAAGCTCAGGAAAGAGGTCTGGGTTGGACATACACTTGTGTGAAGTGAGTGTGTAGTAAGCAGTTGAAGCCATGGGAATGGATAAGATAACCCTATTTTAAAAAAAAAAAAGTGGGAGTTCCCTGGTGGACTAGTGGTTAGGATTCCAGGCTTTCACTGCTGTGGCCTGGGTTCAATCCCTGGTCAGGGAACTGAGATCCCATAAGCCACATGGTGCGGCCAAAAAACAAAACAAAACCGCAAAGCATAATACATTGCCTGTGGCCTCATATCTTTAACCACTAGCAACTCCAGGCCAATGGCAGAAGAGAAGTCAGATGACTTGAAGAGCAAGAGGTGAGGAAATAAAAGGTGACTGAAGGTAAAGAAGGAGAGAGGACAGGAACTGAAAGAGAATATGAATTTGCATAGCATTCATCCATGCTGCCCAATTAACCCTTTACTAAATACTGTCCTATGTTATAAATATATAGTGTTATCTTCTTCAAGAAATGCCTTAAATGCATGTCTACTCTTCTCAGTAAAACTATAAGCTCCTCATGGAGCTTTTTAAAATGTCTTTGCATCCCACACTATACGTACAGAAGTCAAAGAGCTGTTTAAGGTCAGAAGGCTTGTTGCCAACTACAGAAGAATGACCTCCTAGGTAGGCAATATCTTTGTGGCATCTCAGTGGTCCAAGGTATGGTGCTTAGGAAGCCAAATTAGTCAATCCCACAATTAGCCAGATTATATGCCAAAGTGTTAATTTACAAAAGGGAAGCAGAATTACTTTAAGAACCAGCACCAGGTCATCTGTACAGGACAGTCCCTCTAGGGGGGCAGGCATATTCGGCAGTCCAGACTATATATTAAAAGGTGGATTTGTGAGCACAATTTTAAAACAAAAGGAGTTTATATCCACAAAGGATATATACCCATCAAATTATAAGAGCCTGATAAAATACCCTTCTCTACTCAAGATATTTCTATAAAAAGCCGACCTAGTATGCAGAAAACTATAAGACACTGATGAAAGAAATTAAAAATAATACAAAAAGATGGAGAGATATACCATGTTCTTGGATTGGACGAAGCAACACTGTGAAAATGACTATTCTACCCAAAGCAATCTACAGATTCAATGCAATCCCTATCAAACTACCAATGGCATTTTTCACAGAACTAGAACAAAAAATTTCACAATTTGTATGGAAACACAAAAGACCCCGAATAGCCAAAGCAATCTTGAGAAAGAAAAATGGAGCTGGAGGAATCAGGCTCCTGGACTTCAGACTATACTGCAAAGCTACAGTAATCAAGACAGTATGGCACTGGCACCAAAACAGAAATATAGATCAGTAGAACAGGAGAGAAAGCCCAGAGATAAACCCACACACATATGGTCACCTTATTTTTGATAAAGGAGGCAAGAATATACAATGGAGAAAAGACAACCTCTTCAATAAGTGGTGCTGGGAAAACTGGACAGCTACAGGCAAAAGAATGAAATTAGAACACTCCTTAACACCATACACAAAAATAAACTCAAAATGGATTAAAGACCTAAATGTAAGGCCAGACACTAACAAACTCTTAGAGGAAAACATAGGCAGAACACTCTATGACATAAATCACAGCAAGATCCTTCTTGACCCACCTCCTAGAGAAATGGAAATAAAAAACAAAAATAAACAAATGGGATCTAATGAAACTTAAAAGCTTTTGCACAGCAAAGGAAGACATAAACAAGACAAAAAGACAACCCTCAGAATGGGAGAAAATATTTGCAAATGAAGCAACTGACAAAGGATTAACCTCCAAAATTTACAAGCAGCTCATGGAACTCAATATCAAAAAAACAAACAACCCAATCCAAAAAGGGGTAGAAGACCTAAACAGACATTTCTCCAAAGAAGATATACAGATTGCCAACAAACACATGAAAGAATGCTCAACATCACTAATCATTAGAGAAATGCAAATCAAAACTACAATGAGGTATCACCTCACACCAGTCAGAATGGCTATCAATAAAAAATCTACAAACAATAAATGCTGGAGAGGGTGTGGAGAAAAGGGAACCCTCTTGCACTGTTGGTGGGAATGTAAATTGATACAGCCACTATGGAGAACAGTACGGAGGTCCCTTAAAAAACTAAAAATAGAACTACCATACAACCCAGCAATCCAACTACTGGGCATATACCCTGAGAAAACCATAATTCAAAAAGAGTCATGTACCACAAGGTTCACTGCAGCTCTATTTACTATAGCCAGGATATGGAAGCAACCTAAGTGTCCATCGACAGATGAATGGATAAAGAAGATGTGGCACATATATATAATGGAATATTACTCAGCCATAAAAATAAACGAAATTGAGTTATTTGTAGCGAGGTGGATGGACCTAGAGTCTGTCATACAGAGTGAAGTCAGAAAGAGAAAAACAAATATCGTATGCTAACAAATATATATGGAATCTAAAAAAAAAAAAAGGTTCTGAAGAACCTAGGGGCAGGACAGGAATAAAGACGCAGATGTAGAGAATGGACTTGAGGACACGGGGACAGGGAAGGGTAAGCTGGGACGAAGTGAGAGAGTGGCATGGACTTAAAAATACTACCAAATGTAAAATAGATAGCTAGTGGGAAGCAGCCGCATAGCACAGGGAGATCAGCTCAGTGCTTTGTGACCATCTAGAGAGGTGGGATAGGGAGGGTGGGAGGGAGACGCAAGAGGGAGGAGATATGGGGATATATGTATACGTATAGCTGATTCACTTTGTTATAAAGCAGAAACTAACACACCATTGTAAAGCAATTATACTCCAATAAAGATGTTAAAAAAAAAAAAAGCCTACCTAACCAGAACCAGGGGCAAGAGAATTGGTGAAAGGACACTTATTCTTACCTGTAATGTTTTAATATTATTTACAGGAAGAAGTATTCACATATTATCGGTGTAATTTAAAACAAATAACAGAAAGAACCCTCAGAAAAGGCTAAAGAAACAAAATATCACTCTTCTCCTTTCCAGGCTCCTTGCTGATAACCACCCTTCCCCTTCTATGCATGGATCACTATGTCAGATGGCCAGGTTATAACGCAGTTGAGTAAGTTGGGATTTCTTTGCGTTATTACATTTCATTCTCTTCTTCCTAAGACTACACTCTGGTCTTTGATGGAAACTTGAAAGTTACTCTAGTCTCATTAAAAGAAAACCTAGAAACTCTCTCTTAAGGTAGGTTAATTCTGTTAGATGTATGCTTTCAGATAGCTGCTTTTATCCTTCATATTTAATTTTAAGACAATAACCTTTCCCTATGCTTATTTGCAATTCTGAGAGCACCTTATAGAATAAGGCATATTTCCTCCTTTTTAATAAGGTGTATAAGTACTTGTTGACTGATTTAGCAGATTAAAAGAGAAGGGTACATTAATAGGAGGTTTTTGTCAGTCAAATTTTTGAAGCTTGAACTAGATGACCCTTAAAGTTCCTTAGATTCAATGAAGATTCTATGATTAAAGTAGAATAGTCTTGGCTCCCTGAAACATTTCTCTTTGCCTCTGTCACCAAGGAGGACAGAGAAGGAGCCAGACCAGGTCAATTTCCACTCAAGAATAAGTTTGGACTATGTGAAAGGCCTCCATTTTACAGGAAATAAGCCTTCCTATGACCTTGAAGCATTGACCCTATGAAAAAAACTTAAAAATTGGACCTATTTTGTGTACTGTGATAGGTCTGTTAGCTCAGATCCTATATACAACAGTAACTGAAGGTAGATGAACAGCAGTAACCCTTATTTGATGGATTGATTTCAACATGGGAGAAAGTCTCTAGTCAGGCTGAAAAGATTTGAGCTTTACCTTGCCCTTCTTGATATTTTTAAATAGTTACTTGTATGAACACACTAATGGCATACTAATCAAATTTGCAGATGATAGCTAGAAAGAAAGCTAGTACAACTGCATGACTTTTGGGATTCAAAATAAGCTTGACAAGCAGGAATAATAGGCTAAATTTAACAAGGTGAAGAGAAAGAGATCAACTTAAAGACATGTACTGGGTCCTAAAACACAACTGTGCAAGCACCAAATGGATGCACACAGCAGCATAATTAGTCTTAGGGATTTCAACTACCTTCCTCAACATAAGTCAACAGAGTGATTGATGTGATTGTGAAGAAAGAAAAAAAAAAGAAAAGAAAAAAGCTAAATTAATCTTGGCCTGCATGAGTAGTAGCATAGGGTCTAGAACAAAAAATGTCATTGAACCACTCCTCTGTAGTGATCAGAACATTACTTGAAATAGTACGTTTCATTTTAGATGCCAATCTTTAAAGAGAGATATTAATGAACTGAAATATGAAGAGAACAGAATAACCAGAATGATGAGTAAATCTTAAAATTCTGCCATGAGAATAATGGCAGTAAAGGAATTGCAGATGTTTAGCACAAAGAAGACAAGACTTAGTAGAGCAAACCAATGACCACTGTTTTCAAATGTAAAGGGTCGTCAAGTATCAGAGCTGACCAACAATGGAAGAGACTATCTCTGGAGCAGTATCCTCAAATAATGAAGTGTTCAAGCACAGACCTAGACAATCACTTGGTGGGAATATTGAGAGAGATTCAAAAGCCTAGGATAATTCCTAGGCCTCTCTGCTTTTAGCCAAAAGCCATGACACTTCAGTAGCAATAAATATACCTAGCACCCAGATCTTGGTTTCTAAATATCATTCCTCATTTAACAGAGCCAAAGCTCCTTGAAGAAATAGCTGATTCCAGGACTACAGCAGGGAAAATATAAGATAAGGCTGAAATATTCTTGTTGTCCCAGAAAGTAAGGAAGTGCTAAAGAATGGTGGGGACATGTAAATAGACACAGAAATCAGCTTGAAATGGCTCCCACTGGCCAAGTCTGGGCCAATTTAAGCATCAAACTGAATAATGATAGTAAAAACATTATAACCCATGCAAAAAATAAGAATCCATGTGTCCATACTGATAATCAAGAATCAATCAATCAATACATGGGGTAAAGGGAAAGCTCTTCGTTACAGTAGAATGCCAACTAATAAATGTAGAAATAGAGATGTATTTAGAAAACCACCATTTTTCAAACAACACAGTAGTAACTGATTCAGGCAAGAATCATCAATGAATGTTAAAAACTATTGGGTGAAAGTTTGATGAGGAACAAGACGTTTATACAGTCTCAAATTATACCTCCACAAATTAGATATTAATTACAAAGGGAAAATAGTAAATTTATAATGGAGAAACCTGGCAGACTACGCTTTAACTGAAGAGCCAAACTTAACATCAGCGATCGTGGGACAAACTGACATCATGTACCTCCTGTTGTAATGCATTAAGAACATACCACTTCTGCTATATTCCTCTAAAAAATGCATAACCTGAAGCTAATCATAGATAATCCCAAACTAAGGGACATTCTACAAAATAACTGGCCTGAACTCTTCTAAAATGACAACACAATGAAAGAAAAAAAGACAGAGGAACCATTTTAGATTAAAGGAGAATAGGGATTTCCCTGGTGGTCCAGTGGTTAGGACTCGGCGCTTCCACTGCAGGGGGGCATGGGTTCGATTATGCATTTATTTATTGTACATAATAGTTTGTATCTCTTAATCCCATACCCCTCTCCTGCCTCTCCCCCTTCCCTCTTCCCACTGGTAACCACTAGTTTTTTCTTTATATCTGTGAGTCTGTTTCTGTTTCATTATATTCATTTATTTGTTTATTTTTAAGGTCTCACATATAAGTGATAACATACAGTATTTGACTATCTCTGACTTATTTCACTAAGCATAATAGCCACCAGGTCCATCCATATTGTTGTAACGGCAAAATTTCATTCTTTTTTATGCCTGAGTAATAGTCCATTTTATATATATATATATATATATATATATATATGTGTATACACACACACACACGTCTTCTTTATCCATTCATCTCTTGATGGACACATAGGTTGCTTACATAACTTGGCTATTGTAAATAATGCTGCTATGAACATTGGGGTGCATGTATCTTTTCAAATTAGTGTTTTCATTGTCTTTGGATATACACCCTGGAGTGGAATTGCTGGATCATATGGTAGTTCTATTTTTAGTTTTTTGAGGAACCTCCATACTGTTTTCCATAGTGGCTGTACTGCATTCCCACCAACAGTGTAACAGGGTTCCCTTTTCTCCACAGCCTTGCCCACATTTGTCATTTTTGGCCTTTTTGATGATAGCCATTCTAACAGGTATGAGGTGATATCTCATTGTGGTTTTGATTTACATTTGTCTGATGATTAGCAATGTTGAGCACCTTTTCATGTGCCTGTTGGCCAACTGCATTTCCTCCTTGGAAAAATGTCTATTCAAGCCTTCTGCCCATTTTAAAAATCAGGTTGTTTGTTTTTGATACTGAGTTGTATGATCTGTTTATATATTTTGGATTATTAACCCTTTATTGGTCATATCACTTGCAAATACTTTCTCCCACTCAGTTGTCTTTTCATTTTATCAATGGTTTCCTTTGCTGTGCAAAAGCTTTTAAGTTTAATTACATCCCATATTTTATTTTTGCTTCTGTTTCCTTTGCCTTAGAAGACAGATCCATAAAAATATTGCTACTATTTATGTCAAAGAGTGTTCTGCCTGTGTCTTCTCCTGGGAGTTTTATGGTTTCCGGTTTTACATTTAGGCGTTTAATCCATTTTGAGTTTATTTTTGTATGAGGTGTGAGAAAATGTTCTAATTTCATTCTGCTACATACAGCTGTCCAGTTTTCCCAGCACCACTTACTGAAGAGATTGCCTTTAACTCCATTATATATTCTTGCCTACCTTGTCATAGATTAACTGACCATAAGTGTATGAGTTTATTTCTGTGCTCTCTATTCTATTCCATTGACCTGTGTCTATTTTTGTGCCAAGAAATCAGTGAGCATGATACCTCCAGCTTTGTTCTTTTTCTCAAGGTTGCTTTGGCTACTGGGTGGGGGGGGGTCTTTTCTGATTTCCATATAAGTTTTAGGATTATTTGTTCTGGTTCTGTGCAAAATACCATGGGTATTTTAATAGGAATTGCATTAAATCTGTAGATTGCTTTGGGTAGTATGGCCATTTTAACAAAGTTAATACTTCCAATCCATGAACACGGGATATCTTTCCTCTTTGTATTGTTTTCAATTCCCTTCACCGGTGTTTTATAGTTTTCAGTGTATAGGTCTTTCACCTCCTTGGTTAAGTTTACTCCTAGGTATTTTATTCTTTTTGATGTGATTTTAAGCAGGATTGTTTTCTTGCTTTCTCTTGCTGATAGTTCATTATAAGTGTATAGAAAAGCAACAGATATCTGTATATTAATCTTGTATCCTGCAACTTTACTGAATTCATTTATTAGTTCTAGTAGTTTTCTGATGGAGACTTTAGGGTCTTCTATATATAGTACCATGTCATCTGTAAATAGTGAGAGTTTTACTTCTTCCCTCCCAATTTAAATGCCTTTTATTTCTTTGTCTTGTCTGATTGCTGTGGCTAGGACTTCCAATACTATGTTAAATACACGTGGTGAGAGTGGACATCCTTGTCTTTTTCCCAATTTAAGAGGAAAAGCTTTCAGCGTTTCACCATTGAGTGTGATGTTAGCTGTGGGTATTTCATATATGGCCTTTATTATGTTGAGATTTGTTCCCCCATATCCACTTTGATGAGAGTTTTTATTATGAATGAATGTTGAATTTTGTCAAATGCTTTTTCTGCATCTATTGAGATGATCATGTGATTTTTATCCTTCCTTTTGTTAATGTGGTGTATCACATTGATTGATTTGCGAATGTTGAACCATCCTTGCATCCCTGGAATAGGTCCCACTTGTTCATGATATATGATCCTTTTTATATATTGTTGAATTCAGTTTGCTTATATTTTGTTGAGGATTTTTGCATCTATATTCATCAGAGATACTAGCCTGTAATCTCTTCTTTTGTAGTGTCTTTGTCTGGTTTTGGTATCAGGGTAATGGTGGCCTCGTAGAATGAATTTGGGAGTGTTCCATCCTCTTCAGTTTTTCGGAAGAGTTTGAGAAGGATAGGATTCTTTACATGTTTGGTAGAACTCCCCTGTGAAGCCATCCAGTACTGGACTTTAGTTTGCTGGGATTCTTTTTAATTACTAATTCAATTAGTACACTGTACACTCTCCTCAGCAACAGCAGCCCTCGCCCTAGTGGGGAGCTGTGCTGGAGCAAGAGAGGTCATAGTGGGTGCTTGATGTGGGCCAGGGCACATGTTGGGGAGTTCGTGGGATACTGGCCAGAGTCCCAGGCAGTTTTGATCTGCTTCCTCTGCCTTGTTTTGGGAGTAAGCAAGTGTGTGCATGCTCTTCAGGGGCACAGACTATGTTTCTTACAGCCCTCCTGTTAGTCCCACTAGCTTTCAAAGCAGCTAAGAGGACTTGTCTTCCCAGTGTCAGACCCCAGGGCTGGGGTGCCCAATATGTGGTTTGAACTGCTCACTCCCCAGGGAGGATCTCCAAGTCCACATAATCCCTCTCCTCTTCTATGTCCCCTCCAAGGTGCACAGGTCCTGACGAGATCACTTCTCCTCCCTTTCTACGCAACTTCGTTTGGATCTTTCTTTACAGCTTTGGTTGCAGCAGAGTCTTTCTGCCTCTCTCTAGTTTGTTTTCAGTGAGAACTGCTCCACATGTAGATGTATTTTTGATGTGTTTATAGGGGTAGGTGAGCTCAGTGTCCTCATACTCCACCATTTTGATCTCTTCCCCAAAGAGACAATAATCTTAAAGAATTTTTACAAGTCTTTTTTTAATAAATGTATTTATTTAATTATTATTTTTTTAAATTTTTGGCTGTGTTGTGTCATTGTTGCTGCGCAGGCTTTCTCTAGTTGTGGCGAGCGGGGGCTACTCTTCGTTGTGGTGCGTGGGCTTCTCATTGCGGTGGCTTCTCTTGTTGCGGAGCACAGGCTCTAGGCACGCGGGCTTCAATAGTTGTGGCTCATGGGCTCTACAGTGCAGGCTCAGTAGTTGTGGCACATGGGTTTAGTTGCTCCGCAGCATGTGGGATCTTCCCGGACCAGGGCTTGAACTTGTGTCCCCTGCAATGGCAGATGGATTCTTAACCACTGCACCACCAGGGAAGCTCTACACGTCTTGAAAAAGTTATAAAGAGACTAAAAATAGTCTTTATGTAAAAGAAGGACCATGGTATTTTGTGTCACACAGGCCAGGATTCAAATCCTTGCTCTGCCACTTATTATTTGCATGACCTTGGGCTTAGCTTTTCTCAGCCTCAATTTCTTCATGTTGTAAAGACAATACTATTTACTTCTCTAGTTACACTTACACACACAGACACACAGACACACACACACACACAAACACACCCCTCCCTAACTTACAAAGAGCTTTCATAAATCATTACGAATCAACATGAAAATGATGAACTCCTCCCAAAAGAAAAATGGGCAAAGAAAAAGAACAGGCAATTAATGAAAAATTATATACAGATAATCAATAAATACAGTTTTTGAAAAAATGTTTAACCTCACCACTAGTCAAAGACATGCCAATAAAAATGAAATATAATTTTTAACCTATGAGACTGGCAAGGAATAAAAACATTGATAAAATCCAGTGTTGATGAAAGTATGAGAAAATGTACTATTGGTGATAATGCAAACTGGTACAACATTTCTATAAGGCATTTGATAACATCCATTAAAACTGATCTAGAAACTTCTACACTGAAAGCTGCAAAACATTCTAACGAGAAATTTTTAAAGGCCTAAATAAATGGATATACCATGTTCCTAGACTGAATGACTCAATATTGTTAAGGTGCTAAACCTCCCAAAATTCATCTATAGATTTAATAAAATTGTAATAATAATCCCACCAGGTTTTAAAAATAGAAATTGACAAGCTGATTTTTAAATGTCTGTGGAAATGCAAAAGACCTAAAATATCCAAAGGAATCTTGAAAAAGAATAACAAAAGTTGGAGGATCTATATTCCTGACTTTAAGACTTACTACAAAGCTACAATATTTGACAGACAAATAGGTCAATGGAACAGAACAGTGAGTCCTATACATATAAAGTAATTTGATTTTTGACAAAGCAATATTGAACTGGGGAAAGGAAAAGTCTTTCAACAAATGGTGCTGGAATAACTGGATATCAATACAGAGAAAATAAACCTCAACCCCAACCCTACACCATTCACAAAAAACTAACTGAATGTCAATTATACCTCAATAAAGCTGAAATTTTTAGAAAACTAATTGAAGATGGATCATGGAACTAGCCATAAAAGATAACTGTTAAAACTATAAAGTTTCTAGAAGAAAACTCAGGAAAGGATCTTTGAGACTTGGGGATAGGCAAAGCTTTCTTAGAAAGGACACAGAAGGCAGTAATCATAGAAGAAAAAACTTATAAATTAGATTTCACCAAATTAAAAGAACCTGTTCATCAAAAATCACCACACACAAAAAAAGTCACCACTAAGAAAATGAATAGGTAAGTGACAGACTAGGAGAAAATATTTGCAAAACATATACCTGACAAAGAACTTGTTACCAGAGTATAGAAAGAACTCCTATCTTAGAAAATGATGTCAAAATATATAGAATGTGTTGAAAGTCACAATGTAGGAGAAAGATAAATGGCATCTCTGTTTACCAGATGGTCTGTGGTCATAGCAACCAGACCTGTAGGTACAACAGGAGGAGGTGTCTTCCGCAGTCTTAACAGGAGCTAAAGGAACCACTTCCACAGGCACTGCATGAGTATACTCGTTTCGCTACCTCTCTGCCAGCAACACGTATAAAAACTTCATCTGTAAGCATAGGTACAGGGAGTATATGGGAAATCTCTGCCCCTTCCCCTCAATTTTGTTGTGAACCTAAATATTTCCCAAGAAATTAAAGTCTTAATTTAAAAATACAGAAAAAAGAACTCCTACAATTTAATAATTTAAAAAGTCAAGCAATCCAATTTGAAAAATGGAGAAAATATTTAAATAGACACTTCACAAAGAAAGATGTATGAATAGTCAATAAGCATGTGAAAAAGTGCTTGACATCACTAGTCATCAGAGAAACGCATATTAAAACTATAATGAGATACTACTACACACCAAAATGGCTAAAATTTAAAAGACTGACCATATCAAATGTTGGACAGGATGAAGAGCAAGTGGAATTCCTATACATTGTCAATATGAATATAAAATGGTACAACCACTTAAGAGAATTGTTCTGAAGTGTCTTATAAATTTAAATATACTTCTACCCTACAGTCTAGAAATGCCACTTCTAGATACTTACCAAAAACAAAGGAACAAAAACAAAAAAAGCATATGTTTACAAAAAGACTTGTACTAGAATGTTCATTGCAGCTTTAGTCATAATAGCTAAAAAACGTAAACAATTCAAATGTCCATCAATAAAAGAAAGGACAAACTGTGGTGTATTCATACAATGGAATGTCACTCAATAATGAAAAGGAGAAAACTTGATATGCACGATTAACATGGGAAAACCTCAGAAACATTATGCTGAGCAAAAAAAGCATTACACAAAAATTGTTCCTTACAAGCTATAGATTTTGGAATAAATGTTGGTTAATAAATGCATTAATAAGTAATACATTTTACTTTAAGGAGAGAACCAGACAAGTACACAAAGATGCATGGGTAAGAATGTTCATCACAAGAGCTTATAATAGCAAGAAGACAATCTAAATGTCCAGGGGCTTCCCTGGTGGCGCAGTGGTTGGGAGTCCACCTGCCGATGCAGGAGACACGGGTTCGTGCCCCGGTCCGGGAGGATCCCACATGCCGTGAAGCAGCTGGGCCCGTGGGCCATGGCCACTGGGCCTGCGCGTCCGGAGCCTGTGCTCCGCGCTGGGAGGGGCCACAGCAGTGAGAGGCCCGTGTACCGCAAAAAAAAAAAAAAAAAAAGTCCATTAGGAGAAAATTAAATAAAATTATGTCACATCCATACAATGCAATGCTACACAGCCACTTAAAATGATGATATAGTCTATATTCATTGACACAGAAAGAAGTTCAGAACATAAAGAAGTTCAGAACATACTGCTGAGTGCAAACAGAATGGATTACAAACAACATGAAAGAAAGAACAAGAAATTTCTCATCTATCATATTGGTAAGGATGAAAAATGACTGATAATACCCAATATTGACAAATATGTGGGAAAAACATATCAATACTTTCATATCCTATTGGTAAGGAGTGTAAAATGGTAGACTCTAGAAGGCTACATGACTATAATTAAAATTCTAAATGTGCATACCATTTCACATAGCAATAATTTCTAAAACTTCATCTTACATAAATACTCACATAGGCACACAGTTATGTGTACAAAGAATGTAGCAGTACTTGTAATAGTCAAACATTATAACAACCCAAATGTCTATCAGTGGATTTGGCTAAATAAAATGATGGTCCGTATATACAATGGAACACTATGCAGCTATTAAAATTAATTAGTTGGCATTGAATCAGAAAGTGGAATGGTGGCTACCACAGGCTGGGGGGGGGGTGGGGAAAGAGAAGATAATTTTTTTTTTTATCAAAGGGTACAAACTTTCAGTTATAAGATAAATAAGTTCTGGAAACCTAATGTACAGCATGGTGACTGTAGTTAATAAAAATGTATTACATTGCTAAGAGAGTAGATCTCAAGTGTTCTCACCACATACACCAAAAAAAGATAACTATGGGAGGTATGTTAAGTAGTTTGGTTGTGGTAGTCATATCACAATGTATACATTTATCAAAACATCACATTTTATACCTTAAATATATACAATTTTTAAAAATACATATGTATATACAATTTTTATTCATCTAAATAAATAAATAAAATATTTTTTAAATGAGTGAGTTAACACCCCAAATAGGCAAAGCAATCTTGAGAAAGAAGAACATAGTACCACACTTCCCAATTTCAAACTATATCACAAAGCTAGAGTAATCAAAAGAGTATGGTATGGGCATAAAAACAGACACATAGATCTATGGAATAGAATAAATAGCCCAAAAATAAACCCATGCACTTATGGTCAATTAATCTATGACAAAGGAGACAAGAATATACAATGGAGAAAGGGCAGTCTCTTCAACAAATGGTGCTGGGGAAACTGGACAGCTACATGTAAAAGAATGAAATTAGAACATTTTCTAACACCATATACAAAAACAAACTCAAAATGGATTAAAGACCTAAATGTAAGATTGCATACTATAAAACTCCTAGAGGAAAACATAGGTGGTAAGTTTCTTGACTTGGGTCTTGGTGATGATTTTTTGGATTTGACATCAAAAGCAAAGGCAACAAAAGCAAAAACAAACATGTAGGACTACCTCAAACTAAAAAGCTTCTGCACAGCAAAGGGAACCATCAATAAAATGAAAAGACAACCTAATGAATGGGAGAACATATGTGCAACTCATATATCTGCTAAGGGGTAAATATTCAAAATATATAAAGAACTCATACACTCAAGAGTAAAAACAAACAAACAAAACAGAAACCTGATTTAAAAATGAGCAGAGGGGGACTTTGCTGGTGGTGCAGTGGTTAAGAATCCGCCTGCCAATGCAGGGGACACAGGTTCGAGCCCTGGTCCAGGAAGATCCCACATGCCTTGGAGCAACTAAGCCCATGTGCCACAACTACTGAGCCTGCGCTCTAGAGCCTGCGAGCCACAACTACTGAGCCTACATGCCACAACTACTGAAGTCCACAAGCCTAGAGCCCATGTTCCGCAACAAGAGAAGCCACCACAATGAGAAAAGCCTGCACACTGCAACAAAGAGTGGCCCCCACTCGCCACAACTAGAGAAGGCCCGCACGCAGCAATGAAGACCCAACACAGCCAAAAATTAATTAATTAATTAATTAATTTTAAAAAAATGAGCAGAGGATCTGAATAGACATGTTTTCAAAGAAGACATACAAATGGCCAAGAGGCACACGAAATGATGCTCAACATCACTAATCATCAGGGAAATGCAAGTCAAAACCACAATGAGATATCAACTCACAATTGTTAGAATGGCCATTATCAAAAAGACAAGAAATAGCAAGTGTTGGCAAGGATGTGGAGAAAAGGGAACACTTGTGCACCATTGGTGGGAATGTAAATTGGTGTAGCCATGAGGGAAAACAGTTTGGAGGTTCCTCAAAAAATTAAAAATAGAACTACCATATGATCCAGCAATTCCACTTTTTGGTATTTTTCTGAAGAAAATGAAAACGCTGGACTTCCCTGGTGGCACAGTGGTTAAGAATCTGCCTGTCAATGAAGGGAACATGGGTTCGAGCCCTCTTCCGGGAAGATCCCACATGCCTCGGAGCAACTAAGCCCGTGCACCACAACTACTGAGCCTGCGCTCTAGAGCCCGCGAGCCACAACTACTAAGCCCGCACGCCCTAGAGTCCATGATCCACAACAAAAGAAGCCACTGCAATGAGAAGCCCACGCACCACAATGAAGAATAGCCCCTGCTCACCACAACTAGAGAAAGCCCACGTGCAGCAACAAAGACCCAACGCAGCCAAAAATAAAATAAAGATATATAAATAAAAAAGAAAATGAAAACGCTAACTCAAAAAGGTATATGCACCCCCATATTCAGTGCAGCATTATTTACAATAGTCAAGATATGGAAACAACCTAAATGTCCATCAATGATGTGGAACAAGCCTGTCTGTATATCTGGTAGCTCTCTCTTGCTTTCTTTTCCTTACCAGTATTCTGCCCCACGTTTGCTTCTGTGATGGTTATATTGCGTATCAAGCACACCCACGGTTGTAAAAATAGTATAGCAAAAGAGAAAAAAACTCAGTTACTGATGTACTAGATTTGTGTATGTCTTTTAAACATACATAGTTTCCACCTTACATGGAATAATCAGGAAAAGTGCAAAAACTCAAAAGTGAAATAAAAAAATAACTGTCCATCAATGGATAAATGGATAAAGATGATGTGGGAAATATATACAGTGGAATATTATTCAGCCACAAAAAAGAATGAAATCTTACCATCTGTGACAACATGGATGGACCTTGAAGGCATTATGATAAGGGAAATAAGTCAGAAAAAAACAGATACCATATGATCTCACTTGTATGTGGAATCTAAAAGCAAACAAACACACAAAAAACAAAACAAACCAAGCTCATAGACATGAGAGAACAAATTAGTGGTCGCCAGAGGTGGGGGGCAATATGAGTAAAGGGAGTCAAAAGGTACAAACATCCAGTTATAAAATAAATAAATCATGGAGATATAATGTAAAGCATGGTGACTGTAATTAATAATACTGTATTGCATATTTGAAAGTTGCTAAGAGAGTAAATCTTTTTTTTTTTAATAATCAACAAGGACCTACTGTATAGTACAGGGAACTATACTCAATACTCTATAATAACCTATATGGAAAAAGAATTTGAAAAAGAATAGATATATTAATATGTATAACAATCACTTTGTTGTACACCTGAAACTAACACAATATTGTAAATCAACCATACTCCAATATAAAATAAATTTTTTAAAAAAATGAAAAAAAGGGACTTCCCAGGTGGTGCAGTGGTTAAGAATCCGCCTGCCAGTGCAGTGGACAAGCGTTCGAGCCCTGGTCCGGGAAGATCCCACATGCCTCGGAGCAACCAAGCCCGTGTGCCACATTACTGAGCCTGAGCTCTAGAGCCCATGAGCTGCAACTACTGAGCCTGTGTGGCACAACTACTGAGCCCGCGTGCTGCAACTACTGAAGCCCATGCGCCTAGAGCCTGTGCTCCGCAACCAGAGAAGCTGCCGCAATGAGAAGCCCGCGCACCACAACGAAGAGTAGCCCCAGCTCACCGCAGCTAGAGAAAGCCCACATGCAGCAACGAAGACCCAATGCAGGAAAAATAAAAAAGAGAGTAAATCTTTAAAAGCTCTCACCACAAGAAAAAAAAGTTTGTAGCTATGTATAGTGATGGATGTTAACTAGACTTATTTTGGTGATCATTTCTCAATATACACAAATGTTGAATCATGTTGTACACCTGAAACTATTATAATGTTATATGTCCATTTATACCTCAATAAAAAATTAAGTTTGAATTTAGAAAACATGAATGCATTGATGCTGTATGTATAAAAAGACAAAAATGTCCAAAATATATTATGCAAAAAGGAAGTTGCAGAATGGTGTACAAAATATAGCATGCGGGGACTTCCCTGGTGGTCCAGCAGTTAAGAATCCACCTTCTAATTCAGGGGACACGGGTTCAATTCCTGGTGGGGGAACTAAGATCCTACATGCTGCGGGGCAACTAAGCCTGTGCACTCTAGAGCCCTCGCGCCACAACTAGAGAGCCTGCATGCCGCACACTCTAGAGCCCATGAGCCACAACTAGAGAGAAGCCCGTGCACCATAACAAAAGATCCCGCATGCCACAATGAAGATCCTGCGTGCTGCAACTAAGACCTGATGCAGCCAAATAAATAAATATTAAAATAAAATATAATATAGTGTGTACCCATTTATTATAAAAATTATCTGAAAGTATATGTGTAGATGAAACTCTGGAAGACTTACACTAAATTCTTAACAGGGGTTATCTCAGAGTGATAGAATTACCAGAGACTTACACTGTCTAGGTTGTAGGTTTATATTATTAAGCAAATCTTTTATAACACATATTATGTTTAAAATAATAATAACACGTTTGAAAAATAAAGTGGAGGGGTTATGGATCTGAAGGGCAATTACAAAGGATTAAGGTAGTGAGAAAGCTGGAACAAACCAAAGTCAAGGACAAAGAATGAGATAATGGAATTTTACATTTTCAGTAGAGTAATTCTGGGAAATGACCAAATCCAGGAGCAGGTGGAGAGATTTTTGTCACAGAAGTAGAGTGGAGAAGAACACTAGCTGTGGCCAGGGAACTGTGAAGCTAGGGTGTTGCTTGGCCAGTCCAATCTCAGAGCATTGTGATCGGCTAGCAGGTGAAGAGCTGGAGTTTGGGAAGAGGGGAGAATAAGAACCAGATGCCCGAGTTCTCAAAGAATATAAGGAAATATAAAAGAAGTTAATAAATGACTACATCAAGAAGGAATAAAGAATTCCCAGCAGGAATTCCCTGGTGGTCCAGTGGTTGGGACTCCACATTCTGACTGCCAGGGGGCCGGGTTCAATCCCTGGTCAGAGAACTAAGATACCACAAGGTATGGGACACGACCAAAAAAAAAAAGACGGAATAAAAAGTAATACTACCAGAAGGCATGAGCCTCAAAGGAGAAACTTTTAATCTGAGAGTTGAAAGCAATGGTCTGAAAACAGTGAAGAATAAGAATGATAACTTCTCCTGTGAAACAAATAAAAATGACTAATGACTGAAAAAGATAAATAACTCTCCAGTAATGGTGAGGTGTAAGAATATGGGCACTCTCATGTATGGCTGGTAAGAATGTACATTAGAACAAACTTTCTGGATAAAATTAATTTGGCAGTATTTATCGAATTTTTTAATTCTCATGCCATCTAATTCAGCAGTTCCAATTCCATAAATCTATCCTACAAATCCATTCACATGTACTCAAACATAGATGTAAGGATGTTCATTGTGGCATTGTAATAGCAAAAACAAAACAAAGCTGGAAACAACCTAAATGTTCATCAGTAAGGACACTGGTTAAACAAATAACATGAGGCTTTTACTCAAGAGCCATAGCAATAAGGGAGGTGTATCCTTGGGGAGAAGCAAGGCTTCAGTTAAAGCAACTGAAAAGAGAATTGGGGGAGGAAATTTAGTGTACACTTGAGTTTGTTTACAATGAAATCAGTTTTGCAGAAAACACCGTGCAAAGAATTGGCAAGAGAGGCAACAGTGGGTGGATGAACGGGGTAAGGGAAGGTGTGGAAGGGTAGCTGGAAGCTCAAAAAAGAGTGAACAAAAAGGCAAATGATCAAGGAGGCTTGCAGGATAAACTGGCTTTCAGGTTAACTGGATCCTTCAGTGTAAGATGCCCTTACCCCACCCTTGAAAGTCCAGGAAACTCCTACTCATTCTTTAAGTCTCAGACCAAAGATTATCTTTAATGAGGCTTTCCCTAATACCCTGTGGTAGAGTTATGAAATCCTTCCCTCAAATCCTATAGCAGTTTATACAACCACTATTATAGGATTTATCACTTTTGATGAGGGATACTTAACATGAGGTTTATGGATGGCAGCAGGTACACTCAAAAAACTCACAGATAAGAAAAAGAGAGAAGTAAACAAAGGATTACAAAATAGTATAAAACATAAATGAAGATCTAAATAAATGGAAAGATATACCACGTTCCTGTTGGGAAAACTCAATAACGTAAAGATATCAACTCCCCCTCAATTAAGCTGAAATTTCAATGTAATCGCAACTAAAATCTCAGCAAGATATTTTGTGGAATTTATTGGCTGATTCTAAAAATTCTCATGGAAGGAAAAATGAGGTAGATTAGTCAAGAAATATTTTAAATACAACAGAGGAAAACTTGCCTTACCAGGTATCAAAATTTGTGATAAAGCCTTAGCAGTAATTTTCATATTGATATTGATATTGACATTAATAGTGGCATAAGAACAAACAAATACATCAGCAAAACAAAAAGATGGTCCAGAAACACACTGATGTGTATAGGGGAATTTAGTATATGATAAAGGTGGCATTTCAAATCATTGGAGAAAGTCAATAAGTAGTGCTGGGACAATTAGCTACCTGTTTGGAAAAAAATTAAATTATAGCAATACCTCACACCACTCACAAAAATAAATTCTAAACAGTTTAAAGAATAAAACCTAAAAAACAAACTCAGAAACAACCTATGTTGGACAAAGATTCCTTAGATATGAAACCAAAAACATGAGTCATAAAAGAAAAAATCGATATACTGAACTTCATCAAAATTATGAATTTCTGCTCTTCAGAAGATACTGCTAAGAGAATGAAAAGACAAGCTACAGACTGACAGGAAATGTTTGCAAATCACATATCTGATAAAGGACTTGTACCCAAAAATACATAAGAACTCTCAAAACTCAATAATAGGGCTTCCCTGGTGGCGCAGTGGTTGCGAGTCCGCCTGCCGATGCAGGGGACACGGGTTCATGCCCCGGTCCAGGAAGATCCCACATGCGGCGGAGCGGCTAGGCCCGTGAGCCATGGCCATTGAGCCTGCGCGTCCGGAGCCTGTGCTCCGCAACAGGAGAGGCCACAACAGTGAGAGGCCCACATACCACAAAAAAAACACAAAAAACCTCAATAATAAGAAAACAATCCAGTTTTTTTTTAAGTGGGCAAAAGATTTGAACAGACATTATACCAAAGATGCTCAATATCATTAAGTCATCAGGAATATACAAATTAAGACCACAATGAAAAACCATTACATAAGGCTTCCCTGGTGGTGCAGTGGTTGGGAGTCCGCCTGCCAATGCAGGGGACACGGGTTCGAGCCCTGGTCCAGGAAGATCCCACATGCCGCGGAGCAGCTGGGCCCATGTGCCACAACTACTGAGCCTGCGCTCTAGAGCCCGTGAGCCACAACTACTGAGCCCACGTGCCACAACTACTGAAGCCTGTGCGCCTGGAGCCCGTGCTCCACAACAAGAGAGGCCACCACAATGAGGGTCCCGTGCACTGCAACGAGGAGTGGCCCTGCTCCCCGCAAGTGAAGAAGGCCTGCGCGCAGCAACAGGGACCCAATGCAGCCAAAAATAAAATAAATAAATTTATTTAAAAAAAAAACATTACATACCTATTAGAACATCTTAAAAAAAAACAAAACCAAAAACTGACACTACCAAGTGCTGGGGAACTAGAAGTAACTGGAACTCTCATACATTACTGAAAGGAATACAAAATTGTATAACCAATTTGGAAAACAGTTTGGCAGTTTCTTACAAAGTTAAACACACACTGACTACACAACCTAGCAGTCCCACTCCTAGGCATTCACCCAAGTGAAATGAAAACTTGTGTTCACACAAAAACCTGATGCTAATGTTTACAGTGACTGCATTTGTAATCACTAAACGCTGGAAACAACCCAAACGTCCCTCAACTGGGGAATGGAAAAACAAACTGTGGTATATCCATACATTGGAATCTACTTAGCAATAAAAAGGAACAAAGTACTGATGATACAAGGAATGACATGGATACAATTTAAAGGCAATGTGTGGATTGGAATAAGCCAGTTTCAAAAGGTTATATTCTGTATGATTTCATTTATATGACAGTTTTGAAAACGTAAAACTATAATGACAGAAAATAGGTAGTGAGTACTAGGAAGTAGGGAGAAGGAGTTGACCATAAAGGGGAACTGGGGAATTTTTTGAAGTGATGGATCTATTCCATATCTTGATTATGGTGGTTGTTACACAACTGTATGCACTTGTCAAAACATGCAGAAATGCACACTAAAAAGAGAGAATTTTACTATATGCAAATTATACCTTAATTAAAAATGAAAAAAAATAATCCTAGCACACACATGCATACACAAACATACACACTTAGAAATGTATGAGAACAAAGGAACAAGAAGATTTTCGGGGGTGATGGATATGTTCGTTGTGGTGATAGTTTAATGGGCGTGTACATATGTCAAAACTCATCAAATTATATCCTTTATGTACAGTTTATTGTACATCAATCATACCTCAGTAAAGCTGTTTAAAAAAGGAGGAAGATATGTATGAGAAGAAAATATAAGTGACTATGTTTAAAACCTTGGAGTAGGGACAGCCTTCTTAAACAGACAAGAAAAGCAAAAGCCATAAAGGAAAAGAATGATATATATTTGACTACATCAAAATTTAAAGTTTCTATTCTAAAGACGTAAAAAATAAATACAAAAGAAGGGTAGATTGGGGGAAATGTTTGCAACATACATAGAACAGATAACTAATATCCCCAAAATAAAGAACTCCTACAAATCAATAAGAAAAAACAACTCAATAGAAACATGAGCAAAAGATATAACAAGCAAATAATACAAGAGGAAATACAAATATTAATAAACATATGAAAGGAAGACATATAATTTGGCTAATAATCAGAACTATGAATCAAAACATCAGCTTTTGCCTTACAGATTTTTAAGTTTAAAAAGATTGATATCAATTCCTGGCAGGGGTATGGGGAAATAGGTGCTCTCATACACTGTTGTTGGAAATATTCAGCCTTTTGGTGAACAATTTTGTACCATCTATGAAAATGTAAAACGTGCATACCCTCCAACCCAGTAATTCTATTCTTCATTACCTACCCTAGAGAAACACTTGCATATGTCCACAAAAATATAAATTAGGAGTTTGGGATTAACATATACACAATACAATATATAAAATAAACAACAAGGACCTACTGTATAGCACAGGGAACTATACTCAGTATCTTGTAATAACCTATAACAGAAAAGAATCTGAAAAATCACATACATATATATGTATGTATATACATATGTATAATATATGTATTATACATATATGTATATACATATATATGTATATGTATTATACATATATATATGTATGTATGTATAACTGAATCACTTTACTGTGCACTTGAAACTAACACATTACAAATTAACTATACTTCAATAAAAAAAGTTTTTTAAAGCCTTAAAAATGCAATATGCTTTGAGCCACTAATAGCAGTTCTAGGAACTAATTCTAACAAAATAATGAGATGCAAAAAAAAAAAAGATCAACACACAGGGTGTTTATTACAGTATTGTTTACAATAACAAAAAATTCAAGTGTACATCAATAGGAGACCATGAGATAAATTTTAGACATGATAGAAAAAAGATTGACATCTACATAATGACATGTTGTGTTGCTATTTCTTTTATTTTATTTGTATTTTCTTATTTTCTACAATAAAGATGTGTTATACTTCCATAAGAAAACAATATAAAAATTTTAGTAGTAAAATTTTTTTTAAAAGAGTTAATGGGAAAAAACCCAGAAAACTAGAAACTATCTCTCAGTGATTCTCAAACTGCATGTGGTAAAGGACCAGTAACACCTGTAACTTATGTAATATTGCACATCAACTACATTTCAATTTTAAAAATGAAAATAATTATTAAATGGTAAATGTTATGTTTATTTTACCACAATTAAAAAAAGGGAAGTGGGAAATGCTATATGCATACTATAGAATACTATGCAGCATGTCTTGTATCAGAAACACTGATTTACCTCATTCCCTTAGGTATATTGCCAAGTGGAAAAGCAAGCTGTGGAACAGTGTGGAGTATATCACTTATGCAGGAAAAAATAAACAAAAAATATATTTCTAGTTTGAAATACACAGAAGATGATCTGGAAGAACAAACACCAACCTAGTAACATTGGTTTCCTCTGGGACAGGGACCTGCATTGCAGGGGCTGGAAAGAAGAACTATCTATAATGTTTGACTTAATAAAAATATATTCATGTATTACTTGAAGAATCAAAATGCTTTTTATAAAAAATTAAAAGAATGGGTCAACTACAGAAAATATATAGTATGGTAAGGAAAAAAGGCACAGGTGCTGTGGGGATACAGAGAGACCTAAGTTCCCAGCCTGGGAAAACCAAGGAAGGCCTCCAAAAGGAAGTTGAAAGGAAAGCCTGAAATGAGCCTTGAAAGATGAGTAGAAACTAGCCAAGAAAAGTGTGAATGGGAACAAAAAGATGGAGAAGGTATTATAAGCAGAGGGAATTGTATGTGTGAAGGCATGGAGGCATGAAAGAACATAGCTTTCTCTGGGAACTGGAAATAGTTCATCAGGCTTGAAGCATAGAATCTATGTAGATGAATATAGGATTTGACTTTTACACTGAAAACAGTAGGGAATTTTTAAAGCTTACTGGAGTCACCTACCTGTTTTAGAAAGATCACTCTAGGTGCTGTGCAGAAAATAGATTGGACAGTAGTTGTAGACACAAAAAGGCCACTTTGAAAGCTACTTTAGCAATCCGGAAGAGAAATGATAAAAGGGAGTGGGAGTTGATGAAGAGAGGCAGGCAAGGAGCAACAAAGTGTTATTTAATAATGGACATTTTAAGTTTGAGAAGGATTTCCAAGTGGACATATTCAGTAGGAAGTTGGATTATACAGGTCTGGAACTTGAGAGAGAGGTCTGATTAGAACCACATTCGGGAATCAGGTTACTGAAACCATGAGAATTCAGTCCTTTCTATATCATTAAACCTTACCCCCTCAACTGGGTCCTTTCCATCATCATTTATAAGTAGATGCAAGTCACTCACCTTTAAGAGGGGAAAAAATCCTTTCTCAACTCCATCGTGCCATTCTCTACTGTTTCATAAAAATATTTGAAAACTTTTTTATATATAATTTTTTAACTTCATTAATTTTAATGATTTTTTTTCTTTTTTGCGGGGGGGGGGCACACCGCACAGCATTCAGGATCTTAGTTCCCTGACCAGGGATAGAACCCGTGCCCCCTGCAATGGAGGCACGGAGTCTTAACCACTGGACCACTGGGTAAGTCCCTGAAAACTCTTAAATGAGCTCTGTACTCAATGTTCTTCCCACTTCCCATCACTCCACGGAAATAGCTATTGCAAAGGTCACTAAATCTAACAGATGCCTTTCAGTCCTCATCTTACTTTACTCTCTCAGCAGCATTTAATACAGTATTAAATGTAACCCCTTCCTTCCTTCCTTCCTTTCAATAATACTCTATTCCCTTGGTTTTCATGACACCTCACCCTCCTGGTTTTCCTCTTACATCTCTTCCCATTCCTCAGCTTCCTTTGTGAGCTTCTCCCTTCTACCTCGTACTGCCTCTATAATCCAACCAAAGGCAGATAGTATATGACTGGGAAATTATTATGGGAGGGTTACAAATTCTGTTGCGTATAATCCTGCAAGCCTAAAAGATGCTTCTCTACCCACTATGAATCAATATCAAATGAATAAGCATAGCCTTCTGCTGAAGTAACCCACTGTGGTAGGCTAAATAGCCAAAGATGTCCATGTCCTAATCCCCAAAACCTGTGAATATTTTACCTTACATGGCAAGAGACTTTGCAGAAGAAAAAAAACTTCGATGATGTGATTAAGTTAAAGATTTCAGTGATTTAAGTTAAAGTTAGGGAAATTATCCTGGTGGCTTCTACATAATCACAAGGGTCCCTATAAGTGAAAGAAGGAGGCAGGAGAGTCAGAGAAGGAGATGAAAAGACAGAAGTAGAAGTTGAAGTGGAGATTGCTGGCTTTGAAGATGGAACGGAACCATGAGCCAAGGAATGCGGATATCCTCTAGAAGCTGGAAAAGACAAGGAACGGATTTCCCGGAAAGCCTCCAAAAGGAACACAGCCCTGCCAACACGTTGATTTTAGCCCCGTAAGACCTATTTGGACTTCTGACATCTAGAGCTGTAAGACAATAAATCTGTGCTGTTTTAAGCCATTGAGTTTGTGGTAATTTGTAACAACAGCAATAGGAAACTAATATACCCACTTTAAAAGGAAAAAAAATAGAGGAACAAACTGAATCCTAAGGAAAAGATGGCTGACCCAAAGAAACCTCTTAGGACTTTCTATCATGACAAGAAAAAACTCAAGGAACCTCTTCTCCAGAGTAAGTCTAGAGAGACCACCTGGTGATTTTTCTTCTATCTTGCCTTAAGGGCTGTTTGTCTGGATGGGCTAGGTACTCTCCCACTCCCACCCTCCAAAAGATACCTGGAACTAGGCTGCTTCTTCCCTTCCCTTCATCCCAGATGAGGATTTCTCTAGGAAGATGTTAGCTCACCTACAGACTACCTCTTTCCCAGCATGAGGGTGGAGGCCAGGAAAGAGCCACTGCCATATAGGAAGTTCCCACTGATTGGCAGATGAGAGCTGGGTGTGGGGATGCTGGACTCTGAATAGGATCCTTCTTTACAGGAAATGACCCCCTCATCAGGTGTCCCATTGAATGCAGCCAACTACTAAGGTCAGAAAACATCATGGACAAGACTTCAATTGAGGAACCCTGGAGATTCACAATCCTAAATTCCCTTTATTCTTTGCTGTATTCTCTGCTGTATTCTCATCTATTTTCAAAGATGGTCCTTTGAAAATAAAGAACAGAAAAATATAAGTCACTCACATCATCCACAAAAATAAATCCTAGCTGTATCAAAGATGTAATCAAACACACAGAAACCCCTGTACAAGAAAACACGGAGGAATGTTTATGACCTTGGCATATGGAAGACCTTATTAAACAAAACACAAAAATCAAAAGCCAAAAAACAAAAGATAAATCTGACCTTGAAATTTAAAACTTCTACTCAGGAAAAGATACCATAGGGCTTCCCTGGTGGTGCAGTGGTTGAGAGTCCGCCTGCCGATGCAGGGGACACGGGTTCATGCCCCGGTCCGGGAAGATCCCACATGCCGCGGAGCGGCTGGGCCCGTGAGCCATGGCCGCTGAGCCTGTGCATCCGGAGCCTGTGCTCCACAACAGGAGAGGCCACAACAGTGAGAGGCCTGCATACCACAAAAAAAAAGGAAAAAAAAAAAAGATACCATAAAGTTAAAAGGCAAGAGATTGAGAGAAAATATTTGCAATATATATAAAACAAAGGACTAATATTTTTCTTTATTTATCCTGGATAAGAAAAAGACAAACAATATAGAAAAACAGGTAAAGGATATGAGCAGGCACATCACAGAAAAAATACAAATTGCCAATAAACATATGAATGGATGTTCAACTTCCCTCTTAATCAGAGTACTACAAATAAGCAATGAGATTCTATTTTCTACCTATCATATTGGCAAAATTTAAAGTTTGATAATATTCAGTGTTGGGAAGAGTAAAAAGAATTGAGACCTCTTACACTCTGCTGGGGGGAGCATAGACTAGTACAGCCACGTTGAAGGGGCATTTGGTAATATCTACTAAGATTACAAATGCATATAGTTTACGATACCACTCCTAGGTATATGCCCTAGAGCAGATGTTCAGATGTTCTCAAAAGATGGTCCACAGATACCTGGAAGCTCCCAAGATCCTTTCAGGCGGTCTATGAGATTCAAAACTATTTTCATAAAAGTATTAAGATGTATTTGCCTTTTTTACTGTGTTGACATTTGCACTGATGGTGCAAAAGCAAAGGTGGGAGAAATAGAAAAAGCAAAGGTGGGTAAAAGGCAGTAGCACCAAACTGTACTAGTAGTCACTGTATTTTTTCACCACTGCACACTTAAGAATGTCCTTGATGAAGCAGTAAAAATTATTAAATCTCTATTGCTGAGTACACGGCTTTCTAATATTTTACCATGGCTATTCGGACTTGTGTTCTTGGCAGGTATTTTCTCAAAATGGACAAAGTGAACCTGTCACTTCAAGAAAAACAACTGACAATATTCAGTGCTGATAAAATCTGAGCTTTGGAGCAAAAATTAGAACTTTGGAAAACTTGCACCTCCACCATAGGTTTGGCAGCTTTCCAATACTTAACGACTTCTGATGAGAGCAGTGGTGATATGAATGAATGTGATTTTTTGACACTGTGTCAACATTGGAAAGACCTGCATAACTCAGTGAAACCAACATTTTCTAAATTGCCAGTGCAGGGCTTCCCTGGTGGCGCAGTGGTTAAGAATCCTCCTGCCAATGCAGTGGACAAGGGTTCGAGCCCTGGTCCGGGAAGATCCCACATGCCACAGAGCAAATAAGCCAGTGCGCCACAACTACTGAGCCTGCGCTCTAGAGCCCATGAGCCACAACTACTGAGCCCGCGTGCCTAGAACCCATGCTCTCCAACAAGAGAAGCTACCACAGTGAGAAGCCCACACACCACAATGAAGAGTAGCCCCTGCTCGCAGCACGAGAGAAGCCACCACAATGAGAAGCCCGCACACCACAATGAAGGGTAGCCCCCGCTCGCAGCAACCAGAGAAAGCCCGCGCACAGCAATGAAGACCCAACGCAGCCAAAGATAAATAAATAAGTGAATTTATTTTTTAAAAAAAAAACTCTTCAGCAAAAATAAATAAATTGCCAGTGCATGTTATAAAATCATGCACCCGATAAAAGATCTATTAAAGTACAGGGTAGACTAATGGATTTTTTTTTTTTTTTTTTTTTTTTTTTTTGCTGTACGCGGGCCTCTCACTGCTGTGGCCTCTCCTGCTGCGGAGCACAGGCTCCAGACGCGCAGGCTCAGTGGCCATGGCCCACGGGCCCAGCCGCTCCGCGGCATGCGGGATCTTCCCAGACCGGGGCACGAACCCGCGTCCCCTGCCTCGGCAGGCGGACTCTCAACCACTGTGCCACCAGGGAAGCCCAGACTAATGGATTTTAATGCAACAAAATATGAAAAGTTGACTGATACGGTTTCAAAATCCACATTAAAGTAATCTTTAAAAATGTAATCTTTAAGAAACTACCACTTGTTGAGGATTGATGTAGTATGAAAGAATATCCACAATTATCTGAAAAGGCTATTAAAATACTGCTTGTTTTTCTAATTACATCTGTGATATACTTCAACCAAAACATCATAATAGATCAAATACAGAAGCAGATATGAACATCCAGATGTTTCATATTAACTCTATTAAAGAGACTTGCAAAAAATGTAACACAATTTTACTGTTCTAATTTTTTTTGCTTTGGCAAAGTTATTTTTCATCTAAAAATATTTATGCTAACATGTAATGGGCTTATTGCTGTTATTTTTAATGAAAAATTTTAAATTCTCACTATTAATTTCTAATACATTGAATAGTGATAGATATAAACCCACATAAATTCTCTTAGGAGTGTAAAGGGGTCCTGACATCAAAAAGTTTGAGAACAGGGCTTCCCTGGTGGCACAGTGTTTGAGAGTCTGCCTGCCGATGCAGGGGACGCGGGTTCGTGCCCCGGTCTGGGAGGACCCCACGTGCCGCGAAGCGGCTGGGCCCATGAGCCATGGCCGCTGAGCCTGTGCGTCCGGAGCCTGGGCTCTGCAGCCGGGGAGGCCACAGAGGTGAGAGGCCCGCGTACCGCAAAAAAAAAAAAAAAAAAAAAAGTTTGAGAACCACTTCCCGAGAGAAACTCTGACAAAAAAGTCATGTCAGGAATGTTCATAGCAGGACTGCTTGTAAAAGCAAAAAAATTGGAAAAATCTAGTAGTCTATCGATAAGGAATGGTTAAATAAACCATTTAGTAGCCATTCTATGGTGTATTATGCCACATTTTTTTAAAGTGAAGTAAATCTTGATGTAGTGAAATTAAAATGTTTCCAAAACATTTAATGAAAAACTTTCAGGATATGTACAGTATGGTATACTTTTTGTAGAAATAAAGACACGACACATTTTCTTAAAGAAAAAAACCTGGAAGGCTACCAGGATACATACCAAACTGCTGACCTTTGGGAAGGGGAAGAGGACTAGGATTGTGGGTAATGGCCAGTGTGTACTTTAGCACTATCCTTGTATAATGTTTTGAGGGTTTTCCCCCCCCCCCAAGGAAAATGTACTAGTGTAATTAAAAATTATTGGGGAAAAGGAATAAAGCAACGAGGTCAGGTCCATTGACACTGAGAAAGAAAGGGCACTGGCTCTGAATCCAGGCTGAGAGGGCCAGTGTATTTGCTGCAGGGCTTCTGGAGCTGATGAGTCTAGGAAGAAGCGACGAGGGGTGAAATCAGGCGACGGAGGGAATGGATGGCTCAAACGGTGGTGACCGCCTGGATGGCGGAACTTTCTGAGTCAGGCACCTCCTGCTCCCTTCCTGGGATTAATTCAAAGGCCTTCACCGCCACACAGCCCAGCCTCTCCCGCTTCCGGCGTCACAAACCTCTTCCTGTTGCCAGCAAATTCTTGCCCCAGTCCGGGTCCCCGACCCCCACTCCCTGGGCCGCATCAGAGGAAGAGCTCCGGGCTGGCGGTGGTGGAAGGAGCCCTGCAGGCTAAGGCATGGCCCCGCTAAGTGCTATACATGGAGACTACAGCCAGAGTCGCGGCGGCACACCCGGAGACACTCTAAGACGCCGAAGCGTGACAGGGCCCGGGGTGATGGGGTGGGGGTGGGGATTAGAGGGTAGCTAGGTTGCGGGGTGCAGGCAATTACCAAACAAGCCGAAGGAGGTCCGAGGCAACCCCGCCGACTCTTCCAAGTGCCGAGAGGAAGGCTTTGCTTTCGAAAGCAGCGCCACAGGGTCCCCATTGGTCTTCCATTCCAGCCAACCAGCAGGTCTCCCTATGGCCCACCCCCTCGATTAAGAAGCCAATCAGAGGAGAGTATGTGCTTCCCGTTGCGTAAGACCAACTAAAAGTTTGCTCATTTCTGACTGACGTGTGGGTAGCCAACCAGAAGAGCCAAGGCCTGGTAAGTCGGCTTCCTATTTCAGTCGCCGTCTCGATCTACGTCACTGTCCTTGTCCCGTCCCTACCTGTAATCTAAGGTTTGGATCTGGGAGAAATAACCGAAAAGGAGATCCAAGCTGGAGGAATCGTGGCCCAAGAGGCAAAGTGATATCTCCCTGAGTTTCCAAGAAGGTTGGCCCTGAGGTCAGATGAGCCTGTGGTTGAGCTGTCAGTGCTGCTCTGGGACTGGCCTCAACGAGTGCCAACCTGAGAAAAGTATTGGTCATGAGAATGCCTCAGATACGTTGCTTTGCCACTGGGCTAGTTGTTTCATTTCCCCCAAATTTAGGTGGGAAGAAGGCTAGGAACATCCAGGGCCTTTAATTGAGATTATTGGTTTTTCTATAGCGAGGAGTGTAGGGATACTCAATTAGCAGTAATAAATACTGCTTCTAGAACAACTAAAATGAAATGTGTGGAGAAATTTTTGAAAACCTGGTAGTGGTATCATTACAACTAAATATGCCAGAAAATGCAAATTAAAACTAAGAAATACCACTTCCACCAACTAGTTTGGATAATTATGAATTGTTTAATATTTTTCCACTTTTGGCAAAAAAACTACTTATAGGGAAACAGGGATTTCTCCACTTTTGGGAAGAAACAGAAATTCTCATTTGCTGTAAGTGGGAATCTAAACGGCACTTTTTTTTTTTTTTTTTTGCGGTACGCGGGCCTCTCACTGTTGTGGCCTCTTCCGTTGCGGAGCACAGGCTCCGGACGCGCAGGCTCAGCAGCCATGGCTCACGGGCCCAGCCGCTCCGCGACATGTGGGATCTTCCCGGACCGGGGCACGAACCCGTGTCCCCTGCATCGGCAGGCGGACCCTCAACCACTGCGCCACTGAAGCCCTAAACGGCACTTTTTAAGAAAGTAGCTTAGTAGTACGTATCAAAATCTAAAATGCACACATCCTTTGACCCAGGAATTCCTTCTCTCAAAATCTATCCTACAGAAACACTTAAAACACACGAGCAAGGTTATATGCAGCGTTACTTATAATAGTGACTGATGATACAACTACACTATGAAATGTTATTTAAAAAAATGAGGTAAATTTCCATGTACTAATGTGAGAGGAAGTCCACACTATATTACAAAGTGATAAAGTTGCAAAATACTACATAAAATATCCCATTGTTTTCAAAAAACTATATATTCGATGATTGTATATGTGTGTATGAATATACGTATATATTCATATACATATATTTGTGCATAGAAAAAAGTCTAGGAAAACACATACCAAATTAAGTTATTCTTGAGGAATGGGAATAGGATTAGGGAATAAAGAGAAATCTCACTTTCTACATATTTATGTTTTGTTTCAATTTTGTCAATTAGCATTAATTACTTTTGAACTTTATCACAATAAAACATTTTAACAAAATAGGCACTTTTATAATCAGATCAAGTTATAATTTATAATACTGTAATTTTCTGTAATCAGATAAGTTATAATTTTGTAATCAGATCGTTACAATTTATATATTTTAAATCAGATCAAGTTATAATTTATATATTTTGTAATCAGATCAAGTTATAATTTATATATTTTAAATAAGAATAATTACATATAGTTATGAGGTGACTATTTCATTAAAAAATTTCGGCTAGGGACTTCCCTGGTGGTCCAGTGGTTAAGACTCTGCCCTTCTACTGCGGGGGCGCAGGTTCGATCCCTGGTTGGGGAACTAAGATCCTGCATGCTGTGTGGCCAAAAAATATTTTTTTTAATTAAAAAAAAATAATAAATAAAAATTTCAGCTAGAAGACCTATGATAAAATTAGGGCAGCTGTAAATCAAATCACCACGGAGATTCAATGGGGGTACTCATGATTTGACACAACAGGATATAGGCAAACAAAATCTAATCAGGATAAGTGAAGAGTCTTTCATTTCTGGGAGAGAAAACTAACTGCACTACAGCAAACTCCATCACACAGGGAAATTGTGCTTTCACCTTTTTGGTGGCATCACCTCCAGGGTTTCTCAACTCCTTGGCAAGGGTCAGAAATCATAAGCATTAGAGATTTAAGATAACTCAGATATCATTTAGTCAAATCCCCTCACTTTAAAGCTGAGAAAACAGGCCCAGAGTGGTGAAGCAATTTGCCTAAGGTGCTATAGCCAGCTAATAGCATAGCCAGCTCCAGAACCCAGGTTTCTATTCCAGGCCTATTACTCTTTCTACTACTTTTCAGATTTTCCTGAGTCTTTATTCTGATGACGTATTAGGGAATATTTTTTAAGTCTTATGAATATCAGACATCCCTATATTTAAATTTTAGAAAATGCATAGCAAAATAAAAAAGTATATCCCTCTACTAGCACAGATGATCAAAAGTTGACTGTATCTGGATGAAAGAAATTATTGGCATAACAATTTTCTTGAAAAGTAATGCATAAATTTCTGTGAATCTAACTATTTTACTGTTCACTTAAGAACTACTGTTTTATCCAATTTCTGATTGTTCTTCAATTGGCAGTGCCTCTTAATCCTTTACCTTCAGTTTCTCTACATTAAGTAGTTGTTGATCTATATACAAACACTTAAAACCACCATAGGAAGCACCTATTTAAAGAAACCCTGTCATGATTTAAAGAATCCTTTATTCTGTATAATGTGAATAATTACCCCCATTTTGTCTGTTTTGTAAGGAATGACTTTTCTGTTCTCAATAGCAGAGACAGACAGATAGATAGACAGGTAGACAGACAGACAGGAGGGAGAGAGAAAATAAAAGTAAAATAGGGAACAATTTTTTTTGTACAAGGCAAGAAAACAGATAAGAAGAATGAGGGGTGGTGGGTGGTCGGGAAGGGAGTGGCAGAGAACCACAAGCTAAATTAGTCACAAAGTGTTTACATTTTAAAAGTAAACTTGAACACTGTGAAGTATAAATGGACTAACAACCACCTAAACTTCAGGGTATAATTAAAGTGGTGTCCAGTTTTAGACTCTATGACTTAGGGACATATGAGGACCTTGGAGAGATTTAAGAATAATAAAGATAAAAGGGTTAAAAATGAGTGAAGTGAGGAAAACTTAGAACTGTTATTGTGTCTAAGAAGAGAAGACCAGAGATGACTCAACAGTCCTCAAGGATGGGAAGAAATATCCATTTCAGTGAGCAGCTGGTCTGCATTTCCAAAGCAAAAAAGTAATTTTACTTAAATTATTACAGCATGTATTTGAAGATGGAAGTGGCTTAAATAGGACACCTCATCCAACAAAAACTCCAGAGAAGCCTGAATGCTGTCCACCTCTCCCACCCTTTACTAGCTCAACTCATCTCAAAGAATGGTTCAAAGGGTGGATAAGGCATCTGTGGAATGTGAGGATTTAGACTTCTTTTGGTTGTAGCTACTATGTTCAAAAATTTTTGTTAGTCTCTGTCCCCCAGGTCCCAGTGAAAGGTTGAGCTGCTTTCTGTGCTATGGATAAAGGGGATTAATTAGTAGCAAATACCTAGATGCATGCATAAACTTGAATTCCTTATAAAAGTATGCTTCTCCTTCTCAGTGTTGATGGGCTTGGATTTGGGGTTCTTTCAGGACCGTTACATTTGACTCCAAAGAGGGAATTTACCTGATATTAAAAAAGTTTAGACAACTAACTAGATGCATCTGGACCTTTTATTTTGTCTCTAGCATTTTTTTGTCTTGTTTAGATATCTCCTGAACTAAAGTATAAGAAGTATAAGGTCTTTGAAGAAAGAGAATGTAATCATTTTATTTTACCTCAAGCACCCCGCCCCATCACAGCCCAGCTTAATATTTTATTTTACAGCTGCTTTTTCTAGTTATTCTCTATTCATTCTCCAACACTGCTGCCTGTGAAGGTTGCATTTCTCTTATTACTCTTCCTTTCTCTTATCTCACAGAAACAGCTATTCTTCCCTATCCTCTCATATATCTTTAGTCATCTAATTCCTGAACTACCAAAACCTCTTAACTTCTTCAATTCAGCCCCCACTCTTCTACTTGTACCCAAATACCATTGTTAAGTCATCTTAATTCATAATGTTTTGACCACATCACTTTCTATACCTTCTTTCCACACTCAACTACATGATTAAAACTACCTTTGACTCCCCAAATGTCAAGATTCCTACCTAACCTCTCATCACAAACCTTTCCCAAAACCCACTTTGTGGATGAAGCCATTTCAGAATCTACTGGTCAAGTGAAAATATCCATCCATCAAAAATTCTCAGAGTTCACTCACCTTTCTGCCTGCATCAAATCTATGTGTAAGAAAAACAGCTCAATTGAGGTAAAAAGCCTATGAAAGAAATAGTGTTTGTAAGGGGTGTGAGGGTGTGTCGGAGGATAAGCGTATGCACAAACGTATTTATGTACACAGATAGCATATACATATACCTATACACACACACACAATAAATATATTTTGCCCAAATTAGCACACACCCACAAGCTTAAAAACCAAATCTACTAAATCTGACCCAAACCACAGTTACTGAGACCTATGGCTACTTCCTGCAAGCAGATGCATTACCTCTGTGACAAAGTCAATTGCATGTTGCAAGAAAGATAGGTAAATACTGCTACAGGCAGCTAGGATTCTGCTTTTTTTAAAATTTAAATGTAAAAATTACTTATCACTTCAGGACATTGACCATGTTATATAATTTCTGCACAATATCCAGAATATCCTAGAAACTAAAAAGTACTAAATTTACAACTTAAGCAGGAAAACAGAGGCTTGCTTCACAGTGGTTTAATATGAACAGAGTTGAATATGACATTGTCTGACAGAAGAATGAACATTTTGCTGAATAAAAGCCCCGAGTCAGGATATATACACAGCAGAAATGGGGCCTCAGGCTCTCAGCACTTGTGCACAATGAAAGGAGGAATCTTTTTTAAAAAAAAAGTCAATAACAGAGGATACAAATGAAAAAGGCAGCAACAACACCAACACTGGGAAGGTGGGAAAGGGAGCAGAGCCTCACTCTAGGGGCTGCTCAGCCCCTGGCACAGGCCCGGCAGCTGAAGAGCTGATCTGTGTCAGGGAACTTCAACATTTAGATGGACTCCAAACCCCATATCAAAATCCAATCCTAATCTCTCCGATCAGGGTCTTGTCAGAATCAGTAATCCTTTTCCTCAGGACCCTATATAAAGAATTCCAGTCCTTCCATGATAGGGTGTCTAAGCAAAGAGCCCCACTTTTGACCTGACACCAGAGTTAACCTGCTCCCATCCCACCACCTGGGACAGATATCGGGCCCCAGCAAACAAACCACTACATCCCAGACAGAAGCCCAGGAAAGTCACCAGCCTCAAGAAGCTGCCTCAGACTCTAAGTTTTAAGAAATCTATACCCAGGTGCTAACCCTAGCTCAGCTTCCGGGGAGAATGCTGGGGTTCCATGGGAAACAAGTGCAGGCAGTTCAATAACCCTGTGACCAAGCTGGGGAGGGCAGCGACAACTCTTGCCCCTAAGCCCCATCAATAGCTCAAAGTGCTTAGGAGAAGTCAGAGACTGTGTGGTTTGTTCATGTGTTTTCTGTCTCGTGGCAGCACTAAATGGGATGGGGGGAAGGGAGAATGGAAGGAAGAGAGTGGTGATGCCCTTCCCTACCACTGGGAGGTACCTAGAAAATGATCCACTCCCACCCTTCAGGGAGTTACCTGGCAGTGGTGAGTTTCCCCTAGCCCTCAAGCCTCCAAATCTGCAAAGCTAACCCATAAAAGTAGCAAGGGCTTGGGGAGGGAGAACTGCCGGCCCAGCCCATTCTGACTCACCTGCTGGTGAGCGAGAATAGGCAGCCAGAGCGGGGAGCCACAAAGGAAAGGGGCTAGGCAACAGGAGCTCCCCAACTGCCCTATGGCTTTCTTCTGACTCTGAAGCAGCCATGATGATGGGCCTAGAAAACCCACACACCTTGCTCCACACAACAGACTGCTTAGACTCTAGAATTACTGCCATGAAAAGCAACAAGGGAGAGAGAAAGTACAACAAAAGAAACTCTTGAGAAAACTGGGAACGGGCCTAGAGAAAACGAGAGCTTTTCGGTCTCTGCCACCTTCCCCACAAGGAAAAAAGTTCATGCAGGTAGGAAAGGCAGGGTCTTTCCCTGCTCAGTGTTCCTGGTTAAACCTAAGAGTAAGAAAAATCCCCTGGACTTGCAGCATCAGTATGTACCCAAGTGCCCCACCAGCACAAGACCCGCCCCCCGCAAGGTTAGCCTTCTGGCATGGGTAAATGCCCAAGAAATTGCCTTCCAGTCCAATCCACCCACCCACCCCCCAACCCCAAGCAAAGGGCATCTGCCTGTGGTTTCCCACCTCTCCTCAGAGGAGAGGATCCTAGCAGAGTGCCCATGGTATAGTCAGGTACCAAGGAACACAATGCCAGACAGTCTATCAGGCCAGGGGATGGAGAGCCAACTTCAGATCAAAGAGAGAGAGAGAGAGGCTTAGTGTAAAAACCAATGTCATTTCAGCAGGAAAGTAGAGGGCAAGTGGTGAGAGGGGCTCCTACTGGCGCACCTTCCCAGGGACGTAGTTCCTGTCAATTGCCTCCTCCTGCAGGAACATGTGTAGGCAGCGTTCGTTCTGAGCCAGTGGGTGCCCAGCAATTCTATAAAGAGACCAAGACGGTTATCAGTTGTATTTGGGATCAGAGAGAATTTGCAGAGGGACAGGGCTGTGGATGTGGACAGGGGAAGAAGGGCAAAGTCAGCCCTGAAGTTCAAGCAAGTAGAGGACAGCAGCAGGGTACCACTTCAACCCTAATATTGCAGAAGGGAAGGGGATAGAGGTGTAAGGTGGGGGAAATCCCTAGACACATCCAACATGCAGCGCTTTCTCAGGCCCTGAGGTACAGGATCGGAATTCTGCTCAAAGGAATGGAGTTTTACTGTCCAGTGAGCCCAGCACACAATCGGCACCACATCATATTACCCATTACAAAAGAGGAAAGAGACGAAACATATAGAAAGACCAAAATGGCAAAAGTAGCAAAAGGAATCCCCAGGAACTTGGCTTACTTGTTAATAAACTGTTCGAGGCCCTGCCTCCTTTCTTCAATAAAGGACTCCTCAAAGATCCCTTCATCTCCTCGAAAAGGGAGCTGCCGCTTCAAGGCTTTCCCAGGCAGTGGTGGTACTACAATCTGTAGGCAGACGCAAAATATCAGTCACACGGGAGAGCACAGAGACGGAATAAGGTGGTAAAGCACTACACACTTCATTTCCTATTAGGCATAGGGTCCATCCTATGCCATAGTTCAGCAACTTGCAAGAACTGAGGTTATAAGAACAGTCAGGGGGTGGCTCAGGTCAAAAATTAATCCAGTTCTGTTTCTGTGGGAGGACAGGTTTACCATCTCAAAAGAAAGGAAGTAAACTCCAAATATTCTTCACTTTCTTTGACAGTCCACTACCATCCAAAAATTTAGCTACACTTTCCATTTTTAGCACCTAAAGGAATTAAGTTGTATGACTTTTCTAGCCACTAAGTCAACTAATAGTTTTTCTTTACAATTTCTCCTGAACTTACCACTTTCAAGTTTCAAAGGGTATCACCCAGATCCAATATATTGGGATTTGGTAGACAGAGTGTGTTCACCCTCTCTGTTGCCTTCAAGATTTTATAAACCTATGCAGATCTCCTCTCTCAAGGGTGCCACACAGGAAACAGGGCCATACCTTACTATCTCGCTCCAGCTCATTTTTTAGCCACTCGAAGTCACTGTAGCGCCGTCGTACACAGGACTCCTTCAGCTTGAAGATAGGTAGGTTTGTCTACAGGGAAGAAAGAATGTGAGAGAAGAGAGATGGTAAGAAATGTCAGCCTGTGATGGCCACCTATCACAACCACTTGGACAGGTCCTAAGAAAGAAACAGCTCCTATGGACCATGTTCCTAGAACCCTTTCAAAACACCACCAGGTGAATACCAATCCTTACCACATCCAGCCTTGTCACAGGTGGTGATTAGAAGTCCCTTGCTGCTTAGAATTTATCCTACAAATAGACTTGAAGTTGTACATAAATATGTATGTACAAAGGTTTTCACTGAATTTTCTCATTTGTAATAATAATAAATGTCCATCAACAGATAACTGATTAAATAAATTATAGTACACTTGTACAGTGGAATACAACTATGAAAAGAATACAAAAGATATATATGTCCCAGTATGGAAAGATATCAAGCATTAAAATCAAGGCACATGACAGTATATACAGCCTGCCTCTATTTGTTTTTAAAAGGGATATGTATATGTATATATATTTATATTTATGAATTAAATATTTATGAAAAATACTGATAACAATGATTGACTTTGGAGAATAAGACTAGACAACTGGAATGGGTAGGTCACATTTTTCATTGTGCAATTTGAATTTATCATATGCATGCATTACATTTTCAGTTGAAAAGTGAATTTAAGTTCCCTGGAAAGAACAAGAGATAAGCACCTCCAAAGTATGCTTTCCTCTGCTTTTCCTGTCCAAATCCTCTCCATTCTACAAGCCCAGCTCAAGTCCCACTTCATCCAGGAAATCTGTCCTGACAACACCAGTTTAATTTATTGGTCTCCCTCTCCTCTGAACTCCTATGACACACAGACTTTAGTACTGCCTGACACACCACTGTTTCAAGCATTATGTTAGTCTTGCTACCTAACTAAATTATAATTTCATTGAAATCGGGAGCCATGACTACTGCTGCATCTCCCTAAATGCAGATTATGCAAGTTACTCAGTAAATACTCAATTGATTAATAGTGGCCCTATGTATATCTGTTTACCCTTTCCTTATCCAGAAAGTGCAGCAGAAATAGCACTTACATTAAGTTGGCTTACCATGGCTCGCTCCCTGATATAAATCGGCTTATTCCCACATCTTAATCACTGAGAATTTTCCCAAGGCTCCAATGGCAACAGGAACCTCCGACAAACAAAAAGCCCTGATCCTCACTCCTATCTACAAGTTCTAAGTAGAAATGGCCAAATGTATTAATACTGGCTATATTTCCCACCAGTCAATTCAAATCAGTAGATGGGAAAAAAAGGAGCTAGTTTCTCTCCTTTCTCCACAGCTAACTCAGAGCAGGTAAAGAGCATTGGAGCTATGCTAGAGCTTCACACATTCCTCACTATGTCATGCTTTGTAGTCCTCAAGTCTGGAAACTGTCTTTTCAGGATCTAGCTCTAGGTATAGGGCATCAAAAGCCAAATACCTGGCCAACTTACATTAGTTACAACTCTACTCAGGATCAAGGTCCCAGGAATGTCAATGGGTTGAAGTGGAGTGAGATATATGTAAAGTAATATCTTATTACCTAAACTATTTTCTAGAAGAATAAATAAGAAAATGGAAACAGTGGTTTCTTCAGAAAGGGGAACCTCTGTAAGGCAGAGGGAGAGAGGGAGACTTCATTTTTAAGTACAGTTGACACTTGAACAACACAGGTTTGAACCGCATGGGTCTACTTATACACAGATTTTTTTCAATAACTATAGTATATCATTTTTATACCTTTTGAATTTTGTACCATGTGCACGTATTACCTATTCACAATAAGCCATTATAGAGAACATTCTCAGAATCCTGCACAAAGTATATATGTGTATCAAATCATCACATTCTATACCTCAAACCTACACAAAGTTATCTGTCAATTATATCTCAATAAAGCTGAGAGTAAAAATAATCATTCAAGAAAAAAAGCCCTTCAGTATCATGAGATTCCAGGTTTCCACCAGAGTTCATTACAAATACTGTGATCCTCAAACAGTAGAACCTTAACCAGTAGGCCTTTACAGAAGCCAACAGAAGGATCTAAGAAAAGAAAAAAAGTGCTGAGTAGATTCTTCCAAGACACAGCAAAACCACCCACTGCCATTTTGTGAACTTCCTCCTTTGACTTACAAAAATGCTATTCTTTCCCCACCCCCACAGGATGGTGACAGTAACGGCCTTTCATCTCAGCACCTAGCCATCTAAGGAAGGGGATACTATGTACTAGGATACTCTCTCAACTCCAACCTACAAATTATATGAGGGAGACACGATCGTGTAGTACAGCATATAGAGTCCTTTGGCTCTGATCAACACAAAATCAAGGGAAAGGGGAGAAAGAAGCAAAGTTCAAGTCCACAGGACAACTGACATTTGAAAAGTTCCATACATATCTTGTTAAGCCACCAGAATACCTCTCCAGACTCCTTATTTCTTGGGGTGGGTACTCCTTCCCTGAGCTATTATACAAAGAAACAAGGCAGTGCCATCTACTTCTACCATACACAATGCTTAATTCCCAAAGCCCATTCTCTTGAGTCTCATGCTCCCTATAATGCCTACCGTGATCAGTCACTTAAATTAGCAATTTCAAACCAAATGGTTTCACCAATTTTCCCCAAAACAGAGTTCAACAAAAATATTAAAAGCCTATATGGCCATACAAAATTAACATAAATACAAATTAACTCAAACCCACAGAATTAGGAACTGCCATCAACCCTACCATCAATCACTATACAATTAGTAATTGTGGAAAAGACTGATGAAAAACTTAGTGGGTTAAAAAAAAATTTTGCACACTAAAGTTTTGCAACTAAGCATTGCCAAAGAGACTAAAGTGTAGTGGAAAGAGTATGGTGGGCTTTGGAGTCAGACGGACCTGGGTTCAAATCTCAACCATGACACTTATTAGCTATGTGTACTTGGGCAAATTACTTAAACTGCATTCCTCCTCAGTTTTCTATCTGTAAAATGGTGTTTTTGTAAGGATTTAGAAACTAAAACCTAGTTCAGTGCCTGGCACACAGTAGGCACTAGATGAACAATTCCTGTTTTATTAGAATGCCTGAAGTAGAGAACAATTCCATTCATAATCCCTACAGCTCTTGGGTAATACATCAAGACAATGTCTCCAAAACCCCACAGCAGAGAGTTCTTACACTGAACAAGTTATGCCCAGGATTCCTCAGGTAATTAAGTTCTCTGCCATTAACAGTTCCCAGCTTTTATCATATTTTGAGGGCTCTAATGTCCATTCTTCCCCAAAGAGATGATTTCAAACAGTTCTTATATAGACAAGTTTTTCTCATTTTTTTCTATTCGCGTTTCTTTCTTCAGTTTGGACTTTGCCAAACTTGGAATTTGGAGATCATCGCTTCTTAATTAGGTTTCAAAGCCCAGGTGGGAGAGCACACTCTCTCATTCAATTCATTCATTCAAAAATAAAAGCACATACACTCTTTTAGGTCTTCAAATGCTGTTTGAGCAGCATGCTGTCCATAGAGAATATTCTGGCCCTCTAGTCTGAGAAGAAAACATAAGGAAAATTAGGAAATGGCTCTCAAACTTTTTTGCTTGTAACCACTTCAATGGGGCCAAAGAAACTGCAAACCATGTACTCTGCACATTCCATCCTTGCATCGTGGACTAAGAACTAGAGAATAAAGTCCTCTGTAATGCACACTGGAAGAAACCACTCCTGGGGCAGTCCTGAAATGTCATATATTAAAGTTAACTACAGACTAGGGACTAATATAATGAATCCAAAAGGTTAATCTAGAGCAGAAAGAGCAAATGGCCATTCATACACAGAAATGCCAAATGAGAGCCAGTAAATATTGAAATAAATATTCTGGATACTTCAAATCTAAAGGGTCAGCCCAGGATGAGGGTAGCGACTGACAATCCGCCAATCCGAGTGCAAGGTCAGGTTTTCCAGTGAGCATGTAGTACCTGAGAAAACTTAAGCATTAAACACTTCTCTCCTTCAGATGTTAATTCTACACAAGTCTGGGAAGCACTCAGTCTCAAGGAGACTCCCCTTCTTATTTCTGCTCCACCAAGCCCACTGTCCTGTCTCCCGTTCCTGGAATCTCTCTTCCCTTTAATCTAGGCTTTGCTCAACTCCATCATCCACGGAGACCTCATTAAGAAGAAGCTCCTCTGGGCCTTCCTGTCCCCCTTCTTCAGACTGACTTCCCACAACCTAGTTTAGTTATGGGACCCTGCAGCATATCGCCTTGGCTCTCCATCCCCCAGCCCTCTTCCACTCCTCCTTCCCTCCTTCTGTCGCTACAGTCCTGATTCCTATTTCCTGGGATTCCTCACTCTAATCCTCTCCATCCTTCCCCACCGTCTCCAGCCATGCTTCACTTCTTGCTCATGGGTACTTGTTTTCCCTCACGCCGGTCCGATGTCCCCCCTCAGGAGTTTTCTGTATCCTCGGGCCACAACCGAGTGGGCAGACCTCTCTGCAAACCTATTAAGCCCCTAACCCCCAAATGACCCCTCCAGCGTCTTCTCCACCGTTGGCCGTCCCTATGGCAGCCTCACCCCCCGCCCACCCCCGCCCTCCCCGCCCAGTCGCCCGGTCCTCCCTCAGCTGTCTCCCTCACCCCGTGACTCACCCGCATGCGAACCTCATAGGTGGTGAAGCGCGCGCGGCCCACGCCCACCGTCTGTGGGTTAAAGATGTCGATCTCCAGGAAGTTACTTGGCGGCCCGTAAGCGTCGGTCAGGTCCTGCGGCTTCGAGTTAAGGCGCCGAGTGTCAGCTACTGCCGTGTCCGACATCTTTCCGAAGGAGAGACCGGGACCGGGGAAGGGGGGATGGGGGACAGAGACCGAAGGCAGGAGCGCGCACGGCCCCTCCCGCTTGCAAAATAACCAGCCAACCCACAGACTGCGGCGCCGCGCACGCGCGCCCACGCACGCACGCGCGCACGCGCACGCC